>NC_138346.1:212072082-212709128 GCF_046562875.1 Panthera onca
AGATATGAAAGTGTACAGTTATGATTCCATTTTATAAATTTCAACAGCCCAGGCAAAACATGGTAGCAGAAAGAGGGCAGGAAGGGGGCTTCCAGGACACTGAAATGCTGTTTTTTTAAATCTGGGTAGTGATTACCTGGGTTAGTTGGTGCGAAAATGCATTGAACGGTACACTTAGGATTTGTGCACTTTTCTCTAGATTTATTCTCCTCTGGTAACATTTTTTTTTCTTTTTAAAGACCAGGTTGAAAAAAGCCAGAAGTATAAGGCTATATATTGTATGATTCCATTTATATGAAATAACCAGAGCGAGCAAGTTCATAGGAACAGAAAGAAAATTAACAGAGGCTGGAGGGAGGACAGAATGGAAATGATAGCTTAATGTACAGGGTGTCCTTTTGGGGATGATGAAAGTGTTCTGGAATGAAACAGTGGTGAATGTTACCCAACGTGTGAATGCATGGAATGCCACCTAATTGCACAGTTTAAAGAGGTGGCTTTTTTAAATGTTTGTTTGTTTGTTTGTTTATTAGAGATTGGGGGTGGGGCACAGAGAGAAAGGGAGAGAGAATCCCAAGAAGGCTCCATGCTGTCAGTGCAGAGCCCGACTCAGGGCTCAATTTCACAAGCCATGAGATCCTGACTGGAACCAAAATCAAGAGTCAAACGCCTAACTGACCGAGCCACCCAGGTGCCCCAGGTGGTGACTTTTTATGTTACGTATATTTTACCACAATAAAAAAGACTGATCTTAAGGGTGTTTTTTTTTTTTAATTTTAGTTAGTTAATAAACAGTGCAATATTGGTTTTAAAAGTAGAGTTCAGTGATTCATCATACAACCGCCAGTGCTCATCATAACAAGTGCCCTCCTTAATACCCACCACTCATCTAGCCCAACCCCCCACCCACCTCCCTCCACCAGCCCTCAGTTTGTTCTCTGTCTTAAAAAAAAAAAAATATTGATCTGAGAAAAGCATGTTATTTCCCCCTTTTAGAGATAAGCCGAGGCCAGGAGCAGATAAATAACTTGCTCAAAGTTGACCAATGAATCTACAGAGTCAGAGCTCACCAAGGCCTGTCTGATTTCAGTGCCTTTCTCTTTCCCCAGGGGTAATGTGGCTCAAACTGTCATGAGTACATGAATCACCTGGGAATCTGGTTAAAAATGCAGATTCTGATTCAGTGGATCTGCAAGGGGCCTGAGATTTTGCATTTCTAACAAGCTCCCAGGCAATGATGGTGCTGCTGGCCCAGGGGCCACTATTTGAGAAGCAGGGCTCTAACCCAGCTGTTAACAGTGACAGTTTCTCCTTTATCTTTGCAATTGTTGTCCACAGAGGGTTAGAGAAGGTGGGACCCATTGGCATTGTGTTCTATCACCAGCAACTCTCTGTGTAGAGAGCACAGACATCTTCCAATCAGAGCAGGAGAAAAGGACCTGCCATCATAGATGGAGAGCTCCTATTCTTGGCTTTGGTGAAGGGGAGAAACATTCACAGATTTATTATGACACTGGCAGCAACATTCATAATCTCCTCAGCACAAGGGAAAGAAGCCCACTTAATGCCACAGTATTGATGGCTCCATGAAAGCCACCCTCAACGTGGCACCAAGCCACTGGTACCCCTTGGTCTCCCATCCTCTTCTTATACATTAGAGTGTCATCTCAAAGGACATCACGCTCAGGGCTCACAAGACAAGTTCGGGGGGAGAGATGGATGATGTCATCACCGGCAACGAGAGGTGAATGTTTTAAGTTAAGGATCTCTGTGCTCACCAGATGGGCTTCCTCCCTAAACATTCCAGACTCCTTGAAGATAGCTTCTTTCCTTGAAGCTCTCAAGGTATGTCATTAGAGTCTGGCCACCTCCCTCATCTTGTCCTCATTTCCTCTTGTCCACAAACGAATGCCATTCAAAATACCATCTCTCCCAGACAGGAACTTTCAGGGACTTCCTGGAATCTGGGGTGGAATCAAAGACTAATGATCAACATCACCATCTCTCTTCTTACTAATACTTCCAACCACCAGGAGCCATCTTTTATCCTGCATTGGAAGAGGGAAAACTCATGTCCCCATTGACCTCCATCAATGGGCCAGCCAAGCACTGTACCAGGTACTTCGCTGATTTGTTCTATCCTCATAGCATCATACATCGTGAGCATTGCTTGTTGAGAAACATAAAGAGGACTCATTAGGGAGCTAGCATTGGAATGCCTCGTGCTGGTTGCCTAGCTTGAAGAGGAAAGATTTGGAGGGAAGACCTAAATTCATTTCCTCCCCTAGTCACTGGGGTTGGATTTTTCTCTAGCCAAAAGTAAAAGAGTCTGAATTTGCTCTTTGTCCTAGACCATTTGTTTTCAACTATCTTTGCCCAAATTTTGCACTTTATGGCTTTCTTAAGAGAAACTCATGTTATTTTCATATGGTATGTAGATCCTACCTATTTATTTATTTATTTGTTTGTTTATTTACTTAATTTCTTCCTCTTTCTTTCTTTCTTTCTTTCTTTCTTCCTTCCTTTCTTCCTTTCTTCCTTTCTTCCTTTCCTTTGGGCTCACGGGTCTCAGGGCCTCAGGTGAGGTCTGCCAGT
This sequence comes from Panthera onca, assembly GCF_046562875.1. Classification (NCBI taxonomy): domain Eukaryota; kingdom Metazoa; phylum Chordata; class Mammalia; order Carnivora; family Felidae; genus Panthera; species Panthera onca. The sequence goes on from NC_138346.1 coordinate 212,074,678, forward strand.
TTGGTGAGCTTCACAGTGTCAAGAAGGTTTTACTGACAGTGACCATCAGCTGGGCCTCCAGACACACTCAGACTATGGGTGGCCTACATGGCACCGGGCAGTGGGTCTCATTCGGCCAGTGGAGCTGGGGGTAGCAAAGCTCCATGCCTCCCTGGAGCAGAAAGCAGATAAAAAGCCTGTAGGTCAGCCTCCTGCTGCCTGTAGTCACTCTCACTGGTAACTCTATGCAGTCTTGGTTTCTACATATGGGTTGTACTGAGGATTCTAGCCAAGACTTACCTGTTGATCTTGTAAACCATGGACTGTGAAAGGGTAGGCTCCTTCCCTCCTCTCCCTCCTCCTCCACTTCCTTCCCAACATTGGGCTTAGGGATCAGTCCTAGAACTCCTTCTTTTCTCTTCCTCAACAATCTGCACTCCTACGGCTGTAAGGACCACCGTGGACATTCATACCTTTAGCCCCTAACTCTCTCCAGAGTTTCTGCCCTCTTGACATGTGCTTCTCTGTTCCATTTCATTCCTGTCTCATTGCTTCTGCTAGAATCCCCAGAGTTCTCCATGGTGCTGTACATTCCTGCCACCCTCACACCCAAGCCATCCCTGGGCCATTAGATCCTAGATCTCAAACACGTCTATATCAATTTCTATTCAACATTTTCAGTAATGGCTCCCTATACCTTCCCTTCCAGTCATGCTAGAATTTGGAATTACATGTGTTTGCTTCTCTGCTTATTTTCTGTCTCCACAAGGAAATTACAGTTCCAGCAAGCACCCATGCCTTTTTCACTCCCTGTGGTATCCCTAGTATCTAATGCACAGAGTAGATGCTCCATAAATAATCACTGAATGGATGAATGAATGATGATACGTGACAGGGATACCAGGGAAAATGCATCCTCTGGCTGCTTTGGTTGTTTATTGTAGGATAATATTGTCAAGTAGAAATTGCTGGTGGAAATGAAAGGTGATGAAATTGGGAAAAGTCTAGAGACAATACACAGGAGATCTGTGGGAATTTTATTTCTTTGAAACCATCTTGGACTCAAATCTCTTCAGATTCTGCAGCTTTTGTCTCCTTTATGTTGCCTCAGGCCCCAATGAGCTTTTGACTGCTGGGGGTGGGGGGGTGGGGGGGGGAGAGCTCCAGAACTAGAAACACTATTAATTCTTTTTTCATGGATGAGGAAAGAGAAGCTGCATTTAATTAATCACTTGGTCCACATTCAGAGGCAGAAATAACTGGGATTCAAATCCAATTCAATATGAATCCAATTTGATCTAAATCCAATTCAATCCAAACCTAACTCCAAGGCCAAGTTCATCGCTTTCCAAAAAACCACTAACAGCCCACATATCACAAAGCTTATAGCAGCCACTGAATGCCCTCCCTTCGCTTCTCTTGACCCACTCACATTTTAATGATTTCCCATCATATGATTTTTGAAAATACCTGAAAATGCATTCCTGCAGGACAGACTGGGCAAAAATTCTTACTTATTGTAAAGATTGGAAAGAGGAACTTGGGGTAATGGGTGTTTGCTTTATCATTTAGGAATATTCAATTCTGCACCAGAGAGAGAGAGAGAGAGAGAGAGAGAGAGAGAGAGAGAGAGAGAAACAGGATGTATGAAACCCATAAGAAGGGTGAAGCATAGATGGAAAGTAAGCTGGTAACTTTAGACATGGATAAAACACATCGGGACTGTTAAATAGAGATCACGAATAAAGGAGGAGCTTGGAGACGTAGGAAGAATTCGTATCACACATTCAAAATAGAAGTAAGACAGTAACTGTATAATATACTAAAAATAGAGTGGATAAACAAAATATTTGATGGAACAAACAAAATTTCACTTATAAAAAGAAGGGGATGGAAAGATTAAATCATAAGTCATGAGCATGCTGTGTCTGGATTGACAGCCACATCATCCTATATTGGTCTCCCATTGGTAACACCAAACATGGCCCCATTCTGGCTGTACATGTCCTCTCCCAAAGAATGCAGATAAAATTCACAGCTACTCAGCAAGCTAATGGATGAACTGCTGGGGCCAGGTTTAACTGTTCCCATTTCTCCCCCATGACATATGTATCTTGGTTCTAGGCACCCTCCATCTGCTGGAACCCCCCTGGTCTTTTTAACCACACCAGCAGAGGGGAAGACACATGTAGCATACAGATAGGATATATGGATATTGAACGACCCAGGGTAGAGTAGGTATAAAGTTTCTACCTTCTGGCACCTTATTCTATGTGGGTTAACTTTCCCCTTGCTTCTTGCTGTGTTTTAAATGGATTTAAACCGTGTGACTACACCATCTTAATTTGGTCTGTGAGCCTTTCTGTTCAGTGACCTTCAGAATTCCCTGCCTGCTAGTATTTGGGGCTACATTGCATCAGGGTAATTTTCCACAGCACACATGGCTGACCTTGAACAAACCTGTGGGTTAGAAGTTTTCCTATGACCTTTTGCTTTCTTTGTTATGCCTGCATGCTGCCTCATAGTCACCTGGATTCTCTCCCTCAAAATCTGCTCCTTACTCAGGTGATGAAACTTTCTTACCTCCATACACTGTCTTACTTAACAAAATTTGTCGTCTTGTGTATCATTCTGTCATCTTACTGCTATTATGTCTAATTTGAGGTTGCAGAATCAACCTTCAAAACATATTCTCCTTAGAAATTTAAACCTGTAGGGGCACCTCGGTAGCTCAGTCGGTTAAGTGTCTGACTTCGGTTCAGGTCATGATCTCATGGTTCCTGAGTTCGAGCCCTGTGTCAGGCTCTGTGCTGACATCTTGGAGCCTGGAACCTACTTCGGATTTTTTGTTTCCTTCTCTATCTGCCCCTCCCCCACTCACACTCTGTCTCCCTGTCTCTCTCTGTCTCTCTCTGTCTCTCTCAAAAATAAATAAACATTTTTAAAAATTTTTAAAGGAATTTAAACTATAATTAGGTTTAATTTACAAATTAAATAAATTTATAAATTATTTTAGAGTACACTGCCACCAAGTGGTAGGGGAGCCCCAGGCACAGCTATTTCTATCCTTTGCATTCATGAAGGAGTAAAAAGAGGGAAATGACAAGGTTCCTAAGGGTACATACAGCACAGAAGCCCCTTGGCCAGTTAGTGACTGAGATGGTTGTGGAGAAAGCCATTGCAATGAAAAGCCAAAGGCAAGAACCTAAGACTTAGAAAAGAAACTTGATGTTCCATAAACAGAAATGGAGATGAGTTTTGCTAACTCTGTCTTGTCTCAGTCGGTCATTTTTGGTGATTATAAACCATGCTTCAAGGGGCTCTGGGGCTGGTCTGGGTTCAAGGGAGAAGCTGACTAGGCAGACCTCCTATCTAGACTTCAGCCAGACAACTCTGCTTTTCTCTGTTTTATACATCAGGGTGCCGTGTTCACTTTCATTTGATAAAAAGGTTCTATAACTAAAAAGGGGGCTGTTGCTATATTTCAAATCCCTCTTAGAAGTTGTCATTCCATATATGACATTATTATAATTTTTAACATTCTGAACACCAGCTTATTTCTATTGACCCAACTGTATGGAGGGTGGTCTGCTGGACAAGGAAGAGGGGAAGACAAGCATTTGGAGACAGAGAAGCCTTCCCAGTGAAGGAGGAGACATAGAAGACCCCCACCAACAATAGAAAATTGCTAGAACAAGGAGTTAAGTGCTGGGACCACAGGAGGTCCTGCCCACCTTCATTTGAACAAACAGAGAAAGAGAAAGAGACTCTTGCATGACTAAAACCTCCTTGGCACAGGTTTGGTTTCACTAGCATAACCATGATAAGGATCCTAGTAAACTCAAGGGCAAGTTCAAGTTTTATGAAGACATCATGATGACGATGATATTGGTAATGACTCTGAAGCTTAACTGAGCACATACGATGCGGTAAGTGCTATCATTACCTCCATTTTGAAGATGACAAAACTGAGCCCCAGAGAGGTTAAATAACTTGCCCAAGGTCACAAGGAAATAACAATGGAGCCAAGACTGCAAAACCAGGCAGTTTTTCTCCAGAGTTCCAGCTGGCCTCCTCAACTGATAGGGGCTTGCCTAAGACCACCACATGTAAACCAACTCTCCACCTCACCCTGCCTCCCGCATCCCCACTTCTAGCCAATCAGTGCTCGCCCATCCTCCCAGTCATCTGCCTGGGGCCTGACCAGATGGAATAGTCTTTGACCAGAGTCAGGAAGGAAAGCCACCGCCCAGAAACACAGGCATGGGGTTGAGGTCCCTCCCTTGTTGCTGGAGCCATGTGTCTGTTCCTGTTCACCATCATTGTCCCCCCCTGAATCACTCTCCGAAGCCCTGGGGGAGGTTTGTGGTTTACCTGCACCCCAGATGCTCTCTCTGTTCTGCCTTCCAAAGGCTCAGTCCCTTTGGTTTCCTTTGGCAGACCCAGCTTCCAACCCCCAGCTTCTCTGTCCTTGGCACTTGCCTGCTTCCTTCCCTGTAGGGAGACAAGTGACAGAAGCTGACATCCTGCAGGTGGAAGTGACAGGTGGTGGATGGGTGGGTGCATGTGGCTGCCACATAAACACATCAGGAAGCAGCTTCCACCTCTGGATTCATGAACTCCCATATCAAGTGCCTGGTCCAACTGGGTCCCTGATCCCTGCCTCAACTGGGTTTTCTAGACTTGTCCACTTGTCTGCTCAGCCACATGTGCACACTTCCTACCCTTCGCTGACCCAGCTGACTTCCCAGAACTGATCCCTGTCCATGTGACTGGTCATCTACTCCCTGTCTGGTTTTGCCTTCATCTGTAACACCTTCCCTGGAAATCAGCCACCTGTTACCTCAGCTTGTTTTCTGTCTGGCTGAATTCTGAGTCCCAGCCTTCTCTGCCTTCATCTGGACCTGTGCTGGCTGGGTTCCCCTGTGAAATCCCATAGGTCATAATATAATGTTGGAGGGAAAGGAAACAGAGTCCTTGGTATTTGTTTTCTTATTTAATACTCACCATGGCCCTATAAGATGTTGACCCAAAAAAAGACCCAATGACAAAACAAGTAAGTGAGACTCAGGGAGAGTCTCAGGGAGACCCAAGATCATGTAGCAACAGGCTACTCTGACTTTACTCCCTTATAACTTTTCTCAGTCTAAATTAGACTCCCAGAACCAGCCATCCACTCCCATGAGGGAGGTCTAGTGATTAGTGTCAACAGATTGCACCTTTCTGGCTCAGATAACAATTTAACAAAGGAGTCTTTCTTCAAAGCTTGAGAAAATGTCCCCAACTTGTGATGGCTTCATCCACAACAACTATCCAGGAACCTTCTGGGAGGGGGGTCCCCACGGGCCAGGAAGTTTGTCTGCTTCATACCTCACCATCGGACAGTACCTGGCACATATATATTCAACAATGTATATGGTTGAACCAAGTAGGTCATTGCCCAGGGCCACCTGTGTTTTAGAGCAGAACCAGGACTTGAACTCTTCCCTGCACAGGTGGTGTAGCCAGATGTTTTCCACTGCACCATGTCTCATTCAGGATTAGTCAGCAAAGATGGTCTACCTCTGTGTCATGTTATTTCAGCGGCGATTATTGGTTACTTTGCATATTGTCCTTAGAGAACTAGCCCGTCTTACCACTACCAGCCACCCCTTTCAGCGGTCTTGTGGTTATCCATATGCTTATCAGTCTGGCTAGTCCTCTATCATCCTTAAAAATACGGACACCCCATGGAAACACTTCGCATGGCAAAAGAGACAAAGCACAGAAGGAAAATCCCTCTGGATTCTAGGAATCAGGAAACATGGCTTCTAGTCTTGTCTTTGCCACTGGTGGCTCTGAGGACAAGACCCTTCACTCGCCCCCCAATCCCAGAAGCCTTCCTGGAAAACGAGGGAGTTGGACCCAGAGGTTTCTGAGGGCCCCTGATGAATCCCTCATCATCCTGACGCAATCTCGTTCGTGGGGCCCAGGCTCCTGTCCTAGTCTGGCCGTCCTGCTCAGAGTCCTGTGCTGCTGACTGACTTCAGCTTCCTTCAGCCTCCTGTAGGGGAAATCCCTCCTCTTTACTCTTCCTTTTCTGAACTGACCTAACCATACCTTTCCCTGATGATTTGGTCTGCTGCTGTTGACTGCAGGGTGTAGGAAGCCAGATCAACCCTGCCTGGGGCCCAAACAAGAAGACCTGAGCTCCTTCCTCCCTCCCCAGCCCTCCTTGCCCATCAGCACCTCACCTGGCGCATGCTTTTTCACTCACCCAAGTGACAGAGGTGTGTAGTCTCATCCCTTTGGATAAATGAACACATGGCTCATGGTAAACATCTGAAAAACAAAGGACAACCAATAGACCCAGTTTGGTTTTACCTGGTCCTATATCCTGGAGCCAGGACAGTGCCTGGCACAGGACATGCCACAGACACTTCATAAGTATTTGTTGTAAGGTTGAAAATGGGGCAAAAATCAATGGTTTCCTTGTCAGGCTAAAGCTTACATCTGTCTTCTGTCTATGAGCTCCTTGCATAAGCATCTGAATAGAACCTGGTCAAAGCTTTCTCTTATAGAGGATGCTTCCTAACTTCAGTGGGCTCCGTTGTGTCCATTAATGAGGGAGGGGGATTTACATCAGATCCACGATGGTTATGACAAGGACTGATGGGGAACGAACAAATGGTAAAGGAAAAAGGTGCTCCTCAAAAGACACAGCTCTTCCTTTGCTGGAGTTGCTTGGAACTTGGTTATTAAAATAAAGGTTAAAAAGCTCATGAGAATTTAAAAGAAACAATGTTCATTGCTGATGGAGACCAAAAAAGAAAGATCCAAAAGCCAAGATCATCAAATGCTGACTCTCCGTTCAGCAAGTTCAGGTTGTTACAGCTATACATTTTGGCTTTGTATTTTTTTTAAGCCCTCTAATGCTGGGTATTCCAGAAAGGCTGTACCGTGCTACATTTCCACGAACAACGAAATGAGTGATCCAGTGTCTCTGCATCCTTGCCAACTTTTGAGGTTATCGCTATTTTTTCTTGTGGCCAACCTGGTAGGAGCAGAGTGATGGCTCATTGTGATTTCTTATGTGTGTCTGATGATCTAATATTTATAACAAGATGACATAAACAGTGCATAAACTGTATAGTATATATCATCCCAGTGGAACACAGGAAAATAATTCCATTATTACACACATCAGTATTTCTGCAGCAAATCTATGAGCATTCACCTAAGTGGAATAAGTAAGGGCAACAAGTAACCTCATCCCAATTTAAATCTAAATAAGCCAACAAATGAGCTCAGGTCAAATTTGGCTACCAAGCATGTAATGAAAAAAATTCTGTTTTCCCAGCTGTCTTGATATTGGAATTGCAGATAAAAAAATTTGGAGCCTATTGATAAATTATTCTGAATGGCCTAATTCTATTAAGGCACTACTGGCATTGACTCAATGAATGGTAGAGAGGATAGGCTGGTAAAAGATACTCTTCATTCATTCACTTATTCATCCATCTGACAAATACTTGTTTCTTTTTTAAGTTTATTTATTTATTTTGAGAGAGAGGGAGAAAGAGAGAGAGAGTGAGCAGGGGAGGGGCAGAGAGAGAGAGATAGGGAGGCACAGAGAGAATCCCAAGCAGACTCCTCTCTGTCAGCTCAGAGCCTGATGCGAGTCTCGATGTCATGAATCATGAGATCATGACCTAAGCCAAAATCAAGAGTTAGACGCTTAACCAACTGAGCCACCCAGGCATCGTCAATACTTGTTGAGTAGCTACTATGTGCTAGCAAATGAGGACTTTTCTCTATGAAGCTGGGTGAGGAAGCACCTTACATGGGCTCCTGAATACCCTGCCCCCTCTAGGCTAGAAGATGGCGCTTTGGTGGGGCTGGGGGACACCACCTTGGGCTGGAACTGACTCTTGGGTATGGTTTGGGGTCCTTTTTTGATTTTCATGTTATCATGTACAAAACAGACAAATCTGGGCATTGAGCAAATTCCCAGCTTCTCAAAAATATGCTCCTATATGAGAGGGGGAAGGAGAGAGATCTCTTGATTGGTTTCAGGATGAAGCTATTTTTTTCATTCAACTGGTACTGCCCAGACTGCTGCCCTGTTTCAGGTGAGTTTTCTTTCAAAGACAAAACCACTATTTTGGATGTACTCTGAGTTGTCTCTCCCCTCTGGAGGATAGATTAACAAATTTGCTTATATAGCTCTAAGAAGTGGGGTGGATGTGAACAAGAAAGAAAAGGGAATGGGGTGCCTAGGTGGCTCAGTCTCCCGGTTAAGTCTCCAACTCCTGGTTTCAGGTCAGATCATGATCTCACAGTTCATGGGTTTGGGCCCCACATTGGGCTTTGTGCTGACAGTAGAGGGCCTGCTTGAGATTCTCTCTCTCTCTCTCTCTCTCTCTCTCTCTCTCTCTGCCCTTCTCCCAGTTACGTGCTCTCTCTCTCTCTCTCAAAATAAATAAATAAATAAATACTTTTTTAAAAAAAGAAGAGGGAGTGATTCCTTCTTATTGGACTCCCCTTGGCCTCTGTACAAAATTTCCCCTTGGCCTCTGTACAAAACCCCCTTGGTCCAGTTAGTCTTGATTCTGTGTGGGCTCTTAACTCATTTCTGATCACCCAACACCTCACTTCCAAAGCACTTTGGTGTCTTCATTTTTCCTTTTCCATTCAGTCAATAAACATTTGTGGAAGCTGCTATTTTCTAGGCCTGGGGACACCGTGATGACTTTCATGGACCATAAGCACTTTTGCTTTCATGGGCTGCTTCCTCCATTCATGGTCTATAGCAAAGCCAAAGCGCTGACCCAGAATTTGCCCTTGACTTACGCTCTTTGCAGCACAGACTTTGCAAGCTGGAAGATCTGTATTTAACTCCCACTTCTTCCCAACCTAAACCAACTGCATTTTCCTCTCAGTTATTCTACCAACAAAGGAAGTAATTAAATGTACCTCGAAGGGTGTCTGAGCAGATTAAATAGATTTATTTCTGTAACTTGCCATACAATGCACTCTGCAAAGGCTAGTTACCTTTCCTGTGATTTCTTGACCATCTCCCATGTGCCTGGAGGGAACTCAGCATGACACTTCTGAATGGGATAGAGGCAATGCTCAAGGGTACAAGGCCAAAGGTAAGCCCTCGGTAAGGTTAACTTTTGATTTGTGAAGATGGAAAAGGTGTGTTGGCCACTGATGTTCCACAGAAACTAGCTGATCAGCCATGGCTGGGACTGAATTAAGGAGCTGAATCAGTTATTCTGCAAACAGGGTCATGGCTCAAAGCTGATGCAAAGCACGGGGAGCTGACCGTCGTTGGTGTATATCTACCTGTGGCCCCTCCATGTGGTTTCCCATCTCACTCAAGAAAACACCAAAGACTTTTGAGCATCCTCAGACCCTACCCAATTCCCCACCCCAGCCCTCCCTGCCCCTTCCTCACTCTGTCTTAACCACGCTGGCCTTGCCATCCCCCAAATGAACATGTTCCTGGACCACTCTTCCTCTAAGAGACTCATGTGGGTGACTCCCTCACCTCCTTGGCCAATTGCTCAAAGTGCACCCTCTAACCAAAGCCCTCCCAAGCCAGGTATTTCCATCCTCCTGTCGGTCTTTTCTTCTCCATTGTATCCTGCCCACCCAGCACTGTCTAGTTTAGTGGGCAGCTGAGTGCATTCATTGGTTACCCACATACCCACCAGCAAGTAAGCTCCATGCGAGATTTTTTTGTCCTTTTTTTCTCCACCATGTTCCCAGAACCTCGAGCAAGGCCTGGCCCAAAGCATGGGCTCAATACATACTTGTTGAATGATATATAATTCTACTATTCTATACTCCCACAGTGGAATCCTTGCAAGGCCCTCGACTCAGGGACCTACACCTTTACATTTATTTAAGAATGCTGGAAGATGGCTCATTTTTTGTTTGTTTGTTTCCTTTCTCAGTTTGTCCTGGGAACAGAGGGTTTCCTGGGCCTTGTCCTGCGACTGGGCCGGCAAGGCCAGTGGCAAGGCCTTGGCACTTCTGCTACTCATTTCCAGATGACCCTTCCCATGCCCTTCATTCAGCATAATGCCCTGCATAGGGCAGGTGCCCCGTCAGTGTTCACTGAGTAGAAGACTGATTAGCTGAGTCCAAACAAAAAAGAGGATAAACATGGATGTGCAACAGATCCCAAAAGGGACCCTTCCCCCAGCCAGAAACTGAGCAGCAAAATGAAATCAGCTCCAGCTTTGGTTCTTCCATCAAAGGCAGAAAGTTCAAAATCAAAAAGGTGAGAACACCATGTTCCAGAGTGGTTAAGAAACTTGTTCTGAGTCACCCAGCTAGCAGCTAGCACATTTAGAGTTCAGCTGGCTAATTCAGCCATCTCTCCATTGTCCACAGATGCCTCAACTTTTAAGTCAGGCTTTGAGCATGAGAACTAACAAATATTAGAATGTGTCTTTACTTTCCATAGCTGGCCTGCCATCCCTCCTTCCTTCTTACCAAATTTTTTTTGATGTTTACTTATTTTTGACAGAGAGAGAGACAGAGCATGAGTAGGGGAGGGGCAGAGAGAGAGGGAGACACAGAATCAGAATCAGGCTCCAGGCTCTGAGCTGTCAGCACAGAGCCCAACATGGGGCTCAAACTCACAGACCGTGAGATCATGACCTGAGCTGAAGTAGGACGCTCAACCAACTGAGCCACCCAGGTGCCCCCCTCCTTCCATCTTATATGGAACATCTTTGCTCCTTTGTCCCTCACAACCTTCCTGAGTCACCTCACTGTCCAGGCCAGGAAGTAAGGCCATGTCACCCACCTGCACAGTGGCGGTGTGCAGGCCATTTACATTATTTCCTTTCCTTTCAACAATGAACTTTCCAGGTGGGCATTTTCTGTTGAGGAAGCTGTGACTCAGTAGAGCTCAAGGGTGTCCAGTAGAACCCAACTAGTCTCTCCAACCTCAAAACAAGATCCATATGACCTCTTTTTATTACTTAGGGTTTCTCAACCTGGGTGGTCTTGGCATTTGGGACCAAACAACTCTTGTGGGGGTCGTCCTGCACACTGTTGGGATGTTTAGCAACCTTCTGGCCTCTAGCCTCTACTTACCAGATGCCGGTAGGGTCTCCTCAGGGGTGACAACCAAAAACATCACCAGATATTGCCAAATGTCCCCTGGGGGCTTAACACCCTTGCCCCTGTTGAGAAATGCCACTCTGACCCCATCACACAGGATGCTACTCAACACAGATCCACCTCATGCACCCCCTTGAAGAACACAGAACCTACTTCGCCTTCAGTTTGGTATAAAAAGAACTGCTTAATGTTCCTCAGCTGGAACACCGGGGTTCAAGTCCTAGCTCTACGCCCAAATAGCTGTTGACTTTGGATGAGTTGCTTACTCTGACAAAGAAGAATGATAATACTATCAGACTCAGGAAATTAAGTCAAAATAAATATACAAAGACTACTGTAGGGGATCAGAAGATGCCACCCCAAAATGGGCCACTTTGGCATAAGGGCTTCTGTGAGCTGAAGACAACTGAAAGGCAGTGACCCCAAAACAGCTCTCTGCTCTTCCCCCATTTGCCTCAATGTAGGACACAAATTCTCCTTTGTGTAGATCTCTCTCCTCCTCTCTCTCACACCAGGAAGGAGAGCAGGAGATAACCATAGACCCTCATCAGCCCAGAGGCACTGCCAGATGATAACAAATCTCAGTAAAACACCCGAATCTCTTGTTCATTAGCTCCCCCCATACATTTGCTTTCCAATTGTCTGCTGCCCCTAAAAGCCTGACCCCCCTTCCTTTGTCTTGTCACTTCTCTGCAATATATTGTTCTTTGTCAAACAGTAGTACATAAGCTTTCTGGCCTAACCATTTCTTTAGGGTTTTCCCTTCTTTCTAAAAAGACACCCCCATGCCATGTAAAAATATTAATATCAAACAAAACATGTATGCCTTTTCTCCTGGAACCTGTCTTTTGTTAAACTTCCAGGATCTAGGTGCAGAAGCTAAGGCGTACAGCAAGAATGTTTTTCCTCTCCTATGCCATGAAAAACAAACTCCACTGGCGCTAATGCTTGCCAGGGAGACACTAAAATCCAGCACCTAGTTTCATGACTGTGGCTCTAACCTTCCAAAACTGAGGAACAGCCATGAACTCTGAGCTGTCCCAGCATCTTGGACTCTCATCTCCCACACCAAAGGCTCTTTCCTAACCAACGAACAATACATTTGCTCACATGAGCAATGCCTGGGTCTGGAATTGCAGACTCATTCTGCCCTACCCAGGCAGGACCACCATACATGCCCCCTTCTCAGTTTCTAGTATGTACAAACTCCTAATTCTTTCCCATAGTTAAATTCTCCATGAATTTCTTCACTGTTGATGGCTCCCTTGCCTGACAAATAAGTGAATTCAGAGCTCATTTTGATGGTCACTGTATAGGCCATTGTCTTTCCTTTAACAAGCCCTCAGTACAGTGCCTGGCACATAATAAATGCTCAATAAACATTAGACAGCACTGTTGTCCTATGTAGCCCTATGCATTGCTCTCCCTAAGCCCCTCTTATCTGACCTCAGGTTCTCATCCCCTTAGCAGTATGTGGGCCTTAAGCAAAACTTTAACCATTTCATTGTCAATAGGAAAATGCAGGGCAGAAGCCAAAACTTCACCAGGTGGCTGATGGGAGGAGGGATGTGCCTACCAAGAACCCACACACACTGACTCTCAGGCCCAAGATGCACCAAGTGGTGAGAAGGGTCTGCAGCAAAGCAACCCTGATGCTCTTTTTCCTGGATGGTGAGCTGAGGAAAAACTCTCACCTGGAGAAGACCTAGTGAAACCCTCTCACCTGTAGACCTTGTAATTCATAGGGTGGCTCCAGGGCCTATCTCTCCCTCACAGGAAGAGGCTTTGGCAAATTCAAGATGTCTCCATGTAAAGGGTCAGATTTCCACCTGGGAAGACTTTGTCCCTGAGGGAGTGGAGACCTGGTACCTTGTCCACAGGGGAAGGTGTGCTTAACCACAACCATCTGGTCGGGAGATGGGCTGCCAGAGTGGGGGGTAGGGGAAGCCTTTGGGGTGATGAGCCCAAACCCCGGCTTGGTTCCTAGGAGACTGGGAACCTTGCAAAAGTCACATCAGTTGCTCTGTGGCCCTCAGTTGTAAAATCAGAGATAAGAGAGCTGGCCGATGTGCCACATTCAGCCTGGGTGAGAAAGAACAAATCCCAGGCTGTGAGGTAGTCACCCACCCCATTCTCACCTCTCCTCTTATTCACTGGCCCGATCTTCTCAAGTTAAGGACTCAGCTTCATCACGATTCCTTTTATTAAACATGTTTTTTAACTTTCTGTATTCCGATGCTTTGGCATCTAGGGCCCAACTGACCTAGAAGCGACTGTCCCTCCCAAGGTTAGTCAAATCCTAAAGATAGTAAATAACCCACTTGGGACTGCAATTTTCAAATATAAACCAGCTGATTCAGAGCCACCGCCCCCCAACTACCTTCTGTCCCCAGCTGTCACACTCTGGGCCACTCTTCCCTTCCCCCAGTCATGACCAAGGTCAGGTGCCAGACAACTAGGCGAGACATCAGATAACTAGGGACAGCCCTTGGGCCCCAGAACCCACTGAAGTTACTCGAGACAACCAATCTTTAACCTGCTTACCCTTTCTTTCCTGCTCCTCCCCATGGAAACCACAATAAAGGCTCTTGCTTGCTGTTCCCTATCTCCTTCTGTCTCCTGACTGACCATGGTGCCTCTCCATGTGGACCCACAACACTATTGCGACTCCCGGGTCAAAGTGGGGGCTTCCTGTACTCAGGAGATAGGCAAGGTCTTCCTCAAGTCCAACTCACAGTTCATCCGTTGGTCCACAGACTCACGTTTGTAATACCCCTACTTCCTGAATGCATAATTGGAGTAGATATCCTTGGAAACTGGCTGAGTCCCCACATTGGCTCTGTGATCAAAGTCTGGGGTAGGAAGGGCTAAATGGAAGGCAGTGGATCTTCACCATCCCCCCCCCCCACCACCACCACCACCAAGATAGTAAACCAGAAGCAGTGCTGAATCTCACAGGGACCGCAAAGGCTGCTGTCATCCTAAAACACTTGAAAAAACACTTGTCACACCCCAGTGTAACTCACCAGCTTGGACTGTGCAGAAGTCAGGTGGATCTTGGAGGATGACTATGAATGATTCTAAACTTATTCATGCAGTGACTCCAACCGCAGCTGCTCCCCCCGCTGTCATTCTTTCTTGGAGCCCACAAACACAGCTCCTGGCACTTGGTATGGAGCCATGGCCCCAGCCAACGCCCTTTTGTCCATACCATCTTGTAAGGAATATAGGTTTCATTTGCCTCTATCTGACAGATCCAACAGTATACCTTTACGGTCTCTCATCAGGGCTTTGTCGATTCTCCCGCTTGCAAGAAAGTCTATAGTGTGATACCTATAGAGAACATTTGTGACAGCATACAGTGTGCAGAGGTCACAATCATGGCACCAAACATCACAGTGGTCCCCTGCATTGGTGACATTGTGCTGATTGGATCATCTGAACCCAGAGTGGAAGGCACTTTAGATTCTGTATTAGTCAGGGTCCAGCCAAGAGACAGAAAAGGGGAGTCACAGATATAGTGAACAACCAATATCCCTAGGGCAAGATCCAGATTTTATTTTAGAGGACATGGCCATGGCTAACTGGAAAGGGTGTCAAGGAAGCCATGCGTGGGTAAATGCCTTATTGGTGGCATTCTGCTGTACAAGTGCCCAGGAAAGCTGCTGACCACTTGAGTGTGATGGCCGTCATGTACTGTAGGAGGCCAGGCACCAGAGAAACCATCCACCGCAGGACCCATATGCTGGAAAAACTGAATACTGCAGGAGCCCAGTGCCAGAAAAGTCATTTAAAAAAATTTAATGTTTATTTATTTTTGAGAGAGAGAGAGAGAGAGAGAGAGAGAGAGAGAGACAGAGCATGAGCAGGGAAGGGGCAGAAACAGAGGGAGACACAGAATCTAAAGTGAGCTCCAGGCTCTGAGCTGTTAGCACAGAGCCCGATGTGGGGCTTAAACCCATGAACCGTGAGATCATGACCTGAGCTGGAGTCGGATGTTTAACCGAGCCACCCAGGTGTCCCTAGAGAAACCATTCTTTGGCAGCAGAAGTCTGGCCAAGGGAGTGCACCAGAACCAGGAAGAGTCTCCATCTATTTTCAGTATTCCTCCAGCATCCTCTACTGACAAAGCTGGTGGCAAAGGGGAAATATGTAAAGGGCATATCAAGAACTGTGAAATAGGTATGAGATTTTATTCTACTTGCAGACGACCCGGCTAGCCTGCCCCAGTGTCATGGACACTGTCAGGAAACATATGATACCTTGTGCAGATTCAAAGACTTGTATGACTTACGGCACAACAACCAAAACATACTGTATCTTAGCTTCTACTCACCTTGGCTCTGAAGTCCCAGAGCTTCTGACTTTTGATCTCAGGGTCATGAGTTCAAGCTCCCTATTGAGTGTGAAGCCTACTTTAAAAATAATAGTAATAAATTTTAAAAATTAGTAAAGCAAACTAGAGAAAAGAGAATGTGATTAAGAGAATCAAAAGAGAGAGAAAATACATTTACAGTACTGGGCTGTAAAAAGTCCACATATAAGCAGACTGGAGCAGTTCAAACCAATGTTGTTCAAGGATCAACTGTATAAGAAAGAATGCCTGACTCATCTTTTCCCATTAATTTTTAAATTTTTTTTAAACATTAAATTTGAGGGCGTCTGGGTGGCTCAGTTGGTTAAGTGTTCAACTTCAGCTCAGGTCATGATCTCACAGTTCATGAGTTTAAGCCCCCCGTCAGGCTCTGTGCTGTCAGCTCAGAGCCTGGAGCCTGCTTCAGATTCTGTGTGTATGTCTCTCTCTCTCTGCCACTCCCCTGCTCCCACTCTGTGTCTGCCTGTGTCCTGAGAATCCCAGTCCAAACTGCCTGTTTGGTAAAATGAAATACCTTTTGGAAAAAGATATTTGCCTTCTTTGCAAGGATCCAAGACACCTGTAAGACTCCCTCCTCCACTGACCATTGGCGGGGTCCTTGGTACCAAGGGAGGCTATGGTTGAACAGAAGGGAGCCTCCAACTCCAGTGCTTGGGTGGGTCTAGACAGCAGTGAGGCCCAGTGTTATTACAGATGTATCTAGCAAACATGAGCCCAGTGGAAAAACTAATGTGGACTATACCAGCATGCAGTACCAAGATTCTCTTTCCTTACCCCATGAGCAGAGAAAGTGGTATGAACTAAGCAAGGCCAAGGTTCTTTTTTGTAAGATTTTATTTCTTTATTTTCAAGTAATTTCTACACCCAATGTGGGGCTTGAACTCACAACCTCAAGATCAAGGATTGTACTCTACTGATGGAGACGTCCAGGCGCCCCTAAGGCAAGGTTCTTTGTAAAAGTGGAAACAATACATAAGCTCACCAAAGAAAGAATGTATAGTAAGTTGTCTGTCTTGGAGAATGCAGTTTTCATATTCCAGATAGCATCTGGAGGTTCCCAGGACAGACTTAGCTCTGAGAACCTGCCTCTTGGTAGCCAGGAATCTGATTTTGGAATTCGGATTAAAGACTTGAGCCCAGACCACATTCACAGCCCCCCAGAGCCCACTCTTTCCCTCACTGCTTCTCCCTTCCCTCTTCCCCATCTCCTTTTCCCACCACCTCCCCTGAAACCTGCCTTTAGTCCTGTCCAAGGATGGCTAAAGTGAGGCAAGAGTTTCATTGCAACAGCATTTCTCCTGCTGGAGACTGATCTATAACTGGTGTGTTGGAATTTGGCTGGTGACCTATGATCCCAAGAACAATTAGGTGCCCCCTCGTCCAACAGGCACCATGGCCCCAAGCCCTGCGTTGGCATCATGAGCATAGATGCACCATGATTAGAGACACACGGACAGAATAACCAGTTGTTAGCATTTATTCTTCACAGACCTTGTGTGTTAGGGCTTTGAGAAGTTTTTAAAGGCATTTGTCTCTCCCTTTGATATTTATTTCACCTGAGTGAGAATGTTAGCAAGTGTTGCTCACAATTTGGATTTTCTGAAATACTAAGCAAAACCATTCTAAGCTGACTTACCCTTTTCAAGTGAGCAGAGCATTGACTCAGCATCTCCTTAATCAGCACCCCAGGGTTGCTATATGCTCTTTATATAATTGGCTATAGCATTCACAATTTTCAGGGAGCACAGGAACAAGAAAATTTCCTTGTCAAAAAGCAGTAGGGACCCATGAAAGCCATCCTCTACATGATACCACATCACGGGGACCCTCTGGTCCTCCAAGCGCTTCATATAGAGCAAGGTGTCATCACGGAGGATGTCATGCTCACAGCTCACCAGGAAGGCCTTGGGAAGCTGAGCAATGGTCTCATCATCTCTTATCAGAGGGGCATTGTCTACATCCAAAAGATGTTTGTTTTCCAGATAGGCAGCCCCATTAAAAGGGCTGGGAAACACAGGTTGGTGGCGCATCTTCCTGAATCTCCTGGGTATGTTGTCAGAGCTGAGCCACTGCTTGTACTTCCTCCAGAAGTCTGGGGGCATGAAGGCACCATCCAAGATGGCTTCCCACCAGTGAAAGCCAATAACCATATATTTAAGCATACATGTCATCATGAACTTCTGGGGCAGGATGGGACATTTCTGCTCTGCCAGTAAGATGGCAGCTGCAAACTGATGATCTGAACAAGTGGATAAATCAGGACCTGGGCCCGGATCTGGGGAACATCTGATCTGCCCACCAGGGCCTGGGTGACACAGACCACATACGCTCCCCCAGTGCTGTCTCCACAGATCACAACCCGGGAGGGGTCCACCCTGTAGGTTTCCAGGGCCTTCAGGAAGTGAATGGAGGCATTCAGGCAATCTCAGAAAATGCTGGGGTAATGGTGATCAGGAAGCTTGCGGTACCTGAAGAGCAAGCAGGGAACAAAAGTGTCGCAGTGTGGACAGGTGTCACTGGGAACCATTTTAACCATGTCCTCAACTCCCCCTTGCAAGACTGTCTCTGACTAAATCCCCAGAATGGCCCGGTGAGGTGGGGATTTTTACCTTTTCTTTTCTTTTTTTCTTTTGCATATGAGGACATGAAGGACCTCCCCTTAGTCCTACAGGCAGGGGTTCTGGACTCCAACACTAGGCTCTGCCTGTTGTCCATAGGTGTAGACATTCCACACAAGATTATGCAACTTGAAAGCTATCTGAGCCATCTGAAGTGGGGGCAAAACAACTGGTGATGCTGGGAGATACAAAGGAACCTCCTGGCTGTCCCACTGGCTGCCCAAAGAGAACAGGCTAAGCAAAGTAAAGCTCAAATAAAGCAGAAGTTTCTTTCAGGATGAATTTTTGGTTTTTTTAATCAAAATCTAATGACCAAGGGGCTCCTGGAGGGCTCAGTCAGTTAAGCATCTGACTTCAGCTCACGTCATGATCTCCCATTTCACAAGTTCAAGCCCCACGTCAGGCTCTGTGCTGACAGCTCTGACCCTGGACCCTGCTTCAGATTCTGTGTCTTCCTCTCTCTCTGTCCCTCCCCTGCTCATGCTTTGTCTCTCTCAAAAATAAATAAACATTTAAAAAAATTTTTTTTTAATCTAATGACCAAGATTTGTTCTTTCCCAGTGACTTAAAGAGCTGCCTTTGGCACAAGAACAGACACTCAGATCAATGGAATAGAGAACCCAGAAATGGACCCACAAACGTATGGGCAACTAATCTTTGACAAAGCAGGAAAGAATATCCAATGGAATAAAGACAGTCTCTTCAGCAAGTGGTGCTGGGAAAACTGGACAGCGACATGCAGAAGAATGAACCTGGACCGCTTTCTTACACCAGACACAAAAATAAACTCAAAATGGATGAAAGACCTCAATGTAAGACAGGAAGCCATCAAAATCCTCAAGGAGAAAGCAGGCAAAAACCTCTTTGATCTTGCCCACAGCGATTTCTTACTTAACACGTCTCCAGAGGCAAGAGAAACAAAAGCAAAATGAACTATGGGGACCTCATCAAATAAAAAGCTTCTGCACAGCAAAGGAAACAATCATCAAAACTAAAAGGCAATCGACAGAATGGGAGAAGATATTTGCAAATGACATATCAGATAAAGGGTTAGTGTCCAAAATCTACAAAGAACTTATCAAACTCAACACCCAAAAAACAAATAATCCAGTGAAGAAATGGGCAAAAGACGTGAATAGACACTTCTCCAAAGAAGACATCCAGATGGCCAACTGACACATGAAAAAACGCTCAACATCACTCATCATCAGGGAAATACAAAGCAAAACCACAATGAGATACCACCTCACACCTGCCAGAATGGCTAACATGAACAACTCAGGCAACAACAGATGCTGGCGAGGATGTGGAGAGAGAGGATCTCTTTTGCATTGTTGGTGGAAATGCAAGCTGGTGCAGCCACTCTGGAAAACAGCATGGAGGTTCCTCAAAAAACTAAAAATAGAACTACCCTATGACACAGCAATGGCACTACTAGGCATTTATCCAAGGGATACAGGTGTGCTGTTTCGAAGGGACACGTGCACCCCCATGTTTATAGCAGCACTATCGACAACAGCCAAAGTTGATGGAAAGGGCCCAAATGTCCATCGATGGATGACTGGATAAAGAAAATGTGCTATGTATATATAATGGAGTATTACTCAGCAATCGAAAAGAATGAAATCTTGGCATTTGAACTACATGAATGGAACTGGAGGGTATTATGCTAAGTGAAATTAGTCAGTCAGAGAAAGACAAAAATCCTATGACTTCACTCATATGAGGACTTTAAGAGACAAAACAGATGAACATAAGGGAAGGGAAACAAAAATAATATAAAAACAGGGAGGGGGACAAAAGAGACTCATAAATATGGAGAACAAACTGAGGGTTACTGGAGGGGTTGTGGGAGGGGGATGGGCTAAATGGGTAAGGGGCATTAAGGAACCTACTGAAATCACTGCTTCACTATATACTAATTTGGATGTAAATTTTAAAAAATAAAAAATAAATTAAATAAATAAATAAATGTCACTATCTTAAATTCTTAAAAAAAAAAAAAAAAAAAAAAAGCTGTCTTCTTTCTGGGGGTTGGGGAAAGAGGGAGAGGTTTGGGAGATGCCCTGAGGGTGAAGGTGGAGGAAAGGTAAACAGGCAGGAAACAGATTCTGCTCTGGCTGTGAAGAGCATCCTGAAGGCTGCTCTAAGCCCTCAAAGTGTGTCTCCTCATAGGAATTCAAGGGCAAAGAGAAAGGACTTTAAAATGAACTTCTAGGGGCATCTGAGTGGCTCAGTCCGTTGAGTGGCCAGCACTTGATTTTGCCTCAGGTCATGATCTCATGGTTCACGAGTTCAAGCCCCTCACAGGGCTAGGCACTAACAGTGCAGTCTGCTTGGGATTCTCTCCTTCCCTCTCTCTCTAACCCTAAATATAAATATAAATATATAAATATATATATGTGCTATAAATATATATATGCGCTAAGGGAGTAGATCTTAAATGTTCTCACCACAAAAAAGAAACAATAATTACATGATAGAATGGAGATGTTTCCTAATGCTATCATGGTAATCATTTTGCAATATATAAGTGTTTCAAACTGACACGTTATACACCTTAAACTTATGCAATGTTATATGTCAATTATATTTCAATAAAGCTGGGGGTGGTGCTGAACTTACAGAAATAGTAAAACACAAGCTAACTAATGCACAAATCAAGATTGAGATAATAGAAAGAAATCAATTTAAAAAATAGAAACTCTTTGGCTAAACTGCTTTGATTAGAAATTTTATGAAAAACATGGCTGTTATCCCAAATATTTGTTTGAAGTTGTTGCTAAATGTGTTTTCTCTTCTTACAACCTATCATTTAAAAGCATTGTAAAAGAAAGTGCATTCTACTTGTAAGATTAAATTTGGAAGGCACGCATAAAGAAAACTGACACTTTAGACTAGTGGCTTTCAAACTTCGTTAGAACAGCAACATTGCTTTTCTTCAAAAAAATTTTTTTACATTGATTTATTTTTGAAAGACAGAGCGAGACAGAGCACAAGCAGGGGAGAGGCAGAGAAAGAAGGAGACACAGAATCCGAAGCAGGCTCCAGGCTCTGAGCTGTCAGCACAGAGTCCGACACAAAGCTTGCTTGAACCCACTAATTGTGAGATCATGACCTGAGCTGAAGTTGGACGCTCAACCACTGAGCCACCCAGACCCTCTAATTTTTTCTTATTAAAATGATACAAGGACCCCCACTGTATAAAATAAGTGAGTAGTGGTCAGTCATTCTAGCTTTGCCCAGGGGCAGGGATCTGAACACCTCACTCATTCTTCTTCCTCTTTGACCTCCCTGGCCACCCCTAAAAAAACGAAGGGAATCCCAGTGTCCTAAGCAACCCAGTCTGGAAGCCACCACTTCCTATTAGATCTTGATTTTTGTTTCCATTAAAAGTTGCTCTAAGGCATCATCTTTAAGGATAGGGTTTGATTGACTGCAACCCTGCAACATTGCCTCAATGAGCAAATATGTTGATAAATAAATCAATGTTATCAACATAGCTTTCCATTTAAACTTAGCAAAACATATACTATTTAGTAGGGTCCTTGTATTGAGATGTGCTCAGCACCTAGAAGCAGCAAACACAAACTTCAGCCTCCATTTTTCTATTTCTAGAAGGATACACATCCTACTAAATGTTAAATATACAAATATGGCAGTATAAAAGAAATAACAAATATTACATGCTTTCCATTAGCAGAATCCCGACCTGCTAGAAAGAGGCAGAAATGCCCACCCTTGCCCACTCAGGGTAGGGGTGAAAGTCAAAAGATTCTCCCGGAGCTTAGGTAGGGAGTCTCATTATGTCTTGATGAGAAACCAGGGAGCATTTCAGACATTGGACATCTTTTCCGACCTGCAGTCACCCTGGCAGATTGAAGAACCTTACCTGTCTTCCAACCTCCACCAGCCTCTCTATCAAAACCCATGTCCTAAGTCTTTTCAACTATAACTATATCAAACAACAATATCCTAAGCAATCTCCTACAAATATTCATGCAGGTGTTTATTAACATTTCCGTGTGTTCAAGGGACATTTTCATTATCACAAAGGGCTTCTCAGATGTAGAGTGTGACAGAGCCTCTATCAGTCAGACACTGTCTTCCTCAAATTTGAGAAGACCAGAGATGCTAAGTAAGTTACTTTAAGCTGCACAGATGCCTGGGGGCAGCCAGGGTTTGAGGGGCCTTGTGGTAGAGGTTGAATCTAAAAGGACAGCTTTTAGTTTCTCTAACTTCTTGAAACTATTGCCCACTGTCTTCTTCTGTCTCGAGACACTCCCAGCATTGGACCCCAAAGTTAAGTAGGTAGGTAGTTGTTTTAACAAAATAAGCACCTGAAGAACCATCAGACCCAAACAACAGCCAGGACCTTGACCATAACCTTTGGCCAACCCTATCATACCCCCACCACCATCCCACCTCGCTGCCTTCGCCATCTGAGGGAACAGTGACCTTGACCTGCAATCCTGTATCCACCATTCCCTTTCTTTCCTTTTCATGTACTTTTATAATGTCTATGCATATTCCTTACAAATACTCTTCTGATTTTGTTTTTAACTTGATAAAAAGAGTACCAGGCTTACGTAATTATTTGAATGTTTTTCACTTAATTTTATACTGCCAAGACTCATTCACATTCTGGTGTGCCCTTCCAGTTCATTTATTTAAATGGCTATGTAATCATCCATAATACCTTAATGGCTGTGTAACATAATATTCACTGTGCCATGGCTTAGTTTAGTTTAGCTTAGTTTTTGTTTGTTTAGGAGAATTTTTACTGATGTTGAAAAGGGTTTAGAATATGATACATTAGTAATTACTCAAATTTCTGGTTTCAGAAAGAAGATGACATGGATTTATTTTTCCCTGTTCCTCTCCCAAAGGTCATTTAAAACACGGTAGGGGAGAGAGGCCAAGATGGCAGACAGCATGGAAGCTCTCTGCTTCAATCGCCCCTGAAATGTAGCCAGATCAGCACCAAACCATTTTGCACACCTAGAAAATTGATCTGAAGACAAACACAACAATCTGCATAACTTGAGCCACAGAACTTGGCAGGTACATGGTGCAGAGAGGTGAGCTGGGGGAAAGAGAAGCTGCAGAGGGTAGGGAACTGTTTTTATTTGCAGAGAAAGGACAGAGACTTGGGGGGAGATTACAGGAAAAGCACTCCCTCCAAAATCAGCTGGAGACAAAGAGAAAGAGTGGAAACACCTGCAAGGAAACATCTTCATAAGAAAGGGAGAAAGGAGAAAGGAGAGGGTTTCAATACCATTACAACTCTATAAATAGGGGAGCACAGAGCCAGAAACTTCGCAGCTCAATACCTGGTGCTGCTCTGGTGGGAAGGGAGAATCTTCAGGAGCAGAGAGCAAGGTCCAAGGGGTCATCAGGCCACATGGGAAGAGGCAGTTCCCCTGCAGAGAGGACATTTGGTAGAGGCCATGCAGTCTCCCCACAGGCAAAGGTCCCAGTGGACCCCAGATTACAGCCATGTTGCTGGTGTTGGAACAAGGACATTAGGGTGTGGTGAAGACCGGCGCCAGGTGTGTGTTGTGATTTACCATAGCCTCTGAACCACTGCTGCCACACAATCATATGAACTTTTTCTAGGGAGGCTGGCACCTGGCCACAGTCTCTGGGCCTCTGCAGCAGCATGGGCCAGCATCTGGCCATTGCTCAGTAAGACCCTCCCTACGAGGGTCAGAGTGGGTTCAAGCCGCAGGGCCCTCAGAAGTGAGGGGTTTGGAAACACAGTCCCATCTGAGAAAAAATTTGGTAAGGAGGTGCTGCCTGGCAGGCTGATGGCTTGATTGTGGACAGTGTAGAAGCAGGAAGTGGATGGAAGTCCAAGACAAAGAAGAGGTATTTGATTGCCAGTTGGGGAGAGCACAGAGTTCTGATGCTAGAGAATGGGAAGCAGGGTGATGCCATTTTCACATCTCCCGGGCATACATACATGCCCACACGCCACAACAACCCACCCCAGTAAGCTAAGCAGTGCCACCTAGTGGAGAATGGAGCCATTATACCAAGCCTTGTCCATCTCCACCAACCAAGCCCTAGAGGATGACCACAAGTCTCTCTGCCTGCTTAGTTTACAGACTATAAAGTGCTCATAGTTTGACTTCTAGGGAAAACTGGATGTAATTTCACTCAGATTTCATTCTGTTTGCTGGTCCAGCTATTCATTTTTTTTTTTCTTTTCTTATTCTTGGATACAGAAAGAGAAAAAAATTATTTTTTATTTTCTGTTTTTATAAAAAAAAGATTTCTCTTTAATTTTTTTCTACTATATTTTTTATTATTTTTTTGTAAATTTTTTAGTCTATTTTACTTTCTTAATTTCATTTTATTCTATTTTATTGTATACATTTTTTAAATTTTTAAACATTTTCTTAATTTTTCCCTCTTTTCTACATTTCTTCCTTTCCCTTTTTTCTCTATTCTATCAAGCTTCTTTCAACAACCAGACCAAAACACACCTAGCTTCCTTCATTTGATTTTTGTGTGTTGTTTTTAATTTTTTAATTTTATTTTTATTTTATTAAATTAATTCTTTTTCTTCCTCCAAAATGATGAAACAAAGTAATTCAGCCAAAAAGAAAGAACAGAAAGAAATGACAGCCAGGGACTTAATCTACACAGATGTAAGCAAGATGTCTGAACTAGAATTTAGAATCACAATAGTAAGAATACTAGCTGTAATTGAAAAAAGGATAGGGGTGCCTGGGTGGCTCAGTTGGTTAAGCGTCTGACTTCAGTTCAGGTCATGATCTCATGGTCTGTGAGTTCAAGCCCCGCATCGAGCTCTGTGCTAACAGCTTGGAGCCTGGAGCCTGCTTTGGATTCTGTGTGTGTGTGTGTGTGTGTGTGTGTGTGTGTGTGTGTTTGCGCGCGCGCGCGCGTGCGCGCGCACCTCTCTCTCTGCCCCTCCCCCACTCGTGCACTGTCTCTGTCTCAAAAATAAATGAACATTAAAAAAAAGAAAAAAGAAAAAAGCATACAATCCCTTTCTGCAGAGATAAAATAAGTAAAATCTAGTTAGGACTAAATTAAAATGCTATAACTCGAATGGATGCCATGGTGGCAAGGGTGGATGAAGCAGAGCAATGAATCAGTGATACAGAGGACAAACTTATGGAGAATAATGAAGCAGGAAAAAAAAGAGGGAAACTAAGGCAAAAGAATACGATATAAGAATTAGAGAAATCAGTGATTCATTAAAAAGGAACATCAGAATCATAGGAGTCCCAGAAGATGAAGAGAGAGAGAAATGAGTAGAAGGGTTATGTGAGCAAATCATAGCAGAAAACTTTCCTAACCTGGGGATAGACACAACATCAAAATCCAGGAATCACAGAGAAGTTCTATTAGATTCAACAAAAACCAACCATCAACAAAGCATATAATAGTCAAATTCACAAAATACAGACAAGGAAAGAATTATGAACACAGCAAGGAAAAAAAGTCCTTAACCTTTAAGAGAAGACAGATCAGGTTCTCAGCAGACCTATCCACAGAAACTTGGCAGGACAGAAAGCAGTGGCAGGATATATTCTGCATGCTGAATCAGAAAAATACGCAGCCAAGAATTCTTTATCCAGCAAGGCTGTCATTCAAAACAGAGGGAGAGATAAAAAGTTTCCCAGACAAAGAAAAACTAGAGGAGTTCATGATCACTAAACCAGCCCTGAAAGAAAAAGTTAAGGGGACTCACTGAGAGGAGAAAAGACAAAAGAAAACAAAAAAGACCAAAACCAACAAAGACTAGAAAGGACCAGAGAATACCCCCAGAAACTCCAACTCTACAGGCAACACAATGGCAATAATTTCATATCTTTCAGTACTCACTCTAAATGTCAATGGACTAAATTATCCCATGAAAAGACATAAGATAACAGAATGGATAAGAAAACAAGATCCATATATATGCTGTTTACAAAAGACACATTTTAGACCTAAAGACACCTTCAGATTGAAAGTAAGGTGATGGAGAACCATCTATTGTCCTAATGGTTGCCAAAAGAAAGCTGGAGTAGCCATACTTATATCAGACAATCTAGATTTTAAAATAAAGACCATAACAAGAGATGAAAGGGGGCATTATATCATAATTAAGGGGTCTGTCCACCAAGAAGAGCTAACGATTGTAAACATTTATGCCCCCAACATGAGAGAACCCAAATATATAAATCAGTTAATCACATATATAAAGAAACTCATTGATAATCATACCATAATAGTAGGGGACTTCAACACCCCCACTTACAGCAATGGACAGATCATCTAAGTAGAAAATCAACAAGAAAACAATGGCTTTGAATGACACACTGTACCAGATGGACTTAACAGATGCATTCAGAACATTTCACCCTAAAGCAGTGGAATACACATTCTTCTTAAGTGCACATGGAACATTCTTCAGTATAGATCACGTACCAGGACACAAATCAGCCCTCAACAAATACAAAAAGATCGAGATCATACCATGCATATTTTCAGATCACAATGCTATGAAACTCAAAATCAACCACAAGAAAAAATATGGAAAGACAACGAATACTTGGAGACTGAAGAACATCCTACTAAAGAATGAATGGGTTAACCAAGAAGTTAAAGAGGAAATTAAAAAGTACATGGAAGCCAACGAAAATGATAATACCACAACCCAAAACCTCTGGGATATAGCAAAGACAGTCATAAGAGGAAAGTATATAACAATCCAGGCTTTCCTAAAGAAGAGAAAAGGTCTCAGATACACAACTTAAGCTTACACCTTAAAGAGCTGGAAAAAGAACAGAAAAAAAAAAACCCAAAACCATCAGAATATGGGAAATGATAAAGATTAGAATGTAAATCAATGCTATCAGAATCAAAAAAACAATAGAACAGATCAATGAAACCAGAAGCTGTTTCTTTGAAAGAATTAACAAAACTGATAAACCCCTAGCCAGTTTGATCAAAAAGAAAGAGGAAAGGACCGAAATAAATAAAACCAAGAATGAAAGAGGAGAGATAACAACCCACACTGCAGAAATACAAACAATACTAAGAGAATATTATAAACAATTATATGCCAATAAATTGGGCAATCTAGAAGAAATGGACAAATTCCTAGAAAAATATAAACTACCAAAACTGAAACAAGAATAGAAAATTTTAAGAGACCCATTAATAGAAAATTTTAACAGGCCCATAACCAGTAAAGAAATTGAATTAGTAATCAAAAATCTCCCCCCAAAAACAATAGTCCGGGGGCGGATGGCTTTCCAGGGGAATTCCAGCAAACATTAAAGAAGAGTTAACACCTATTCTTTTGAAGCTGTCCCAAAAAATAGAAATGGAGGGAAAACTTCCAAACTCATTCTGTGAGGCCAGCATTACCCTAATTCAAAAACCAGACAAAGACCCCACAAAAAAGGAGAACTAAAGACCAATTTCCCTGCTGAACATGGATGCAAAAATCCTCAACAAGATACTAGCCAACCAGATCAAACAATACATTAAAAGAATTATTCATCACAATCAAGTGGAATTTATACCTAGGATGCAGGGCTAGTTCAATATCCACAAATCAGGGGCGCCTGGGTGGCGCAGTCGGTTAAGCGTCCGACTTCAGCCAGGTCACGATCTCGCGGTCCGTGAGTTCGAGCCCCGCGTCGGGCTCTGGGCTGATGGCTCGGAGCCTGGAGCCTGTTTCCGATTCTGTGTCTCCCTCTCTCTCTGCCCCTCCCCCGTTCATGCTCTGTGTCTCTCTGTCCCAAAAATAAATAAAAAACGTTGAAAAAAAAAATTTAAAAAAAAAAAATATCCACAAATCAATGTGATGTGTCATTTTAATAAAAGAAAGGACAAGAACTACATGATCCTCTCAATAGATACAGAGAAAGCATTTGACAAAATACAGCATCCTTTCTTGATAAAAACCCTCAAGAAAGTAGGGATAGAAGAATCATACCTCAAGATTAAAAACCATATACAAGATACACTCTGCTAATATTATCCTCAATGGGTAAAAACTGAGAACTTTCCCCCTAAGGTCAGGAACACGACAGGGATGTCCACTCTCACCACTGTTATTCAACATAGCATTGGAAGTCCTGGCCTCAGCAATTAAACAACACAAAGGAATAAAAGGCATCCAAATCAGCAAGGAGTAAATCAAACTTTCACTCTTCGCAGATGACATGATACGGAAAACCTGAAAGATTCCACGAAAAAACTGCTAGAATTGATCCATGAATTCAGCAAAGTCACAGGATATAAAATTATAGAAAGCATAGAAATTGGTTGCATTTCTATACACCAATAATGATGCAGCAGAAAGAAAAATCAAGGAATAAATCCTATTTACAATTGTACCAAAAACCATAAAATACTTAGGAATAAATCTAACCAAAATATCTATACACTGAAAATTATAGGAAGCTTATGAAATAAAATTGAAGACACAAAACAATGGAAAAAGATTCCATGGATAGGAAGAACAAATATTGTTAAAATGTCGATACTACCCAAAGCAATCTACATATTCAATGCAATCCCTATCAAAATAACACCAGCATTCTTCACAGAGCTAGAACAAACAATCCTAAAATTTGTATGGAACCAAAAACAGACCATGAATAGCCAAAGCAATCCTGAAAAAGAAAACCAAACCTGGAGGTATTACAATCCTGGACTTCAAGATGTATTACAAAGCTGTAATCATCAAGACAGTACGGTACTGGCACAAAAACAGACACATAGATCAATGGAACAGAATAGAGAACCCAGAAATGGACCCACAAACGTATGACCAACTAATCTTTGACAAAGCAGGAAAGAATATCCAATGGAATAAAGACAGCCTCTTCAGCAAATGGTGTTGGTAAGACTGGACAGCTACATGCAGAAGAATGAGCCTGGACCACTTTCTTACACCAGACACAAAAATAAATCCAAAATGGATGAAAGACCTCAATGTAAGATAGGAAGCCATCAAAATCCTCGAGGAGAAAGCAGGCAAAAACCTCTTTGACCTCAGCTGCAGTAACTTCTTACTCAACATGTCTCTGGAGGCAAGGGAAACAAAAGTAAAAAGTAACTATTGGGACCTCATCAAGATAAAACCTTCTGCACATAGAAGGAAACAATCAGCAAAACTAAAAGGCAACCAACAGAATGGGAGAAGATATTTGCAAATGACATCAGATAAAGGGTTAGTATCCAAAATCTACAAAGAACTTATCAAAACCCAAAAAAACAAATAATCCAATGAAAAAAAATGGGCAAAAGACATGAATAGACACTTTTCCAAAGACATCCAGATGGCTAACAGACGCATGAAAAAATGCTCAACACCACTCATCATCAGGGAAATAAAAATCAAAACCACAATGAGATACCAACTAACACCAGTCAGAATGGCTAAAATTAACAACTCAGCAACAACAACTGTTGGCGAGGATACGGAGAAAGGGGAACCCTCCTGCACTGTTGGTGGGAATGCAATCTGGTGCAGTCACTCCGGACAGAAAACAGTATGGAGGTTCCTCAAAAAACTAAAAATAGAACTACCCTACGACCCAGCAATGGCACTACTAGGCATTTATCCAAGGGATACAGGTGTGCTGTTTCGAAGGGACACATGCACCCCAATGTATATAGCAGCACTATCAACAATAGCCAAAATATGGAAAGAGACCAAGTGTCCATTGACAGATGAATGGATAAAGAAGATATGGTGTGTGTGTATATATATATATATATATATATATATATATATATATATATATATGGTGGAGTAGTGTGTGTATATATATATATATATATATATATATACACACACACATATATATATACTTGTATATATATATATATATATACATATACTTGGCAATGAAACAGAATGAAATCTTGCCATTTGCAACAACATGGATGGAACTAGAGGATATTATGCTAAGCGAAATTAGTCAGAGAAAGACAAAAATCCTATGACTTCACTCACATGAGGACTTTAAGAGACAAAACAGATGAACATAAGGGAAGGGAAACAAAAATAATATAAAACAGGGAGGGGGACAGAACATAAGAGACTCTTACATATAGAGAACAAACTGAGGGTTGCTGAAGGGGTTTGGGGAGTGGGGTGGCTAAATGGGCAAGGGGAATTAAGGAAGACACTAAGTACTGGGTGTTATACGTGGGGGGTGAATCGCTGGGTTCTACTCTTGAAATCATATTGCACTATGTGCTAACTAACTTGGATGTAAATTTTTTAAAAAGTAGAAAAAAACATGGCAGATGCTTATACTAAAAAGCATTTGTTGCTTAGCAACAGTAGCTAAACTATGGGGAGAGTCCAAATGTCCATCAACTGATGAATGGATAAAGATGTGATGTGGATGTACAATGGAGTATTGCCCAGTGATCAAAGAGAACAAAAACTTGCCATTTGCAACGACATAGATGGTGCTGGAATGTATTGTGCTAAACGAAATAAGTCAGTCAGAGAAAGACAAATATCATATGATTTCACTCATACGTGGAATTTAAGAAACAAATTAGATGATCATAAGGGAAGGCAAAATAAAAAAGAGAGAGGCAGAGAAGCAAACCGTAAGAGGCTCAGGGAGCAAACTGAGGGTTGATGGAGGGAGGTGGGTGGGGGATGGGCTAAATGGGTTATGGGTACTAAGGAGGGCACTTGTTCTGATGAGCATGAGGTGTTATATGTAAGTGCTGAACCACTTGTGTGTACATTTAATATAGTGTCACTTAGTGTTTTGCTTAGCATAATACCCTCTAGCTCCAACCACATCATTGCAAATGGCAAGATTTCATTCTTTTTTGTGGCTGGAAAACACTCCGTTGTATATACACCACATCTTTATCCATTCATCTGCCGGTGGACACTTGGGCTACTTCCATAATTTGACCATTGAAAAAAATGTTGCAGTAATCACAGGGGTGCATCTATCCTTTTTAATTGTAAGTATCCAGTGGTGCAATTATTAGATCATAGGGTAGTTCTATTTTTAATTTTTTGAGGAACCTCCATACTGTTTTCTACAGTGGCTGCACCACTTTGCATTCCCACCAACAGTGCGTGAGGGTTTCCCTTTCTCCACCTCCTCACCAGCACTCGCTGTCTCATGCCCCAGTTTGTTCGTGCACACCCCTGCTGTGGGCATTTGACCTCTTTCTGGGTTTTTGCTCTCTTGAACGGCGCTGTGCCTGTGTCCGTGCATGTACGTGCGAGAGTGCCTCTTGGGGGCTGGGGCCCCTCTCTCTCTTCTACAAATCATCCACGTGCTCCTCCCTACCTTCTTCCACCCAAGTGACACCCACTGACTTTCTCCAGCAGCTCACCCAATCGACAGCAGCACAGAATCAGTCTCCAGGGCCAGAAAATTGCACAGGTGGTGGTACAAGTCTGCAAGACAGAATCGGTCACAGCAGCCGCCCTGAGTGGCCTGCAGGGATGTCAACACCCCCATGCAGGGCCCAGCACTGTGCACCCTAGTCCCCGAGGAGAACCTGCCAGCAGTGTCCGCATTGGGTGTGACATTGTTTTTCTGTTCCTTTCCCTACTTCCTCTGCAGTGACTCCAGCTGGCTCTGCCTGGGCAAAACCAAAAAGCCAGGCCATGTAAGACACCTGACATCTGCCGTGGTCTCCTGAATGTCGGGACTCCAATGCGCCTCAGGGTTCACCAGCTGCAACATTTTCTTCCACAGTGGGAGGGAAACTGAGGACCAGGAAGGCTTGGCGATTTGAAACGGACAAAACCAAGGCCAGGGAGGGTAGGCATGCCTGCTCTAAACTATTGATGGTAATTACGTACGCATGCACACAAATGTATGTTATAAGAAATATGGGATGGTTGGATGGACCATTTTTATTATTTTTAATTTTTTTAACATTTTATTCATTTTTGAGAGACAGAGACAGATAGAGCATGAGCAGGGGAGGGGCAGAGAGAGAGAGACACACACAGAATCCGAACCAGGCTCCAGGCTCTGAGCTGTCAGCACAGAGCCGGATGTGGGGCTCAAACCCACGAACTATGAGATCACGACCTAAGCTGAAGTCGGACGTTTAACCAACTGAGCCACCCAGGTGCTCCATGGGCCATTTCTATTAGCCGAGGGGTACCTCTGAGGTTCTCAGACAAGTCCATTATCAACAGTCCGTTGGCCATCCTGGTACAGCACCAGACACAGTATCTGTGCCAAATAAGCCTCTAATTCCGTGGTTTCTAACCTTGGCTGTGCTGTAGATAGAAGTACCAGGGAGGTTTTCCAAGTCCTGGTGCCCAGACTGAGCCCCAAATAATTGAACCAGTGTCTCTGGGGTGGGGAGCACGGGCAGCAGGAGTTCCCAAATTCCAGCCTCGGGGGCGGTGGTGAATGACTGAGCAGACCGGGAGAAGTGCCCCAGCTTCCTCATCACCCTTTGAGGGACGTGACGGAGGAGGGGACAAAACTGAGTGGGACAGGCAGCTCCCAAGGAGGCCTTAGCCCTGCTTGCAGATTAGCGCCATCTGGGAGCTTTTTAAAAATGCTGATGCCTGGGCCCCACCCCTGAGACTGACAGTGGCGTGGGCAGGACCTTGGTGTGGGTATGACCCAAAGCCCCCCCAGGGGGTTCAAAGCACAGCCAGGGTGGAGACCGCTGCTGGCCTTTCCCACATCATCCCCCTGCCTCCCTGCTCTGCTGCCCTGACATTCTTTCTCTCCCTCGAGCCCCTGTTTTGGAGCTCTGCACTTGCTGTTTCTTCTGCTTAGACTTAACTGGGCTGGGACAGAGTGAGGCAGGCACTTGCCTTGGGCACAAAACTAAGGGGCCACCAAGACACTCTGCAGCTGAGATAAATAATACTTTGGTGCAATCTTTTAAGGAATCAAAGCAAATGCCACGAGTATCTGTGATGAAGGACGTATGAAAATCTTACATAGACAAGAGCCTACTTTGCATTTGTACAATTCGCCTGGCCCTGTTGGATCCAGCCTTTAGATAAACGTTGTTATTTTGTTCACCATATATTTTTTGCATTAATATTGAATTTTTGAAAATAGTGCATAAAAAGGGGGCACCTGGGTGTCTCAGTCGGTTGGGCATCTGACTTTGGCTCAGGTCATGATCTCCTAACTTGGAGCCTGGAGCCTGCTTCGGATTTTGTGTCCCCCTCTCTCTCTGTCCTTCCCCCACTCGCTCTCGTTCTCTCTCTCAAAAAATAAATTAACGTTAAAAAGGTGAAAATAGTACATAAAATTATCTTGAAGACTGAGTTTCTTGGTGCCCCTTTAAATATCGAGCCCCAGGCAAGGGCCCCATTTGCCTGCCCCTATCCCTACAGGCTTAGAATGCTGCTCCCCAGCCTCTATGGGGCTTATTCCTCCTCATCAGTTGCTTGGACCTGAGTTCAAATTCTACCTTTTCCAGAAGCTTCCTCTGGAAAAACTAAAGATGCACATGAATCATTTTCTATCCCATCATCTTGTGCCATAACTCTGTGGAATTACCCTATTTATTGGCTTTCTCTTTCATTGCCCAGCCTCTTCGTTTGAGTAGGCTACATGAGAGTTTTTCGTGTTCTCCACTCGGTCCCCTGTACCTGGAACAGGATATGACACAAGGTAAATACCGGGTGAATATTTCCCAAATGAAACCTCGCTTCACTTTTAATTTATTTTTGGGACAGAGAGAGACAGAGCATGAACGGGGGAGGGGCAGAGAGAGAGGGAGACACAAAATCGGAAACAGGCTCCAGGCTCCGAGCCATCAGCCCAGAGCCTGACGCGGGGCTCGAACTCACGGACCGCGAGATCGTGACCTGGCTGAAGTCGGATGCTTAACCGACTGCGCCACCCAGGCGCCCCAACCTCGCTTCACTTTTAAAATAACATCATGCCCCACAGAGGAGGGCTAACAGTCCTAGCCAACTAGTGGGGTGCTCCCGGGAGATCTCTGAAAGGGAAGCATGACCTCCGGGGCCGGTAGATGGGAGATATCCATTGTTAACTTGTGAAAAAAAGGAGAGCATCCCGGCAGCAAATGCGGCTATTGCTATTTCCACCACCAGGTGGCAGCACACCCTAATCTCAGGGAAGTCTGGGCAACTTTGGGCAGCCATCCGTCCACCCATTTGTTCGTCCATGAACACATCCTTTCACCCAGTTATTCACCCATCCATTCATCCATCTTTGTGTTCATGAACTCATACAGTCGTTCAAAAATTAAAATCCACAGGCAAGGAAGGCGCTGGAGATAAGGCAGCGAACAAAACACAAGTCTTCCTGGCACTCTGGGAGATTCCATTTTTAGTTGGGGAAGACGGACAGAAAATGAGGAAATACACGAAGGAACAAGATAAATTCAGACCATGACAAGTGTCATGAGGGAAATTTAAAGGGATGATGTCAGGGATGGAGACGGGCATGGAACTCTAAGGGACTATGCCTTAGGTAAGATGTTCAGGGAGGCCGCTCTGGAGAGGATATTTGAGGTCAGCCTGAATGAACAAATAAGGGTCCACCAGTCATGCAAAGTCAGGAGGGGAGAGACATCGTCTGAAGCTGCCAGAACAGCAGGTGCCAAAGATTCAGAGAGAGAGGGGAGGAGCCTGGAGTGTCTGAGAGGCAGGCAGTGTGGCTAGAGCGCAGTGAACTGCTTTGGGAGGAGGGAGACGCCGTGCACCTGGTTGGAAAGGTGGGCAGGACCTCCAAAGCTGTCAGGGCTCGAGGGCTCGGTTCCATCTAAAGGCACCGGAGAGCCACAAGAAGGGTTTAGCCCAGGACCGACAAGCTCTGACTTGTAGTTTTACAAGCTCTTTCTGGCTGCCAGGGAAGGAATGGATTGAGGGGCGACAGAAGTGTGTGGGGGGGGGGGGGTGGTTGTGGGGTGTGAGGGTCAAGGGGGCCGAGGCAAGAGAGAACATGGGGTCTTGGATCATGGTAGTGTAGCAGAGCCAGGGAGAGATGCATGGGTTTGGGATGTACTGTGGGTGGAAAACGGATAAGACGGGCCAAAGCTGTGGGTGGCGAGGGAAGAGAGCAGTCAACACCCCAGCATCGTGAAAGCCCCACTGAGACACCGCACTAGCCTCACCTTGACCAAGACCATTACAGTACAGAAAAGAACGTTTCTCGCATAGATTGAGTGTCATCTGCTTACTTGAGCCCAAAGCACTCAGCCTGGGATTCCTATAAAAAATCTCCAACCGCTGGGGCACCTGGGTGGCTCAGTCAGTTAAGCGTCCTGACTCTTGATTTCGGCTCAGGTCATGACCTCACAGTTCATGTGTTCAAGACCCGTGTCAGGCTCTGCGCTAACAGTGCGGAGCCTGCTTGGGACTCTGTCTCCCTCTCTCTCTCTGCCCCTCCCCTGTGCTCTCTCTCTCTAAATAAATAATTTTTTTTTTTTTAAAGCCTCCAACCGCTGTCTTTTTAAGTTACTCTTAAAAAGGTTCTCAGTGAAGGGTGAGCCAAGTTGTACACACAGATGAAGCTCTTCCTTTACAAAGCTGCAGGGAAGCACCTTACCCAAGTTCCCCATGAACCCGCCTCCTCCGTGGAAGAAGATGATGCCTCACCAGGGGCTGGAGGACTCTGCCTTGGATTGGAACAGCCTCACAGGTATGGTCCCAAAATACAGGTCAGTCACTACAAGTCTAGCATCCTTTTTGTTCTCACAAAACCATGCAATAACTGGGTAAATCTGGGCCTGGAGCAGATTCCCAGCCTCTCAAATATATTCCCCTGTCAGGCGTAAGAGAAAGAAAGGGAGACATTAGGAGAGGTCAGGACCCATCTGGATCGTAGAGGACTCCTGTCACCTGTAATTGCTAGGATGTTTTTGCAGTTTCTTATGTGTCTCATCTGGGTAAGGCTCATCAGGAAGGACAGGCTCTGGATTGTGTCCCCATAGAGGGTTTGGGTTTCAGAACTTCCTCCCAAACGATCTTGATTGAATAACGGTATGAATTGGCCAAAGATCTTGACCATGTTTAGGCTGACTGGTTGGGCACTGAATTGAACAAAGTCAACTGTTCAAGGCAACTGGCAGGCAACCTTCCTCTTTGGCTCTCCAGCCTCAGATGGCAAAAAGGGTCATCACTTGGGTCAACACCCAACATTGCCCGCCCAGAGCCCGCACCATGACAGATTCTTAAGCCATGTTTGTGTTCAACAAAAGAAAGTGATGGGATTAGGGATGCCTGCTGTTGACTCAGAAGAAGGGTGCAATGGCACATGGCCATTTATTTGCCAAATGTGTATAAAATTCCATTGTTTTTAAACTAATATAGTCACTCTAGCTATAAACAAATGTCTGAATAAATCATGAAATATAGTTACAAGTTATCATGTTGCAGGTACTCACTGCCTTTCAACCACTGGAATCATCTCTTCCAAGGACCGCACATTAAGTGTGTCCTTGTCCCAAGGGAAGTGCATCATTTATGAGTCACCTATAGCATGCCAGTAGTGGTCCGAGTGGTTATAAACTGGATGAAACTTTTCAGTGATGCTTCTAAGTCAAGCAGAGTTATCAGCTCCATTTTGTAGATGGGGGAGCTGAGGCAAACCAAGGTCAAGTGCCCTGCCTGCCAAGGAGTAACATGCAGAACATGTGTTCTCAACCACTAAACCAGAAAGAGCTTGGATTCTGGAGTCAGGAAGATCTGAACTCAGGTTTTAGCTTATCGCCAAACTAACCGTCTCTGAGCTCCGATCTCCCTCCTTTACAAAACAGAATGGTGTCCACAGCCCAAGGAGGAGGCTTGGGGATTAGACGTGACCGGTCACGATGAGTGTCTCACTGCTGGGTCCTGGCAAGCGTGATCCCCAGTCCTTCTCCTGCTCACACCCACTGGGTCTTGTCCCAGGTCCCCTGGGATGCCCCAGTGCCTTCCTTCCGTGGAGACATCCAAGGCTTTGATTTCTCCAAAGAGAACTCCAAACAAAACCTTCATTTCCCTGCTTGAGCTGGAGGAGAGTGAGGTGAGGAACTGGTGGGAGATGGCCTGCTTGGCCCACATCTGAGGACGCCAGGCCTCTGTACTCAGCCAGCTCGGACCTTCACTGGCCAGCTCCGCTCCGAGCACCCTGACGTCAAGATGCCTCCTGTCGGCTCAGATGGGCTCCAGCTCTCACCTCCTCCACTGCAGTTCCCCCATGCTCCATGTGCTCACCCTCGGCTCACCTTGTTTCCTGGAAGCCTTTCTACCTGCCTAGCAGGTGGAGAAACACCAAACGGACTTTGATATCCAAGCTCAAGTCCGTGTTCTCATTGACTGATGCCATCCCTGCGCTGTATCCTCCTGTTCACAGCAATGGCTGCTGCCTCCTTGGAGGCCCTAAGTACCCTGCCCAGATTTCTTCAGAACCCCTCAAGGCTTTAGTACGTGGATGTGGTCACCCGTGTGTCTCCCTCCACCGAACATCATTATCTTCATCACGGACACCCCGTGATGGGCAGTGCGTGCTGGGGGCACCCAGCCAGCGCTGGAGGGATCAGGATGAGACATCACAAGCGAAGCTCCCGCTTCGGGGCCGTGAAGCTGGACAAGGAAACCCCCTGGGAAGAAGAGGGGGAGCCCTCGCGTGGTGCCGCTCATCGCGATTGGAGACCAGCGAGAAGGCTTGCATCACCTTGTGGGCGGAAGAAGCCCGCTTGCCTCCTCCAACAGGAGGAAGGAAGGAACTTCTTGCCCAGCAACAAGCTCAGCCAATAAGAAGATACCACAACTCAGCCAATGAGAAACTGCCCCTCCCTGACCTCACACTTTCCTCCAATGGACTTTCATTCAAAGCAGCCCCTCCCACCTCCCTCCACTTCTCCGTAAAGAAGCTTCTCTCCTTTGATCTCTGGACTCGCAGGTGGTTTGCCATAACTTGCAGGTCCCCAATTGCAATTCCTCTACTCTTCCTGAATAAGCCCACCTTGCTGGCAAAATAATGGGCTGTGTTGCTTCTAAGGTCCGTCTGCGAGCCTCCTGTGAGTGCCCCAGAGCCACGGTCATCAGCAGGTGCTTGCAGCTTGTGGGCTACTCTTTAGGAGAAAACAAGGTTGGAAAGGCCTTGGTTTTTTCTGGGTCTCAAACTGGCCCATAATTCCGTGCAATGGCAGCCACTGGTTTGAGACAGGCCGACTTCCAGTGAAGTGCTTGGCCAGGAAAAATAAGAGATGAGAGTTTTGCCCGCAGCCTGTCTCCTTGAGTCAGTAACATTTCTGAAATTATAAACTAGAGGTGTTCATGTCTCTAAGAGTCATCCACATCCATGGTGGAACATTCCAGAAGCACATAAACATATTTTATTTCTTTACCAAACATAGGAAGCCCTTATCACATGTCATTTAATTCTTTTGCCATCCTGATGAGATGGACACCATTGTTTCCTTTCGCAGATGGGAAAATAGACACAGAGAGGTCAAGTGCATTGCCCAAGACTCCACAGCCAGAGCTGGGATGCACATGCTGGCAGGCTGCCTACCATCTGGGCTCCTTACCTTTCACTCTGCTATCAGCTAAGTGAGGCCTTCTGTCTTCCTCCTTCTACAGTTGCCCTCCATCCCCACAAGTAAGCAGTGTGAACTGTTGGGCTGATAACACCCAGGGGTTGGAACACTGGGTTAAAACCAGTGGTCTGCCTCCTACGAGATGCCAAGCCTTTGTTTCCAAACCTGTTGCAGCTCTAAATATGTGCCGTCCTATCCCCAACCCTAGTCCCTGCTCAGAGCCTGGCCAGCATGACCCCTCTGACATGCTGGATAGATTCACCTATGTCTTGATCAGCAAATGGAAAGCACCTACCAGGTGGCAGGTCTGTGCCTGTGGCCAATGTCACAAAGGTAGTTAAAGCAGTCCCTGCCTTCCATGTGCCTACACTGTATTCAGAGGAGACAGCCTACAGGCAGCTGAGTGCGCAGAGGGCAAAAGAGGCTGTGGTTTAAGGCGGTTCGGTTCCCTGTCAGGCTGAAAACCCTGTAGAAGAAGGGGCTGGGTCTGCAATCCTTTTAGAATCCTCAGAAAGCAGCCAGGTGACGGGTGCTCAGTAAGTGTTTGAAGGAAGAAAAGGAGGGAGGGGCAGAGAGAGGAAGGGAAGGGAGAGCTGGAAGGGAGAGAGGAAGGGAAGGAAGGGAAACAGAGCTGCAGACACAAAAGAGAGTGTAACAAAATATGTCTTGGGGAGAGTCTGAAGAGGAAAGGAGGGGCAAGTTATGGGGAGAGAGGAAAGGAGACCCAACCCACTACAGAGCCCAAGAGCAAACTCACCAAAGTTAAAGCATACAGGAACAGGCAATGCAGAAATCTGAACTTGGCGGGATGTTGCAAGGTAGAGGGGACATCTACGGTGAGGAAATGCTGGAGGACAGTCCAGACGAAGACTCCCACAAAAAAGGTGCACAGGAGCACCAGGCACAAGACGAGCATGCTCCCAAGGTTGCTAGCAGCTGCCTCTCCAGAGAAAGGAGCTTGGACACTTGTGTTAGGAGAATGTGGACCCGCTATACCAGCTCTCTCTCTGCTCCCACTGGTTTTGGACTTAGCCGTGATTCAGTGGGCTAACGTGGCATCTTACAGGGCCAATGGGAGCTGGAGGGACTATTTCTCTGAGCAATGAAAGCTCCAAGAAAACCAGTCTTGCCCAAGACCCCTAAGGGAAAGGCCTCACATAGTTGCGCAGGCCTCTGTGGCCTCACCTTCCCATGCAGAATCGGCCAGCTTTCCTCACCATGGCATGGTTGGGCTGGCCAAAGCACATCTCATGCCAGGTTGCAGCCCTGGCCGCATTCAAGTCCAGGCTGCGGGGAGAGGCAGCATGGCCGAGAGTCAAGAGGACTTACTCAGATGCCAGCCTGCCTGGGTTTGAATCCCGCCTTTTCAGCTTACTGGCTCAGTGGCCTTGGATAAGTTCTCTCTATTCTCTGCATCTCGGTGCCCTCCTCTGAAAGGAGATAGACTGCTGAGGAATTGGCAATAGCGCGGCAAAGAACAGGAGCATGCAAATATCCTTTTCAAGCAAATCTTACTTACCTATTATAAATAAACGTATGCACACAAATGCCTGTGGAAGACTGCATAAATCGTGCAATATACCGCTCGAAGAATTTTCACAGTGAACGCACCCAAACACCGGCACCCAAACCAGGATACGGTACATCTCTAGCAACTAGGGGTCCCTTCTCCCCATCACCACCGCCCCCTGCCCATGACTAAACCCACCAAAGGCAACCACTCTCCTTCCTTTAACAGCCCACACTCATGTGGCTGATTTCTGACTTTTATATAAATAGAATCACGCAGAGGGGACTCCTTTACGTCTGGCTTCTTTCACTCAGCGTCGGGCTGGATGTCTCTCCCACGTCATGTATATGGGTTCGCCCATGCTCCTTCCTGGATAGCATGCCACTGTATGAATACACCACAACTTTTTATTCTTTCTGCTGCTGCTGAACATCTGAGTTTTTGCCAGGCATCAATTGATTGCCTCTCAGCTCCAAACTTGCCGTTTTAAAGCCATTCTTCCGCAGGGTGGTGTCTTGCTGGGAGCACTCTGAAATGAAACTACCCCGGGGGGCTGCAAAGGGAAAGCTACCGCAGGAGCCGGGGTTAGAGCAGCTGTCTACACCACGGAAGCTTAGAGCTACGCAACCACATGCACTACGGGATTAGAGGACTGGAAGAGCCACCCCCAGTACGGAAGCTGAGCCTGCAGAACCCTGTGAAGCAATTTGTGCCCCAGGGTGCTGTTGAGAGCAGTAGTCACTAGCCTGCAATTAACAGAGGCAGGTAGCTTAACAGAGAGATCTGCGAAGGTCAAAAAGAGCTCTAATGCAAACAGTGTCATCCCAGGCTGATGGTACACGGCCTGAGGCTGTGCCCCCTGAGGAGTGACATCAGAAGCTGCACACTTGAGGGGCGCCTGGGTGGCTCAGTGGGTTAAGCGTCTGACTTCTGCTCAGGTCATGATCTCACGGTTTTTGAGTTTGAGGCCCACATCCAGCTCCATGCTGATGGTGCAGAGCCTGCTTGGGATTCTCTCTCTCTCCCTCTCTCTCTGCCTTCCCCCCCCCACAAAAATAAATAAACTTAAAAAAAAAAGAAGCTGGGGCGCCTGGGTGGCTCAGTCAGTTGAGCATCCCGACTTTGGCTCAGGTTATGATCTCATGGTCCGTGAATCCAAGCTCTGCGTCGGGCTCTGTGCTGACAGCTCAGAGCCTGGAACCTGCTTCGGATTCTGTGTGTGTGTGTGTCTCATTCTCTTTCTCTCTCTCTCTGCCCCTCCCCAACTCATGTTCTGTCTCTCTCTCTGTGTCAAAAATAAATAAACATTAAAAAAATTAAAAATAAAAAAAAGGAACTGCACACTGAGGGAAACACGTGTAACTGAAATAGTCCATCCAAGTCACTAAACAAACAAGCAGACAATATGGGCAAAAAGCTCTGAGAAGGGGTAGGGGAATCTATCGTTGCTACATTGTAATATCTCAGTTTTCAACATCACCAAAAAATGAGACATTTTAAGAAACAGGGAAATATGATCCATACAGAAGAAAAAGCAAAAACACAGGCAACAGAAACTTCCTTTGAGAGCACCCAGATGTCTTAACAAAGACTTCAAAGCAGCTATCATACGTATGTTCAAAGAGCTAAAGAATATCACACTTACAGAAATAAAAGAAGGTATGGTGGCA
This sequence comes from Panthera onca, assembly GCF_046562875.1. Lineage (NCBI taxonomy): Eukaryota > Metazoa > Chordata > Mammalia > Carnivora > Felidae > Panthera > Panthera onca. The sequence goes on from NC_138346.1 coordinate 212,116,468, forward strand.
ATATTTTCTATACCATATACCAACAAAGAGATACACATTATATTTTTTTAAAAGACCAAACTAAGATTATAGAATTGGAAAGAATAATAACCAAAATGAAATATTCACTAGAGGGGCTTAACAGTAGACCTGAGATGGAAGAAGAAATAATCCGCAAACTTGAAGGTAGATGGATAGAGATTACATAACCTGAAGAACAGACGGAAAACAAATAAAGAAAAATGAAAAGAGCCTTCGAGAAAAGTGGGACATCGTTAGGCACACCGATGTACATATCATGGGGGTACAAAGGAGAGAAGAGAGGACAAGGGACAGGAAAATATTCAAAGAAATAATGGTTGAAAACCTTCTAAAGTTGATGAGAAAGGTTATACACATCCAAGAAGCCCAGTGAACTCCAAGTGTGATCGATAGAAAGAGAGAACTTCACTGGGAAATTCTATCAAACACTTAAAGAAGAATTAATTCCTATTCTTTACAAACTCTTCTACTGGAAGAGGAGAGAACACTTCCCAAATCATTCTGTGAATCCAGTATTACTCTGATGTCAAAGACAAAGACAACTAGAGAAAAGAAACCCACAGGCCGATATCCCCGATGAATATATGTACACAAATCCTCAACAAAATGCTAGCACATCGAATCCAGCAACATAGAAAAAAGATGAATTACCAAGTGGGATTTATTCCAGTAAAGCAAAGTTGATTAACTCAATTGGTGAAACTCAACTAATATAATATACCATATCAAGAAAATACAGAACAAAAGCCACGTGATCATCTCAGTAGATGCTGAAAAAGCACTTAACAAAATCCAAAACCCTTTCAAGATAAAAACACTCAAAAAAAAAAAAAAAAATCCAAGATAGAAAGGAACTTCCTGGTTAAGGACATTGATGAAAAAGCCATACCTAACCTTACACTTAATGGTGTGTATTCGTTTCCATTGATTCTGTAACAAATTATCACCGATTTAGTGGCTTAACCAATACAAGCTTATTATACAGTTCTGGAGGTCAAACGTCCAACATGGATCTCGTTGGGCTAAAATCAATGTGTCAGGAGGGCTGTATTCCTTCTGGATGCTCTAGGGCAGTATCTGTTTTCTTGCCTTTTCCGGCTTCTAGAGACCACCCACATCCCTTGGCTCACAACCTTCTTCTTCCATCTTCAAAGCCAAAAAAACACTGGGCAAGGTCCATGTCACACTGCCTTCTCTCTGGTTCCCCCTCCTCTGCTTCTCCTTCTACTTTTAAGGACTTTGCAGTTACATTTGACTCACCCAGATAGTCTAGGATAATCTCCCTGTTCTATACTTATTAGCAATCTGCAGCCTTAATTCTCCTTCGCCAAGCAAGGTTTACATTTGCAGGTTCTAGGATTAGGATATGAACATCTTTGGGGAGGGAAGGGGCTATTATTCTCCCTGCCATGGTAAAAGGCTTTTGCTTTAAGACCAGGCACAGGACAAGGAAGTCCATTTTCACCGTTTCAATTCAATATCGTACTGGAGGTTCTAGCCAGGGCAATTAGGTAAAAACAAACAAAAACAAATAATTAGAGAGACAGAGACAGAGAAATAGAGATAAACAGATAGACAGATAGATACATGACATCCAGGTTGAAAAGGAAGAAGCAAAACTAATTCTATTTGCTGATGACATCATCTATCTATATCTATCTATATATCTATATCTATATCTATATCTATATCTATATATTAAAAAAAAGACCCACAGCATCCACGACAAAGACTATCAGAGCTAATAAAGGAATTCAGCAAGCTGGCAATGAAATTAAGAAAACAATTCCAGGGGCGCCTGGGTGGCGCAGTCGGTGAAGCGTCCGACTTCAGCCAGGTCACGATCTCGCGGTCCGTGAGTTCGAGCCCCGCGTCGGGCTCTGGGCTGATGGCTCGGAGCCTGCAGCCTGTTTCCGATTCTGTGTCTCCCTCTCTCTCTGCCCCTCCCCTGTTCATGCTCTGTCTCTCTCTGTCCCAAAAATAAATAAAAAACGTTGAAAAAAAAAATTTTAAAAAAAAAAAAAAAAAAAAAGAAAACAATTCCATTCACAATAGCATCAAAAAAATAAAATATTTAGGAAGAAATTTAACAAAAGGTTGCAAAACAGGTAGTCTAAAAACCCCAACACACTGTTGGAAGAAATTACAAAACACTTAAATGAATTTAACCCCTTGTTCATGATACTGAAGACAATATTGTCAACTTGGTCTGCAGACTCAATGCATCCCCCCAGCAAAATCCCAACTGTGTTGTTTTTTTTTTACAGAAATTGACGAGCTGCTCCTAAACTTCCTGTAGAAAACAAGCAGATCCAGAATACCAAAAACAGTCTTGAAAAAAAGAACACAGTTGGAAAAAAGAATTCACATTTTCCTATTTCAAAACTTTGTAAAAAGCTATAGTAATCAGGACTGTGTGGTCCTGGCATAATAAGGGTAAATATATGAATCAATGGAATAGAACTGAAGAGTCCAGAGCTAAACCGTCTCATTTATGGTCAACTGATTTTTGGCAAGCATGCCATGATAATTCAATGGGAGAAAAAATAACCAGTCTCCCAGAAATGGTGCCAGGACAATTGGATGTCCACATGCAAAAGAATGAATTTATATCCTTTCCTTACATCATACGTGAATCTACAATAAGAACGTGAATCTACAATAAGAACGTTAAAATACTACTTAGGAACAAAGAAGGCTACATAGTATGTTCTTGGGTGGGAAGACTCAATATCATAAAGTTGCCAATTTCCTCTGGCATAATTGTAAAATTTAATGACATCCCAACAAAAATGCTAATAGATCTTCCCCCCCACCCCACCCCCTGCCTGAAATTTACAAAAGCTACTTCAGAATCTCAAATGGAAAATAAGCAAATTCATCCAGGAAAATCTGAAGAACAATAGAAGGAAAATGGCCAGGCTAGATATTAAAACATATCTCAAAGCCTTAACAATTTGAGTAAATATGGGCTTTTTAACAAACGATGTACGATCGTTGGGTAGCCAGATGAAAAATATAAATGAAATTGAACCCATGTCATAGGCTGTACCCCATGATAAACTCCAAATGGGGCAAATATAAACTTTTTAAAATGAAAACTGTAAAAGCACCAGAAAAAGACACAGAAGAACTCTTACAACTTTGGAGAGGAAAAGAACTTTCTAACTATGTTTAAAAATACATGGGGCGCCTGGGTGGCTCAGTCGGTTGAGCGTCCAACTTCGGCTCAAGTCATGATCTCACAGTTCATGAGTTCGAGCCCCACGTCGGGCTCTGTGCTGACAGCTCAGAGCCTGAAGCCTGCTTTGGATTCCGTGTCTCTCTCTCTCTCTCTCTCTCTCTCTCTCTGCCCCTCCCCTACTCATGCTCTGTCTCTCTCTCTCTCTCTCTCTCTCTCTCTGTCAAAAATAAATAAACATTTAAAAAAATTTTAATACAGAAATCACAGAGGAAATGAATGATAATCTCAACTACATAACAGCGTTTATTTATATGGAAATAACCAATTATATCTTCCCGGTGACTCTCTGGGTGGAGTTATCAATACATCCGTAATGATGATGTACTATTTATGTGATTTAAGAGACAAAATTCTTCAGGGGAGCCTGGGTGCCTCAGTGGGTTAAGCGTCCAACTTCAGCTCATGTCATGATCTCACAGTTGTGAGTTCGAGTCCCACGTCGGGCTCTGCGCTCACAGCATGGAGTCTGCTTGGGACTCTCTCTCCCTCTCTTTCTGCCCCTCCCCCACTGGCACTCTGTCTCTCTCAAAAATAAATACTAAATAAATAAACGCTAAAAAAAAGTTTTATTTATAAAAAAAGATAAGAGACCAAAATTCTTCAAAAGGTGGAAGCGGTTGCAATGGCAGCCCTTGCAGATCTTTCAACCCAAACTGTTCTGTTCCCTAAAAATCAACCGCGGAGCCAGAGTAGACTGAGAGGTCCCCTCAGCCCCTCCTTTGGAGGACCCATTCTTTCAGCGGCCCATTTATTCAACAAACCCTCACTAAACACCTCCTATGTCTCAGACACTACATTTTATAGGAACCAGGTTGGACCTTCATGAGAAACAATATGGTGTGTGATGAAGGACAGCGCCAGCATTTCCCAGCTGCACGACCTAAGTTAGCTCACCTCTCTCTTCCCCAGGTTTCTTATCTGTAAAATGGGGACACTAATCATACTTACCACCACATGAACGCTCCATGTTAAAATGCTTCAAATGGATTTAAGCACTTTGGAAAAACGTTTGGCAGAATCTTAAAGAAAAAAAAAAAAAACGGGCTTAACTCTACTCCTAAGAATGTATCTGACAGAAAGTACCCATATGCTCACCAGAAGATGTATAAAAATGTTTCTAAAGGCATTACTCATGAGAAGCCATAACTGGAAACAAAATCCCAAATGTTCATCCCACAGGGAAATGGATGACTGATGGCATATGTATACCGTGGAATATTATGCAGCAATGTAAACGAACAAATTATAACAATAGAGATGAGCCTCATAAACACAGGGTTTACACAAAAGAATGCAAACTGTATGGTCTCACATATATAAAGTTCAAATAGGCAAGATTAGCCTGTGGTGTTGTAAGTCAGGACACAGGTTGCCCTTGAGGGTGGATATTGCTTTGGATGCTGGCCTTGCTTTACTTGTTCAGCTGGGTGTTTGCCATATGGGGTGTTCTCACACAGAGAAGACAAAACATGCTCTTTCAAATCCAGTAAGTGAAGGGCAATATGCCAACAGACAAGGCAAGTTGGTTACAAGACAAGGTCGGTTTACGCAACTTGTGTACTTTACCCACAAGATGCTCATCAATTTTGCCAACGATTCACTTCTGTTTCTCTAGAAATGGACGACTCTCTCAGTCCTACTTTTATCTTTCCATTTTTGGTAGAGACATGGGTACAGAGTAATATTTCTTTAAGAAAAACCACGGTGCATGTATGATGAAATATAACAATCCCAGCATCAGGGGCGATAGGGAGTGGTGGGGACTGGGGCAGCTGGACAGCACATGTTCTACTTAATGTGTGCAAAGCACTGTGTAATTTACACCAGAAATACGAAATACCTAAATGTCCAACAATAGAAGGATGGTTAAATAAATTCCCTCACTTATTCATTCAACAAATTTTATTGACTGTCTACTCTGTGCCAAGTATCATTCGGGGATGTGCACACCCATGAGAAAACAAGATACTCTAGACACATGCTTAGCGAAAACTAAAATACCAAACTATACAGAGCACACACTTTAACGCTCATCATATGCCAGGCACCTTGTACATCTCTTTCCAGTGCACGTGGAAACCAGTCTCCTCCCGATTTCTGCAAGTGTCTATAACTCACTTCAGAGAAAGAAACAAGAAGCTCTTGGCCTCCAGGAGCCAGTGACCCTGGAACTGTCACCCGGGCCTTGGTAGTTTCCTGAGGAACATAGGCAAGTCACAGAACATTGACATCAGACAAGTCCACCCGGTGACCGTGATGGATTCATGCAAAACCAAAACCCCTCCGTAATCATGTCTGAACACAAACAAAATATGGAGATGGTCTGAGTCACCATATAATGACCCAAAATGGCTAATGTGAGTGACTGCTGCTTCTTTAGCCTCTGTCTAATCTCCTGCTTCTAAATAAGATGTGTTAAGAATTGCCCTCCTTCCTGAAAGCATCCAATCCAGAGCAAAGCCCTGCTTCACACATCCTTGATGTCTTCTTCTGCTTCTTTCCAGCCTTCCTGCCTTCGACTGTGTTGTCTAGACTTAACTCTGCCTCAGCCCTGTCGATCTCTGCCATATGAAACCCAATTACTTTCGGCTTCTTGCTAGTTCAGAAACCTCGCTGGGGTGCAAAGGAACAAGAGGGAGGGTCATGCGGCTCCTGGCTCCCAGCTTCCACCCCATCCCATCGCCTTCCACACCATGTATGCCCCACTACACACACACTTACACACACACACACACACACACACACACACTCCATGCCCAGCCTCCTAACCCCACTCCGGTGGCTTCTCCTGCCCAAATCTGAACAGCCAAGTAGGTCTGACCTCCCAGACCCTCCCCCAGAACCATGGTGCATAAACTGGCTCCCTCTAATGGCATTGAGATCTACAATCATCGCGTGATTATAAACTTTCTCATCAAGAAAGCATTTTGTGATTTTCCTAAACTTAATGAAAATGTGCGTTTCTGGGGCCCCTGGGTGGTTCAGTTGGTTGAGCATCCGACTTCGGCTCAGGTCGTGGTCTCGCGATTCATGAGTTCGAGTCCCACAGCAGGCGCTCTGATGTCAGTGCAAAGCCTGCTTTGAATCCTCTGTCTCTCTGCCCCTTCCCTGCTCAAGGTCTCTCTCCCTGTCTCAAAAATAAATAAACATTAAAAAATTTAATATAAAAAATTTATCTTAAATCTGCATTTCTGCATTGCAGTCAGGCTTCCAGCACCTGCCCATTTTCCAGGGGGGTTTACTATGTATGGACTCAACTGGATAGGGGAGGAAGATGGGGAATGTACAGCAGGCAGGTCCTGTGATCAAGGCTCCTACATGATCTCAGTGTAGGGGGGGTGGGAATGGCAGGAGCCGTAACACTAGAAGCTGTTGTTATCAGTGTCCCCATAGAGTTAAGTTCCAGTGAGCTCTTCCCGATATGACAAGAACTGAGTTAGCAGGAGGTGTGTATTCTCAGTTCATCTTCACAGCAGCCCGCAGTGCTGCTGCTGCTGGAGAATGGGGTCACTCAGTATGTAACCTGAGGCTCAAGAGCGTGAGCTCTAGCTTTTGTGGAGGGAGCCAAGATGGCGGAAAAGCGTGGAAGTTTCGTGTGTGTCTCGTGTCCATGAAATACAGCCAGACCGACACTAAACCATCCTGCACACCTAGAAAACTGAGCTGAGGGTTAACACAACAATCTGCACAACCTGAACCACAGAATTCAGCAGGTACGCGGCGCAGGTACTTGGGGGGAGGTAAGCTGCGGAGGGCAGGGGGGTGCCTTTGCGACGGAGATGGGGGCAGAATATGGGAAAAGCACCCCTCCCCAAAAGCATCTGGAGAGAAAGTGGAAAATTGGAAACAGCCGCAGGGACTGAACTAAAAAGGGAGAAAGGAGAAAGAAGAGGGTTTAAATTCCATTAAGACTGTAAACGGGGAGCGCAAAGGCTGCAACTCCCCAGCTCGATACCTGGCGGTGGGTGCTCTGGCGGGAAGGGCGAATCCCCAGGAGCAGAGCGGGGTCCGGGAGGTTCTCGGGCCACACGGGGAGAAGCGGTTCCACGGCCGGAAGGACGTTCGGCAGAGACTGTGAGGCCACCTGGGCCCAGCAGACCCCAGAGAACGGCCCCGATCGCTGGTGCTGGAACAAGGTCCTTAAGGGTGAAGCCTGGTGCCAGATGCGTGTTGCGATTTTCCATAATCCCTGAAAGGCTGCTGCTGCGCTAGCTCGCGAACTTTTTCTGGGGCGGCTGGCACCCGGGCGCGGTCTCTGGGCTTCGCAGCAGCACGGTTTGGCGAACTTTCCTGGGTGCGGCCGGCGTTCGGCCCTTGCTCGGGGAGACCCTCCGGCAGAGGGGCGGAAGGGGCCGAAGCCGCAGCCCTTCGGAAGTAAGGGGCCGGGGAAAACAGCCGCGTCTGAGACAAAACTCGGGGAGAGGTACTGCCTGGGGCCTGGTCACGGAGAGGGAAGAAGCGGGGAGCGGAGGAGAGCTGAAGACAGAGGACGGGTGCGTGACTGCTGATGGGGAGAACAGACCAGGTAGCTGGGTGGCGCCATTTCACCGCTCGCGCGCATGCGCATACGCACCTACGAGCGCCACAAGAACCCACCCCAGGAGGCTAGCAGCGCCATCTAGTGGAGAGCGGAGCCGTTACACTGAGCCCCGCCCAACGGGGTCAACCACGCTCTTGAAGAACACACGTCTCACCGCCGGCTTAATTTATGGACTATAAAGCGCTTCCTAGTCTGACTTCTAGGGGAAAATGAAGCAATTTCAGTCCTACTTCAATCTGTTAGCAGGTTCATCTATTCAATTTTCTTTCTTTTTTTTTTTTTTCTCTTTTACACTTCTTTTTCTTGAATACAGAAAGAGAAAAAATTCATTTTTATTTTCAATTATTATTAAAAATATTTTTCTTTAACTTTTATTACTATATTTTTTACTTTTGTGTAAATTTTTTCAAGTTCTATTTTACTTCCATCATTTTATTTTAGTCTACTTCAGTGTATTCACCTTTTCAAATTTTCAAATGATCTCCTTTTTTTTCTTTTTTTTTCTTTTTCGTTTCACTTCCTTTTCTTGAATGCAGAAAGAGAAAAACTTCATTTTTACCCTCAATTTTTATTAAAATATTTTTCTTTAAATTTTTTACTATATTTTTTTACTTCTGTGTAAGTTTTTCAAACTCTTTCACTTCCATCATTTTATTTTAGTCTACTTCAGTGTATTCACCTTTTCAAATTTTCAAAAGATTTCCTTTTTTTTCTTTTTATATTTTTCATTTATTTTCTTTTTCTTGAATACAGAAAGAGAAAAAATTCTTTTTTATTTTTAACTTTTATTGAAAATATTTTTCTTTAACTTTTTTCTACTATATTCTTTCATTTTGTGTAAAATTTTCAAATTCTATTTTACTTCCATCATTTCAATTTAGTCTACTTCAGTGTATTGATTTTTTTCAAATTTTCAAATGATTTTCCTTTTTTTTTTCTTTTTTCCCCCTTTTTTCTCTAATCTATCAAGCCACTTGCAACACCCAGGCCAACACACATCTAGGATCTAGCATCATTTACTCAATTGGGGGGGGATTAATTTTTTAATTTTAATATTTTTTTAATTTTAATATTTTTTAATTTTAATATTTTTTATTTTAATTTTTCTACCTCATTAATTCCTTTTCTTCCTTCAAAATGATGAAACGAAGGAACTCACCCCAAAAGAAAGAGCAGGAAGAAACGATAGCCAGGGACTTAATCAACACAGATACAAGCAAGATGTCTGAATAAGAATTTGGAATCACAATAATAAGAGTACTAGCTGGAGTTGAAAATAGATTAGAATCCCTTTCTGCAGAGATAAAAGAAGTGAAAAATAGAATGAAATTAAAAATGCTATAAATGAGCTTCAATCACGAATGGATGCCACAGCAGCAAGGATGGATGAGGCAGAACAGAGAATCAGTGATATAGAGGACAAACTTATGGAGAATAATGAAGCAGAAAAAAAGAGGGAGATTAAGGCAAAATAGCACAACTTAAGAATTAAAGAAATCAGTGACTCATTAAAAAGGAACATCAGAATCACAGGGGCCCCAGAAGAGGAAGAAAGAGAAATAGGGGTATGTGAGCAAATCATAGCAGAAAACTTTCCCAACCTGGGGAAAGACACAGACGTCAAAATCCAGGAAGCACAGAGGACTCCCATTGGATTCAACAAAAACCAACCATTAACAAGGCATATCATAGTCAAATTCACAAAATACTCTGGCAAGGAGAGAATCATGAAAGCAGCAAGGGAAAAAAAGTCCCTAACCTACAAGGGAAGACAGATCAGGTTGGCAGCAGACCTATCCACAGAAACATGGCAGGCCAGAAAGGAGTGGTAGGATATATTCAATGTGCTGAATCAGAAAAATATGCAGCCAAGAATTCTTTATCCAGCAAGGCTGTCATTCAAAATAGAAGGAGAGATAAAAAGTTTCCCAAACAAAAATTAAAGAGTTTGCGACCACTAAACCAGCCCTGCAAGAAATTTTAAGGGAGACTCTATGAGGGGAGAAAAGATGAAAAAATATATACAGAGAGAGAAATAAATAAATAAATAAATAACCAAAAGCAACAAAGATTAGAAAGGACCAGAGAACACCACCAGAAACTCCAACTCTACAAGCAACATAATGGCAATAAATTAATATCTTTCAGTACTCACTCTAAACGTCAATGGGCTCAATGCTCCAATCAAAAGACATAGGGTAACAGAATGGATAAGAAACAAGATCCATCTATATGCTGCTTACAAGAGACCCACTTTAGACCTAAAGACACCTTCAGATTGAAAGTAAGGGGATGGAGAACCATCTATCATGCTAACGGTCAACAAAAGAAAGCCGGAGTAGCCATACTTATATCAGACAATCTAGATTTTATTTATTTATTTATTTATTTATTTATTTATTTATTTAATGTTTATTTATTTTTGAGACAGAGAGAGACAGAGCATGAACGGGGGAGGGTCAGAGAGAGAGGGAGACACAGAATCTGAAGCAGGCTCCAGGCTCTGAGCTGTCAGCAAAGAGCCTGATGCAAGGCTCAAACTCATGGACCACGAGATCATGACCTGAGCTAAAGTCAGACACTTAACCTCCTGAGCCACCCAGGTGCCCCAAGATTTTAAAATAAAGACTGTGTCAAAAGATGCAGAAGGGAATTATATCATAATTAAAGGGTCTATCCACCAAGAAGACCTAACAATTGTATGCATTTATGCACCAAATGTGGAAGAACCCAAATATATAAATCAATGAATCACAAACATAAATAAACTCATTGATAGTAATACCATAATAGTAGGAGACTTCAACACCCCACTCACAGCAATGGACAGATCATCTAATCAAAAAATCAACAAGAAAACAATGGCTTTGAATGACACACTGGACCAGATGGACTTAACAGATATATTCAGAACATTTCACCCTAAAGCAGCAGAATATACACTCTTCTCCAGTGCACATGGAACGTTTTCCAGAATAGACCACATACTGGGACACAAATCAGCCCTCAGCAAGTACAAAAAACTCGAGATCATACCGTGCATATTTTCAGACCACAATGCTATGAAACTCGAAGCCAACCACAAGGAAAAATTTGGAAAGGTAACAAATACTTGGACACTGAAGAACATCCTACTGAAGAATGAATGGACTAACCAAGAAGTTAAAGAGGAAATTAAAAAGTATATGGAAGCCAATGAAAATGATAATACCACAACCCAAAACCTCTGGGACTCAGCAAAGGCAGTCATAAGAGGAAAGTATATAGCAATCTAGGCTTTCCTAAAGAAGGAAGAAAGATCTCAGATACACAACCTAACCTTATGCCTTAAAGAGCTGGAAAAAGAACAGCAAATAAAACCCAAAAACAGCAGAAGACAGGAAATAATAAAGATTGGAGCAGAAATTAATGCTATCGAAACCAAAAAAACAGTAGAACAGATCAGTGAAACCAGAGCTGGTTCTTTGAAAGAATTAACAAAATTGATAAATCCCTAGCCACTTTGATCAAAAAGAAAAAGGAAAGGACCCAAATAAATAAAATCAAGAATGAAAAGGAGAGATCACAACCAACACAGCAGAAATACAAACAATAATAAGAGAAGATTATGATCAATTGTATGCCAATAAAATGGGCAATCTGGAAGAAATGGACAAATTCCTAGAAACATATACACTACCAAAACTGAAATAGGAAGAAATGGAAAATTTGAACAGACCCATAACCAGTAAGGACATTGAATTAGTAATCAAAAATCTGCCAAAAAACAAGAGTCCAGGGTCAGATGGCTTTCCAGGGGAATTCTACCACACATTTAAGGAAGAGTTAACACCTATTCTCTTGAAACTGTTCCAAAAAAATAGAAATGGAAGGAAAACTACCAAACTCTTTCTATGAAACCAGCATTACCTTGATTCCAAAACCAGATAGAGACCCCACTAAAAAGGAGAACTATAGACCAATCTCCCTGATGAACATGGATGCAAAAATCCTCCACAAGATATTAGCCAACTGGTTCCAACAGTACATTAAAAAAATTATTCACCACGACCAAGTGGGATTTTTATACCTGGGATGCAGGGCTGGTTCAATATCCACAAAACAATTAATGTGATTCATCACATCAGTAAAAGAAAGGACAAGAACCGTATGAGCCTCTCAATAGATGCAGAGAAAGCATTTGACAAAATACAGCATCCTTTCTAGATAAAAACCCTCAAGGAAGTAGGGATAGAAGGAGCATACCTCGAGATCATGAAAGCCATATATGAATGACCCAACGCTAATACCATCCTCAATGGGGAAAAACTGAGAGCTTTTCCCCTAGGCCAGGAACAAGACAGGGATGTCCACTCTCACCACTGTTATTCAACATAGTATCGAAGTCTTAGCCTTTGCAATCAGACAACACAAAGAAATAAAAGTCATCCAAATCAGCCAGGAGGAGGTCAAACTTTCACTCTTCACAGATGACATGATACTCTATATAGAAAACATTAACGATTCCACCAAAAAACTGCTAGAACTGATTCATGAATTCAGCAAAGTTGCAGGATATAAAATCAACGCACAGAAATCGGTTGCATTCCTATACACCAACAGTGAAGTGACTGAGAGAGAAATCAAGGAATCGATCCCATTTACAGTTGCACCAAAACCCATAAAATACCTAGGAATAAATCTAACCAAAGAGGTGAAAAATCTATACACTGAAAACAATAGAAAGCTTATAAAAGAAATTGAAGAAGACATAAAAAATGGAAAAAGATTCCATGCTCCTGGATAGGAAGAACAAATATTGTTAAAATGTCAATACTACCCGAAGCAATCTACATATTCAATGCAATCCCTATCAAAATAACACTTGCATTCTCCACGGAGCTAGAACAAATAATCCTAAAATTTGTATGGAATTAAGAACGTGAGCTCGTTTGTATCAGGCTCCACCTCTGACTATATTTGAGACCTTGAGCAAGGTACTTAACCCCCTGTGTCTGAGTTGCATCATCTGTAAGGTGGGAATAATAGTGCCTCATTGTATCAAATAAGACAACACACATTGGTCGAGGTAGTTACACCTCCTGCTCTTCCGTGTGAGTTCGGAGGTAAATAAGTAGTGGTGAAGGAATAACTTGCAGCCTAGAAGCAGAGGGGGTTAGTTAGCACATTATGGGTGGTGGGAGGCATGGGAGATGTGCGGAGTGGAGCCCTGTCTGGGAATACTAGCATGTGCTGTGGCTTCAGTCTGGCAAGCTCCCTCAGGGTGCCTGAGACACAGGGGGGCTCCCTCCCAGGGAAGAGAAGCCCGGAAATGGAGGGGGAAGCCACTGGACCCAGAAAGGACAGCAGACAGGGCAGTAACCCTCTGCCATGTTGTGTTCCAGAGAAGAAAGGGCTGAGGTTGAACCTACTAGAGAACAGCATTCGCTGAGCACCTATGAAGCGCCAGGCACCGCACCACGTTCTTTAAGAATGTCATGTCATAGGGGCGCCTGGGTGGCTCAGTTGGTTGAGCAGCCGACTTCAGCTCAGGTCATGATCTCATGGCTGAAAGGCTCATGAGTTTGAGCTCCGCATCGGGCTCTGTGCTGAGAGCTCACAGCCTGGAGCCTACTTCAGATTCTGTGTCTCCCTCTCTCTCTTACCTTCCCCTGCTCGCTCTCCATCTCTCTCTCAAAAATAAACATTAAGCAAATTTTTAAAAGAATGTCGTGTCATTGACTCTTCAGTAGAAGCCCGGAGAATACATATTCTCTCATCCCCATTTGACAGATGAGAAAACTGAGGCAAAAAGAGGGGAAGCCCTGGACTAATAAGCATTAGAAGCAGGGGTTTTGATTTGAGCAGCTTGACCCTGAGTCCACAACCTTAACCAAGAGTCTTTCTTCCTCCCAATATAGAGTTTCTAAGGGACAAACAGGACAAGGAGAGTTCAGAGCTTTGGGGTTTTTAACTCCCAGACCACTCTCTTCCCACAACCTCCACCCCGTGTGGCTTCACTGAGACCCTAGCTCCAGCTTGGGTGGGGGACATGGGTCAGGGAGCCGAGGGGACAGCAGTGGGACTATGTGGTGTCGTCTTGAAATTTCCCAAGCCAGCGTTGCTGGAGAAGCGCAGGCTGTTTGAGGAGCACATCAGGGGGGCTGCTGAGGCTAGAACTTCGGGCGGTCAAGGCAGCAGTGCAACCGGTAAACCATTGACATTGACTGAGCACCTCCAAGCATGGGTCCTGCCAAGAGCCATTTGGGGTAAACAAACTGATAAGAAGCAGACTCTTATCATCGGCTTCCCAAGATTACAGCCAAAGTTGAAGAAGCTCCCACCAAGTGCGCGAGGCTGTGTGTTAACTTTATGCAGGTTCCCATAGCAACACAGTGCTAATATCAACGCTCACAACAGTAATGAAAATAAGGTCCGCCATTGGCTTAGTGCCTACGGTAAGCCAGGCACAGCTGTATGGAGTTTGTTTAATGCCCAGAAGCACCTCAAGAGGTAGGTACTGATGTAATCCTCACTGAACGGATGAGGACACCGATATTACAGACCCAGGAAGTAGAACGGCTCAGCCCATCCTTTCTCTGATGGATAGATGGATAGACAGATGGACAAACACATGGACAGAAGGAAGCTTACCTTCAAGGACTCTCTTGCCTCCGAGGCCAGTGCCCCGCACAGAGATGCTCTCTGAAGCTGGCTCAACACGCCTGAACTCGTGAGTGGGTGGCTTTCTGGAACTCGAAACTGGGAGACACGTGGGGCGTCCCTGATCACAGCAGGGTTTGGAATCAAGGTCCCAAAACAAACTCCAGAGGGAGGAGAACACAGGGAGTTCTGGGCGGCAGATCAGAACGTCCCCACACACAGCCAGCCGAGGTCTTCATTGTGCTGTGAGGACAGGGCATCCTGGCTGGGCACGGGCCTCACCCTGACTTCCCCAGACAGCCCCAGAGTCCCCTGGGGACGCCAAGAACAGTGAGGTGGTGGCCCAGAATCCCACCCCGTGCTGAGGGGCGATGTCACGGACCTCATGCTACCGGTGAAAAGATGAAGTTCTGGGAGGCTGAAAGTTGCCCGGATCACAAGCAAAGCAGTGGGCAGTAGTCCAGGGCCTCGCTCCCTCTTTGAAGGGCCCGGGGTCCCTCCCTCAGGAGTGGTGCAGTGTCTTCTGGGGTGTGCCCGGGCTGCGTGGTGCCCACCACCCACCCTCTCTGCACAGGGTATAATCCTGGAATGTCAACTTGCTGGCAAAGATGAGGCGGGGCCTGAGCCCAGCCCAGATGCCGGGGCCTCACGGGACAAAGGGAATCCTTGTCCTACATGCCCCCTCCCCACTCCATCCTCCTCCCTAGACTGAAGCCTGAGCCCCCTGCAATGTAAGTCAGCCCAGCGGACCCAGCCCTGGAAGCAGACCCCTTGGGGACACTCCTGGATAGCCAAGAATTCTAAGAATTCAGGGGGCAGGTGCAACTCTCAACTCGAAGCTGGGTGTTTCTTTCAGAGGGAGAGAGACCCAGGCATGCTGGGGCAAGGGCCAGAGCAATTATCCACTTCTCTCAGCCTTCAGAAGTGTTGGCTGGGAAAACCCTAAGCAAGAACCCAGCCAAGAACCCTCCGGTGTGGGGGGGCGGGGGTGACCACCCCTTTGGAGGCAAGGTGGGGCAAGCAGTGAAGAGGCAGTTTTGCCTCAAGTGGGAATGTGGTTAGATTTCAGATTCAAAGGAATGTCCTCTTTATTGAGTTGGATATGTGTTTAACAACAACATAGCGTTCTCTAGCACGAATCTAAGCATTTAGAAACACTATAGGCCAGCAGCATAATGAACATCATGCCCATTTTTCAGGTCAGAAAACTGAGGCACACGAGGTTAAGTAACTTACCCAAAGACCATGTGGCAAGTGAAGTAGCAAAGCAAGGAATCTAACCCAGAGACTGTGGTCCGACCACCTGTGAAAGCCTGCCATCCCTTTCATGGGTGTTAAAAATGGCATCCCTGGGGTCACTGCCACTAATTCGCATACTCTGACCACTGTGAGATCCTGCCATCCCTTTCATGGGGCTAATCATGACGTCACAATGGTTCATCATCACCCTCTCGTACCACGCAGCCTCCAGAGCCCCTGACGAGCCCGGGTCCTGACTTAGGTGTGACAAACCATGCAAGGAGGCAGGTATGGGAGCTTCTAAAGTTCCTTTGTGCCCCCGCAGGAGACAGAACTGGTCGGTAAGAGAACCTTAAATGCTCGCTGCCAAGCGAGGGGCCTAGAGGGGGTGCCAGGCCTTTCTCTGAGAGCTTCAGCCAGATCACCTCACGTCCTCACGTGTCCCTGATTTAGAAACTTCACAGACATGGAAACCCAGGCTCAGCAGCACTAAGAAATGTGTTCCGGGTAAAATAGTGGGTAAGTGGAGAAGGCAGGTGTATGGGTCTCCTAGGGCCTGCTGTAACAAATTACCACCAACTCGGCCTAAAACAACAGAAATCTATTCTCCCACAGTTGCAGAGGCAGGGAGTCCAAAAGCCGAGGTGTGGGCAGGGCCATGCTCCCTGGGAAGGTTCTGGAGCGGAATCACTCCTGGCCTCCTCCAGCCTCTGGTGAGCTCGGGGGTTCCTCAGCTTGAGGCCGCATCGCTCCAGCCTCTGCCTTCCTTCCTGAAGCTTCTCTTCTTCTCTGTGCACCTCTCTTCTCTCATAAGGACATTTGTCATTGGATTTGGAGTCCATTTGGGTAATCTAGGATGATCTAGATTCTTAGCTTAAGCACATCTGCAGAGACTTTTTTTTTGTCCAAATTAGGCCACATCCAGGAGATGACGATGTGGGCATATCTTTCAAGGGGTCGTCTTTCAACTCCCTCCAGTAGGATTTGAACCAGTGTGGCTGTCAGCCAGGGATTCAGAGAGCATAAGGCACCCCCACAGGTGCCCAGATGCCAGCCCCTAGGGAGGGGCCTCTGCTGACCCCAGGTGGAGCTCAAGAGACACAAAGCCCAGTTCCTCAAGTTGCTTGGTCCCCTGGGGACAGTGTAACCTGAGGCTTCTAAGTGTGAGGGACAGGGATCCTAGGTGGCCTTCTCCTCTCGAGTATGGCTTCCTCAACACCACCGACCCCACCTGCCCTGGGCAAATCCCCTCTTCCCCACCACACACGCTACACCCCACCTTCTCCTATAGGACATCCCCACAAGTGTGGATTTGCTTTTGTGACCAGTGAGTTGTGTCTGTCTCCCCACCACATGTGAGATGGGAGGGCAGGGTCTCTGCCTAGATTTGCTGGACATCCACCCCTTCCCCGGGGAGTATTTTTTATAACAGCTTTACTGAGATATAATGCACATGTCATACGATTCACTTATTTTGAGTGTACAATTCGGTGGTATTTAGTATATTCACATGATCACGGAACCATTTTCACAGTCAATTCTAGAACATGTTCATCATCCTCCAAAAAATCAGCCCTGTATCTATTAGCAGTCACCCTGCCATTTTCCCCCACCCTCCACCCTAACTCAGGCGAACCACTAATCTGCTTTTTACCTTTATGGGTTTGCCTATTTTTGGACATTTCGCATAAATGAAATTTTACAATGTGTGGCCTTCACCGTCTGGCTTCTCTCCCTTGGCATACGTGTTGACAAGATTCACCCATGTTGCAGCACGTAACAAGGTTTCATTTCTTTTTAAGGCTAAATAGTATTCCAGGATATGGATGTGCCACATTTGTTTTTCCCTTCATAAGCTGAGAGCCACTTTTTGGTTATTATGAATAATGCTATGCACATTTGCATATAAGATTTTGTGTGGACATACCTTCTCATTTCTCTTGGGTGTGTGACTAGGAGCGGAATTGCTAGGTCACGGGAACTCCATGTGGAAACTTTTGAGGCCCCCCAGGGGTTAAAGAAAGACTGGATGCCCCCTCACCAAGCCCCATGACCTTGGCCTGGTGGCTTGACCTTCCCAAGCCTCAGTTTCCTGTCTTGTAGAGTGGGAATTGACTCACCCAGTAAGTATTTATTGAGCACCTACTATGGGCTGGGCCCTGCCCTAGGTGCCGGGATCACAGCAGACAAATTCCTGCACTCAGAGACTCTCAGCAGAGAGATCCGGAGAATAAATAGACAACACACTAAATATAGTGAGTCCGGTGAGACGTGCAACTGAGAAAATAAGGCGAAGAAGGAAAAAGAGTGTGTGTGGAGGGTGCAGAACGGGGGCAAGGTGATATCACAGGGTTAATGGGGCTTCCAAGAAGGCCTCACTGAGGGGGTGACAGGAGAGGTAAGGGAGTAAGGCTGGTAGAGATGGAGAGGTTTGGGGGCTTAGGGGTTGGGTACGTTGCAATCATCCCTACTTGCAGGATCTTTTTGTCAGAATCAAACGTAGCCATGCTGATAATTGGTATCCTCACCATCCTGGGCATCCATTCTTGTGAAGGGAGCCCAAAACCAGCACTTAAAATTCATTAGAAACCCAGAGCGATGAACACACAGGACACGATGAGCCACTCTGCCTCGGAGAGATCTGGGAGGCCCCCGGGGAGAAGGTGGCATTCAACCAGGGCTTGAAAAACGAGGAAGGACGGGCTGACTCTCCAGCATCCATCCATCGGGGGCTCTCTGGTTGGCCTCTGCACCCTCTGAAAACAGCATCTGTGTGCTGGAAGCCAGGAAGCAGGTGAGCTTTCTGAAGCCAGGCTGCCTTCCAGGAGGAGGAGTGCCCGCAGCTTGGGTGACTGGAGAGCAGCTCGGGTTCTTATGTGGAACAGCAGGCACTTCCCTGCTCCCCACCCCCCCCCCACCCCCCATGCACAACAGAAGACTTTGTTTCTTTCACAGAGGCAGTCCTTTCCAGATCACTCCCCTTGCCCTTCTCCCCAGTCTGATTCTGGAGACAGGTAAGAGGCCAACGTGGCACATGACTGTTACTGCCAAGCCAGCCTTGGGGGAACACCCCTACCTTGGATGCTGGCCCTCCTTTGTCTTGAATCAATAGTTGACTCATTAGTCAATTCGTTCAACAAACATTTCCTGCTCATCTCTACCATGCGGGGCTCTGTCCTGGGCGCTGAGGACAGGAGATGATTCAGATATCATTCCTGCCGTCTCCTAAGCCCCAGGCTGGGGAGGAAAACTCACGTGAATAAACAAGTGTTGCTAGCACTCCAGTGGCTTCACTGGGTGCAGAGCGGAAATAATGCAAGGTCACGGGAGCCAAACACAGGACTGGTTGCTGCCCTGTGGCCCGGTGCAAAATGAAAATGCATTCCCTTGCTCAAACATGACTAGGGTTTTCAAAATGGCAAACCAGGCGTGGGGGCCTTCTAAGTGTGGGGCCCCGTGTGACCACATAGGTCACGTGCTCACAAAGCCACCCAGCCCCATCCTGGAGAAGCACTCAGTCTTATGTAAGATCTGGACAGGTGAGTTCTCCTCTGCCTTCATCATCTGTAAAGTGGGTTTGTACCTGCCTCTTAGGTTGCGTTGTTATAGCATTAAATGAATTATATTTATATACTAGCATATAGTAGATCAGCGACAAATAATAGCTATTATTATCCCAATAGGTTCCAAAAAGGAAAGAAGGGCCCGGTGTGGGGGGAGCAGTCCTAAGAGTCGCTTCATTCAAAGTGGTGTTGAGTCAGCCGAGCCCCGAAATACAGATACAGCGGAACTCTGGATTGCGAGTAACTAGTTCTGCGTGTATTCCGCAAGGTGAGCAAAATTTCGAATAAATTTTCACTTGATAAAGGAGCGATGTCTTAGAGGAACCATCCAGGGCATCTCAGATGGCAAGAAGAGACAACTAAGAATGATCCAGAACCAAGCCGAGAGATGGTTTACAAAGTAACTGACCTGTGTATCAGTCTGCTCCAGCTGCTGTAACAAAATACCAGACGGGGGCGCTGAAACAACAGAAATTAATTTTCCCGCAGTTCTGGTAGCTGGAAGTCCTGGATCAAGGTCTGGGTTCCCCTGAGGTCTCTCTCCTCGGCTTGCAGGTGGCCACCAAAAGGATCCAGGCAGGCCACCCCCAAAATGACATATTGATTACCTTGAATTGAAGCTACTTAAAACAACCCGTGGTACAAAGTCACTCGGACCCTCCTCTGTCCCCCTGGGAGCGGGATGTGAATCTCCCACAGGAGAAACACCCTCCCTGTACTAAGAAGTAAAAAGACATCCTTCTCACCAGAGTGAGGGACTTGAAAGTTGAGAAAGCTGGGGCACCTGGGTGGCTCAGTCCGTTAAGTGTCAGACTTCGGCTCAGGTCATGATCTCACGGTTTGTGGGTTCAGGTTCCGCGTCGGGCTCTGTGCTGACAGCTCAGAGCCTGGATCCTGCTTCGGATTCTGTCTCCCTCTCTCTGCCCCTCCCCCACTAGCACATGCACACACACTGTCTCTCAAAAAGAAACATTAAAAAAAAAAAAAGTCGGGAAAGCTGTAGAAACAACCCTACTGGTTTTTTTCTAATCTATCGGCCTAAATTCTGCTTAGAATCTCTTACTAATTAAAACTTCCAAGCACCAGTCTCCTTTATCTCGTCAATTCCTCACAAATGTATTGTCTCTTTGCTAAAAATGTATAAAAACTGCCTGTGTTGGTCATTTCTTTGGGTCTCGGTTTCATTGCTGGGCCTCCGTGCACACGTGATAAAACTTTGGCTTTCCCTCCCGTTAATTTGTCTCAGATCGATTTAATTCCTAAGCCAGCTCGAAGAATCCAGGGAGAAGGAGTAAGATTTCTCCCTCCCCTATGACCGGTGTAGCGGGCAGGATCCTTTAACTCACTGGACGCTGCTCACCCAGACACAGCCCAGAGGTCCCGGGACATCTGACGTCCAGCCAGCAGAAGGGGAGATTTCTTACCATGTCGGCCTCCCAGAATCTCTGTCTGCGGGGTCCAGTGCAGCAAGAGTAGGGAGAATTGTTTTTTTTCTGTCTCTGAATTTAGATGAGCAGGATGAAATCTTGTGGAACTCGTTGGGGCTTCGCGACCCTTAGTAAAAATTTGGTAGAGTACCCTTCGGTTACTAATCCTCCCAGAGATGGTCTTTGCCTTCCTTTGTCTGCCTCTGGTGTCCTCTGTCCTAGAAAGGAATCACCGCAGAGCAGAACGCAGGCACAGACCCCATAACCTCCCAGCCCGCTGAGTGCAGATCTGCGTCTGTCTGACAAACTTTGCTGTGGCTTCCCTCTGTGAAAACTGGATGAGGTTTCCCCTTTGGTCGTGTTCTGTGTCCTAAGAGCTTGTGACCAGCGAGAACATTCTCTCTGGTCTCTGCCATCCAGAGCGTGTACTTACTTAAGTTTGTCCCGAGAGGTCCCAGTCCATAAAGGCCTTTGTCATCTCAACCCTCACTGTTCGTTAGCGTTAGAAAGTCTCATTCTGGTAGCACCTGCCTGGTGTCGCAGACCAGCGGGTCTGTGACTGGAGGTGTCTCACGTTTTCATGGGACATTGGAGATCCCTTTTTCCCTACACCTCTCTTACCACGTATGCAACAAAGGTCTTCGCTTTCTTAGGCTATTCTTGGGAGTCAATGTTGGATCATGGGGCTACATCGTCTATGCCCTTTCCAGGGACCCCTCTTGTATCCATGGTAAAGATTTATTCTAAGCCTGGAAAGTTGCCTCCACGTCTTTCCATGAAGAGACTTACCGGATTCAGTTGCTATTAGCATAAATATTCTAACGTGATCCCACTCATCACTGGCCAGACGATGGGTCTTTTGAACTACAAAAACGTCCATATTTGAAAAAAATTGTAGAGAGCTCTTGTTACAAGTAGTTGCCTTATTGGTATTTATGGGAAGATCAAATTGAAAGGAAAATGCACACACAAAAAAAGTATAACGGTTGGCCTTAGGGAATCCCTTAATAAAATGAAAGAACAGAAGTCACAAGAAAAAGCAAAAGACAAATCCGACATAAACCCCCTTCTTATACCTCCCTTTGTTCCCAACCCCCTATGCCTGACCCTCCAGAAAATCTTTTGACTTCTGGATCTCTGGGCCCCTTGTCTAGACCTCCCCTTTCAAACCCAACCTCAGCTCCTCAGTCAGTTTCCTTAAATCCTAAAACCCCAACCTCTCCAAAGAACCCTCAGAGAACCAGCTGCCTACTGTCACTTCATTTTCCTTACTAGCTTTACAGAGAGCGCCTCAGCCGGATCTCCAGGCACAGGGAATGCAGGTTTCTTGGGTAAATGCTGAATGTCAGGAACTGAATCTAGTAAGAGCACCCAGGAGGGACAGTAAAGCTCCTTTTGTGCTGCCTTTTCCTTCCTCCTGTTTTCTGGGGCTCTGTACTCAAGCTCTGCCAGTTTCAGACACTCCCATGCAGTGTCCTTCACAGACATATCCTGGATGCTGGCTGCAAAGAGTTCATGTACTCTGGACAGCAGTAGACCTTTTACTTCTTCCCCCACCCCCCTCTTTATTTTTAAGTAGGCTCCGTGCCCACCATGGGGCTTGAACTCACGACCCTGAGCACAAGAGCCATACATTCTACCAGCTGGGCCAGCCAGGGACCCTTTAAGTTATAAAAACCCTTTTATCTCCTGTCTCAGAGGATCCTACCAAATTTAGAGAGGAAGTCGAAAGATTAGTAGCTATTCACAGCCCCACTCACAGAGAGCTTGTGTGGCTACCGAGGGGTAACCTTCCAGCCCGTGATTATATGATGGCTGTTGGGCAGGCCAGACGGTCCCTGGAGAGACCCCCCCCCTCGCAGGAGAATCATGGCCAGAGCGGCTCCCGGGCATCCTATGACTGACAAGGAGGTGGCTCAGCTAGAGGCTGGTATTTCAGGGTTAACAGGGGTGCTAGAGGAGGGCTTTCCTCCAAAAGTTAACTGGTCTAAGGCTGAAATACGTACTCAGAGAGAAGAGGATCACCCGAAAGCCTTTGTTGAATGGTTTACACAAACTTTTCTAAGTCACACTGCATTAAATCCGGAACCCCCAGAGCACAGAAATCTCCTCACCTCTGCTTTAGCAGGAAATCTCCTCCCTGGTATAAAGAACAAATCCACAATCATGTGATGGGCTGGACGGGGCAACCACTAAGGGTAATAATGGAAGCAGCTTCCCAGTCCCTTGCAAATGGCTTTACTAAGAGCAACAATTCTCACTTTGTGTCTTGAATCTTTGCAGAGGCGAGAGCGTAACTCTGAGAATAACTTGAAGCCCACTCAGAGATCTCCCTCTTTGCCTCCAGACGAGTGCTGATATTACAAAAACAAACAAACAAACAAACAAACAAACCCCCAGGACATTGGAAGAGAAATTGTCTTGTACTTAAGAAAAAGGAAGGTTTAAAAAGCAATCCCCCAAACCCCAACCTCCCCTCTCCCAAAATGATAGGGTCAGTCGCTCTTCAGCCGCATGGAGCCTACCACAAAACTTAAATAGAGGATCCGAAAGAGGGTTTCGCAGCTGACATGGGTTGACAGAGCAGAGAGGTAGAGACAGGGAGAGAGTGAGGGAGAGAGGGAGGGAGGAAGAGAATCCCAAGCAGGCTCCGTGCTGTCAGTGCAGAGACCCATGTGGGGCTAGATCTCACTGAACCGAACCGAGAGGTCATGACCCGAACCGAAATCAAGAGTCAGACGCTTAACCAACTGAGCCACCCAGGCGGCCCTGGGACATCTTCTAAAGACTTATCTTCTGGAGCGCCTGGGTGGCTCAATCAGTAGAGTCTGCAACCCAGTCTCTGGGTCAAGAGTTGGGCGTAGGGCTTACTCAAGTAAAAAGAAAGTGAAAAGGTGTCCCAATCAGTCTTTGGGTCACACATGCAAATGAAGTTGGGTTGTTACAAAGGAGGAACATGTGTGCATCTCTTAGAAGAGAAACTGTTGCCATTACTGCCTCAATCCTCTCTCTGCAAAGATCCGGAGCAAGGAATTGAGCCGATAAGAGACTTTCTCCTCCAACGGGGTGTCTTTATCTTTGCTATCCTACCCTGTAACGCCCCAGTCTTGCCAGTAAAGAAACAAGGGAAAACTGACTTGGAGGGAGATAAGTTTATTGATTCCTACAGGACCTGAGGGCCATAAGCTCTTTTGTAATTCCTTGGCAGCCTGTGGTCCCCAGGGCAGCTGACACTCTTACGTTATTCCTGGCCAAGCACCTGGTTCGGGGTAACTGACTTCTCCTTGGCTCTCTTTTCAACCCCACTGTACCCTGACTCACAAGTTTCTTTTTTGCACTTACATTTGGAGGGAGACAATCAACCTGGGCTCGCATACCCCAAGGATATCGTGGGTCTGTGAGTCTGGAGTCCCCCTCAGTGCTTTCCCAAGTCCTGAAAGCCATCGAGATTCCATAACCTTTACCCAAGTTCCCACACTGATGCAATATGTTCATGACCTTTCACTCTATGATTAAACTAAGCAGGGACCCCTTCTAGATTCTCCCATTGTCTTGCTGGCCCCAGCTGAGGAGGCCATAAAGCCTCTAGATCTAAACTCCAATGGACGCAAACAACTGTTAATCGACTTGGGACACACGCTGTCTCAGGGTATTCCAAAGCCCACTCCAAAACATCTTGAGTTAATTCTGTCCCCCCCGCCCCACCCCAAAACGAGAAAGCACTTAAGGAAATTTTTAGGGGCCACTGGCTGCTGGAACTAATGGATTCTTAATTTTGCAGTTTTTGCTGAACCTTTGTTTGCTGTTCTCCCTGATAGCAACTTGGAGTCTGGACTTCAGAGGCATGAAGCTCCTTTGAAGCCTTAAAATTAGCTGTCTACACCCCTGGCTCTTGGCTTAACCTAATTTTGACAAGCCCTTTCATCTATATTGCCCTGAAAATAACGGGGCTGCTGTGGGCATTCTAGAACGACCTGTACAGATACCGTCGATAGCATATTTCTCATGCCAGTTAGGCCCTATGGCATCAGACATGCCCCCATGCTACGTGCAGTGGCCCCAGCTGCCACCTTGATTGACAAAGCCAGTACTCTTGCATAAGGATCCCCCATTCACCTGTATGTTCCCCATGGGGGGGGGCTCTCTTACAAGTTCATAGGACACAGCACCCCTCTACATGGCAAAAGACCACTTGCAAACTCTCTTGACTAACCCTTCCATCATCTTCCATCAAGGTAACCTTTCAATCCAGCTGCCTTACTCCCTCTCCTGATGCTAGAGAGCCCTGCTCTATTCCCCATGATTGCCTCACAACTACAGATAATGGTCTCAAAACCAGAAGAGGACCTGTCAGACCTCCCTCCAGATAATCCAGACATACTTCTATCTCATGGCTCTTGTAAGTGAAATTTGCAGGGAAACTATGGTTATGCCATAGTTTCCCCGCATGAAACACGGGAGGCACGTTCTTTGCCCACCATAAACTCATCCCAAATGGCTGAACTCAGAGCTCTTACTAGAGCCTGCACATTGGTGGAAGAAGAAACTGACATTTACACAGACTCCAAATATACTTTTGGAGTCGGCCATGCTATTGGCACAATTTGGAAATCCCGGGGATTCTTTTTTTGTTTATTTCGAGAGAGAGAGAGAGAGAGAGAGAGAGAGAATGAGCAGCGAGAAGGGGCAGAGGAAGACAGAGAATCCCAAAAAGGCTCTGTGCTGTCAGTGCAGAGCCCAACACATGGCTTGATCTCATGAACCATGAGATCATGACCTGAACTGAAATTAAGAGTTGAACGCTTAACCAACTGAGCCACCCAGGCACCCCAATCCTGGGGATTCTTAACTTCTACAGGCACTCCCATTGCTAACAGGCATATAATGGGTGATCTACAACAAGCTATTCACCTCCTTCTGAAATCGCCATTGTTCACGGCTCAGCCCATACTAAGAAAACTGACACAGCTACCAAGTGTGCAGCCAACACTGACCCCCTTAGCCTTTTTCCACCCAATTTTTAACTCTACCTTTCTCCCTGAGTGGTATTATTCATTAGTGGGCAAATGCCCCACAATCTGAAAAGGACACTTGGACACAAAAGGGTGTCAAACAATTATCAGATGGATTATACACTGGGCCAAAAAGACTCCCTGGCCTCTTTTCTTGTACCTTTTGGCTTGTACTTACCTCCCACCAAAAGGGACGTATGTGCAAACATGGGATAATTAAGGAACTAAAAAGACAATTGGTTTTGCCCTGGCATCCACAAAATTTCTGGCCAAATTATTTCCCAGTGCACTACTTGTAAACCTCACCAGATTTCCGGAAGAAATCAGTCTATCCTTTTTGGCCCACACTGCCTTTTTTGGCACTTCTAATGGATTTTTTAGATTGGCTCTCAACCTTGGGCTATTCTCATTGTTTGGCTCTTGTTTGCATGGTTAGTGGATAGAGGGACTGCTCTCCAACTAGACATGCTGATGCCACTAGAGTGGTAAAGAAATTGATAACTGAGATTACTCCTCTTTTTGGCATCTCTTTATGGATTGAGTCAGACTAAGGAACTCACTTTAGCAGAGAGATAAACCACCCGTTTGCAAAAAATTGGGGTGTACTCGTTAAAACTTCATCCTCAATCACCAAGATAAATAAAACCTAAAAATCTAGACATAAAAAGGAACGTAGGAAAGATCTGTCAAAAAACTGGACTTAAATGGCCAGAACCATTGCCCTTGGCCCTTACTAAGATCTGGGATTCCCCAAAGAGGAGATATGGTTTGACTTTTTTTTTTTTTTAATACTCATGCTTCTATTTCCTTAATGTTTATTTATTTTGGGGAGGGGGAGCAGAGAGAGAGAGAGACAGAGGATTCAAAGCAGGCTCTGCGCTGTCAGCATGGAGCCCAACGCGGGGCTCGAACCCACGCACCGTGGGACCATGACCTGAGCCGAAGTTGGACCCTTAACCGACAGAGCCACCCAGGCACCCCATGGCTTGACTCCTTTTGAAACAATGCTTGGTCTCCCAACGCCTGTGGGCATCTGTAAACCTTTCATTCGTGGATTAAGTGAACAATCTGATACCATGACTATGTACAAGAATTAACTGGTATACTTACAGCGTATCACCAACAGGCAAAGAGACATGGTTTCCATCACCTGATGATCCTTACCACCCCTTTTGACCAGGGACCAGGTTTCCATCAAGGTCTCTAGAAGAAACCATGCACTGCCATCTCGCTGGGAAGGACCCTGTGAGGTGCTACTGACCACCTACACTGCCATCAAAAGACGAGAAAAATCCTCCTGGATTCGTGCAAGCCGCACCAAAATGGACCCAGATCATCCCTCTCAAGACGACTGGGAGATTACTCTTAGGGGTGGCCTGAAAACAAAGATTTCCAGGGCCAAGTCCCAGGCCCCAGAAGCAGACCACACCACTGTGTGGACAGCTCTTCTCCAGAGTACAGATCAAGAAGCTTCTCTTTTACTTACTCTTCTCGTTTTTTTTAAGACTCCATGACACTGAAAACAAAGAACAAGCAAAAACAAAACTTTCTTTTGAATACTTCTTCACATTTTAAGTCACTTAATAGAAGGTTGACTGAAGAGTGCTGGTCTCCATCTACCCTACTTCCCCTCTGTAAGTGTCCACTATGGGCTCTTTTCCAACCTGTGTCTCGCTCTTTATTGACCCTCTGTTTTTCAGCAGGTCGGGCACAAACCAAACACCCCCATATGCCCATTTACCAAACCTGGCCACATTAACTAATCGGTCTGAGTGCTGACTGTGTCAACATTCAGATACTGCAAAGAACCTGGTCTTCGTTCACGCTGATGTGACACCTGGTGCACTGAGCACGGAAGATGGGCGGTCCACAGCTATGGTATCCACAGCCGGGAGAATGCCACTCTGCCTTCTCCCTGGTGAGTTACTCGGGCCCCAGAAAATCTCTACGGAAGCTCCAGGATTGTCTCTTATCAGGGTAGAAACAATAGCTGAACATTTTTCCCTTTGCAGTGAAAATAGACCTTCCACCTGACTTCTTCTGGGAGATACACCAGAACGGCACTGCAGTCAAACCCTGTGGGTTGATGCTGACAATGGCATCTTCAAACTTAGCAAGGAGATTAAAAATAACTAGCACAGACATTTGCCAAATCACCAAATGTTTTTGCAGATCAGCCCCGTGTGGCATGGGGTATCACAACTGTTCCCCTTGTGAGACTGCCCAATACCACAAACTATATTTGGGAGGATCAAAATTCTGGACGCACTTAGCTGGATGATAAACTAAGCTTTACTGCTGCCAGAGCCAACTATGGGCCTCCTACATCAGCTATTTCCCAACCTGCTCTGCTCTCAGAGACTGACAGCACCACATGAAAAACGGAGGTGGGGGCACCTGGGTGGCTCAGTAGGTTGAGCACCCCACTTTGGCTCGGGTCATGATCTCGAGGTTCGTGAGTTCAAGTCCCGTGTCAGGCTCTGTGCTGACAGCTCAGAGCCTGGAGCCTGCTACCCATTCTGTGTCTCCCTCTCTCTCTGCCCCTCCCCTACTTGTGCTCTGCCTCTCTCTCTCTCTTTCTCTCAAAAATAAATAAACATTTTTTAAAAAGAAAGAAAAGAAAAGGCAATCCTAAATCTCTCTATGGTAATGGAACAAGAGTTCAATGCCACTACTCCAGTCAGAAGCTAACAGCTTAGCCTCCGTGATTCTCCAAGACAGCCGTGCCCTAGATACGCCGACTGCCCAGCAGGGAGGAGCCTGTGCAATCATCGGCGGACCAGGTTGCTTCCTTGTAAACCAAGCAGGACAAGTAACATGGAACTTAAATCTGTTAAAAGGGAGAATTAATATTTCTCAGCAGATAAATGAAGCACGGACATGACATGGGACCCATCTGCTTCCGGGGTATGGGACTGGCTTAGCGGGATGTGCGGAAATGGGCTCCAATTTGTTCCCCTCTGTTGGTTCCTCCTCTTTCTAGGCTGTTTCTTCTCTTCGCAGATCTCTTACCACTCATTCACTACCTCAGCTTCTCCCTCTCCGGTCATCGGCTCAGCTTTTCATGTGTGAGGTCCCATGGGCAGTTACAGAGGAGCAAACTGTAGGGCCCCCCCGCAGGCCACCCCCAAAATGGACCACCATGCTATCTTGACCATGTTCCGTTGAAGCTACTTGGGAAACAACCAGGGATACCAAGACACGCAGACCCTCCTCTGCCTTCCTGAGAGCAGGACACAAATCTCCCACGTGAAAAACACCTTCTCTGTACCAAGTAAAAAGACATGCCTTTCACCAGAGTTAGGGGACTTGAAAGTCGAGAAAGCTGTAGAAACAAACCCTGCTGGGTTTTGTTGTGTGTGTGTGTGTGTGTGTGTTTTTTTTCCTAATCAATTGTCGCAGCCTAAATTCTGCTCAGAATTCCTTACTAATTACAGCTCCCAAACACCTGCTTTCTCTTATCCTGTCAGTTTCTCACACATTTATTGTTTCATTGTCTAGAATGTATAAAAACCGCCTACCTTGGTCATTTGGTCTCAATTTCATTATCAGGCTTCTGTGTGTGTGTAATAAGACTTTGGTTTTCTCTCCTGTTAATCTGTCTCCTATCAGTGTAATGCCTAAACCAGCTAGAAGAATCCTGAGGAGGAAGAAGAAATTTCTCCCTCCCCCACACCACCTACTCCCTGCGTCCTCACGTGGTCTTTCCCTTCTGCGCATATATCCACAGGGTCTCTTTGTGTGTCCAAATTTCCTCTTCTTGTAACACGAGTCAGATTGGATTAGGACCACCCTAAAGCCTCATTTGAATTTAATTACCTCTTTAAAGGTCCTATCTCCAAATATAATTGCATTCTACGGTACTGGCATTAGGGCTCCTGCAAATGAATTTAGACGGAACGTAAGTCCGGCCCATCACAACCTGTGCTTTTCCAAAATGTCAAGGTCATGCAAGACAAAGAAAGGTAGAAGACCAGAATGTAGAAGTTAAAAGAGGCTTGACAACTAAGTTCCACGTGTTCCCTTGGCCTGGTTCCCGGACTAGGAGAAAAAAAAAAAAATACAATGCTTTTCTTTTGTTATAAAGGATTTTAGTGACATAATTGGCAAAATCTGAATAAGGCTGGTAGATTATTACATAACAGCATTGTATCAGTGTCAACTTCCTGATCTCGACTTAAAAAGTGCTATAGTTATGGGGCCCCTGGGTGGCTCAGTTGGTTGAGCAACCAATTCTTGATTTCTTGACTTAAAAAGTACTATAGTTATGGGGCCCCTGGGTGGCTCAGTTGGTTGAGCAACCAATTCTTGATTTCTTGACTTAAAAAGTACCATAGTTATGGGGCCTCTGGGTGGCTCAGTTGGTTGAGCAACCAATTCTTGATTTCTTGACTTAAAAAGTACTATAGTTACGGGGCCCCTGGGTGGCTCAGTTGGTTGAGCAACCAATTCTTGATTTCTTGACTTAAAAAGTGCTATAGTTATGGGGCCTCTGGGTGGCTCAGTTGGTTGAGCAACCAATTCTTGATTTCTTGACTTAAAAAGTACTATAGTTACGGGGCCCCTGGGTGGCTCAGTTGGTTGAGCAACCAATTCTTGATTTCTTGACTTAAAAAGTACTATAGTTATGGGGCCCCTGGGTGGCTCAGTTGGTTGAGCAACCAATTCTTGATTTCTTGACTTAAAAAGTACCATAGTTATGGGGCCTCTGGGTGGCTCAGTTGGTTGAGCAACCAATTCTTGATTTCTTGACTTAAAAAGTACTATAGTTACGGGGCCCCTGGGTGGCTCAGTTGGTTGAGCAACCAATTCTTGATTTCTTGACTTAAAAAGTGCTATAGTTATGGGGCCCCTGGGTGGCTCAGTTGGTTGAGCAACCAATTCTTGATTTCTTGACTTAAAAAGTGCTATAGTTACGGGGCCCCTGGGTGGCTCAGTTGGTTGAGCAACCAATTCTTGATTTCTTGACTTAAAAAGTACTATAGTTACGGGGCCCCTGGGTGGCTCAGTTGGTTGAGCAACCAATTCTTGATTTCTTGACTTAAAAAGTACTATAGTTACGGGGCCCCTGGGTGGCTCAGTTGGTTGAGCAACCAATTCTTGATTTCTTGACTTAAAAAGTACCATAGTTATGGGGCCCCTGGGTGGCTCAGTTGGTTGAGCAACCAATTCTTGATTTCTTGACTTAAAAAGTACTATAGTTACGGGGCCCCTGGGTGGCTCAGTTGGTTGAGCAACCAATTCTTGATTTCTTGACTTAAAAAGTACTATAGTTATGGGGCCCCTGGGTGGCTCAGTTGGTTGAGCAACCAATTCTTGATTTCTTGACTTAAAAAGTACTATAGTTATGGGGCCCCTGGGTGGCTCAGTTGGTTGAGCAACCAATTCCTGATTTCTGCTCAGGTCATGATCTCACAGGTTCCCGAGATCAAGCCCTGCGTCAGACTCTGCACTGATAAGGTGGAGGCTTCTTGGGATTCTCTCTCTGCTCCTCCCCTGTTTGTGCTCTCATTCTCTCTCTCAAAAGAAATAAGCGTTTTAAGTTAAAAAAAAAAAAAAGTACTGTGGTTATGTGATAGAAAATTCTTGTTTGAGAAAGAGAGAGAGAGAGAGATCACAAGTGGGGGAAGGGCAGAGGGAGAGAGATTAACTCAGAGCTCAATCCCCTGAACCGAGAGATCCTGACCTGAGCCAAAATCAAGAGTCGGATGCTCAACCGACTGAGCCACCCAGGCGCCCTGAAAGTTCTTATTTTTAAGACCCTTATACAAAGTATTTGGAACTATCAGGCAATTGGGTCTGCAACGTAATCTCAGAAAAAATATATACAGACAGATGATGGATGGATACAAGCAACTATAAAATGTTATCACATGAGGGGCTCCTGGGTGGCTCAGTAGGTTAAGCATCTGACTTCGGCTCAGGGCATGATGTCACCATCTGTGAGTTTGAGCCCCGTGTTGGGCTCTGTGGTGACAGCTCAGAGCCCGGAGCCTGCTTCGGATTCTGTGTCTCCCTCTCTCTGCCCCTCTCCCATTTACACTCTGTCTCTCTCTCTCTCCCCTTCAAAAGTAAATAAACATTAAAAAAATCTTAATAATTCTGTTAAAAAAACATTATCACATGAGTGAAGAATACCCAGGAATGCTTGGCCCCATTATTGCGACTTTTCTGTAAGTCTTTTCAGACCTACAGTTTACAAACTTTTAAACCCTGAGCTACGAAAACCTAGGCAGTAGGTAGGTACCTGTGCGGGGGCAGTATGTTGGGGGAAGTGCAGGAAGGGAAGGACACCTATGGAGTGTCAGGTGGCCCTGCCAGGTGCCACTCTAGGTGAGGCGGCCACCCTCACCCACAGCAGCAGCCTCAGAGAGAGCCCAGTCCCCGCAGGGAGGCAGTGGGGTGGGGGAGGCGGGCGGTTCCTGCTGGATTTACAAACCGGTGGTTTTCCCTGGGTCCCAAACTTCAGGGCTAGCCTCGGCCCCTTCCGGCCCCACAGACGTTCAGCACCCAAGTAAGACGGAATAAAGACCCAACGTGATCTGGACAAAGTGTTTTTATAAACTCATGAAAAGAGCCCTTATTAGAAAAGGGCTTAGGCAGGAGGCGGGCCTGGGGGTTGTGACATGTCTGATCACTTCTGCAGGCTCCTGGCAAGCCGTGATCATTAGCAGATTTGGTTCTGGGTAGGCTCAGTGTCAGCTCCACATGACGGGATTTTATGGGATTTATGTACAGAACTTTCCTACAAGGCAAGGTATTACAGGACGGATAGGCAGTTCCGAGAAGCAAAGATTCTGACTCCCCTGTCTTATTTGTTAGCGGATTTTGTGAAGAGGCCCGCGGTCAGGGGCCCTGTGGCCTCACACCAGAACTCCTGTATCCTGCTGACTTTAAAACAAGCATACTTGCACAAAAAGATCATCAAGTGGATTTTCCTTCACATAAACTCATTATAGACCGTTAGGAATATGTAAAAAGACATAAAAAGGAGATGGAAACCACATGTACTCCTATCACGCAGAAGCAGCAACTGTTAACCTTTTCGATGTGTTCCCTCTGTCCTTCTGTGTGTGGATGTGTGTGCATACCTGAACAGGTGCGTGTGTGAGTGAGTGTGTGTGTGTGTGTGTGTGTGTGTGTGTGTGTGTGGAGAGAGAGACAGGGAAAGACAAAGGTCCAGAGCAGGGGGAGAGAGAAGCAGAGAGAATGGGCTCTGAAGTAAAACCGAGTTAAATTTGAATTCCGTACCTGCCACTCACTGGCTCCGGGACCTTGACCAAGCGGCTTGACCCTCATTTCCACAGATGTAAATGGGGAACATAGATCCTTCCTCAAAGGAGCCATTTGGATTAAATGAGATTAAGTGCAACGAATAGGAGGCATTTCGTCTACTGCCCGACACCCAGTAAATCCCGACCAAATGGTTAACTAAATAAATATGAACATGTACTTTAGGCTTTTTCTTTCCCAAAGTGGGATCATGCCGCTGATACAAATTTGTGTCCCAACACTTTAAAGGTGTTACTGCCATAACTGTGGGAAAACAGGCTTCTCTTCCCAGAGAGCTTGAAAAAAAAAGTATAAAATTCCCAATTATGTCCTGCTTATTAGACTAAATTTTTTTTTAACGTTTATTTATTTCGAGACAGAGCATGAACAGGGAAGGGTCAGAGAGAGAGGGAGACACAGAATCTGAAGCAGGCTCCAGGCTCTGAGCTGTCAGCACAGAGCCCGACGCGGGGCTCGAACTCACGGACCGTGAGATCATGACCTGAGCTGAAGTCGGACGCTTAACCGACTGAGCCACCCAGGCGCCCCTAGACTAAATTTTAAACGAGGGAGTATATTGCCAATATTGTACATCTGACTGGGGAGTGGGTGGATTGTTGCTGTTTTCCTTCGTAACTGCCCACACTACGAACGCTTCAACAAGCACCTGACTGGGCTACAGGTTCACCGAAGCCCAGAAGATCTGATTATCCCGTCTGTGTTTCAGCAACACCACTCAAAACTGGACAACCTGGACAAGCTGCTCCTCTTACGTGGGCCTCAGTTTCCTCATCTGTTAAATGGGGATGACAACTGTACCCCATCAGCTGGTGGCCTGTGATGACGAAGTGAGGTAATCCACATGAAGCATGGGGACCTGGGGTCTGGTAAGTGCTCAGGGAAAAGTAAAATAATAACGATAATTATTAAGTTTCTTACATTTAAGAGACATAATCTTTATGTTATGAATATATGCACTTCTGTTTGTCTATTTCTCTACTCTTTCTTTAGGTTTATTTTTTAATTCATTTTGAGAGAGAGAGAGAGAGAGAGAGGCAGAGAGCGAGGGAGAGAGAATCCCAAGCAGGCTCCACCACACCAGTGCAGAGCCCGATGCGGGCCTCAAAACCAAGAACCATGAATGAGATCATGACTTGAACCAAAGTCAAGAGTCAGACACTTAACCGCCTGAGCCACCCAGGCGCCCCTCTCTACTCGTTTTTATAAACTGGTAAGAGCAAACTCCAAAAAGACACTGAAATCATTGCCCCAACAAGGGCTTTTCAACAGTGGAACCAGAGCTGGCAAAACGGAGCCCTGTGTCCCCGTCCTCTGAGAGACAGCAAGCCAGACGTGGCAGGAGGCAGGTGCCTGGGGCATCTGGGACATCCATGCAAAGCCAAGGGGTCTGTCTCCTGAAGGCAGGGACCGGGCTGTCTTTGTCATCAATTAATTAAAGACAGCTCTCATAATAAATGGCAGAGGGGCACCTGGGTGGCTCAGCCGGTTAAGCATCCAACTCTTGGTTTCAGCTCAGCTCAAGATCTCACAGTTTATGAGTTTGAGCCCTGTGTCAGACTCTGTGTTCTGTCTCTGCCTCTCTCTCCACCCCTTCTCCCCTCTCTTTCTCAAAATGAATAAACATTTTTTAAAAGACCTAAGGGGTGCCTGGGTGGCTCAGTCGGTTGAGCGTCCGACTTCGGCTCAGGTCATGATCTCACGGTTCGTGAGTTCGAGCCCCGCGTCGGGCTCTGTGCTGAGGCTCAGAGCCTGTGCTCAGAGCCTGGAGCCTGCTTTGGATTCTGTGTCTCCCTCTCTCTCTGACCCTTCCCCGTTCATGCTCTGTCTCTCTCTGTCTCAAAAATAAATAAACATTAAAAAAAATAAATTAATTAAAAAATAATAATAATAAATAAAATAAAATAAATAAAAGACTTGAGCCGAAGTTGGACACTGAGGCCTCTGAGCCACCCAGGTGCCCCTGGTTCTTACATTAAAGAGTAATCAGGGGCGCCGGGGTGGCTCAGTTGGTTCAGTGTCTGACTTGGGCTCAGGTCATGATCTCACGGGTGGTGAGTCTGAGCCCCAAGTCGGGGTCTGTACTGACAGCTCAGAGCCTAGAGTCTACTTGGGATTCTAGGTCTCCCTCTCTCTCTCTGCCCCTCCCCTACTCACACTCTGTCTCTCAAGAATAAGTCAAAACGTTTAAAAAAAGTAATCAGAACAAAGAATGATACTTCACGACCTGCGAATTATGCGAAACTCAAATTGCAGCGTCCATAAATAAAGTTTTATTGGCACACGGCCACGATCATTAGAGAGGGCACATCTATAGCTCTTGACATATTATCTATTCACATGTTGCCTACTTACATATTGCTCATTTACATCTTGTCCATTTCCATGTCTATTACTACAACAGCAGAGTCAAGTTGTTACAACAGAGACCCGTCTGGTCCACAGAGCCCTCCCTCTACGGAAAAGGTTTGCTGACTCCTGGCCCCGGGTAGGGATTGAGCACTCCTATGGCACCAGCTCTGGGCCCACTCTAGTGCCAGGGAAGGCTTTTTATACCCTACTGCTCAGGGATCCCCCCTCCCCCCACCCCCTCCAGGCCCTCTTGACCTCCCCCCTGGCGAGTGCCCCTCTCGCTCAGACTCTCAGATTCTTCACCCACTCCACCCCGCCCCAGTGAGTTCCTTGAGGACACGTAGCCAGAAGAAAGGAAAAGAACACCCACCGAGCATCTTTTCCCGTCAGATGCCAAGCCCTTCAAAGGCATCATCTCTGTAGGTGGTAGAATTTCCACTTTAGGGATGAGAACACAAAGGCTCAGGAAGGCAAATCGCTTGCCCAAACTCACACAGCCACAAAGTGGCAGAGCTTGGATCCCAGGCCGGCGTGCCAGCCCCACAGCCAACCTCACACCTACACCCCACGCCCTGATTTAGGATTGTGTGACCGGCCTGGAGGCAGGTGAGGACCGCTGGGTGCCCTCCTGGCTTCGGCCCAAGATTTCTCAGGTTTCACCCCCACCCCACCCCACCCCGTCTGTGTTCCTGCCACGTTCCCGGCCTTGGCTGCGGCCTGCGTCTCCACCCAGTCCCGGCAGCCAGAATAAACACGGCCTGCCCCAGCGTCCACTCGCATGGAGCCCACAGAACCCACCAGGAAAGCCTGCCTGGGCGAGCAGATCCCGGCCCTGGGAAGGAGGAGTTCCATGGAAAATACTCACCTGTGGGGGACGGGTTTTCACGGATGAAAGAAACCATTCTATCCGTTTTGGGTTTCTGGTTTTGATTTTTTTTATATATATGTACCCAGTCCCATTGGCTAGGCCTCACCAAGGAGAAAATGGGCCCTCCTGGTAAACGTTCGGTGTTAGAAGTAGGCGGGGGGTTGGGGGGGGGGGTGGGTATTAGTTTTTTAACGTCTCCAGCCTTTGCAGACCAAGTGTTCCCCTCCCCACAGGGAGTTTACACTGAAGGCTGTTTTCTCCTGTTTCCTTTGGCTGTACCCCTGGTCTGCACCCCCTCACACGGCTCACGTCCTCCCACGCGGCCGTCTCCACAAAGATGTCCCCCCCCACACACACAATTTAGCCCCTCTTACACTGCTTGGGACACTGGTTTTCACTGGACCACAAGGTTCTCCAAATCCAACCCCCTCATTCAACACTGCCAGCTTGTTCTGCTCAGGGCAAAGTCGCCAATGGTCAGATAAAGCTGTGTGTGTGTGTGTGTGTGTGTGTGTGTGTGTGTGTGTGTGTGTATCAAGTTATCGCTGTTAAAATCCCACTCAAAAGGAGTGTCCCTTGGAGGAGGAAGGGACCTCCCGGGAGGCCCCCGAGCTGGGCGTTCCCAGGAGAGAGCTTGCTGGTGTCACTACTTGCCCGTCTCTCCCCTGCCCGTCCCACACGGCCTCCCCCCTGCTGTCTCCGCACCTGCTCCTGGTTCCTGTGGGCTGTCCTGGACCCCGAAGCCGGGGCTTCTCCCCTCTGCTCCTGTCACACCCGCTTGAGGGACACCACCTCGCACTTCTCAAACTTCAATGTTCACAAAAAGCACCTGGGGACCACTCTAAATAAAACGCAGACTCTGATTCAGGAGGTCCAGGGTGAGGCCTGGGACTCTGCATTTCTCACACGTCCGGGTGATGCTGACGCTGCTGGTCCAAGACCACACTGCGCGCGGAGACCCCAGGGGAGCTAACCCCAGCCACCCACCCCCTCTCCCCACCCTCCCCCCTGGCTGCTCCAGCCCACCAAGCACCCTCCTGCCTGGGTACTTCCTGTTCCTCCCCTGCGATTCTGTGGTCTCACACCCCACTCCACTCAGGTCTCTGCCTCAGTGTCGCCTCAGCAGGGCCTTCCCTGGCCAGCCCCCATGAACAACTGCTCAACCTACCGCCATCACTCGGACCCCTGCCCACTCTCACCTCTCCATCCCCTACCCTGTGTATATTCTTCCTGGCTAGCAATGCCAGAATGCCCGCCCCGTGGGGGGCAGGGACCTTCACGTCCTTACTGCTGTCTCTCCAACATCTAGAACCGGGCCTGGCACACAGTAACTGCTCAATAAATAGCTGGTGAGTGAGTGAGTGACTGAGTGAATGAATGAATGAATGGAGAGACATTTGAAATATTTCACTAACTTTCCTCCCGAGGCTTCGTGTCAGGGACTCGGTTTCTTTACTGGGGGAGAGAAGGTACAACTTCGCTTAGAAATCACACAAGTTAAAAAATGACCATTTTCAGGGCGCCTGGGTGGCTCAGTCGGTTGAGCGTCCGAATTCCCCCCAGGTCATGATCTCACGAGCCCCACATCGGGCTCTCTGCTGTCATACAGAGCTCGCTTCGGATCTTCTGTCTCCACCTCTCTCTGTCCCTCCCCTGCTCACTCTCTCTCCCTCTCTCAAAAATAAATCAACATTTCTTTTTTTTTTTTACGTACCAGTTTCAAGACGGTGACAGCAGAACACTGACCTCACTGGGGACCCAGTGCCACTGCATGGGTCACACACCCACCAAGGCAGTCCAGCCTCTACCCCTGAGAAGCTCCCAGTCTGGTGTAAGAGTCCCGGTGTGTGGAACCAGGTACAGTGTAGGAGGGAGGGAAACACAGGGGTCAAGCCTTGGCTTAAGGCAAGGACACTGGGGACTCGGGGGGGCAGCTAGGAAGAGTTTCCTGGAAAAAAAAAATAGCACATGAGTTAAAGGAAACATTGCCAGATAAATAGGTAGGTTACCTGGCCAGAGAGAAAAGGTCTTGGAGAAAGAGTGTTGGCAGCTATGGGGATGGAAGGTAACAGGGTGAAATGAGGGAGTGCCCAGCCTGGCGAGACGTTCCAGAAGCCCTGCTCTGGAACCCCACAAAATGTTTCTCTGCATGTGGCCAGGCTGACTCCTTAGCAAGATTAAAAGGCCCTGACAGGCACGGACCGTGCCATGAAAACAAGAGCCGGCACTCACTGAGCTCCTGGTAGGAGATTTTAGGAGTATCTAATTCTATCCTCATTATTACCCACCCTTGACAAATGAGGAAGTTCGAGATGGGGGCGCTGGTGGAGCTGGGACTTGAACCCAAGCTGCTCCTCTCTGACGCACCCCCCCTGCCTCTGGTCCCATCAGCGGCAGCCCAGGTAGGGGACTCCGTGACGGTTGGCTGGCTGGTGGATGGACTGAATAGGTGAGTGAAAGCATTCCCGTCCCTCTAGCTTCCGTTTTCTCCCCCCATTAAGTATCTCGAGCTGACAAGAATGATCAACCCAGAACAGCCCATGAGGGAGGCCTTAACACCATGATACAGCCTAAGCGCCGAGGAGGGAAGGGCTTGCACGGCGGTGGAAGAGGTGGGGAGACCTTCATGCAGGGGCTGTAAGTACCAAAGGGGCCACGGAGCGACAGCCCTGGAAGGTTCTCAACCATTGGGTGCCCAACAATCTCCTGCCGGGCCTGCATGCACACTCTTGGGCCCTGACCCTACTAGTCTAGGCTGGAAGCCCAGGAATCTGTATTTTGACCAGCACCCCAGGGAGTCCTACACGTTCTGAGAGACATCCCTGGATAAAGCAGACAGAACTTAGAGCATTTGACCAGGGTTCGAGTCCCATCTCCACCTCCTAGCTGTGTGATCTTGGGTGACTTTCTTAACTTCTCTGAGTCTCGTAAATAAAAGGCAAGGCTTGATGCCCGTTTATTTTTCCAGCTCTCAGTTGGGGTGGTGCTGAGGAAAGCACCATGAACATTCATGTGCTTGGCACTGGGGATGCCAATAAGTAAAAAATAGGGGACTCAGTGGGCAGTGAGGGGGGGAAGACGGTTACAGCCTCGTGGCCTATCCAGGGCCAGCCAGTTCCCCTGCTGATCTCAGGGGAGGCTCTCCTGGGGGCCCACCTCTAACCCTGACACGGGCTGGCTCTGGACTAGGAGGCGGGTCCCAAACTGCCCTGCTGGGTCTCTGTACCTCTGCGCCTGCCCTGTGCCAGGAGAGCTGAGTCATGGAAAAAGTTAGTTCTCCAGGCTACAGCTCACCCCCCACTCCATCCAACCCACAAAGGCTCCTTTCACGGTTTTTTTTTTTGGTTTTTTTTTTTTTTTTTTTGGTGGGTGGTGGAGGGGAGGCACTGTGGGGCCCTCTCCCTGGGCTGGGATGTGAAATTTCAAACTTCGCCCTGAAGTTAAATTCCTCACCCCCTGCCCCCAAGGAAACTAAGGGAGGAGGGGTACCAAGAGCAAAGGACAAGGGATGGGGGCGACAGGAAGGGGTCCTGCCCATGCATTTCTCACCAAAGCCAAGCCACAGGGACCCTCTGGGCCCACCTGCTGGACTGGACACCCCCCAGCCCAGTGCCCCTTCAACCTCATCCTTCTCAGGACCCGGGGGGGATGCTCTACAGAGGAGGTGACAACACCTCTATGGGGGAGTGAGGCCCACGGGGATGCCAGGCCCACAAAATCCACATCCTGAAGGTGAAACAAGCAGAAAAAAGCTGTCTGCTTCCCGGCCATAAGCCAACCCCCAGCACCTTTTAGGATCGCCTGACTTGTTCCTTTTCATTCTGATTTCACCCCAAAGCTGACGGCTGGGAAAGAAAAGGGCACCATCCCATGTGGCCTTCGTGAGTCACTTGGATTTGCTGTGCCTGTTTCCTCCCACGTCAAATGGGTGTGAGGACACCCACCTCTGCGGACCGGCTCCTTTCTTAAATGAGAGTATGTGTTGAGGGACCTGATACCCAGAAGGTCAACGTGAGTCCTCAACCTCCTGTCTGCCCACTGCCTGCCTTCCATCCCAAGGACACACCCAGGGGAAATGCAGGCAGAACCCAGTGGTCCCCCAGCTGGCCTGGCGTCGGAAGGGGGCAGGTCACATGTGGGGGACCAGGGGATATAGGTGAACATGCCACGGTGTTTATGAATTGCTTAACACCTCTGTGCCTCAGTTTCCTCCTCCATAAAGCAGCAGGCATGTGGGGAGGTGGGGCTATGATCTTCGCAGGCCCTTTTAGGCTCGGGGTGTTGCCACTACGTAGGAGAAAGGTCTGGAAGAAAAAGGATAGCTGGGGAGTGAGCAGAAACATGGGAGGCCTTGGCTGGGGCAGCTTGGAGGTGCAGTGTCGCAGATAGGCCACTAGGCGGTTCCGAGGATAAGGGATGATAACAGGCGGAGTCCGGGGAGGGGGGTGGGGTTCCAGCTCCAGACTTTCCCAGGGGCTGATTGATTAACAGGCCCGCGGACACCAGGCGTGGCGGCGGCTGGAAAGGGCCGGTCTCTTCTCAGGTTGGGATTTCTTTTCCATTTTTACAGACCTCCAAGGTGGGAGGTGTCAGGCACTTCGACAGAGTCCTATCTTTAGCCCCAGTCTGGGAGTGGGAATGAGGGCGACGGCCCGCCCCTTCTGTCACACTTGTGGAGGGTCGAATGGAGACCGGAGGGAACGTCATCCTCCACCTCTGTCGCCCGCTTGTGCCCGAGTCGGGTGGGGTGGGAGGAGAAATCAGGTCCATGTTGGAATCCCTCCCTCCTGCAGTTTCTGGCCGGGTAACCAGGAAAACGGGGCTACTAATACCCCCGTTGCAAGGTCAATGGGAGGATTAAATGTCAGAATATAAACCCTCAGCGTAGGAGAATTTCTCCTCCAACCCCACTCATCCAAGCCTTTCCTGTTCTTCCAGTGGCTGTCCAGATGAGTTTCCCAACTCCCCGGGAAGGAGGACCCTCGCCTGCAGAACCTCTCCCCAGGACTAGAGGGTCTTTGTGGAATCCCCAGCCGCCACCTCCCCGAGTCAGCTTTTCTGAAAGCAGTTCTCTCACCGGATTCGCAGCAGAATTACCAGGTGGAACACAGGGCTTCCAGTGCACCCAGCCCTGCTGAATCAGAACGTCTGGGGGTGAGGCCCAGCTTCCTCGCCTGAACAAGCCTGGCGCTGGGGAACCACTGTCCCAGATTACAGGGTAGTTGCCCGGCTCATCCCCTCCCCTGCTGGCCTGGGACGGTCAGGGGCAGTGGGAGGCAAGTCCCATCAGCACTTTTAACTGGGGCTGCCTTTTCGTGACTCACCTCCCAGACTTCCCGCAGCAGACATCTCTAAATAGCAGGCTCCCACCCTCCGGCAGAGGAGGTATTCTCCCTGCGGGGGGGGGAGGGCAGGAGGTGACAAGGTGGGTGCCAGGCTAGGGCAGCCCAAGGAGACCCATAGACAGAAGACGCTGCCTGCACAGCGCAGGGGGCACCGGTGTAGGACGTCTTGTTTGCAGGCTTTTGTTATTAAAGAAATTGCTGTCACTCAAGGTAATTCTACCCCAGATGAGCAATAAATATGCTCCCAGCTAATCTTACGGGGATTTTATTGGCACCTTGGGGGCAGAGGTTCCTTTACCCTGCTCACCTCCCCACCCCCACCCCCCGCCCTACGCCTCTCAAAACAAAATCCTGCTCCCCAGCTGTTTCCCCCCAGCAACAAGAAGGACTCGGCCCGACTAAGAAAGTGCACGCTAAGTGAAGACAGAAGGCGTCTGGGCAAAGGGCGGGAGTGGTTTCCTGGTCCTACCTGGAGGCAGGGGGTGACCAAAGAGCCTGAAATAACCCCTGGTCGACCTGGTTGGATCAAAGCGTGCGCGAGCTCCCCCGGGCCTGCCCCGCGCGCAGGACCCGGCACCTGGCCCGCGGGCGCCCCAGCTCGGGGAGACCGCGTCCCCGACCAGGAGGAATGTCTCGAGGAGGGAGCCGGTTCGCAGGAGTCGGTTCCAGCGTGTTCGAGTTACTGCCGCGAGCCCTCAGGGACACCGCCGGCAAGTCCCGGCTTGCAGAGAGGGGAGCCTGCCCGGGAGAGCGCGAGTCGGAGCGAGCCCGGGTGCGCGCCCGCGCGCGCGCCCCGCACTGCGCGGGGGGAGGGGAGCCCGCGGCAGCCACTCAGAGGAACGGTAGTGGAGCCTCCGCACAACTTTAACTGTCAATCAGACTTAATGGGGTATTAAAAAATGGGGGGGAAAAAAGGGCAGCCCTCTCGCTCCGCGCCGCTGCTGCCCCGGGAGCGAATGAATAAGGCGGCGCTGACGAGGGCGTCCGATCCACACGCGCTCCGCACCCGGGCCCTCTCCAAGTTGGAAAGGACAAAAAGAAGGCAATAAATGCTAACAGGGGAGAGAAAGGGAGCCGGATCGAGCGGCAACTCCAGGCCTCTGCTGGGAGAGGGAGGGAGAGAGCCGGAGAGAGCGAGCGCGCGCCAGGGCGAGCCATGCACGTAAAGAAACTGACACCGGGACCCCCCACTTCTCCTGCACGTTGCTGGCAATCAGATCGCGTTTAAGCAATTTCCTGAGCCCAAGAATAGCAATGAGTCGGGAGACTTTCGCGGGCTGAAATTGGGAGCTGCAAGCACTCCCCCCCCACCACTTTTTTTTTTTTTTTTTCCTGGAGAAGGGGTGGGGGGGGCGCTACAATTTGGAAACGGCCTTTTTTTTTTTTTTTTTTTTTTTTTTTTTTTTTTTAAATCTTGCACTTTGAAACCGCGGGACTGTAGCAGGGTGCGTGCGTGTGGTTGGTGCCTTTTTTTTTCCCCCCTTGCCTAAACTCCTCTGTCAGCCTGTAAACATTACCTGAGAATTCCCCAGCCTAAACGGCTGCTGGGGCAAGAAACTTCTTGTTAGAACTTTCCACCTCCGGCTTCCCCTCCAGCCCTCTTACCGTCCCAACCTTCTCAGACGGTTTTTCTCCTCCCGAGGAGGATTTATCTTTTTTTTTTTTTTTTTTTTCCTCTCTCTCTCTCTCTCTTTTTCTTTTTTTTTTTTTTTTTTTTTTTCTTTTTTTTCTCACCCGGTGCTTTGCTTTTGGGAAGAGGTGATTTCAACAGTGGCCAGGTGGGACGCCTCTCTCCCCCTTTCATTCGGTTTATTTATTATTGTTTGGGGTGTTTTCTTTTTTTAATTCCTGTTTTGCTCGGTCCGGGGAGTTTCGCCCCCCCCTGCCTGTCTCCGCGGCGCGGAGGATGGTGTGGAAATGGCTGGGCGCGTTGGTGGTGTTCCCTCTGCAGATGATCTATCTGGTGGCCAAAGCAGCCGTCGGACTGGTGCTGCCCGCCAAGCTTCGGGACCTGTCGCGGGAGAACGTCCTCATCACCGGCGGCGGGAGAGGCATCGGACGCCAGCTCGCTCGCGAGTTCGCAGAACGCGGCGCCAGAAAGGTACCGGGGCACGGCGACTCCAGGGGGTGGGGGCCGAAGGTGCGGGGGACGCCCACCTGCTGCCGCAGCCGGAACCCGAGCCCAGAGGAGTCGCCGGCCACCCTACTTCTCGGCGCCACCCGCGAGTGCTGAGCTAGCCAGTTTCACCTTGTAAATTTTCCCGGGCACCAGACTGTCTTTTCTGGCAGGTCCGGAGCTGGTCCGCTCCTTTGGGATCGGCGGCCGGTTGGCCGTTCGCCGCCACCCCGAAACTTAGGAGACCCACCCATTTCCCACATTCCTCCCTACCGAAGGAAGGTGTTGTGTTTTCCCCCCTCGCCTTCCCCTCGATGCCGCCACCCTGGTGAGTGCAGGGTGTGTGCGCTCCTGGGTAGAGCTGGGAGCCGCCTGCTAGCTGGCTTCGTATTTTCCTTGGCAACCCGCTTCCCAGCCCCAACCTGGGCGGCTGCAGCTCTGGAGGCACGTAGAGAGGGGATACTTGGTTTGGGTTTGAAAGGGGGGTGGGGAGCGGTCTTGGATGTCTAGCCAGGCCTGACATGCACTCCCACGCCCAGGTATTTGGAAATCTAGAAAGAGGGGGACAAGGGTAATGGCAGCTGATAAAGCGCCCTTGTTCTCACCTTCAGCCGTGCCCCCTCCCCCCCCCCCAGATGCAGCCCCAGAGGGGATCCCTCCCCAGTAAATGGGGAGGTGGCACTGTGGGGAGGGCCTTCCCCCTCCCCAGGGCTGTCTTTAGCTTTTTGGTGGTTACACCATCTCTTCCTCTGGTTTTCCCAGACCTGGTGCCCGAGAGTGGGGAGGGTGAGCCGGCTGTCACCCAACTCTGACCCAAGCCAGGCTGACTCACCCGGTGACTAGAGCAAAGGAGAGAGAGAGATTGGAGGCTGGCAGGCCAGACTGTCTCAAGCCGGCCCTGTGAGGAGGAAGAGCAAAATCAGGGAATTAGTTTGAAACTTCAACTGTTGAGAGCAAGGGGGGGGGGGGGGGGGCGGGGAAGGGCCGGCAAAGCCAGCTGATCTGACACGGAGCCACATACCTAGGGGATTAAGTAAATATGTACTGTAGAAAACCAAACCTGCATGTAATTCCAGGTTGCTTTTGTTTTGTTAAATACTGCCCTGAGATTTACAATTCCTCTGGGGTGGCTCAGACTGGGACTGAACTTTGGAGCCTGAACTATCAGCCAAAGCTGATGGCGATTAACTCTTCCCCTGCCGGCTCGC
This sequence comes from Panthera onca, assembly GCF_046562875.1. Lineage (NCBI taxonomy): Eukaryota > Metazoa > Chordata > Mammalia > Carnivora > Felidae > Panthera > Panthera onca. The sequence goes on from NC_138346.1 coordinate 212,161,335, forward strand.
GTGGGGGAGGGGAGGGCCGTGGTGGCCCAGCTAGCTGGAGTTGGCTGTCCCTGGCTCCTGCTTCTCCTTGGGTGGTTTGGACAGCTGCTTGACCTTGCAGTTGGAAGGGTAGTTCGGAAGTGTCTTTAACCCTTGGACACACTGAAAAAGGAGAAGTAAGAGAGTTGTACTCAGCAGTTTCATTGCCTTGGGGTGATGCCGCCTCGAAAGTCTCCCAAAGCTCTTTGTGGAGGGGTGGGGAGGGGCGGGAATCAGGATGGCAGATGAAGGTGTCCTTGTGGAGATATGTGGGGTCTGGGACCGTCGCGTGTGATTGTCATTCCTCGGATGTCTGCATCCCGCAGAAACTTTCTTCAGAGTCTTCCAGCTGGCCCAAGTCCTGGTCTCTCTTACTGCTTTTGTAACTGGCTGCAGTAGGCTTACGAAGAACTCTTTTTGTCAATCTGGAGAAACTTGACTAGTGTAAACAACCCTAAATTAAAGAAGTATATGGCATGGGAGGGGGAGGCAGTGAAATAGAGCGGAGTGGCACCCCACAAGCTCATGCACTGGGAACCCTGTCCCACCTTACTTGGAATGGACATTCTCTTCCAGGGAATAAACTCAGGGCCAATTAGAAATATGTCTCAAATTGGTATCCCGTCACCAGAAACAGGATCCATGGGGGCCCGTGAAATTTCCAGGGCCGTTCATGCTTAGGTTTAGTCATCAGCCCGGTCAGGACGAACAAGAGTGCTCCCTGTAACTAATAACTGTCTGACCAATTATTAGGGATGGTTTTTAACGAGCCCTCCACTTGCCACCATGGTGGGGAATTTGGAATCTGCCTGGGTCCATCTGGGGCCGGGGAGAGGGCCTTGGGACAGTCCTGAGCCCAGGAGTGTGTGCGCTGCCTCTGAGAGCCCTTCCAACCTGGATTTGGGTGGGATCGGATCTGGAGGGGGAAGGCCCCCAAAAGAGAAAGAAGGAAGGAAGAGCTTCTCCCAACAGTGGCATATCCAGAAGAGAAGTCCGTTTACCTTTGGGAAAGAGCAGCAAACCCCCTCCCCCCTCCCTTTTCTCATAATGATCTTTGGCAATATTTGTGGGCGGAAGTGTGCCTTAGGCTACAAAGGTGACCCAAACGAGGGTTTTTCTTAAAGGGACACGAAAGCTCCAGGAGTCAGAAGTTCCCTCACCTGGAAACATCTGTTCCATGGGTACATGCCATCCTGAGGTTAACCAAGGCAGGGCTGCCCATGGTTAGGGTCTCCAAGTGGGTTATTCCCACTATACTCCTTTTTTAAATTTTCTGTGCTCCCCCGGAATTCCTTCCATGAAAGCATTCACAGAGCTTGGGCGCATCCGGCTAGCTGGTCAGCTGGCACAGTCTCCCAAGTCTTTGACTTTGACAGGGTTTTAGCAGGGGGGGCCCTGGGAGGAGGAGAACTGGACTGTTTGTTTGGAAGTGTTTGCAGTGGCTGTTCCAGCTAGATGAAAGCCCTGGGCTGTGATGGTGGGCCCAGGGAGGCAGGGGCAAAAAAATGAGGACCTAGTCCATCCATGAAGGACGGCTAGAGCTGGGAGTCAGGGCCCCACCCCTTTCAATGAGGTACTGTGAGAACTGGCTTGGAATTGTACTTGCTTGGCTATTATTGAGTTTACAGCATGTGGGTTGATAGCCTTGTCCCTAAAGCAGCTAGCCAGGAAGTAGCCCTTTATGTGGCTTTGGGAATCCTATTCTCCTTCCCATCCGTTCAGCAGTCCCATATCCTTCCCATTCCCGGTGCTGGGCCAGGCCCGGGCCCACCTGTGCCATGATGACCGTCTAGTTCACCGACCCTGCTTGAGGTGTCTGGCAGGTGTTTGGTATAGCTCTAAGCCTGGAGAGGGGCTGGGCCCAGCAAAGATGAATAAAGACCCAGAGACAGTGGCAGGTGTTTAGAGTCAGGGCACAGATCATTCGTTTCTTCTGGCCACCATAACAGATCAGTAGGGCCCCACTCCCTTTAAGGACTCTAAGGGAGATTCCTTCTTGCCTCTTCCAGCTCTTGTGGCTCCTGGCATTCCTTGGCTTGTGGTGGGATCTGTCCAGTCTCTGCGTCCTCGTGTGGCCTTCCCCTCCGTCCCTGTCTCTACGTCCTCTCCTCTCTTTATAAGGATACCAGTCAATGTGTAATGAAGCCTCAGCCAGGAATGAATGAGCCTGAACTGATTACATCTCCAAAAACCTCATTTCCAAATGAGGTCACATTCAGAGGTTCTAGGGTGCCCATTCATGGGTGGGGGGCGGAGGGGACACTACACAGTGGGAGCCCAGTGGAACTGTTAAGCTATAACAGAGGCTCACAGAAGGGCTTCAGGAAGGAGGTAGCATTTGAGTCAAGAGTTCCAACCTGAAGGGATGTGACAAGGTCACTCCGGATGTGAAAAGGTCACTCCGGGTGCAAGATATCACCTGATCAAAGACTATGCACCCCATTGGAACTGGGGAAAGGAGGCAGGAGGCAAAGAAAGACAATACTGTGGATTGGGATAGGGAGCTGGGGAGGTAGGTGGGGAGTCATATCTCAGACTCTGAGTCAGGCCAGTACAAATAAAAATAGGAAAGAGGAAGAAGAGTGGAGAGGGGTCCCGACAGGGCTTCCTGTGGGACCCAGAGTCACCGGAACAAAATAGCTAGTAAACAAAATAGTAGTAAACAATGATGGATGGGACGCCCGGGTGGCTCAGTGGGTTAAGTGTCCAACTTTGGCTCCGGTCGTGATCTCCCCAGTTCGTGAGTTCAGGCCCCACGTTGGGCTCCACACTCCCACTTGGGAGTCTCTCTCTCCCTCTCTGTCTCTGCCCCTCCCCAACTTGCACACTTGTTCTCTCTCTCTCTCTCTCTCTCAAATAAATTAACTTTAAACAATGATGGGTGATGAAGGTCAGTGGCCCTTCCCCCCTCCAACCTCACCTTGAATGCAAACTTTGCCAGAAGTTTCTGGGAAAAGGATCAGGCTCCCATTTGTTGTGTCTTGGAGCAAAAAGGTAGGGCACCTGTCCTACCTGTGGCATTTGGGAAAAGCCATTCAATAGCATCAGGTCCTTGGGTTTCAAACAATGGGCCTTACAATTTGGGCTGTGTCATGAATGGGCAAACACCTCCCTCTTACGGCCTCACCCACTTCCCCCGCGGAACACGACCTCACAACTGGATCCATGCCAGCTGTGGCCTGGCTTACCTGGGCTGGGAGGCCAGAGCCTGGGTTCTAGACCCAGCTCTGCTGCAACCCTGGGAAAGGAACTACCTTCTCTGGGCTGCAGCTGACAGGCACACCTATAAAATGAGAGAGGACACAATGACCCCTGAGATCCTGGCACGCCTTGAAAGTCTCATTTTATGGATCAGCCTCCCAGGGAAACAACAGATTGCTAATAAGCTCCCTGAGTTGGGAGGAAGAGACCTCTTCAGAACCCATTTGTCCTCCTCACTGCTGATCTCAGTCTTTCTTGCTACTCATCAGATCCCACTGACTGAAAAAAGAAGCAGCTCAGATTTGGGAAATGTGCCGACAGTGGATGGGAGGCTCACTCCCACTCCTCAACTATCTCAACAGCCTCCAGGGAGCTGTCTGCCATGGGTTTATTTCAACTCTTATAGATGTTAATGTTATTTTTTAAGTTTTTTAATTTATTTTGAGAGAGAAAGAGAGAGAGAACCAGCAGGGGAGGGGCTGAAGGAGGGGGGGGTAGGAGGGACAGAGGATCTGAAGTGGGCTCTGTGCTGACAGCAGAAAGCCCGATGCGGGGTTCCATCTCACAAATCGTGAGATCATGACCTGAGCTGAAGTTGGATGCTTTACTGACTGAGCCACCCAGGCGCCCTGGAAATTTTAATATTTTCAACCTGTAGTTTTCAAGGGATCCAGGGGCCCAAATTTCCCAACTAGCATATCAAAGGAGAGCTTTCACCTTTTTTCTTTTTGAATTTTTTAAAATATTTATTTATTTTTGAAAGAGAGAGACACAGAGCATGAGCGGGGGAGGGGCAGAGAGAGAGGGAGACACAGAATCTGAAACGGGCTCCAGGCTCTGAGCTGGCAGCACAGAGCCCGACGCGGGGCTTGAACCCACAAACCGGGAGATCATGACCTGAGCTGAAGTCAGACGCTTAACTGACAGAGCCAACACAGGCGTCCCTAGAACTCTCAGCTTTTATCCTAAAGTCACCAGATTGTCTATTTGGGCTTTAGAGAATGCTCACTGGGTCTAGCGATGCTGAGCCTCGGTCAAGAATCTCACATCCAGTCTACCTAGCCTGTCCACTAATCCTTGCTTCGAGTCCAGGCTCTTATGAGCTTCAAACTTCTCAGAGCCATGGCTGTGATCCCTGCACAGAGCCCTCTGGGATCTTCATCATTATGGTTACTTTCCCTGCTCCATTTCCAACTTCATCACTGAGATATGACCTCAGCTGTATTTTTTTAAATTTTTTTAAATGTTTTTATTTATTTTTGAGACAGAGAGAGACAGAGCATGAGCAGGGGAAGGGCAGAGAGAGAGAGAGAGAGAGACACAGAATCCGAAGCAGGCTCCAGGCTCTGAGCTGTCAGCACAGAGCCTGACGCGGGGCTCGAACTCATGGAGTGTGAGATCATGACCTGAGCTGAAGTCGGACGCTCAATCGACTGAGCCACCCAGGCGCCCCTGACCTCAGCCATATTTATGAGAAGGTAGCCCTTGGCTGTCCTTTCTACCTGGGAAAGCTATCTGATTGTCACAGCCACTGCAACTTGTCCCGGAAGGACCTTGTCCCAACCTGCCACTGCCATCAAAATCCAACAGAGTCCTGGGCATCGGTGCCGGAAAGATTCCAGACCCAACGTATTCTCCTCATTTATCCTTGTGCAAAAGCACCACCCTACCTGGAATGTTCTAAGAGGCTCTCCTTATTGCTGCCTTCAAAAGACACAATCTAAAAATACACTAAGTATATAAGATATTTGAAAGGAAACATTTGAAACGTATTATTCAGATGAACCATGAAGGTCAGGAAAAGTTAAATCCAAATGAGAAGGAGAGAAGGGAATCTGCTTAGATGCTGGCATCCTCAAATGCCCATGCGACTACTGTGGGACCAGTGCGGGAGGCGTTAGCCCTCCAAAACTGAGTACTCTGGATTCTTAAAAAGAGAGGGCCAAATACCAGAACAGGTGAGCAAATGAATGGTGGGCGGGAACCCATTCATTCATTCATCCATTCCCTTAGTCATTCACTCAACAAACCTATGCACCTTCGGTGTGCCAGGTATCAGAGGCACTGGGGATATGGTAACGGTAAGGAGCAAAGCAGACAGAAATATCCAGCCATGTAAACAGCCACAGTTTAGTGAAGGAAACAGACAGATAATAAACAAGAGACATAAAATAGAGAGCACATTAGGTCGTAATGGAAACACAGGGCAACACAAATGAGGCAAAGCAGACCAAGAGGACATGGTGGGAGAGGAGAGAATGGCATTCCCGGCAGTGCAGGGGTGGGGAGGAGGGGGGCGGTTAGGGCAGGGGCTTGTGGGGAGCAACAATCTCTAGAACTGGCTTTGGCTTTGACGCTGAGCGAAGCTGCGAGCAGTTGGAGGGTTTGGGGCACAGAAATGACAGATCTAACCTGAGTCTTAGCAGGATCTTGGGGCTGCCAGAAGCCAAGACAAGGGAGGTGTTATCAGGCCAGGGGCAGGGAGCTGTTCGGAGGCCACTGTGCATTTCTGCAGCCCACCCCCCACCCCCCACGGCCAGCACATCGCACCAGACCTGCTCCGCCCTCTTCCGAGAGCCTCTTTCTCAGGGCGGGACCTCAGCTTTGCATGTGGGACTGGGAAGATGTTGGCTGTGTCCTCCCGATGTCTCTAGAGTTGGAGGGAAGCGAACGGGCTGAATGGGGATCTAGGTGGGCCGGAGCACCCCTAGTGGAGTGGGTGAGAGTCTTCTGGGGAGACCTGCTGTCGGCCAGGTCCCGATCTCTTCTCGCTGATACCTCCGGCAAAGAATGCCAGCCAGCTGGAGGGTGGCATGGCTCTGGGTAATTGTGACCGTGTCAGACCGTGTCGCTTGATTCAGCGAGCAGAGGAACCACACAAACAAGGTTCTCTCGCAGTGGCACTCAGGGTCTGGCGTGATGACGGTCCCCAGACTGACAAAGCCCCTGATGCTTTGGAAAGATGAGCCCGCTCCGGCAAGATGGCTTAGATGGTCATAAGGATGAACCGCCCCCCCCCCCCCCCCAACTAAAATTAAAACAAAAGCAGATGTACTGGTGCCCAGGGTGAAGGAGACGCTTTTCCGGTCCACTTTGTCGAAGCACTTCTGGAGCACTGTGGTCAGGATTGGTCAACACTTGGAGAGGGTCCTTGAGCAGTTGGAGAGTGTCCAGGAAGTGGGCTCAGGATGACAGGGACTTAGGTTGGATGGCAAATCCGTGACTCCTTTAGGGGCTGCGGACGGAATCAGCGGCCTTACGCTTCGCAGAGGCAAGGGGGCTGGGCCAGGTAGGGCGAAGGGCCGCGCCAGGCCGCGGGGGTGGGGGGGGAGGGGTGCTCCACGATGTGCACTGGGGTCCCGCACCAGGGCCGCCGTCCTGCCCTTTGGAGCCAAGCGGGCTGCTCTGGGAGTGCTTGTGCCGTGGACGCCTGCCACGGGGAGGGAAAGGCTCTGGGCGGCCACCCGGGGCCCCTCCACCCCTCAGGCTCTGAATCATGGTGACTACGGTGAGGACAGTGACCCAGGCAGGGTCAGGGGCCAGGAAGGGGAGAGGATACCAGCATGGATCAACCAACACTTGGAAGAGGAACCCTTCTCGGCGTGACCTCACCGGTGTCCTTCAGGGGTCATGTCATTCCTTTGCTTGGGTGTTTCAGGGTGCTGGAGAGAGGAGAAGGGAAGGTGCGGGACAGGCCCCTGTCACATCCTTCACTCTGACCTTCAGTCATGACTCAGACCCTGCGGCCCCCAAACTGGATGCTGAGGGCTTCCTTGGGCTCCTAGTGCTCTGCACGACCGCGTGCTATATGCAGCTGTAAGTGACTAGAGTACTGACGTGACAGGTGCTTTCCCCAGGTGGCTGTCCTGGTCTAGTCTTGGGTGACCGTTCAGTGCTTTCTCACATTCTCTGTCTCGCCCACGTCCCGAGGTGGGTGTGATTGGCGGCCCACTTCTAAGATCCAGGTGAGGTGAATTGTCCAGGATGCTTGGCCGAAGGCAGACTCTGAACTCAGGATTCCCAGCTTCCAAACTGGGCCCTTGGCCTCGAGGACAGATCATCTCAGCCTGGCCCCGCCTACCCCAGTCAGGGTTACAGAAGGGTCAGGAGACAAGCTGTTAAATAATGGGGCCTCGTGCACAGAGGGTTCTGGACAGAGGGTTGATAAGCTGTACCAGAGTCAACAGGACGCAGTCAACAGGATGGGCCAGGATGCAGTTCTGTTCCCCTTTACTCAAAACAGTTTTAAGCACCAAGTATTTGCATACAATGAATGGGATACTTGCCAAAGGATTAAGGTAGTCCCTGGTTATCAGGGTTTGCTTTAAACAACTGAAAAGCAGGAAAACAACACAGTTTGTGCTTCAAATCTACTTCATTTGGACTTAATTTGACAAGCAGTGTAACCCCTCCAATATGCCAGGAGCCAGCTTTGCGGGAACAGTGAGTGCAAACAACTTCCAGTTAACCCTGAGCCCCCGCCCCCAGCTCGATCCTCTGAAGGGACCAAGGGCTTTGATAGTACAGAGAAGGGAGCAATCACTGCACATTAAGGGAAATCTTAGAAGACTTCTTGGAGGAGGTGGCAATGTAGGGAGTTGTAGTAAGTCTTCATCTTTTGCTGATTGTAGAACCCTGGGATCTCGTGGTTCGTGGGTTCGAGCCCCACATCAGGCTCTGTGCTGACAGCTCAGAGCCTGGAGCATGCTTCAGATTCTGTCTCCCCCTCTCTCTGCCCCTCCCCCACTCTCTCTCTCTCTCTCTCTCTCTCTCTCTCTCTCTCTCTCTCCCTCTCTCTCAAAAATAAGTAAACATTAAAAAAATTTTTTTAATAAATAAACCCTGTTCTAAGAATACACCATACACATTTTTTTTTTTTTTTAGAGTGTGAATATGCATGCACCGGGGAGTGGCAGAGAGAGAGGGAGAGAGAGACTCCCAAGCAGGCTCCATGCTGTCAGCACAGAGCCCAGCATAGGGCACCATCTCACAAACCACAAGATCATGACCTGAGCCGAAATCAAGAGTCAGACGCTTAACAGACTGAGCCACCCAGGCGCCCCAGGAGAGGGAGATTCTTAAGCAGGCTGCACGCCCAGGGCGGAGCCCATCTCAGGGCTCGATGTCACAACCGTGAGATCATGACCTGAGCCCAAGTCAAGAGTCAAACCCTACGGACTGAGCCACCCAGGCGCCCCACAATACACATTTTTAAATGTTTATTTATTTGTCTTTGAGAGAGAGAGAGAGAGAGAGAAAGAGAAAGCAGGGGAGGGGCAGAAAGAGAGGGAGAACCCCAAGCAGTCTCCACACTGTCGTCACAGAGCCCAATGCAGGATTCGATCTCACAAACCATGAGATCAAGAGTAGGGGGACGCTTAGCCGACTGAGCCACCCAGGTGCCCTGCAATACACATTTTTATGCTTTCAAGTGGTCCTTGGATGCCCCCGATGCCTATCCCATACACCAGGTTAGGAAGCTTTGCACCGCATCTAAGTCCTTCAGGCTTGGATTCTGGTGCAGGATTTGAGCTCATACCACAGGCAGGGGACCCCCTGGTGTCCTGGGACCCCGAAGCCAGAGCCAAGCCCAAGTGGACAGCAGATTTGTGGCCTGGTGGTGCTTAATGCCAACAACAGTCAGTTCAGCACCGGCCACCTGGCCCCAGCCTTTCTGACTCTGTTGGCCATTCCCCTTGCTTTGGTGAATGCAACCTTGAAATCCCTTTTTAGGGGCCTTCCAGGGAAGGTGCCAAAAAAGCGTTTTGATCATGAACAATGTGACCATTTTGTCCACATTTGAAATATCCTTCCTGGGAGGTGTTTATAGATAATTGTCTCCTATCTATATGTCCCACTTCTACAGACATCTGGCCCATCTAGGCCCCCACAGCCCCCGATACCATTTGAGGTTCTAGGAGCCAGTTTTCAAACTGGGTTCCAGAGCATCCGAGGGGCTCCAAGAAGGTAGGACCACATGGGAGGTGGGAAAAATAGGGTTCTGAGGGGCCCCCACCGCCACTTAACTAGATTGGCTTCACTTCTGTTTAATACCTTTGAATTCCATGTAAAATTTTTGTGTGCGTTTTGAAAGAACGCCATTACTTTCAAGAGAAGAAAAAAAATACAGCTTAAAAATAGCTGTTCTAGGAAATGCTCAGGGCACACGCCTCTCCCCAGTTGATCCTTGGATGTGCCAAGCATCATCACACTGAGTCCTCGATCTTTGGCTCTTTCCTGCAAGGCGTAGCAGCATGTGGACTGATGGGTCCTCCTGTGAGCTTGTTCCTTGGCCCTACAGGAGAGGGACCGCCACCCCCCTCGACCCCAGGCATGTGGAACCCCGCGTCCTGCTCAGTCCTCAGCCAGGGCCTCTCCGCCACCCCTAGGGAGTCCGTGAACTAGAGGCCTTCATTTCTCAACCAGGATTGAAGGGGCCTCCCAAGTCCAGCATCCAGCCCTGAAGGACTGGGATTTGACCACCCCAGCCCCAGAACCAAGGGCTGATCCATGGGTCTCTTGAGGGCTAGAGGCCAGCCCCCTGGCCACAGCACTCATGCAGTTCCTAATCCCATAAAGAGCCACCTGTGGTGTGACCTTAGACAAGTAACTTTATCTCTCTGGGCTTCCGTTCCCCTATCTGAAAAATGAAGGAGATTGAGTGAAATAACATATGTAAACCTCCTAGTTCATCATTTGCAAGAAAGGATGGTTCCTTCTAGTCAGGGGTAGGAGGGGGGGCAGGGGGGGCAGTGTGGGGGAGAGGGGGAAGGCAATGGGGGAGGGGTGAGGCAGTTGGGGAGCGGGAGTGGTAGAAAGGCGGCCAGCTTGGGGGCAGGGGGGAGGCGGTGGGGGGGGGGGAGGGGGGGCAGTGTAAGGGCAGGGGGACAGTGGACAGACCCCAACCATGATTTTGTACCTTTTGCTTACTGAACCAGGGAGTCTCCTACTCCCAGCGTGGGAGATGGGGAGGTGGGGAGGGGGGAGGGGCAAAAGGCAAAGAACATGCTGGCTGAACTTGACCTGGTTCTGAGGTTCCCCAGGAAGGGGGTTATCCCACCCATGCCACAGAAACCCTCGAGCAATTTTAGCTAGAAGACGGTGGGAGGGAATCACTCTTCCCACAGGGAGAGGGCTCAGAGCCTGGTGTCTTACCACCCACTGAGGCCTCCATCCCTGTTAAGATGGCTGGTAATGACTGTCCCTGTCCTCGTGGGTGCAGGCCTTTCTGTGGGTGAAGAGCAGAGGGAGGCTGGCCAAGGGCCCGGCCTCTGCTCTGCTCTGCGCCGGGCTGCCCACTCCCCTGCAAACCACCCAGCTTCCCCTCTGTGGGTTTTCATTAGTCATTTTCATCTCAGCATCCAAGTAGCTCAGTTGGTCAGGGTTGGGCTGTGGTGAGGCCAAAGTCACAGGTTACCATGGCAACTCGGGGCGCTCTGTGGCTGTTCGTCGCCATGTGTCTGATGCAAAAGACTGTAAGGTCCTCGGGGAGCAGGAGACAAGTCTCCTTGCTCACCAAGCGTCCTAGGCACTTGGCACAGTATCGGGCGCACAGTAGGCACTCGATAAATGTTCGCTGCCTGAGCAAATACGTGATCGACCCATCCTGGCTAGTTTAGCGCCTGTGTTCACTGAGTGCCTCCTGGGCCCGGGGGCTGGTTCTGAGCACTTTCCATGTAAGTCATTTACTCCCCACAGTGAGGCCTAGCGTTGGTGCTGTTCCAATCCTCTCTCTACTGGCCACGACTCTGGGGGTCAGTAACTTGAGATCTCACATCTAGTAAGTGACCAAGCAGGGTTTAAACCCAAGGTGTCCTCTTGAGCCGGTGATTCTGGTACCTCCTCATTAATCATTCTATGGAACAGAACAGGTCATGTTGACAGCCCCCCAGCAGACTCCGTGCGGCCGATGACTTTAACAGCCAGGGAGTCTAAATGCATCAAACAACATTAGCTACAGTTCTCCTGATGGTGGGTCTGGAGGTGTCCTTCAGACTGGTTTGTCGACCTCTGTGACCAGAAGGTCCGAGGATGGGACTACCTCTGGGCATGGCTTCAGGGGCTCAAACACTGGTGGCAGGATTCAGCCTCTCCTTGGGCAGGCCTCCTGCTCACGTGTGCCCCTCGCTGCCTTAAATACCCCAGCTCCCAGACCACAGGTTGGAGTGGTCTCTTCTGCTCAGCAGTTCCAGAAGGATCCAGGACTTGAGTCTCCCTGTCTGTGACTGGGTTGAGCCGGAAGCAGTCGCTAGTGATGGGTTACAGGCCTGTCCCTGAGTCAGGGGTGGACCAGTCCCAGCCAAGTCACAGTGGTTGAGAGTGGGGAGGTGGGCTTCCGTGGGGGTCTGTGGGAGTGCCGTTACCAGGAGCAAGGGTATTAGGAGCAGGCGTTTAGTCCTCCTTGTAGAGGGACCAATCCAGGTTTTAGTCATCTCAAGCAGAAACTTCCAGGAGATCCAGGCCCACCTGTTAGCCAGTCTAGTCTAGTCTCCCAAGTCTGGTCCTGCAGACATTATCAGGTCATTTACTGACACTTTGGGGCTAAAAGGACAAATTGTTCCTTTTAGGCTTGAGCTGAAACCTCCTCGCCCTCGGGGAGTTTGTATCTCAAAGAGGCAAAATGAGCAGCCAGTCAAGGTGGCCTCGCAGGTTGTCAACACTTTCTTCGTGACCTTTTCTAGAAGACTGAAGGCCACTATGATAGGAGAGTAAAGGAAGTCCCTTTGCGGGGTCACTGTTCATCGTGGTGGTTTCCTGGGTGTGAGAAGCCCAGTTCTCCCTCCTTTCTGGCCACAGGCAGGTGAGCAGAAGGGAGCCCATACTGGGTCCTTCCAGGGTGGAAAGAAGGGTCTCTGGGGAACTTCTAGAACTCCCAGGACCAGGGTCCTTTAAGAGCCCAGCCAGCCAGCACAGCATGCTCCGACCCTCTCGGGCCCCACAGCAGGTTATCCTGGGCAGCTGGGGCCAGCGTGACCACAAAGGGCAGCGCGACCTTACAGCAGGCAAGCAGTCCTGCCAGACACCCCCACGTGACATCAGGCCACCCTTGGCTCCCGCGCCTCACGTCCTCACCTCTCACTTGGCACAGAAGGGCTCCCGCCTCACCTCTCCAGGCCACTTCCCTGTGAGCACCCAGCAGAGGGCAGGGGAATGGGTGGGGGTCCTCCAGCCCGGAGCACAGGGGCCACCCTGCACCCCTCTGAGGGCTCACGCCTCCTTGGCTGGCGGCTCCACTGACCTGGTTTTGGGGCCACCTCTTGGGCCTCTGTGTTGGGCGGGGTATGTGCGTGTGTTTGCACGCACACACGTGAGCTCCCGCGTGCTGGGCACGCACACCCGCATTGGCTTCTTGGCCCTGTTCCAGGAGCCAGTAGAGAACAGTGGTTCAGATTTTGAGCTCGGAAACCTCAAACCAAAGTTCTTCCACTTACTTTGCCGAGTGACCCCGGGCAAGCTTCTAGACCTCTCTGAGCCTCAGTTTCCTCATCTGTAAAAGGAGGACTCAATGAGATAACGTGTAGAAGTCCTGAGCACAAAACAGGCCTTCAGTATGTGTTGGCCCCGGGGGTGCGGCCGAGGATCGTGTTTGACGATTCACTCCAACCCGTCTCGTACCCCCTCTACAAAAGCACTTATGACCGGTTTGTTTGAAGCCGGGGAGGGTAGGTTAGATGGGGAGGGGCTGCTGTGCCACCGACAGCCCACACACTTTGGGGCAGACAGACTCGAGTTTCAATCCCAGCTCCTCGGGCCGGAGACCTTGGCCAAGTTCCTCAACCTCTCTGCAGGAGCTTCCGGTGGCTGTGCTAACATACGGCCACGCGCTCAGTGGCTTAAAACAGCATACACTTAGGCTCTTAGAGTTCTGGAGGTCGGAAGCCCGGCACAGGTCTCCCCGGGCTAAAGTCGAGGTATCGGGGCTGCATTCCTTCTGCAGGCTCTAGGGGATCACCTATTTCCCTGTGCTCACAGCTTTTAGAGGCACCTGTGTCCCTTGGCCGGTGGCCCCTTCCTCTGTCTCCAAAGCCAGCGGCTGCCATGCTTCCTCACAACTTCCTCTTTCTCCCTTCTTCTGGCCCCACTTGTCAACTTGTAAGGCCCCCTTGCGATTATACAGGGCCCACCTGGATAATCCAGGATAATCTTTCTATTTTAAAGTCAGTTGATTAGCAAATTTAATTCCATCTGCAACCCTAATCCCCCTTTCCCTTGCAAGGTAACACCTTCACAAATTCTGGGGATTAGGGCCCGGTGTCCTGGGGAAGCTTTCTCATCTGCAAAGTGACACTGCTAATCCCAGCCTCCCAGGGCCTTTGGGAAGATTCCAGGAGATGGTCCAGCATGCCGGGCAGGGGCTCAGGAAATGCTGGTTGGATCTGCCCTGAGCACCTGCTGAATACAAAGCTCTGTTTCAGGTGCCATCCAGAGTCACCAAGGATGGGAGATGTCACAGTTCCTGCCACAGAGCGGCTGGTATTGTGATGAGGGCAGTAGGACATCACCAGGGAAGGTTTGTCCTTGGAGAGCAGAATGGAAAAACAGGGACTTTTACTGACCCTGTGCTGGGGGAGCAGCTGCTCCTGGGTCAAACCAGAAGGCTTCCTAATGGGGGCAGATTTGATAGGAGGGAAGGGCACGCAGGGGACTCTCCTAGGTCACAGGGCCCAGGTGGACATTACACAGAAAACAACACAAGGCCGCCTGGGTGGCTCAGTCGGTTAAGCCTCCAACTCCTGGTTTGGGCTCAGGTCATGATCTCACTTTGTGACTTCGAGCCCCACATCGGGCTCCGTACTGGCAGCACAGAGCCTGCTTGGGATTCTCTCTCTCCTCCTCTTTCTGCCCCTCCCCTGCTCTCTCTGTCTCTCTCAAAGTAAATAAATAACAACTTTTTAAAAATAATTATAAAAGAAAAAAAAAAACCACAAGGTTCTGGGTTCCAGCCTCAGTCTAGCTGGGAAAATGGACCAGAGGCCCTCAGTAACGTATATGGTGTGATGGGTACCTGATGAGCAAACCATGATGGGAGTCAGCTATGGGCACAGCGTAGGGCTTCCAACCAGTCTGTGACTTTGCTGTCAATGCAGCTCTTCCTGTGCACTAGGTGACTTACAGGGACCATCTGAGAGGTAGGAACTGTTCCTGTCCTCATTTTTTAAATGAGCAGAATAAGGCTCAGAGACGTTAAATATTTGCCTAACATCACACAGCACGGATAGTTGTGGGATTTGAAGCCAGGCAGTCTTGCTTCTGCGGAAGGAAGGCTGGCAGTGGCTCGGCCTGGGGTCTAAGGCGAGACATCAAGGAGGAGGTGGAGGCCACAGAAAGAAAACATCCCAGGAGAAGGGGAAGTGCGTGTCTGGAAAATGGGAGAGGCGGTTGGGCCGGCTAGAACAGAAGTGTGAGTAGCGTGATGGGAGATGGTAAAGGGCGACACCTCACAGTACTTGGTGGCCACAGACTGGATTGAAAGAGCACTAGGGAGCCAAAGAGGAGCTTCTACAGGGTGCAGGACCAGACCGGGTTCCTGGAAGGTGAGGGAAGCCTGGTTTTCCAGCAGAATTTTCCTCTTTCTGCAGGGCTGGTGCTGAAGGGAATCCCCTCATGGCCCAGCATCCGGGCCAGGCAAGAACCTTGAAGGTTTGCTCCCAGCATCCTCTCGCCTTTGCTGAGCAGGCCGATTCCCGCTGCAAAACGTCCCACTGCTTCCCCAAATCCCCCAGCCCTCCAGGCCCAGATCCCCAGCCTGATAGCATGACGCCAGCCAGCCGGAAGGGTCAACTCCATGGCGTTTGACCTTCCTCCTGCAGAGATTAGACCGATTCCTAATTAATGGCTTGTAGGATAGATAGTTACCTTGGCACAGCTTGCAAGTAATTTAAAGCTTGTCCTCAGGAGGCCGGGCCATAAATAATGCTTAATTAGCCGGAGGTCTTCCTGGGACACACCAGCTGTGTGTTATTGGGCACACCAGCTCAGGGACCCCCGGATGCCTGGTTGGGATAGGAAGGGGATGCTGAAAGAATCACCCCTCCCCCAGTGAAAAATCAGTCTTGTCTTTCCCAAAACAACAGCTATAGTCTCACCTCCACCAGCAGAAGTGTTACCAGGGTTGGGGTCCCGGCTCAGCTACTCCTGGCCAGGCCCTTGACATTTCTAGGACCTCGGTGCCCCATCTATAAGATGGCCCAATAGCTCAGGGCCATGGCCCCTTGAGGACTTGCTTAAATGTATAGATCAAATTAAGAGGAGGGTGGGGAAAAAGGACTTTGGAGACTTTGGATTTAGGAACTGAGGCTAGGGGATTATAGACCTCACTGAAGCACCTTAGACAAGCTCTTGAATAAATCCTAGAGCACTGGGGACCACTGCGACACGATTGTTTTCACCGCTAAACCTAATACGCTTCCGTACTGACTGCTTTTGGGTTTTTTGCATGTGTAGAGTGGGTGTGTAGGCAACTGTGAATCAGCTAGCTGTCGTCAGCCGTCTGTTGGGATGTGCTGTCCATTCTGCATCGTGCAGTGGGTCTGTTGGGGCCATGTTTCCCGCTGTCCAGGGCAGGAGGGGAAGGCACGTGACCTGGCATTCCGTGCCCCTGGGTATGGCTCTAGAGCCCGGTCCATGTAAAGGCCCTGCCTGGCTTCCTCGTGCGAGGCCTGCGGGCCATACTTCATCCGTCCCGAGATCCCCTTCAAGACACATTATCACCCGTTTCACAGGGGAGGCAAAATGATTTCATTCGTTCGCTCACATGCTCAGCAGGCACCTGACGACCATGCCAGGTGCTGGGAATTCATCCCGAGAGCCTATGCTAGAAAGTGTGTGTTGGGGGGGGGGGGGGGCAAGAAATAACTTAAAATTTCAGATAGCGGCAAAATGCTGTAAAGACAATAAAACAGGTGATGGGAGGGAGAGAGATTTAAATATTAACTTCGGTGACAGGGAAGCTGGAATTGGCTCTGGTGTTAGACGGTGACTTGTTGCATTCCTGGGCTGCTTTTTAAAGATCTGTAGTCATTTCTTCTTTACCCCCCCAGTCGCCACAAGGACTTGAATTAGTGGGGTCCAAAGAGGGGAGTCAGTGTGGCGGCTCCTTGGGGCCAGGGGACCATTTGCCCATATGTCCCCAAAGCCCTGGCCACTCACAGGAAATCCAGAAGGCAAGTTTGGTAGGTGGCTGAGGAGAGAGGGCCTGCTTGGGTTCCTTTCCGTGTCTCCAGGTTCTGCATCCGGCCCGGATCTGAAGGCTTCAAGCCAGCCCCAGGAGCCTGGTGAGGCTTTCGTGCACTTTTGACCTTCCCACAGCGGCACAGGGAGGCCAGTTTTGATTCTTCCCACTTCCCGGGGGGGGGGTGGGGGGGGGGGACGGTAATGCCCAGAGATGCCAAGTGACTCATCCAAAAGTCACACAGCAAATCAACTGCAGAGCACAGTGCTGGCCTGCCGGCCCCAGCCAGGCTGCCTGCCATTCCCAAGGGCAGTTCAGACACCTGGGCTGCGAGGGTGTGCGGGCCAGGGCCCGTTCTGGGAGCCGCCTGGAACAAACGGTGGTCCCCTGCCTGGTGGAGGCGGGCAGCCGGCGGGACACGCTGGCATCTGCTCACACCTGGAGGAAGGGCCCCCAGCACCCCAGCACTTCTGCTTCCGTGAAGAGGGATGAGCTTCCCAGAAAGCCGAGCTCAAAGGCAGGCACTTCCCCAGTCTGTTGGGCAGAAAGCCCAGAGCGGACCCCAGAGGCTCAGCCCTCGGTTTTGAAAACCCCCTCCCGCCCCGAGAGGCAGGGGATGGGGTCCCCAGCGGAGAGGCTGACCCCAGATGGGTGGACGCCGCCAGCCCCCGGGGACGCTCCGGAGGAGGGAGGCCGCGCTCCAGCTGGGCCCGTGCCTGCCAGGGGGGCGGCGGAGGGTTCACGCTGCGGCCAGCAGACTGGCTGCGTGTTGCAATGTCTGGTGGCGTTTGCAGCATCCTGTCCGTGTGTGCAGCTGGGGTAACCTCAGGCCGGCGCGGAGGAGCGTGTGTGGCGCGCAGGCCTCGCGGCCTGGAGGCTGCTGGCACCTTGCATCTCATTTACAGCTCCGGGTTCAGCCGCGGGCCAGCGGCGCCCGTGACGTCACGCCGTTTGTTTACCGCGGGGAGGAAGCGCGGGCGGGGCCCGGCGGCGGCCGGAGGGGCACCCCTTCCAGCCCCCCCCCCCGCGTGCGCCGCGACCCCAGCCCCAGCCCGGCCCTCCTCCCCACCTCCCCTGCCCCCTCCCTCTCTGCGCCCCTCCCCGCACCCCCAACCTCAGCCTGGCCCTCCTCCCCACGTCCCCCGCCCCTTCCCATCCGCACCCCAACCCGTCCCCGGCCCGGTCCCTACCTACCCCGCCCCCCACCCTGCTCCGCCCCCTCCCCAGCCGCGCTCCGGACACCTCCCTGAAGCCCGCCCCCCTCCACATCTACCTCCCAGCCCTCTTCCCTACCCTCTCCCTTCCTTTTCCGTCCGCCAAACGGGATCCCAGCCCGATCCCCACCCAGGACTCCAGCCCAGCCCTGCCCCACCCCCTCCCGGGACCCCCGCGGGCCCCCACCCTCCGCCCGCCCCTGGGCCCGCTTTCAGAAAGACTTCCTGGAGCCTCCTGCCAGACCCGTTGAGGTTTCGCCCGGCGGCTCCTCCTTGCCACCCCCTCACCCCATCATGTGAGCGCAGACTCGCCTCCCTGCACGGAGCAGGCTGCGGCGGCTCATTTCGCTGTCAGGGGCGGTGTTGGGATGGCCGGCGCTTTGTTATTGGAAACTGGGGTGTTTACCGGCGGCGCGCTAGGTGGGTAGCCGGCCAAGGGCGCGCTAGGTGGGCAGCTGGCCTGCTTGGCCGGCATCCAGGCACCCTCTTCCTGGGGAGGCGGCCCTCGCCACCTGGAACCGTTTCCTCACTCTCCACCACCCCTCCCCCTCGCTTTGCCTGAGCCCAGTGTTCTGGATGCTGAAGGGACCTGGGGATCGAAGTCAGGACCTTTCTCTTCCTCCGAACCTGGGACTTGCCAAAGCCGACCTTCCCTGGAGAGGGAGGCTCAGAGGCTCAGTGCAGGACCGCTGTTCTACCATTGTCTCAGACCAAACCCTTTGGGGTCCTCTTGGGACCCCTCTTCCTCTGGCTGCCCAGTCCTGAACCCTCCTCTTCCAGAAACTTCACCCGACTGCCCCATCTGCCTCAAGTGTCACCCGCCTGTAGAGCAGCTCCTGACAGGCCCCCCCCCCCCCCCCCCCGCACCGCCCTGGTTCCCACTCCCATTCCCAACCCCCAAATCCCGCAGTCAGAACCCGTTCCAGAAGCCAAGTCAAAAGTGATCATTTCTGTGGTGACAACCCTCTGAAGGGTTTCCAGTCTCATTGGGAATGGAATTCCATGCCCCCCACCCCCCGCACTCCTTACAGCTGCAGTGCTCAACTTCGTGTCTGCCACCTGGCCTCCCTGCTGTACCCCAACACCCTGAGCTCATTCCCACCCCAGGACCTTTGCACTGGCTGCTCCCTCTGCCTGGAAGGCTCTTCTTGCCCCAGATATCTGCATCCCTCCCTCCTTGACTTCCCTCAAGTTTGCCCAAATGTTATCCTATCAGAAAGGCTTCCCCTGTCCCCCCTTCCAAGTAAATACCACTCCCACCCAGGGATCATTCCATCCAGCCTCCCCCCTACAAAGCTTCCCTCTCCTTCCGTGCACTTTTGGCCACCTTTATATATTGCGTTTGTTCCTATGTTCGTTGTTCCCCATCTCCCCCGTACACCCGTGAGAGCAAATGCCAGGAGAGTGGAAAGAACTTTCCTGCTGTATTCCAGAGCTTCCAGCACTGCCTGGCATGCGGTCACCACTCAGGAAGCCCCCTTGAATGTGTGAGCGAGCGAGTCAGGACAGGGAGCAGTGAAAGAGCTTGGCTTTGGGGTCTAGGTTGAAGCTGCTTTGAAACTTCTGGTTGCACAGCCTGCATGAATTACTTAGCCTGTCTGAGCTTCATTCACGCACGGCACTTATGGTCCCATTTCTCAGAATGGTGATGCTGGAGATGCGCACCATGCTGGAGAGTGGCCTGTAACCGCTGGCTCTCCTCCCCTTCTTGGCACCTGCATCTCAAGGTCACCTGGTGTTCTCTGCAACGGGGCCGGGAGGGAGGTCCAGATGCAGGAATGGGGGCAAAGGTCATGAGGTGTCAGCTAGCAATTCTGGCCTGAGTTTTCCCACTCCTGGGTTTTGCCAAGTGTGGTCTACGGGTGGACAGAAGGAGGTGCAGCCCTTGGGCCGGGCTTGTAGGCTGTTAGTGTTTGTGAAAAGAAACATCAGCCCCTGAGTTTCGGGCTGGAAGTGAGAAGCTGTGCTGCTCTTCCTTAGAGGCAGGCTTTGAGATAGTTTCCCTTTAAGGAGGTTTTCCCAGTGGTCCTGGAACCAAAAAGATTCACAAGAATCACACCCTGGGGTGAGATGGGGACTTAGCCCAGTTGTCCTACTTGGTTTCTGAATAGTTGCTGAAGACATGGCTCTTGGCAGGTGAAAGTGTTAGGGGTGTGTGTGTGTGTGTGTGTGTGTGTGTGTGTGAGTCGCGGGGTGGGGGGCGCGGTGCCCCTATCCTCATGGACGTAAGGCTTCCATTGTTGGAGGGAGATGTGTGTCCGAGAAGAGATCTGGAAAGTCAGAAAGCAAGGACGTGCACAAAGATGTTTATGGCGTCTTCGTTCATTGCCGTCAAAACTGGCAACCAAGAGGCCCGCCATTAAGTGAACAGATAAATAAACGGAAACATTCAAGCAATGAGATCCTATTCAGCACTAAGAGGAAATGAGCCATCAAGCCACGAAAACACACGGAGGCACCCTAAATGTATATACTAAGTGCGAGAAACCAGTCTGAAAAGACCATATACCGTGATTCCAACTGTATGGCATTCTGGAAAAGGCATAGGGACCTTACGCGTGTCAGTGTGGGTTCATCAGTTGTAACAAGTGTACCACTCTGATGGGGGGCGTTGTAGCCAGGGAGGCTGTGCCTGAGGGGGTGCAGGGGACATGTAGGGACTCTCTGTACCTTCTGCTCCATTTTGCTGTGAACCTAAAACTGTTAAAAAAAAAAAAAAAAAGCCTCTAGTGGCCCTATGTTATTTATGGATCAAATACATATTCTTGGTCCCAGAGGTCAAGGGTATAACTGGACTCTACCTGAACCTGTCCATGCTGCCACCCTCTCCTGGGGACTCCACCCCACCAGCTCCAAGATGGCCTAGCCTTCTTCCTTCCTTTCTCCTGGACCACACTTACATGGCTGCCCCCTGGAAGGGCTCTCCCCTCTTTTCTCTGTGTGTCTCTTTTCTGTCTCTTATAAGGACACCTGTCATTGGATTTAGGGTCCACCCTAATCCAGGGTGATCTCATCTCAGGATCCTTAACTTAACTCATTACATCTGCAAAGACCCTTTTTCCAAATAAGGTCACACGCATGGGTATCAGGGATTAGGAATTGGACGTAATTTCTTGGGGAGGGGGGGCACAAGTCAAGCTGTTATGCCCCTCTGCGGGCAGTAGTGAGGACCTCATCTACAGTGCCTAGAGCAGGGCCTGGCACACAGCGAGCGCCCGAGAAACGTTAGCAGTGGCAGCGGTGAGTCCCGTTCTCCTTCTTGCCCGCTGGGAGAACCAGGGATGCTCCTGGCACACCCCTTCCCCCAATCCCCCCCTCCCCGACTGCCCCGGCCACTGTGCTGACCTATGCTCAGGGACAGTGGGTCCTGTCCTCACCTGTTCTCCCACCTCAGCCTCTAAAGGCCCCCGGTAGCCTCGCAAAGTGTTGAGGATCATTACTGTCACCCATGTGGCACATAGCTGGTCAGCAGGGCCATGTGCTACACGGTCACAGGGCAGCGGCTTCCCAGGAGGTGGACGCCTTGCCGTCCAGCCCTTGTCATGTGGTGTGCACTCGGTGACAGCTGTGCAGTGCATACATGTGGCCCTTTATGGGGTCACTTGGCTCTTCGCTCTGCAGGTGAAGTTCGGTGGCCGAGTGCACAGGATTGGGCATCAGACCCAGCGGGTTGGAGTTCCGGCTCTACCGTTACCAGCCGAGTCATTTCGGGCGTATCACACAGCCCCTCCGTGCCTCAGTTTCCTCATTTTCGGATTGGGCCTGGGGCCCCCCTCCTAGAGCTGCCAGAGGGCTGGGTGGGGACCTGCAGCAGGTGTCCGCATGATGCTCGTGGTTCTCCCCGTGGCTCCCACGGGCCAGTTCCAGGCGGACCTCGGCGGGAGGAAGTCTCTGTCCGGCTCCAGGCTGTGGTCAGGGACTCGTGGGAGGAGGACACTGCTGCCTGATCTAATCTGAGGAGCTTCCTAACAGTCCGCTCCAACAGCTGAGCCAGCGGTAGCCAGAACATTCTGGGCAGGCCCAAACAGGGAGCGAAGCCAGCGCGAGCCTGCCCTGCCTGTCACTCGGGCAGCTCGGCAGCACGGGGACAGGAAGGGGGAGCCGCCTCTGGCCTGAGCCCCCAGCAAGGAGGCCCTGTGCCTTTGCCCCCTCTGACCCGCTGGGGTCACACATCAGTGGGGGGGGGGGGGGGGGGCGGACACAGACAGCGAACCGGAGGCTATGCAAAGGGCAGGGTGTAAACGGGTGCATGTTGAGGGCAGAAACGGGGCTCTCGGGGAAGGGGGGGAGGTGGGAAGATTAGAAAATCTGATATGTCTCGAGGGGGTATCCCATCACTGTCATGGATTCTGAAGGGTTGTCTTTGAAAGACAAGGTGGGCTGCTTGCCTGTTGGGGGTGACCGCCCAGCGCTCCCAATGGGCGAGAGCTGGAGGCAGCCGGTTGGGGTTCATTCCTAGAAAAAAAAAAAAAAAAGCTTCCGTTCCGGAGAAGAAAGGGCTAAGGATCCAGAGCGGTAGTATTCAAACTTCGTTTTATTTTTTTAGCAACGGAATCTGTATAGAAATGGCTGTTCTAGAAGACGAATAAAAGTGACAGTGCTCTGAATGACCCGGGTGGGGGGGGGGGGGGGGAGCGGGGACCGTCTACCAAGCCTCCCACCCCTCAGCAGTCCTGGAGCCTCCTCGCTAGATTCCCCAGGGTTCCCAGAGCTCAGCGGGAACACCTGTCTCCGGAAATCCTTGGACGGTTTTGACACTGGTCTCCACCTTCGTGGGCCCAGGACTGTGGACAAGGGAGGGTCTTGTAAGTCGAGTGGAAGGATGGAAATGGAGAGGTCTCTAAGATTCTGCGGTGCTGCCCCAGTTGAGGCTGTGTCTAGAAGCAAGGCAATGAAGCCCCGGTCTTCCAGGCATCTGTCACCCCGATGACCCCAGTTTTATGGGGGGAGAGTGGGATCTTCTGCGAGCAGAGATCTATTTATGTTCCTGAGTTAATAATAAGAATAATAATAATAGCGAGAGTTTGTCATGTCCTTTCTTCATCTTCCCAACCACCCTTTGAAATTCATAACCTTAATTTATACAGAGGTTCAGTGGGTGTCTCAGTTCGTGTAACTTCTGAGGGGTAGATCAGAGAACTGAGCCCAGCAGTCTCTGGCTCCTGAGCCTGTGTTCTCAGCCACTCTTCTCAAAAGATAGGGGGTCTCTTTTTGGAAACAGGCAGGACCGTGAAAGAGAAGAGAGCTTAAAATTTAACTTCCGCTGGACAGCACGTGTCCGTGCTCCCAACGTCACCAACCCGCACCCCTTGCGGGCCACACGAAGCTCTGAGAATGGATTTTTATGAACGTCCTCCCGCTGGAGGTGCTAAGAGTGGAGGAGAGCTGTGCACCCTCAAAACCGTGACCCTCCCGCCCACCCCCCTTCCCTGCCATGGTTTGGGGTCTCTGGTGGGTATTTTCTTCCTTCTGGGAAACCAACTCAGCATCGCTTCGCTCCAAGACATGGGACCCATGAGACATGAGCTGTTCTGCCAAAGACCTTCCGAGGGACTTAGATCTTTCCGGGGCCGCCGATTATAAACAGATGCTCCTCCTGGGATCCGCCCGGAGACCACCCAGCTCACGTCACTGGGGAGGGGGACTGTGCTCTCTGCAGCTGAACTCCAGCAATGAATGCCAAGTGCAGGCCTGCATGCAAGCATCTCTGGGCAAAGAAGGCAAGGCTGGGTGGAGAAGAGTCACTCACTGTTCTCTGGCCAGCAGATTTTTTCTAGAGACCTCCCTGGGCCAATGTCATGTGACAGTGTTAGTTGGCTTTTACTCTTGCTGGGTGCTGAGGTTACCAGATGGATAGAATGGATGGGATTCCCCAGAGGACCTTGCAAGCTTGCGGGGGAGGCAGGGGTGTTCACGCACAAAGATCAGTGTTGGCAGTTGGGCATGCGAGTCTCGGGTCACACTGCACTGCACCAGTGGTGTGACCCTGGACGAGTCATTTTACCTGTCTGAGCCTCACCTGCAAAATGGACAGAGTAACCATACCCACTCATGGAATTGTAAGGATGAAAGGAGAAAACACACGGAGGGTACCCAGCCTATGGAAAGTGCTCACTAGATACTTGCTGTTGTGTCATGATGTTGTTATTGTGGATTATTGTGTGTTATTGAGGGATAGAAGGAGCAGCCAGAGAAGCTTCACAACCAAGGGGGCATTCAAGCAGGGTTCTGCAGGATGAATAGGAGTCCACAAGTAGGCTTGGCATTTAAAGCAAAGGAGAACAGCGTGCTGGGCACTAGGTAGGGTCACAGGGAACTCGGAATGAATGACATTTATCCAGGAGACAAGATGTAGATGGGAAATGGCGAGGACAGCACACTGGGGGCCAAGTTCAGCATGTGATGCGTGAGTGTCAGCCTGTAACCGTGAGCTTCCTCACTCATCCTCACGATGGGGAGAGAGATCCAAACAGACAGCCACCTCGTGCTGGGTGGGAGCCCCAAAGGGGCAGAGCCAGGGACCTGGGGAGCAGACAGGGCTTGGACCCGCGGACCTCTGACCTCTGGCCTCATGGTCTCCTCAGCTGTGAGAAGTGGGTAACAGTGGCCTTCAACTCTGGGGCTTCTCGGGCTCAGGCTGGCTGGAGCTGCGGTGAGGGCAGCTTTGAGGGAGAGAAGGGCAGGGACCCTGGGCCGGACAGGGCGGCCGTGGCCTGAGAGGGGCCGGATGTCTTGGTCCCCTTCCCTCCATGCAGCCTGAAGGACAGGAGCTAACCGTTGGCCCCAGAGAGGCTGGGAGGCCGCCAGTGTGGAGTCACCCTGAACCGTCATTTTATCAACCAGGCCTAAGAGTGAATCCCGGGCCCGCTGGCCCTCACCAGCTGCTCCCTGTCCTGGGAGTTTATTCAGAGGAGGCCGGCTGGGGTTCCACGGGCTCGTCAATCTGCCCCCTCCTCTCCTGTTCACCCCACGCCCCTCTCAGACCCCTGCCTCCTGCCTGCCTGTCCTCTCCTCCGTTCTGACACCGGGTGGGACTCTTGTCCTGTCAGCTGTCCGGAGTCACCCCCAGGTGACTCCAGGCAGGGACCGTGTGGGCAGACCTGCTGGGCTGAATCTGCCAGTTTCTTGGTCAGCAAATCTGGGTCCCCAGAGGGGTCCATGCAGGGCACTGGAGAAGGAGAACCCAGCAAGGCACAGGTGAAGCCCTCCCATCCCCAGAGGACCCGCCCGTGACCACCAGTGAGGCACCCATGCATGGCCCTGAGCCTCTTTTTCCATCTGACAGTAACCCCTTGCCCCTTCAAGGGTCTCAACCTCAGACTTGACTCTTCACATCACAGCACAGCCCCAGGATGGTTTTGAGGCACTGGGGAAATCTGGGTCTCACTGAATCTTGGTCCAAGCAGACTCTGTGTTGAGGGTTCTAGGACCTTCGTGGCTCCGTCAAGGAGGATGGGGTGGTCTCAGCCTTCATACCTCCCTGCCCATCCCACCTGTGGCAGCTGAACTGTCATTCATTCACCCAGCAAACAGCATGTGCCATGCTGGGCCCTAGAATATGAAAATGAACAAGCCAGGATTGAGGATTGGGCTGAGGGCTCCCAGCCCAGTGGGGTTCGGGGGGGCGGGGCGGGCAGCAAGCAGCCCTGTCATTGTACCCAGGGAGAGCTGGAGGCTCTGAGCACAGAGCATGAGGAAGCCAGCCCACCAGGGCATCCTCAACAGACCCCGAAAAGGAAATGGCCCCGCCTGGGTGTATCCCCTGCCCACGGGAAATGAGTGGACACAGCATTCCGTTTGCCCCCCTTTCCCCCAGTCCCTGTTTCCCTCTTCAGGGCTTTCTTCCAGCCACGTGGACAGTCCTGGCCTCCCTGGTTTCCTGATGGCTGGTTTCCTGGGCAGACCGGAGGCGGGGTTAGACCCAACCCTCCTTGCCCTACCTGAGAACTGGGGCCCGGGGTGGGGGGGGGGGGGGGCGGTGGTCAGGAAGAATTAGTTAATCCGGCCAGGAGTCCCTGGTGCCCCTTCTGCTGGCACCCCATGCACACCTGTGTGTGCTGAGAAGCAACCCAAGATTCCCAGAATACAGGCCTGCTATGTGTACTGCCGCTCCAGACCCTCTGAGGTGCTCGCTTGTGCTCCTAGGACCCCTGCACCTGCCAACGCCCACCCCAGCTTTACACTTCCCTTCTCTTTCCACTTGTCCCGAAATTCTCAGAGTCCTCAGAGGCACTGCCTTCTGCCAGACCCTAGGGAACGGTGCAAACCCCGTGGCCCTGTTCCCCATAGGAGCTGGAGGTGGGATAGGGTTGAGCAGGGACTAGGGGAGGAGAAAAGAGGCCAAAGATCACCTTCACCTCAGGCTGACATAGTCAGAATTAGATGGAGGGTGGTTGGATGGTGGGAGAGGGGTGAGTAGAAGGAAGAAAAGAGAGGTGGATGGATGGATGGATGGATGGATGGATGGGAGGGAGGGAAGAAGAATGGATTGGGTATGTAGATGGATGGATGGATGGATGGGAGGGAGGGAGGGAGGAAGGAAGGGAAGAAGGATGGATTGGGTGGGTAGATGGATGGATGAGTGAATGGATGGATGGATGGATGGATGGACAGATAGGCAGATGGGGTAACAAGGGAGGATGGAAAGAAACTTGGGTGACAAGGACTACAAGGCAAGGGTGAGGTTTGGTGGAGTGGAGGTTGCTTACACCCAATTGCCTTCCCACAAGAGATGGTTTTTTTCTTCTTCCTGAAGTGAATCTCCCTGCCTCCCCTGAAGGAACACACTCTAAGTCTGTTTTTAGTTCAATAGACAAGAAAGTGTCCCTTGGAGACTGTCTAATTGCAGTCCGTTTGCCCTTAAAGGACTTTTGTGGTCATGGAGAGCCACTGATGGAATCCTTCCTTGTAAAACACTTCCTGTATTTTAAGACTTAATTATAAGAAATAAAGCGGTTGGACTAGGTGGGGTCTTCAAACTGGCCTTCCCAGGGATGTTTCAGGGGTTGAAAAAACACTTTTATTTTCTTTTTAAAAATATTTCAGGGGCGCCTGGGTGGCTCAGTTGGTTAGGCGTCTGACTCTTGAGTTTGGCTCAGGTCATGACCTCATAGCTTGTGAGATCGAGCCCCATGTTGGGCTCTACGCTGATAGCACAGAGCCTGCTTGGGATTCTCTCTCTCCCTCTGCCCCTCCCCACTCTGTCTCTCTCTTTCTCTCTCTCTCAAAATAAATAAACATTTTTTGTAAATTTTCAAAAGTGTCTAAAGCACTAGTAGAAAAAGCGGGTCCGTTGGAGACCACCAGCTCTTTTTGTCTTCTTTCCTAATAAGATAAAGCCCATTGCTTTATTCAGGTGATTTGTACATTCCAGAAAGTTTGGGGGTGGGGGAGCACACCAGGTCTTTTTTGTATCCCTCCAGCTACTCCCTTTGGGACCCTTTCTGCTTAAGTGAAAGTGCTGAGATTTTAAGGTGTACAGTTGATAAAACAGTTCCCACCACCAACTAGTCCGTGTGACTTTTCTCTCTACTGTGTCACAGAGCGGACTGGAGAAATCCATCGGGTTCTGGGCTGGTGTGATTGGAGCCACTTCTGTAGCCTTCACTTGAAAACGCTTGCTTACCCAACACGGCCTTCCTGTTATCGTTAGTTTCTTTTTTTTTTTTTTTTTTTTTTTTTTTTTTTCAACGTTTTTTATTTATTTTTGGGACAGAGAGAGACAGAGCATGAACGGGGGAGGGGCAGAGAGAGAGGGAGACACAGAATCGGAAACAGGCTCCAGGCTCCGAGCCATCAGCCCAGAGCCTGACGCGGGGCTCGAACTCACAGACCGCGAGATCGTGACCTGGCTGAAGTCGGACGCTTAACCAACTGCGCCACCCAGGCGCCCCCTCGTTAGTTTCTTCTAGAGGGAAAAATCTGTGGTTGGACCTGGAATGTCTTCCTTGTGAAGAAACCTAGTTTCACACACGGGGTACCATGTTGGGTTTCATTTTTCAAGGAAGAGTTTCATTGACAATTTTAGAAGGAAGAAATGAAAATAGAAACCCATTAGACTAATCCCTGGGAAAACCCCATCTCTTCTTTTTTCCGATGCCTTCCAGCCCCTGCCTCTATTGCCTTGTGCTGCCAGAGCTGAATTTTATTAAGGTTCTTAGTTCCCTGTCTTTCAACCCTTTTACCGACAGGGGCCTCTCTGGACCCAGGGACACATCATGTCATGGGGAGGTGGGTTGTTCTCGCTGGGGTCAAGGTTGAGAGTGAACCAGCCTTCTCTTCTGAGCCTTTTATGGCCAGCCATTCATAAGTTTGTCCAACACTGTTAGGAGTCCATTCATTGGCCCCACCAGGGTCTCCTCCTAGTGCAATGGGTCCCACATTTATTGCCTGTGGGGACGGCAGCATTTCTTTCTCAGTGGGAGCCTGGGTGCCTCTCTTCGTGCCTTCCTTCCCAGTGGGGCCACAGCTAGGTGGGGAGTCCACTTCACCTCTGTGGGCCTCATGGCCAAGACCTTCCAGTCCATTCTGGAGGCTGGTGCTCATAAACCTGGCTCTAGACCTTCTGGGTGGGAAGGCCAGCTTGTTCCTGAGAACATTCTGGAACACCATACAGGAGTGCTGTCACTCCAGACTGTGTAGGGTAACTAGAATCTGTTGGTGGGAGGCGTCCTGTGGAAAGGAATGTGTAAGAAAGACTTGTGTGGGAGCCCGGGTGACTCAGTTGGTTCAGTGTCTTCGGTTCAGGTCATGATCTCGCAGTCTGTGAGTTCTGGCCCCGTGTCAGGCTCTGTGCTGACAGCTCAGAGCCTGGAGCCTGCTTCACATTCTGTGTCTCCCTCTCTCGCTGCCCCTCCCCCACTCATGTTCGGTCTCTGTCTCTCTCTCAAAAATAAATAAACATTAAGAGAGACTTGTAAATAATGCATCCATCGACTGGTCGTAAATGGGCTCAGTAACTGTCTGTTCGGTTCAGAAAGTCATACTGTTAATGTGCTTGGCGTGCTGTTGTTGGATGCAATCGGGGAGGCTAGCTACCTGGCTTGCCAATTACTCGGGCAAATTGCTGAATTTCCATTGCCCACCATTGAATTACGATGGGTCATTTATTTTTTATTTTTTATTTTTTATTTTTTAATTTTTTTTTTTCAACGTTTTTTATTTATTTTTGGGACAGAGAGAGACAGAGCATGAACGGGGGAGGGGCAGAGAGAGAGGGAGACACAGAATCGGAAACAGGCTCCAGGCTCCGAGCCATCAGCCCAGAGCCTGACGCGGGGCTCGAACTCACAGACCGCGAGATCGTGACCTGGCTGAAGTCGGACGCTTAACCGACTGCGCCACCCAGGCGCCCCACGATGGGTCATTTAATCACCACCTGTTTGGTGTTGCCATCCTCTCCTTCCAGATCGTTCTCTGGGGCCGGACTGAGAAATGCCTGAAAGAGACGACAGAGGAGATTCGGCAGATGGGCACCGAGTGCCACTACTTCATCTGTGATGTAGGCAACCGGGAGGAGGTATACCAGACGGCCAAAGCTGTCCGGGAGAAGGTAAGTGCCCAGGAGGGTCTGTCCCGAGTTCGGCTGGACACAAGACACAATAGCCAAAGAAAACATTCTCTCACCTGCCTGGCCTGGGAGAGAGCGTTGCGAATGGCAAAATGGCTGTTTTCGGGGCATGTCTGGGGACTGTCCCCGAAGCTGGCCCAAGCTGTGTGTGCATGTCCGTGTGCGTGAGTGTATACGTGCATGCGTGTGTGTGTGTGTGTGTGTGTGCGCGCGCGTGTGTTCTTTGGGGCAGGGATTAGGTGTGTGGCTTGATTACATAACAGAAGTAATCACCTGTTGTCCCCTTTGGAAGAAACCTTGTGAGTTTCTGGGGGGCAAAAGTCCCATCGCCCGCTGGGAGGATCCTTCTCCTGACTCCAGCCATCTGTTCACGGTGAATGTGTCAGTGAGCTCCACAAGAGCAAAACCCATCCTGTTTGCTATCTAGCCCGTGGTGAATGTGAAGTGCTTCTGTGTAGCAATAACCTCATTTATCGTAAACAGGCTGTGTGCCACGAAGTATTTCTGACCCTCAGATCAACCCCGGTACGGCCATCAGCTCTATCTCACAAATCCAGACTGAGGCTCAGAGAGATGATGTGGCTGTCCAGGGGCACACAGCCGGTGTCGAGGGGGCAGGCCCCGCCCCTGTGGGTGCAGGCCACCGGGACCGGCTGCCCTAACAGCCCCGCGGCCCCCTTGCCCACAGGTGGGCGACATCACCATCCTGGTGAACAACGCTGCCGTGGTCCACGGGAAGAGCCTGATGGACAGTGACGATGACGCCCTTCTCAAGTCCCAGCACATCAACACCCTGGGCCAGTTCTGGGTAAGGGCCGTCCTGGGCCACAGCCGGCCCTGGGCGTGACAGTGACGTGTTCCTGCCCTCCCGGCTGCTGTAGGGGGGTGGGGAGAGGCTCGCCGGGGCTTGGGCTCAGGCCAGGGGGATGTCGGGAGGCAAGGTGGCCAGGTAAGAGCAGTGACCACCCAGCCCCAGGAGACATCTGGACGCACGGAAATGCGGAGCTCGGTGCCCTGCGGTGGGCGGGCCTCGGCCCCCTCCCCTCCCGTCCCAGGAGAGCTCAGTCATGGAGCGGTGCCTGTGCCCGGGGTGGTCGTGCTCCCCAGAAGAGGTTTCAGAGGGGCCGCTGGAGCCCGCGGCAGCTCCACACTGACCTCCCACCCACCCTCAGACCACCAAGGCCTTCCTGCCGCGCATGCTGGAGCTGCAGAACGGCCACATCGTGTGTCTCAACTCCGTGCTGGCGCTGTCTGCCATCCCTGGTGCCATCGACTACTGCACGTCCAAAGCCTCGGCCTTCGCCTTCATGGAGAGCCTGACCCTCGGGCTGCTGGACTGTCCAGGAGTCAGTGCCACCACCGTGCTGCCCTTCCACACCAGCACCGAGATGTTCCAGGGTATGAGGGTCAGGTCAGTGAGCGGGGGACTCCCCTCCCTTAAGCCAAGTCCCACAGCGGATCGGACCAGGGACGTGCTTAGTATGCACAGAGAGAGCTAAAATTTAAAAATACCACGGAAGCCCCTTCTGTCTGGCTTTGTGGTCTCATACCCGATTCTCTATGTGCGAGGCGGTGGGACACTGTAGTAGCTTAGGGTCTTGCTTCTCAGGTCAGGGAGCTCTTACAAAGTATCAGTGCACATGCACGCAGTGGAATACTCCCCAAGAGAACAGTGTTAACACACGAACAGCATGGATCAATCTCAAAAGTATTACGTTGAGCAAAAGAAGCCAGACGCTTTAAAAGAGTGCCTTCCGCATGAAGGCATTACAGGAACCTCTAGCACAGGCAAAACCAGGCCAAGGTGATAGACATTAGAATAGTGGCCATCTCTGGAGGGGCGGGGACATAGCCTGGGAGGAAGCACAAAGGAACTTTCTAGAATATTTTAAAATGCTCTCTCTTCCCAATCCAAGTGGCAGTTACATAGGTAAAAATTAATCATGCCACACACTTAAGATTTCAACTTTTTATGCAAATTATGTGCATAATTATATGTATTCAAATTATAGCTCAATTTAAAGAAAGACTGAAGCCCAACCCCCTGTCCTCCAGGCCAATGGGACTCCAGGGGAATGGGAACTATTGGTTGAGAGCTCATGCTTTGGAGCCAGCCACCTGTGGGGCTGACTCACTTATACCTGTATTGTACCATCTGACCCTGGGTCCAATTAGTTCCCACTGTAGCCTTCGTTGCTCATCGGTAAAACAGGAAGGTGAGTGGGGTGGCTGGGTGGCTCAGTCAGTTGAGTGCCCGACTTTGGCTCGGGTCGTGATGTCACAGCTCATGAATTCGAGCCCCACATCGGGCTTGCTGCTGTCAGCGCAGAGCCCCATCGAGCCCACTCTGGATCCTCTGTCCCCCTGTCTCTCTGTCCCTTCCCTGCTCATGCTCTCTCTCTCAAAAATAAGTAAACGTTAAAATAAAATAAAACGGGACGATGAGGATGTCCACGTCTAGGGTTCTGTGATAAGGATAAAAAGGGATCTGGCATGGAACACTGCATGTGTCTATAGTAAGTCCCCAATAACGGTGCTCTAATGATGTACAGTCATGAAGGGGCACAAAGTTAAGAGACAGGTGACAATGGGGAATTATCCAACAGCTACTTTCCTTGCTTTTGCAATGCAGCATATAATAACAGATTTGCCTTCTAAATTATACACAACAGGTTCTTCCACACACGAAGATGGTGTGGAGGTTCACCGTGAGAATTTAATGAGACAGCTGGTGGAAAGCATTTAGCACAGCACGAGCCATGTGGGAATCAGTCCCCCTTGGTTGTTGTTATTGAGACTGGTTTGGTCATCCCTCCTTCTCTACACTTGTGAAATCTTGAGCCAGTCTTGCTACCTCTGTATGCTTTACTTTGCTCATCTGTAAAACAGTGGAAATAATATTTCCCTCGGGGATCTTTGGGAGGATTACAAATAATACATGTGAGGCATCTGGTGCAAAGCCCGGCATGCTAGATGGTCAGTAATGAACGGCTGCTCTTTTTGTCCTTAACTGACAGTGAACATCTCCATGAACGCAGATGTGATTAATCTTCCTATCAGATCATACCTTTCGTGTGCCACGGAAATCCACATTTCCACCTGGCTCACATGCAGATGATCACGGATTCTGTATTTAGAGGAGGTGGGATTAATGAACGTGGATGTTCCCTATTGGCTTGCCGCCCCCCCCCCCATGCCACTTTGGGCCAGTTTCTTTTCTTCTGGGTATACAGGAGGTGCTCAGTAAATGCCTATTGGACGGAAGAGCAGCAGGGGCAATCCTGGGTTTCAGGTGGGCTCCGGGGCACAGAAGTAAGTAGGCAGGACGTCAGCAGACCTCTCGCGTGGTGTTCCTGTCTCATCTTCTGGCCGCTTCCTCTCTATCACTTCAAGGAAAGGCGACATTTTTCTACAGTGGTTCAGAGGTTGGGCCCAAACAGCCAAGGACCAAATCACAGCTGTGTGTGACCTTGGACAGGTGACTCAGCTTTTCTATGCCTTGGTTTCATCTTTAAGAAGGGATTGAAAGTGTACTCCCTTCTTCACAGCTTAGCTGAGCTCCTAGATGTGACTCACCTAGCCTGCCTGGCACGTAGTAAGCACTAGGGGAAGGTTAGTTACCTGTGGTTGTGCAGGTGAGCCCCGAGGTTTGGGGGGAAGGGTCATAAAAGGATGACTGATGTGTAAACAACTTCCATTCCCTAAAAGAAAAGAAAGAAAGAAAGAAAGAAGAGAAGCATTGGTTTCCTGTCCAACCATGATTAACAGCTTCCCAGCATTAAATGGAGGTAGAGACAGATGTTTAGGACAAAACTGATGGGTTTTCTGGCAAGAACGGCCATGTAGATGCTGTTGTTTGCAAGTTACTATTTATTGATCTTGTTTGTCCCAGCCGCAACAGCCACTTTACAAACGCTGCTACACGTGGCCCTCAGCAACCCCGTGAGGGAGCTCTTGTCCGCACTTCACAGACGTGGGAACTGAGGCTCAGAGGAGCGAAGCTACTTGCCCAGGGCCACACAGATGGACATGGGCCGAACTCGCTTATTCCGCAAGTCTGCACGGCCTCCGTGGGAGTAACAGCTCCCTATATACCCATCCCACCCACCAGGAGGGAAAGGAGAAAGTCCCTCCAGCAGACGCGCCGGCCTCCTCTGTCAGGCTCCCCTGCAGGGGTCTTACTAGGAAGGGCCCCCCCGTCCCCACAGAGCTTGGCCCTATCCATCCTGTCTTCCCTTCCCCTGCGTAGCAAGTAGGCCGGGCCCTTGTCGTGGCTGGAAAACCAGACTGTCCGCCATGTCTGTAGGGCTCGTCAACACGTTCATCTGTGCAGGCTCCTGGTGGCCGTCCTTCCAGACTGCAGGGCTGTGAACACCTTAGCTGCACATTAAGATAGCAGAGGAAGCTCGTGGCCAGGAGGGTGTGGGGGAGATCCGCGGGTTCTCTGAGACCAACCGGGCCCGTGCTGGGGTCCCAAGAGTTGCCTTTGCCCAAGGTGACATCAGCTCCAAGAGATTCATCACCCTAAGTGCTCCTGGTACCTGAGCACAAGCACTTCGTGGGATCAAGGTCAGCCCTGCGCCTACAGGCCCACCAAGGATGGGAGGACAAGCTGCAAGTGAGAAGGGGGACAGAGCTTTGACCCGGGGCTCATGCTGGCCTGGCTTGAGCCCTTAGGGCCCCACCATCTCCCCAGAGCCTCAGCTCCCTTCTCTATGAATTGGAGTGAATGGTGCCTGTTGGATTTAGCTCAGGCCTGACAGGGAGCATCGTCACTGTGCGGGGCTCAGGTCAGAGGCCTCTGAACACGCACGAGAAAGCTCCCTGGCGCCCGCTTATTCAATCATTCATTCATTTACCAACCCCGTGGAAGGCACTCTGTAAACACTTGACCAGCTCAGTGAATCAATGAATCAAGGAGGGGACCAGCCAGTGGGGCAGAGAAGGGCATTCCCAGCAGACCCCCACCTCCAGACGGGCCGAGCAGGGCACATTTGGGGGCAGCAAGTTGTTCCGGGTTCATCGGTTCAGCAAAGCGTTTATTGAGCACCCACTATATGCCAGGCACTGCACACCGGGGGCTAAAACAGGGAGCAAGACCGACCAGGCCTCTGCCCTTGTGGCACTCACAGTCTGACAGGGGAGACAGGCCACGCACAAGCAAACAAGCAGACAGGCAAGGCCACGTGGTAAATGAGGTCAAGGAAATTAGCAGGGGGAGGAGATCAGAGGCCACCCAGAGAGGATGGGCCGAGAACCCTCCCCGGTGGGATAGCTGGCGAAAGGCCCTGAGATGGCAGGGAGCTGAAGCGACAGAAACAGAAAGGTTGGCCTGGATTTCGGGAGAAGAGTGACAAGGGAGAGAGGTCAGGCAGTGGGCAGGGCCCAGGACAGTGCTGGAAGAGGGTCTGAGCCAGGCAGCAGCAGGATCTGAGTGACATGTTAGTACTTTTTTTAATGTTTACTTATCTTGAGAGAGAGAGAGCGTGCAGGGGAGGGGCAGAGAGAGGGAGAGAATCCCAAGCAGGCTCCACACTGTCAGTGCAGATCCCAACATGGGGCTCGAGCTCATGAACCGTGAGATCATGACCTGAACCAAAATCAAAAGTCGGATGCCTGACCGACTGAGCCACCCGGGCGCCCCTGGGTGACATTTTAAAAGACATTTCAAAGGAAGCATTTTGAAGAATGGTTCCCAGGGGGTGGGCTACAAGACCTCCATTCTCCAGGCGAGACCCACTGGGAAGAAGGGGAAGGAGGAACTCCCGACATTTCTGGGGAAGCAGGCAGGGGCGGGGAGAATATTCCAAAGGGGACTCGAGTCTCCCAAACAGGAAAAGCCAGAGGGACGGCCCATGGATGTTAGCCACGGAGATGGTCAGCAGAAGTGCGTGCTTCTCTAGGAGAAACCCATATTGTCTCTTCCTGTACCAGGTTCCCCAACCTCTTCCCCCCGCTGAAGCCGGAGACTGTGGCCCGGAGGACGGTGGAAGCCGTGCAGCTGAATCAGGCCCTCCTCCTTCTCCCGTGGACGATGCATGCCCTCATTATCTTGAAAAGGTACGGGCTGGGGGAGAAAGTTCCGGGTCACGTTCACGCTGGCTGTTTCCCCTTCCGCTGGTGAATGCTGGTGGGGAAGAGGCGGCAGGAGGAGAAAATACACATGTGATCGATTACTCATGTCTGCTGTGGGCAGGAAAACCAGCGGTGGTGAACTGTGTCCCAGGGACTTCCCACACTTCGTAGGGAGCAGTGGTTCTCAAAAGCGTTGGTCTCAGGACTCCTTTACGATCTTAACAATTAGAAGAACCCAGGGACCTTTTTTGATCTATTATTAGTAACTGTATGAGAAATTAAAACTGAGAAAAATTGTTACAACATTTATGTATGTGTTTAGATTTAAAATATTGATTGATTGATAGGCAGCGGTAATAAATCCATACCTTGTTATAAATATGATATTTTTATAAAAAGTGTATTTTCCAAAAAATATGGAGTAGGAAGAATGGTGTTGTTTTGCATTTTGGGGAAGTTCTTTCTCTATTGCCTGACTTAATTGAAGACAACTGGATTTCTTATATCTGCTTCTGATTTTAATCGGCTATGATGTCACATGTCACGAAGCCTCCAGAAAACTCAGCTGCACGCTGTGAGAGAAGAGCGTGCAAAGGCAAATATGTCTTGGGGTTATTACAAAACCAGTTGAACCTCTGAAGAGATTCCGGGTACCCCCCCAAGGGTTCCTGGGCCACACTTTGAGAACCATTGTTCCCGAGACCAGTACTTGGCCCCCGTGTTCAGGAAGTTCAATCTAATGGGGGGAAACAGGGTTTGCAATGTTTGGGACTCACAGAAACGCCCCAGGACTAGTCAGGTGGGAGGTACCAGAACAGACTACCTCAGGAGGTAGGCTTTCAAGAAGAGATCATCTTCCTTCAGAATTGGCCCAGCATCACATTTCCTAGAACTTTCTAGACTTTGAGCAGCACACCCTGCCCATCCTGGTCCCACAATGAAGGGGCCATTCTAGGTGCCCAGCTGCACACAGGGCGTCAGGGAGAGCTTCGACCCTGGAGCCCCAGCGACCGTGGACCCTGGTTCCTCTGGGCCTCCAGCCATCTGCCACCTCGAACCCCCAGCTCACCGACCCCTCTGACCTGAAAGGCCTTTCCGGGAAGTGAAGCGCCCGAGTACCTACATCAGACATCAGCTCCCAGGAACGCAGGCTCCCCTCTGGCTGTGTGTCTACAGCTGAGGATTGGCTCCAGCCGCGGGCCCAGAAGCTTCCTCATCGGGCCACATCTTTGCCTCCCTTAGTGCATCCTGACTGAGGCTCTGACATGCCCTTGGCTGCCTCTGGGAGCCCCTAGGAGGGTAGAGCCTCATGTCCTCACCAGGATGGGGCTGCCATTCCCCCCCCCCCCCCACCTTGGGGAGCTTCTTAGAAGCCTTTCTGAACATTCTAGGAAAAAGCTGGTTTGTCTAGAACATCTCAGTGCTTTCCACGGTAAGCCCGCAGCCTACATTTCCTGTTCTATCTTCCACTAGTTTTCCACCTCCCACCCCCAACCCCTGCACCGCACCCCCTTGTCACTTTCCCCAAGAGAAACCTTTACAAGCTCCACTCCAGAACAACCACGCCCCCAGGGAGACTTCCAAATTGCTCTGGCTGGAAGTGAGCCTTTCCCATCCCGCACCTGGGGTGGTCCAGGGCCCTTCAACTTGATTCAGCAAATGGACTGGGGCCCTCTCTATGCCAAGCCCCACACTGCAGGCCAGGATCAGAGATGAGGTATCTTCCAGGCATGGGTTTGCCAAGGAAACAGCGAGGACCCCCCCCCCCCGCCCCGCCCCAGGGCCCGTTGGGGAAGCACAGGGGCTTGGGAAGCCCAAGGAGAGACCTGGGGGTGAATCTGGGAAGTTTCCCTGGAGGAGGTGGTAACTGCCTCACTCCTCAATCCCACACAGCAAATATTTGTTGAATGAGTGGCTCGTGGAGGGAATTGATCTCCCAGATACCTATTGGCTCCAAAATGCTAAGAATGTGGTTTTGAAAGTTTGTTTCTACCAGCCACCTTTACCTTTACCTCGGAAACATTGTTTATCCACTTACTTGAAAGCCCTTCCTTGTGGCTTGGAGAGAGGGCTGGGGCGGCTTATGGGAACCATTGCTCTACTATGACCTGGTGGCTGGTGCCCCCACTGACCCTCTTCTTTTCTCCCTCCCCACTCCCCCAGCATACTACCACAGGCTGCACTGGAGGAGATCCACAAATTCTCAGGAACCTATACCTGCATGAACACTTTCAAAGGGAGGACATAAAGGCAGGATGCAGAGACATGCTTGAAAGCCACGGAACCTGAGGGGGCCATGGCACGTGGGCACACCCCCATGCGCCTGTCCCTTGGCACACTTCTGCTGGGTGAGTGGGACTGTTCCTGTCCCCAGGAAGAATCCGGGTGAACCCCCAGGCCAGCCCCAGGACCTTTGCACAGGACTGATGGGCGTAACTCTGACCCCCATGGGGAGGCAAGAAACCAGCCAGCAGCCACCTTGACACTTTCATACATTTCTAATTGTGTAGAGTTTATTGTTAAATTGCTTCTCGAGTCTAACCAGCCTTAGCTGTGTGTATAGACTGTTTCCAGGAGGGTCTATACCCAGATGCTCTTTTCTTTGCAAAATCCACCCATCCTCAGCTTGTGCAAACTGGTTGTATGGCAGGAATGATAAATAAAGAGATGGTTTTTGCGAGTTCTTTTGTTGAAATCCCTGAACCCCTGGTCCTTGCCATTCGGGAAGGGACTGATCCCAACCACAAAACGCCATCTTTTAAGAGACAGTTCTGCTTGGGGTCCCCAGCTGCCAGGAGTGGAGCGGGTGGGAAGAGGGCAGAGGTGGCGAAAGGTATTGGAGCCCGAGCCTGGGGTACACGGTTCCTTGCGGCTTCCGCCAGGCCCCTCCCAACAGCCATGAGTTGGGGGACACTTTGCACCCCCATCCAGTTCCCTGATACGACCTTAACCAACTGGTCTGCGGAGAGCTGCCTTCTGCTCTGCCACAGCCCCACCAGCACAAAGCAACCAACTCAGGAGAGAACCAGTCCTTAGTGAGTACCCACTGTCTACTGAGCATGACTGGGTACTGAGAGGGCAATGTTGCTGAGAGGCCAAAATTCTGAAGACCACCATCATTAAGACCAGTGTTAGGAGGGTGCTACAGGCCCGTGACCCAGATTGGACCTCAGGGGATAGACGTGAAATAGCAAAGGGGCACCTGGGTGGCTCAGTCGGTTAAGCGTCCGACTTCACCTCAGGTCATGATCTCGCAGTTTGTGGGTTCGAGCCCCGCATCGGGCTCTGGGCTGACGGCTCGGAGCCTGGAGCCTGCTTCGGATTCTGTGTCTCCCTCTCTCTCTGCCCCTCCCCTGGTCACGCTCTGTCTCTCTCTCCTTGAAAAATAAATAAGCATTAAAAGAAGAAGAAGCGGAATGGCAAAGAGTGAGGAGGTTTGGAATGGCACAACAGACCCGGGCTCAGTCAACGGGGAAAATCACGGCCAAGGAGAGGTGGGGAGAGCCGCCCCATGGTTCGCCTGGTGTATGCTCTTCCCTGCTGCAGCAAGCTTAGTAAACCTGACCTTGGCAGGGGCACAGGTGGACAATGGCCTCCGTGCACACGGCTCTTGCTGGTGGGTGGCCAGGTGCAGGGAGGGGCACAGGCAGTGGTTCCCCAGAGGTGAAGCCGGTCACAGGCCACGAGTCCAATGGAAGAGCCTCCCACGTGCCGTGTAAGGCCAGCGATTCCACACAACTCACGTTAGCAGATTAATCTCGGAGCTCAGACTGTTGTCAGATCTGTGTGCAGGAACGCCAAGTCATGGTCACATCCGCGGCTCGTGTAGTACCTGCCAAGTGGCCGCCAAGTCAAGGGCATCACATTCTAACGGTTAATTATCCATTGCACCAGGCAGCAGCTCTCGGGAAGCCCTTCCAGCAGCCACGATGTGTATCAGCCAGGATATGACCCCAGGTGTCATCCCTTCAACAACGGAGGCTTGTCTTAGGATTGCCACTTGT
Source organism: Panthera onca (assembly GCF_046562875.1). Lineage (NCBI taxonomy): Eukaryota > Metazoa > Chordata > Mammalia > Carnivora > Felidae > Panthera > Panthera onca. The sequence goes on from NC_138346.1 coordinate 212,200,587, forward strand.
CCTTCAAGGGTGGCTACAGCTCTGCTCTGTGTCCTCTTTGCGCTGGGAGCCTGGCCGAGAGAGGAGCCAACATCTGGGACGATGTCTTGTGGCAGAGGTAGTAGACACGCCTGGCCACCCGGCATCGGCTCTGAAAGTTTCTGCCTGGAAACAAGGGATGTCACTTCCGCTCACAGCTCATTGGCCAGAACAGGTCACGTGGTCCAGACGGCCGTGGGTGTGGCTGGCCATACAATCCCCGTGGAGGAGTGGTCCGTAATTTTGAACTATGATGCCATGTGCCACGCCGTGGAAGTCGTCCGTAGAACATAAGGAAAAAGTGAAATGTAGGCAGGGGATGGAGGGAAGATAGATGCCGTCCAGGGATGTGGTGGCCTCTCAGTGCTTCACACCGGGTCCTGAGCAGAGCCCCAAAGAAGCACTGGCCTTTTGGTGGGGGTGGTTTTGGAAAGATCGTTTTGTAGGCGAGAAAACAGGCTCGGAGCAGGGAGATCGCGTGCCCGGGTTCGTAGGGCTGGTAAAGACCAGAGGCAGAATTTGAACCTGGCTCTGAGCTACAAGACCCGTCACACTGGCAAGAGACTCATCACCTTCATTTTGGTGCTTGAGGACATGTGTCACAAAGTGTGTGTTGGGGGGGGGGGGGGGAGAAAGCTGCTAACGGTGTCCCCCTGGTACCCTTGCCAGCCCAGTGAGGTCAGGCTCGGAATGTCCATGGGCTTCGCCTGCCCCCTCTGCTGTCCCAGAACCACAGCCAGATGCCTGTCACTGGCTCTCATGGGAGACAGGTTCCAGGTGGGGGGCACATCTTCGCGGGCAGGGATGGATGAGGAGGAAGAAGCAGGGATCCTGTCTACTGAGCTAGTGAGTGTCCAGTTCAACTGCCCCTTTTGTGATCATCGTTGAGTGGCAAGCAGATTTCTGAGGTTACAGCTGGCTCCAGGCCAACCTTTTGGAGGGAATCGGACTCCTGAAGTTTCCACGAAATTGCATGTGACCTGCAGGCCAGGAACACAGTGAGGATCCCAGGGGTCTGAGTGGACTCTGGGAGTGACAGGGCCAGCCAGCGCCGCCCCCTGCCCCCCATCCCGCCCGACAAGGGCTTTGTGAGAATGGAATTGGCTTGGCTGCAGTGGGACCTCACATCTTCCCAGAGCCCCCGTGGCTTCTCCTGACAGCCAGGCAGGGCCTGGTCCCACCCCGACCCCTCCCTCTCTGCTGGGACACTTTTCAGTCTTTCTCTGGATCTCTTCCCAGAGGAACCAGGGAAAAAGCCTTGGGCAGATTCCCAGGAGGCCCTATCCTGGTCCCTCCCCCAGAATGGTCTGGGTGCTTGGAAAGCCTTGAGGGTGAGGGAGGAGATCTAATTCTGTCCCTGAGCTTAGCCAAGCCAATGAGAGTGACAAACACTGAACTCTGACTTCCTGACCCCCGAGGGGCAGGACAGGGCATGCCAACCCTGCAGAGGAGGCTCGGGCCCTGGGAAATGACCTAGTTGTCATGCCGGGGGCCCCTCCCTATCTCCAAAGAGAATCAGAGTGGAGGTGGGCACCAAGCCCAGGGAGGCACCAGACCCGAGCCCATCCTGGCAGGGTTCCAGAGACCTGGTTATCTGGCCTGGCGAGTGGCCAAGAGTTGAATCCTGTGGCCACAGCCCCGCTCCTAAGGCCAGAACGATTTGAGAAGTGGAGTCTCTTCTTCTCGGGCCAGACCAATGGCTGGAAGGGACCAGGATGACAGAAAGCTCCTGGGCTGACCACGGGCTCAGCCCTACCCCAGATTGTCCCCCTCCTGAGCCCTTCTCGTCATGCCCCTGGAGATGTCCCAGTCTGATGGGGCACAAAAAAGGGAACCAGGTTACAAATAAATGAATCCTGCTGCCTGAGTGCCGTGCAGCACAGAGGGAACAAAATGCTTGCAGGTGGGAGGACGGGGGCCCGGGGTCAGGGAGGGGCCGCTGTGGGGTGCTGTCCCTCCACCATCGTGCATCTGGAACTTCTCCCACTGAGGAGGCTTCTCTGATTTTCAGAAAGGGGACCATTAATAAGAGCCCAGAAGTCTATGTTTGTGAAGAGAACATCGGTATGCAGTCACTCCTGACTTCGAGCAAAGCAGGGGGTGACAACGGTGTCCGTCGGCACAGAAAGAAGGCTGGGAACCGCCTGTGGGCACCCCAGTCACTCTGCGTTCCCCTCCAGTAGGGCCCTCATACTGGGATCCAGTTTACCAACATTCGTTAACACACTTCTCCTAAACTGTGTGCTGTGGAACAGAGCCTGGGCCTGGGGGCCACTGCCCCTCTCACCTCCTATGCCCCCCCCCCACCACCGCCCCGAGGCCCTCAGCTTTCAGAAAACCAGCAGATCCCTGAGTACCCAGCTTCTCCCAGCCCACCATGGCCCGAGGCTCCCCAAGCGTCAGGAGGCCCCAGTATTTTCAGGGAGGGATCCAGACTGGAGTTCCACTGGCTCTTCTCCCTCCTGCATGTGAGGTCACCTTTCCTGTCCTGCGGAAGGGACAAGATGTTCCTGCCTCCTTGCCTCCTGGGCAGCGATGAGTGTCCAGTGCAGAGGTTCTGGGAACTTTGGGAGGGGGATAATGTGATGCTGCTGGCTCCCACAGCTCCTAGCCAAGACCGAACTGCCCCTGGGGACACCCAGCATCACCGTCTTGGTGTGGCCCAGCCTGACCTGTGACAACAGCCTGCCCTGAGGCCTGGTTATAGCTCCTCCGAGGCTGGGGCGGAACGAAGCTGGAGCTCAGGAGACCCCAACGTGGGCGGTAGGTGCAGGGCCTGGGAGGCCCATGGGGAGGGCAGAGCAAAGGGGTCAGACAGAGAAATGCTACATCGGAGGGGGTTCTGCCATCTTCCAGGACACAGCGGGCAGGGCCGGGGAGTCTGGCAACCCCCCGCCTCCCCCCGCCCCCTCACCCCCCACCCACCATGCTTGGCTCTGGGCAGGCCCTTTGCGCCCAAGTCTCTGGGGCTCAGGAAGAAAATAACCACAGAAGTCCCCTGGGAAGGCATAGCCAGGTGTGACTCGATGGGCCCTGCCCTCCTGGGGAGCCGCTCTCAGCACGTGGATCCCCTCGGGTGGACGGCAGGCCTCGGAGGCAGGGCCCCCTCCCACACTAGCTGGCTGGGGAAGCCCGTGCGGGGAGGCCTGGCGACCAGTGCACAGCTGTGTGACCCCGGGGTCACTGACTTCCCTGGATGGAAGCAGCTGCGAGGGAATATTTCTGCAGGGCCCCGAAGCCTAGACGCCAGGTCGCTAAAGGTTACCTGGTCCCGCCCGCGTGGCCAGGCCCACAGCCCCTTCTCCAGCGTGCGCGAACCCGCCCTCCCGGGGGGCGCCCTCCCTGGCCACGGTGGCCTGGGCTGCCCCCCATATCAGCCTCGCCCTGACTTCATTGCCTGTCTCACCAGATCGAAGGTGGGCAGGGGCCGTCGTTAATGTTTCCATGTGTAACGGCTGTATGGAGATTCACCTGCTCAAAGTGTACAATTCAGTGGCCCGTGGTACACGCACGGGGTTATGCAGCCCCCACCGCAAACATCTTTGGGAACGTGCGTGCAGGATGTGGTCTTTCCGTCTGGCTTCTTTCACTCAGCAAACGCGTTCGGGGCTCACCCTGCAGTCGCGCAGGGCGTCGGTGCCTTTTCACGGCTGAAAACTCTTGCGTGGCACGCGTCTACCGCGGTCTGTTTACCCAGTCCTCACCCTCGAAGGATCTTCCGGGCCATTTCTGTTTACTCGCTCTGTCGGTCTGTCTGAGTCTCTTCCCCTCCAGAACGGTCGCTCCGTGAGCACCTGGGCCGGTCCACGCCGGCTCAGCACCTGGAGGAGAGCGTGGCGTGGTAAATATTTGCCGTCTGGATGAAGACGGACGGAGCCTTTGTCAGAGGCAGCCACCGTCGGCGTGTTGCCTTCTCATGGCACACCCCGTTCTGCCAGCCACCGCCCCTTGTACTCCAGATGGGCCCCTGAATCGTAAAACCAACATTTACCATTCGACGTTCAGGGCGCTACGTTCAGGGGCTCAGTGTTTCTCACCGAGGCCCTGCTGACGTTTCGGTCGGTCGGGGACACTTCTCTGTGGGGGACCGTCCTGTGCATCGCAGACTGTTCTGCGGCATCCCTGGTCTCTACTCACTAGATGCCAGGCGCCTCACCCTCCTGGTTGTGACAACCAGAGATGATGCCGCAAATGCCCCCCAAGGAGCTGACCGCCCCCCCGTGTCTGCACACATTGTCTTGTTTCGTTCCCATCGCGGGCCACAGCATCGGGAGCTGGCGCTACGGGCACTGGCTGGCAGAGGAGGCCCCGGGGAGGTTCAGCGGCCTGACCACGGACAGGCCGGCTCCAGAAGCAGATGGGAAGGTGCCGCCCCAGGGTGGGCCCTTAACCCGCAGGTGGGAGCCGGGAATCCAGGAGGCTTTGGGCGCCTCCGGCCGCCTGCATCACACTTGAGTTTCTCTGCCTCTGGACTCGGTTTGAAAACTCCCTCGCGCCGCCCTCTTGGTGAGTTCCGCCAACGCTGCAGAATTTTCCGGGCTGCTCCCCCCCCCCCCCCCGCCCCCAAATCCTTATCATTCCTTTCATTTTTCAATGTTCACAAGACAAAGGAAATAAGCACTTGGAGGAAGACACAAGCTGTGTTTGTTCCCTAGCTGCCGCTGTGATGTAACTGAATCCTGCCTGGGGAGGTCACACTGGGGACCACGCGCAGAGCCCAACCCCGGGGCTAGCTGTGGGCACGTCAGCTTCTGCGACCCTGGCGTGTTGACAGGAGGCAAAAGGTCCCCAAACCCCACCCTGGACTCCCTGTGGCAGTGGACTGCTTACAGGGGGGTGGGCAGGGGGGTTCTAGCCCAGCCCACATTTTTCTCAGCCATCCGGGGTCCCCCCCCTGGCTGAAGGCCCGCTGACAGCCTGGGGAGCTGACTTAACCAGGAGCCAGGGCTGGACTCAGAGAAGGGCTGAGGCTAGACTTTGGAGGCAGCCAAATCTGAATCCTGGCTCTGTGTGGCAGGTCACTTAACCTGCCAGAGCCTCAGTTTCCTCATCTGTACCCTCCCTGCTGTGGCCAGCACTGAAGAGAATCCCTACCACCCACTTCTCTGTGTCACTTATTTGAGTGAAAGGCTGAGGAAGCATCTGATTGGTGGAGTGGTGACCACAGGGCCACGCCTCAGCTGCCAGAAGCAGGGAAACCACAAGTAGAACCTCTGTATGCCTCTGGCTTTTAGTCAGGAGTTCCCCTGGGACCACCCTGGACTTCAGACAAGAGCTGGTACCCTGACCGGCAGATGGTCTTCCATGGGACATTGGCAGACTCCCTGAGTGAGTCCCATCCACAATGATTCTTGTTTAGGCAAAAGGGAGGATTTATTGGTTCACGTAATCAGAAAGCCCAGTGATAGGTGATTTCAGGTATGGCTGGATCCAGGGGTTCCAGCGATGTTTCCAGGACCATCAGGACCTTCAGTTCCACATCCTCAGGGCTGGCTTTGCTCTCAAACATCTTGTTCTAGTGACCGCAAGGTGACTGCTCAGCTCCAGCCTTACCCCCTCCCAGGCTCAAGGGCAGCAGAGGAAAGAGACTGGATCTTCCCAGTCAATCGGAGTTAGTTCTGACTGGTGATAGTTGGCTTGACTTGAGTCACATGTCCACTGTGACCCAATCACAACAGCCAGAGGAATGCAATGCTCTGATTGGCTGGTCCCGAGACCTGCCGTCTGTCCTGGCAGCTTGGAAGGGAATCAAGCCCGTTAAAACACGTGGACTGGAGTTGGGATGGCGTTGGGTCCCCAGAAGTCCAGTGGGGTGCCCCAGCCAGGAGAAAGGAGAAAGGATTCTGGGTAACAAAAGCAGCCGTCACCAGAGTGACCAGCGGTGGGCTCCCTGACATGCCGCTGGCCATGCCCCACGGGCAGTACTGAGTTCCCAGAGCAGGACCGGGGCCTCTCCTGACTGACAGTTGGCCAGTGTGGTGACAGATGGTTGGCGGCCCCCTGCCGACCTCTGGCCCCGTCTGACGGGCAGTCAGCAGGCACCCCGGTGGGCAGTTGGCCCTCAAAGTGCTTGGCAGCCGACCAGCCGTATCTGGCAGTCTTTCCTGGGGGCTGCCCTGCAGAACACCGGGAGATCTCCTGGGCTCACCACTGCCCCACTCTGGCTCGGCCTTCCTTACGCCACGGCCCCAGCTGGGCAGAGAAGACCAGAGCTGGCTCCCTGGCCTCCGGCAGGAGCTAAAGGACTTTGGGGGCCAGTGGTTCCCTCCGAAAGCCAGGGGCCTGTGGCCCTGGAATGCAGGCATCCAGGAAATGTGCGAATGGGCACCCGGCCTGGCCCTGCTCGCTCAGTGTCACTCAGCTTCTAGTAGTTCTGAAAGGCCCACCAGGGGTCGGGCGCTGGGGCTCCAGGCGGCGAGCGGTGGCAGCCGTGAACTTAACAGGAAGGGCTGGCCCTCACTGAGCTGGCGGCCCATCGGGGAAGAGGGGCCTGGCTGGGGTGCTGACGACGTAGATGTGCCGTGGGGATGTGGGTGGAGGGGGGCCTTCCAGAGAGGTGATCTGTCAGCTGAGGCCGCGGTGGGGGCCCCGCCGGGAGGAGCAGAGAGCAAAGGCCCGGCTAGAGGAGTGTCCGAGGCCGTGAAAGAAGGTTGGAGCAGCTCTCGGGGAGGGGTGTGCCAGCCGCTGGCCCTCTGAGCTCTGGAGAGGCTGTGAGGCCGTGATGGGCCCGGGAGAGGATCTGCACCCTCCTCCCAAAGACAGTGACAGGATCAGCCTTGCCTTTTAGGAAGGTCCTTGTGGATCCAGAGGGAACCGATTGTGGGGCCAGGGGTGGAAGGTGGGGGGCAGTTGGGTAATCCAGATGAGAGAGGGCGGTGACCCTGAGCGGAGAGGGGTGGGTGTGACGCTTTCGGTGGCATCGTGGGGCCTGGGGGCTGCCCCCCACCCCGGGGCTGTGGTCAACAGCTGCCCAGTGCCGTGCACAGAGGGATCCTAGTACTGCACACTCGTCCCCCCTGCCAGCCCCCACACTGCGTCTGCGTGCTTGCTTCCAAGGACCCAGTGGAGGAAGCGCTTTGTGCCTTCTTTGCGCGTCCTCGTGTGTTGTCACTGGAGGCTGCCACACGTGCCATTTTCGTAGTTTCGGAAAGGGATTCGGTGAATGGAAAGAGGGGACAGGGTGAGCGTGGGGACCGCCACGCTGGCCGGTTGGGCCGCTGACAACTCCCAGGACGACGGAGGTGGCTCCGGCCGCCCCGGCCCCTTCTGCCACCGCCGTAACCCGGGCTGCCCCGTGGGTTTCGGGAGACCACGTGTCTCACGTGCCAGGGGTGGCTGTCGCTGCTATGCCTGTCCCCTCCCCGCCCCCATCACACTCACCCCTGCCCCCTCCCCCCACCCCCACATGACTGGAATAAGAGGCTAAGACGAGGCAGGTCTGGACGTCCGGCCCCGGGGAGGCCGCCACAGACCGAAGGCCGGGCCACCCCCGGGCCAGGGAAGGAGGCTGGCCTCTTCTCCTCGGCCAGCTGGTCCATGCGTCCGGCTCCTGCCCGGGGCCAGGATGACAGATGGCCCCCGAAGGAAAGGTCAGTGTCTTGGCAGAGGCGGGCGGGGTGGGGCGCCTTCTGAGCGCTCGCTCGGCCCACGGCTGGCGTTTGGGAGCCTGGACCTCGACAGCAACCGGACTTTATTTTGGTTACTAAGGATGGGAAGGTTCGGGTCATAAATAAACTGCTTGGCCGGGCAGCCGGCCTCCGATCCCCCAGGGCGGCCCGCGGGCCGAGGCCTCTTCAAGGCCAGCGTGTCCCCCGCCTCTCGGCCCCCGGGGCGGGAGGTCTGGCGGCGGGGGCTGGGGAGCCCAGTGGGGAGGCGGGGGAGAGAGGAAGGGGTCTCGGGGCCTGGGTTCAGAGCAAGGTTAGCCAAATAGTGGATAAATTAAGCGAGGGAAACAGACATCTCCCCTCTCGGTGAACTTTTCACCCAGCTAACCTGCTCCACACCCACTCAGGTGGCAGCAACTCCCGCCCCGTGGCTGTCACCTCCCCGGGGGGGTTGTCACCTGCGTCTTCCCCCAGCCACCAGCACCACCACCCCAGGAGAGCGCGTTGGGATGGAGCCCCCAGGCTCCCAGGCCACGGGCCCAACGCGGGGCTGCCGACACCTCATTCAGAAACTTGGGGATCTGACCCAGCCTGAAGTATGAATTTGGGCAGCCCCTGCCCTTCTCTCCCCTCACCCGGTGCTCTCACCCTGGGTGGGTCCCACGATTCTGGCCCAGCCGGCACCTGCCGCTGATGGAGCCGGGGACTACTGGGGCGGGGCCGAGGTTGTCTTCCTTGAAAATGGCCCTACAGGTTTAGGGCAGGATCCTCTACCCGGACCTCCTTCTCTTGGCTTGCTTCAGGCCTGAGCCACCCCTCAGGGGACCAGCTCCATCTTCAGGGGGCGAGGCAAGAGGCCCTCCCCGTGGAAGCGGTCCCCCAAGCAACCGCCATTGCCCCGGGCTCTGTGCCACGAGCAGGTATGTCCCTCAGCCAGCAGAGTCTTTTCTGAGCTGAGGCCCACGGACAGACGCGGCCTCACGGGTCATCAGGCTACAGTGTGTGTGCCAGAGGAAGGCCTGGGAATCGGGAAGGCCCTCCCCAGGAGGGGAGTCTGCTGAAGAGCGGGAGGGGGCCCTGACGACAGCCACCAGGCCGTCTCTGCCCACTGTCCTGTTCTCTCGTGGCCGTCCAGCCTCGACACATAGCTTGGAAGAAATGCACGACCCTGGCACACAGGTAAGCAGGGCCGGGAGACAAACGGGGCCCGGAAGGGGCCAGGCGTTCACTCGCTCCGTGGGCACGTCGGGATGAGTGCCCGCTGCATGCTGGGCACCGGGCTTGGGGCCGGGGACACGGAGAAAATGTGGTGGGCCAGGAGCCTGTGCTGGCTGAGCGGAGAGAAGGTGGATGGACAGATAGGCCAGTATACAGACCGGTCATAGGGACAAATATCAGACAGTGGCTGGAGCAGTCAGTGAAGACTTCCCGGAGGCGGTGACATCTGAGCTGCGGTCAGGATCCTAAGGAGGAGACATCCTTGTAAAGGGAGGGGTGTGGGGTGAGGCAGAGAGCTGGGCCGGCCTGAAGCACAGGGCTGTGGGGCAGCGTCGGAGGCCAGGCCTCCACCTTAGCTTTGCCCTTGGCCCTCCTGGTACATTATCTTCTTGTCTGCTCAGACCAACCCACCTCCCCGACAAGGACACCAGCTGGTCCTAGCGACCGCACGGGGCTGCGCGGTGACAAGCCCTTTGGATGGCGGTGGGTGGTCTGGACGGAGCCCAGGCTGGGACACTCGCCTTCGGGGGCCGCAGTTTGGATTCTGTGAGATGGGAACTCAGTGCCCACCCTCCCGAGGACTGGGGAAGAGGAGAGCTGCCCGGGAGTCCTCATTTCTCCGGAGAGAGGGTGGGGGGCACCTGCAGCGTGGCAGAAGGCGTGAGCAGGGGCGCCCCTGTTCTGCATTTACATGTGGCCCGCGCCCCCCAGAGGAGATGGAAACTTGAATGCTGTGGTCTCGCCCTCTGTACCCTCCTTCCCTGGGCACTGCTGCAAGGCCTTGGCTGTCTGTAGGCAGGGAGGGCTGGAGGAGCCCTCGGGCTCTGTCACGGCCGATGTCATCTCCCAGACGGTGGCCTTCGAGAAGCTGCCTGCTCCTCCATTGGACTCAGAGCCATCCTTCCCGTTCAACAACTGTGTCTGGTTTCAGGCCAAATAATGTGGGGAACCTGGTCCCGCTGGCTGTGTTCCCAAGAAGGGGCGCTGAGGACAGATGTAGTCACTCCCTCCCGCCTGGTGTTTCTGGGGATCAGGAGCCTGGAAGTGGTGGAAAGGGCACTACTGGGGATGGGCCCTGCGGACACCACCCCATAATTCCACACGGGGGCCGCAGAGACCCAGAACCGGGCCTGGCGTGGAAAGGAGGCGAATTTATTTGGCTTTCCTACAAAGAGATCCCGACGTCAGGGAATCTTCCTGGGGTCCCCGAAAGCGTCACCTTTGTTGCATTTCCTAACATGAAGTTATTAGCTCTGTGTTTCCTGGTTATAAAAAATAATAGACACTCATTATTATTTTTTTAATGCTTATTTAGTTTTGAGAGGGACAGAGCATGAGCAGAGGAGGTGCAGAGAGAGAGGGGGACAGAGGAAGTAGGCTCCACCCTGCCAGCAGAGAGCACGGGCTTGAACCCATGAGCTGTGAGATCATGACCTGAGCTGAAGTCGGATGTTCAACGGACTGAGCCACCCAGGCGCCCCTCGTTATTTTTAAAAAATTAAAATAACGTTAAAAGGCATTCAGATCTATCTCCCTGCATCACAGCTGCCTTCCCTGACCACCCGTATCTGTCACAGGGCAAGGACCCCACTCCGATGTATTGAATGAGTGAAGGAAGAAAGGAAGGAAGGAAGGAAGGAAGCAAATTATATAATCCTTCAAGGAAAGTGGACTACTTTATTTACAAATGGGTCATTATGGCCATCAGTATCCTGCCCCCCGAAAGAAACAGGTTCTCCTTAATGCCGGCCCTTCCAACAGTGGGATTTCCCTGGGACGCGGTGACCTTTCTGCTTCCTGTCTTTCCCACAGTTCCTGGGCCAGGGGCTTCCCAGAGCACATGGTCTTCCCATGGGCTCATTGTCTTAAAGTATTATTAAAAAGATGATGCCGTGTCAAGAAAGAAGAAAACGGGGGAGGGGCGGAGAAATGGGCACCCACTAACTGTCCCAGCAAGTACCATTTTCCTGCCTGCGGGTGGTCCTTGGGACCCACTCGGCACACACAAATTTTGTATGTGGTACAAGTTTTTTACTCAGGTTTATGATTCTCAATTTTTACTTAACACTCTGATAGATGTTTCTGTGCATAACCTTCAGAATTCTCGCTGTAAAATCATTTCAGGGGCGCCTGGGTGGCTCAGTCGGTGAAGCGTCCAACTTCAGCTCAGGTCACGATCTCACGGTTCACGGTTCGGAGCCCACATCAGGCTCTGAGCTGACAGTGCGGAGCTTGCTTGGGATTCTCTCTTCCTCTCTCTCTCTCTCCCTCTGCTCCCCCCCCCCCACTCTTTCTCTTTCTTTCTCTCTCAAAAGAAATAAATAAATAAACTTAAAAAAAAGATAATATTCAATGACTTTCGACTCTGCCTTCGTGCACCTTTCCCATCATATTTCTGGTAAATTCCTTTCCTAACGGGCGTATAGGTTGCATCAGGTTTTTTGTTTGTCTGTTTGTTTGTTTGTTTGTTGCCATTGACAACTTGCAGCCCTGGATATTTTACCAGCTTGGGCGTTTTGTATCTTTTAAGCCTTCCCCTTGGGAAGAATCCCAACAGAAGGTCCAGGAACTAAGAACACAAAAAGTTTTATGGCTTTTTTTCTGGGTGTGATCCCCTGGCTTCTCAAAAGGGAGATGCCAATTTGCAATTCCATCAGTAGGATGAGGATATGAATTTCTACGCATGTTTGCCAATGCTGGGTGTGGCCTCAAAAACATTCCTCTTTTTGCCAATGTAGTATAAAATAGTCTCGAAGTACCTCCTTCAATCTGCCCTTCTTCGATTATCAGTGCAGAGAAACCTTTCACGATGTGGCGATTCAGAGCAGGTGAATCTGACCAGTGAATTCACCTCCGAGCCCCAGACCATCACATATAAAGGGGATAACGTCATCTCCTCACGGCCTTTTTGCGATTATTTTTTTCCCAATTCGGCCGAATTTTTCTTTTTATTTGCATATTTATAAGAGCTTTGGGCCCACACTGCACCTTCAGAGTACTGAAATCCAAACCTGGTCTTTGCCCCGAGAGCTTACAAGATATTTTCATCTTTCTAGTGTTTCTCAGAACTGCCCGAAGCGAGCCTTTCAAGAGTCGCTTGAATATACGACAGTAGTGACATTATCTGCAGAACCCAGACAACTCAGAAATGAATTAATTTTATCCCAGGCACAGCTATCCAGCTGTGACCCAGGGTTGTGACACAGCTACCCAGGGTTGTGACCATGTAAATAGTTTCCAATCTTTCACACCCGAATGAATGGATTATATCCTGCGGAAACCTGCTTGGTTGGAGAGATTTCATTAAGATGGAAACGCAAGGGGGTGCCCGGGTGGCTCAGTCGGTTAAGATTCTGACTTTGGCTCAGGTCATGATCTCGCGGTTCGTGAGTTCAAACCCCGCACGGAGCTGCGTGCTGACAGGTCAGAGCCTGGAGCCTGCTTTGAATTCTATGTCTCCCTCTCCCTCTGCCCCTTCCCTGCTTGCACTCTGTCTCTCTCTCTCTCTCTCTCTCTCTCTCTCTCTCTCTCAAAAATAAATAAACATTAGGAAAAGATCGGAATGCAAAAATTTTCTGGGACAAAAAGATTACAGCATTTCATAGATAATATAGGAAAAAGTTAGGAACATACCACAGTCACCAACTCTATATATGTTAGATTTTCTTGCTGCACTTCCTGTGATAATTAAATGAGATAGAAAACTCTTAAGGCAGTGCCTACCGCAGGATAAACACTCAGTGCCTGCTGACTGCCTTAGTCCAATTTCTCTGTAGGTAAATGATCTTTTCATATCCCTCGCTCACATGTGTTGGATGTGTGATTTTTTTCTTATTTATGTCAATGAGCTCTTTATATATTGTAGCCATTCTTCTTCCTTGGTGTCCTATTTCCTGACATTTTACTTTGTTCAACAAAATTTAGGCTATTGGAAAGTTTGTGGGTTTTGACATCTGTTCCTTCCCCCCAGAACTGTCTTGGGATCCATTAGAGTCACTGCTTTCCCTCAATTGTCCAAGACAAAGCAGGCAGAAGACAGAATCTGGAGGTCTACCAGTTGGAATAATTTAGTTGATCTTGTCTCGGGCTCAGTCAGCTTTCCCTGATGTCATGGCTCTCCAGGGACTTGGCTCATCGAAGCATGTGGAATAATTCTTCTGAAACGAAGGACTCAGAATCTGCCCGTTCTGGGTGACTTTTGCTTCAAACTAGGTTAGTCTTCTTGATTTTGTGTTGGTGGTTGTTCTCTCTTTTTTTGCAGCAAATTTGCAGCCTTCTATGTGCAAGACTCTGAGTGTGGGGGGGGGGGGTGGGTATAAAGGTAAACAAAAAAGATACATCCCCGCCCCAGTGGAATCCACAGTTTACTGGGAGACCCACACTGGCTAACGGCATCTGGTCAATGAATATTTAATGAGCATCTACTGTGTCCCAGGCTGTCTGCTAGAGACTGGGGACATCCATGTGAGCAGAGATGACCCCTGACTTCATGGGCTCATCTTCATTAGCCAAATAACCACACAAATAAATGGAGGATGACATTTAACATGGATGAACTACGAAGGAAGGGCTCACAGAGCTAGGGGGCTGTAACACAGGGATGTGACTTTTTCCGATTGAGGGCCCAGGGGAGGGAGGGGTGTCAGTTAGAGAAGGCTTCCAGGAGGAGGTGACATTTCAGGTGACTTCTGAAGGCTGGCTGGGAATTGACCAGGTACAGTGGGAAAAGTCTCTTTGAGACAAAGGGAGTAGCTCATGCGAAACCCTTCGGGTGGGAAGGGATAATTTTAAGCATCCACACGGCTAGATCCAAGGTCCGGCACCAGAATTCTGGGCTGAAAGCCTGGGTCCCTCCTAGTCTACCAGGTCAGTAGGGTAGACTGGGGGGGGGGGGGGGGGGGAACCCTCTCCTGGTTTGGCCCACCCCCAGGGCCCCATCTGCCTTGTCTGGCGGCGGGAGAGGTGTGAGGGGAGTGAGGAAGGCCATGTAGAGCCCCACTGGCGCCCTACTTGCTCTGACCTCAGCTGGAGCCTGGCCTTCCGCCTCCGGGAGTTCACGGGGAGGTGAAGTCTCCTCCAAGTGGAGGCTGGGTCTTTCCTCTCCAGGGAGGCCCGGGAAGGCCCAGGAAGGCCCCTTCCTCCCCTTCCAGGGCTCCCTGGGACCCAAAGAGCCAATTGTCCAGCTGTGCCCTCTCCTCTTCCCGGCTCTGGGGGCCCCGTGACTGTCCTGTCCCGGGGCACAGGCTTGGGTCCCGGTGGGAGGACCCAGGACCTAGGGACCTCGGGGCTGCGCCAGACCTCTGTGACTCCCCCAGACAGGACGGGCTGCGTTCTCCTTGCTGGCCCCTGCTTCCCTCAAGGTCCAGGGAACAGCTCAGAGCTCAAGTTCCCTCCGTGGGACCAGGACGAGAGTGTACACCACCTTGAGCACTTCGTGGTTTGCAGATTTCCAAAAGACGCTTTGGCTCTTTCCCTCTGCAAGCGCCCAGGAGCTATGTCATTGGCTTCCCACCCATCCTTACCGGGAAATTCCAGCCCAAGAGTCGGGGCTTTGGGAACGTCTGCCTAGAGTTGAGAGCCAGCGAACACTGGGTTGGAATCCCTGATCCGCCTCTACTCTCTGTGGGGCCCTGGGTAGATTTTCCTCTCTGAGCCTGTCTCCCCATGTGTAAAACGGAGACGTGGGAGACAGCCAGGTAAACGGAGGCCTCACTCGTAGGACCTGCGTTCTAGTGCGTTCTAGGAGGCCTCATTCGATCTGCACGGGAACCCGGTGATGGAGACACAAGGTAGTAGTTCTTACAGATGAGGGCTCTCGGGTTCAGAGAGGTTGTGAAACTCACTCAAGGTTGCACAGCGAGTAAACGGCCCAGCACAGTCAGGAGGGGTGTTTGCTGAGAACCCCGCCCAGTCTTGGACCCCAAAGCTAGGAGCCTGAGAGGAAGTTTTCTGTGCCAGCTCTTCCTGCAAGCCCAGAATTCCCCAATCTCTCTGCACCACCCCCACCCCCGCCCCGAATGGTTTCTGCAGCCTATGGGGCTCCATCCGCAGGCCTGTATTTTGAAACTTGGCATTGGCATTGGGGGAGGGCGGTCGGAGCGACCTCCCCTCAGAGGGAGCTGCTGTCACTTCTCCCCCCGGGGGGAGAGCAGCTTGGCGAGCAGGAGGGGCAGGCCGGCCCCTTTGTTGCTCGCTGAGAGGACAGTGCGGCCACTGCACAATTCAGCTGCCAGCTCGCCGCGGTCACTCCATCCATCACCGAGGGCGGGGGCTCCGGGCCGGCTGCTCGCCTGCAGTGTTGTTCTAGTCTGCCTGGAGCTGTGAGATAAACGGGGCATGAACTGGCCCCCTGGCAGGGGGTCAGCCCCTTCTGCCCTCATTAAAGTGCCAATCAAGAAGAGGAATGGAGGCCAGCCGAGTGAGCTCAGCCTCCCGGTGGCCGAGGGGGCAGGCTCCAGACTCTCCCCCGACCGAAGGGAGCCCAGAGTTCCACCCGGCCCGCAAGCTTGTGGTTGCAACATCACCCCCTGGTTTTTGGCTTTCCCTGCAGTGAGAGCGGTGGCGGGGCTGCGGGTGGGGGTGCAGTGGGGGCGGCGCCGACGATTCAAGGCAGCAAATGCTTCTCACGCGGCCCAGCTGGGACGCTGTCTGGTTACCTGCCGCCATGTGACAAATCCCCAAAACTCAGTGGCTTAGAACAACAACCATTTTTTTTCTTCCCTAATCTCTCTTGGATCTAAGGGTTGACTGGGCTCCACTAGGTGACTTTTCTGCTCCATGTGATGTGGCCTGGAGTGGCTGTCATCTGGGGCTCCTCCGGGCTGGGAGAGCTTCCCCGTAGCTCATGCTGCATGTACCGGCTGCCTGTAGCAGGGACCCCTGGAAAGCTGCGCCCACCTGCTTTGCTGGGTGCTTGGGCCTTTCCTTCCATCTCCACGGGCTCTCTTCTCCAGGGCAGCCAGACTACTTATCACGCCTTAGGGCTCCCAAAATGTAGAGAATGGAGGTGTTAGGGTTTCTTAAGGCATTGGCCTAGAACAGGCACAGGATAACTTCTGCCCTTTAAAAAAAAAAAAAAAAAAAAAAAAGACTGAGTGTGAGCAGGGGAGGGACAGAGAGGGAGACATAGAATCTGAAGCAGGCTCCAGGCTCTGAGCTGTCAGCACAGGGCCCGACGAGGTGTTCGAACCCATGAACCGTGAGATCATGACCTGAGCCAAAGTCGGACACTTAACTGGCTAAGCCACCCAGGCGTCCCTTACTTTTTATTTCTTATTTTTTTAATGTTTATTTATTTTTGAGAGAGAGAGACAGAGAGACAGAGAGCGAGTGGGGGAGGGGCAGAGAGAGGGAGACACAGAATCTAAAGCAGGGTCCATGCCCTGAGCTGTCAGCACAGAGCCTGACGCGGGGCTTGAACCCGCAAACCGTGAGATCATGACCTGAGCCGAAGTTGGGTGCTCAACCAACTGAGCCACCCAGGTGCCCCACTTCTGCCCTTTCTAAAGCAAGTCATGGGTCAGCCCAGGTACAGTGTGGGAGGGGCCTACCCAGGTGAGTGGATGTTGGGAGGCACGGTCCCTTAGGGCCATCTTCGGAATCTGGCTACCAGGCACGGCAGGATCCCAGTGGGGGTGCTTTGCTTGTCAGAGGGGTAGAACAAGCTCTCTTTTATACTAGGTTCTCTGGAGGCCTGGAGGCCAAGTGGACAGAAGCATATATATATATATATATATATATATATATATATGTATGTATGTACACACACACAAACACACACACACACACACCTTTCTATCTTCCATAGATAGTCCATCTATTCTCTAGAAGAACCCCCTAAAGCCTATAACAAGGCATTTGGGAAAAAATGATTACTAGCATGATTATGTATTCATTACAAATATTAAGTAACAATAATTGGTACCATTGCTTGAGAACTTAACAATACACCAAACATTGCCCTAAGCAAGTCACAGACCCAGGCTCCATCCATCTTGTGGCCCTGCAGTGCTCTCTGGTCTGCTAGAGTGGACGAATTACTCTGGCTTCTATGCGGAGAGTGGACCACAGGATGTGTATATGTGGGGAGGGGAGGGGATTTGATGGACATTCCCCACTTGCCTTAACCCACTCTCCTTGTCTCCATCCTACACTGTTTCCTGGGAGGCTATCTCCATGGACTGTTTTAATAGACTCCCAACTGGCTTCCAGTTAGGTTGGGCCAGTGTGAGTTTTAGAATGGCTCCAAAAAGATTGGTCCACACAGTGGCAGGCGATCAGAGATTCCCCTGGCTCTCTCTCTGCCGGACTGTAGTGAGGCAGGTGCTGACCTTTTTTTTTTTTTTTTTTTTTTACCAGAGGCCATGACTTGCATCAGGTGGCCCTTTCCAGTCTCTATAACTCTCATCCATTCCTAGGGATGATTACAGGATGCTACACTGCCTCTAGTTGGTACCTCTGACCCACCCATGACTAATAAAAAAGTCATAACCCTGCAATCAGGTCCTCTAGGTGTTCCATCTCTATCCTGCTGTGTCCCTGGCTGATACAGGGACAAGGAAGCTGTTCAGGAGGCTATCACAGTAATCCAGGTGGGTAGACTTCGAAGGTGGATTGGACGTGGGTAAAAAGGAAGTTTTAGAGTGGCTCCAAAAAGATTGGTCCACACAGCTGAAAGAATGGAATCATTTATTAAGATGGGTAAAACCAAGGAAGAGGCAGGCTTGTGAAGGAAAAAAATCGTGATTTCCATTGTGGACATGTCAAATCTGGGATGCTTTCTAGACTTCCAAGTGGAGGTGTTAAAAAAGCAGTTGGGGGTCCAGGTCTGGACTTCAGGGTGCAGATCTAGGTTGGAGATATAAATGTGAGCATTATGAGTATGTAGATGGCATTTAAAGCCTTGGGACTCAATTAGATAACCAAGGATGGGGTGGATGGAGAAGGGAAGAGGTCTGATAGTGAGTCCTGAGGCTTTCCAACATTTGGAGGCCAGAAGGCAAGAAGCAACCAGCAAAGAAACCTGACAGGAGCTGTCAGTGAAGCAGGAGAAAAACCAAGAAACAATTGGTTTCCTGGAAGTCAAGTGGAGAAAAATAGTGCTTCAAGAATAAGAGAGTGATCAATAGTGAAGGATACTGCTGATTATTTTGGTTAGATGAGACTTCATAATGAAGATGAGAGTTGGCAAAGTGGAGTCGATGATAACCTTGAGAAAGGATGTTTGTTTTTTTAAGATTGTATTTTTAAGTAATACATGCACTCCACATGGGGGTTGAAGCTTGAACTCACTTCTCTGAGGTCCAGAGTAGCATGCTTTACCAATTGAGCCAGCCAGGTGCCCCCATAGATGGGGTCTTGAGGATAAAAACTTAACTAGAAAGGGCTCAGAGAAGAACAAGAATAATTTTGGGTTCTATCCACAGCAGAGTAGCTGTATTGGACTTATCTGCCGCCATAAATAACAGTAAAACTGGACAAAATATATGTAACAACAGTTATCAGGCACTGAGCCACAGGCAACCAAAATCTATGACCCTTAAGAGAAGGAGAGCACACAAGGCTGAACTCCTCACTCACCTTGACTTTCCGCCTAGGGGTAATTTTCAAACTGTGGCACAGGGATTCCAAGCAGAGAGCTACAGTCTCACTGGATGGAGAAAAGAGAGTTCAGAGTTTAGGGCTGCTAAGGCAGCTAAATTTGGAGGGCAGATTACCAAAGGAGAGGGAACCACAGAGAAGGAACAGCAGAGATGGAGCCCCAACATTTTTCATAGAGATTCCCTTCAGGTCTGTAGCTGAATCCTAAGATACGCATGTACACACAGGACAAGACTCCATAGTGCCTAACAGAAAATCTACTTGGAGACTGAAAGCTGAACAGAAATTTCAGAGGTCTTAATGCTAAAGCAATATTGGAGTTGTGGTCGGTCCAGAGAGGCAAGATCTCAGGAATACTCTGAGAATTCCACTGAAAACGTAGGAAGTTTACAGCTTGGAAGGGCTACACCATGCAAGTAAGGGTTTCACCCTAGGACTATGGGTAAAACTGAAATAGACACATTAACAAAGTCTAAAATCAGTTCTCACTAAGATCAAGACAGTCCTCCAGTTATTTAACTGCCTACCAGAAAAAATAAACCACTCTTCAGAGGATGATACCATAGTCTCCACAACATACCATCCAAAATGTCTAGCATACAATAAAAAATTACTAGACATGTAAATAAGCAGGAAATGTGACCCATAGTCAAAAGAATAATCAATAGCCTCAAACTCAATATAATCCTGATGCTGAAACTGGCAAAGACTAAAATATATAAATGTATTGAAGGATTTAATGGAAAAAGTGATCAAAACGTTTTCACAAGTGGGGAAATGCAGCATAGAAATGAAATCTTTTAAATGGAAATACTTGAACTGAAAAATGTAGTAGATGAAATGAATAATTCTTTGGAAGCACTTAATGGCATACTAGACATAGCAGAAGAATGGCTTTGTGAACTCAAAGACAGGTCAACAGAAATCATCCAAACTGAAGCACAGAGAGGGAAAAGGAATAATAAAATAAGATAGAACAGAGCATCCAAGAACTGTGTGAAAATATTAAATGGGCTGATGTACTTGTATTTGTAGTTCCAAAATGAAAAGAGAAAGAAAATGGGACAGAGAAAATATTTCAAGAGATAATGGTCAAACATTTTCCAAAATGAATGATGGATATCAGCCTACAGATTCAAGATACTCAGTACATCCCAAGGAGGATAAATTTTTAAAAAGCATCACATCTAGATCATCATATCAAACTACTAACGTCCAAAGATCAAGAGAACATTCTTAAGAATCAGCTAAAGAAAAAAAGGACACATCACATTCAAGAGAATAACAATAAGAATAATGGCCGACTTCTCATCAGAAACATTGGAAGCCAAAAACTAATAGAATGACATCTTTACTTTTTTTAAGGGTTTCTTTCTTTCTTTATTTTTGAGAGAGACAGAGACAGTGTGAGTGGGGGGAGGGGCAGAGAGAGAGAGAGAGGGAGACACAGGATCCGAAGCAGGCTCCGGGCTCCGAGCTGTCAGCACCGAGCCTGACGCAGGGCTCGAACCCACAGACCGCGAGATCATGACCTGAGCCGAAGTCGGATGCTTAACCGACTGAGCCACCCAGGCGCCCCTAGAATGACATCTTTAAGTGCTGAAAGAAAACTATCAGCCTAGAACTCTTTATCTGATGAAAATAATCTTCAAAACTCAAGGTAAAATAAAGACATTTGCAGGAAAACGAAAACAGATACTTTGTTGTCAGCAGAACGTCACTACAACAAATACAGAGGATACTTTCAGCTAAAAAGGAATGATCTCAGAATCCTAGATCTGCAAGAAGAAACAAAAGAACATCCGAAATGGTAAATATGGGAGGTGTTTACAAAAATTTATTTAAAAGACTATTGACTAGTTAAAAGCAAAATATGAACTATGTACGATGATGTTTATAACAAGTGTACTAGTAAAATATATGCCAACAGTAGCAAAAAAGAGAAGGAAAGGTGTAAATGGAATTATGCTGTTCAAAGTTTTTCATAATATGAGAAGTGATATTATTTTAAGGTGGTTGGTGGTAAGTTAAGGATGAATATTTTAATCTAAAGCAACACTGAAAAAAAAAAGAGGAGGTAGTTTAAAAGCCATGAAGATAGGGGGGCCTGGGTGGCTCAGTCGGTTAGTCATCCGACTTCGGCTCAGGTCACGATCTCACAGTCCGTGAGTTCGAGCCCCACATCGGGCTCTGTGCTGACAGCTTGGAGCCTGGAGCCTGCTTCAGATTCTGTGTCTCCCTCTCTCTGACCCTCCCCCGTTCATGCTCTTTCTCTGTCTCAAAAATAAATAACATTTAAAAAAAAGCCATGAAGATAATGATGTGTAAATATGGGTTCATCAATTATAACAAATGTACCACTCTGGTGTGGGATGTTGATAGTGAGGGAGGTGCTTGGGAACAGAAGGTATATAGGAACTCTGTACTTTTTACTCACGTTTGCTGTGAATCTAAAACTACTCTAAAAAATAAAGTCATTTTTTTTTTTTAAGTTGAGAGAAGATAAAATGTAATTCTAAAGTGTACTCCAACCAAATTAAGAAAGGAAAGGGAAGGGGCATCTGGGTGGCTCAGTTGGATCCAACTCTTTGTTTTGGCTCAGATAGTGATCTCATGGTTTGTGAGTTTGAGCCCCGTGTAGGGCTCTGTGCTGACAACACAGAGCCTGCTTGGGATTCTCTCTCTCTTTCTCTCTCTGCCCCTCCCCACTCATGCTCTCTTTCTCTCTCAAAATAAATATAAAATAAATTTTAAAAAAAAGGAAAAGGTAAAGGAAAGGAACAGAGAGAAAATGGAACAAATAGAAGACATATAGAAAAACAGACTGAAACCCAACCACATCAGTAATTATCAGTAATTACATTAAATGTAAACAGACAAAATACTCAAAGTGAAAAACAGAGGGCATCCGTTTGGATACAAGAACAAAAACCAACCATATGCTCTTCATTAAATACATGGACACTGAAAGGAAGAAAGAAAAGTTGGGTTATGTTCATATCTGACAAAGAAGAGTTTGGGACAAAGATTATTTCCAGAGATAAAGAGGGTCATTGCATAATGGCAAAGAGTCAATTCAGCAAGTAGACATAATAATCTTAACTGTGCGCCATGGATAGTCTTAATATAGCTTCAATACATGAAGCAAAAGCTAACAGAACTAAAAGAAATCAGCAAACTCACAATAATAATTGGAGATGTTCACTCCTGAGATATTGACAGAAAACAGGCGGAAAGAATACAAAAACAGAGGATTTGGAAAAGAGAATGGGAGGCGGTGGAGAGAGAAACCCTAATCTTCTGAGGAATTGCACTTTGGAGAGAGCAGAGACTTGAGGAGTGGCTGAATTGAGATACAGGATCAAGGGTAGAACCAAATGGAAGAAATGACAGCATGTTTGTATTTTGGTGAGGACGCTCCAGGAGGGGTGGGAGTTGGTGATGCGGGACAATGAGTGGACTTGAGTAGGCAGGACGGGATGTGGACACGAGGGGAAGAAGTGGCCCCTGAGGGGTCGGCCCGAGGGGTCAGGAGCATGGAGCTGGAGAAGCGGAGCTTTCCCAAAATGGTGTTGGTGTTGGCCACCAGGCCTTGTCCTATGGCCAGGCCTCCTGGGGATGGGCAGGATCCTCACCAGGCTCTCAGACTTGAGGTGCTCCTGTTCTCCAGATCTTTGTTCCAGGATAATCCAAGCTGGTCACAGAAAGCTACCCCACCACAAGAGGCTGCGACAAGAGTGCTGCTTCTGTAACTTTCATGCATATATAAAATTCACATTATATATGAACATATATCAGCATTACGTACATATGTTTTAACATTCAGAGATTTGATTCCGTTTTTACAGATAACACATAAGGATGAAACTACACATATTTTTAAGTTTATTTATTTTGAGAGAGAGAGAGAGAGAGAGAGAGAGAGAGAGAGAGAGAGACAGGGGCAGAGAGAGAGTGAGAATCCCAAGCAGGCCCTGCATCGGGCTCTGCACTGTCAGCACAGAGCCCAGTGCGGGGCCTGAACCCACAAACCACAAGATCGTGACCTGAGTGGAAGTCAGAAGCTTAACCCCCTGAGCCACCCAAGCGTCCCAAGGATGAAAAGATTTTTATTTTATTTTTTTTTCAATATATGAAATTCATTGTCAAATTGGTTTCCATACAACACCCAGTGCTCATCCCAAAAGGTGCCCTCCTCAATACCCATCACCCACCCTCCCCTCCCTCCCACCCCCCATCAACCCTCAGTTTGTTCTCAGTTGAAAAGATTTGTAAAAGTAATTGACTCACAGAAAAGGAAATAGCTCCGAAACATAATTTCTCACAAAAGAAGTCCACGTTAAAACTGTAAGGAGATGCTCATGTCTCCCCAAATTGGCAAATATCAAAACACTTGCCAACACACTGCATTGGTAAGGGTGTGGGAAAATGCATCCTTGTTCATGTCAATCTGTAAGTTAGTATGAACTCTATAGAGGGTAGTTTGGCAATATGTATCAAAATTACAAATGCACAAAGGATCTAACAATTCCTCTTCTAGGACTTTAACTTTCATGTCGGGAAAGGCCTGTCCAAGGTGGTTCATTGCAGTTTTGTCTGTAACAGATGCCTGGAAACACCATAAGTGACCATCAGTAGGGGGTTGGTTAAATAAGTTATGGTATATCTGTACAATGAAAATCATGCTGCTACTCAAGAAAATTAGAAAGGTCCTTATGTGCTGATATGGAATGATAGCCAAGCTGTATTATTTTTTTTTTAATGTTTATTTATTTTTGACAGGGAGAGAGAGACAGAGCATGAGTGGGGGAGGGGCAGAGAGAGAGGGAGAGAGAGAATCCGAAGCAGGCTCCAGGCTCCGAGCTGTCAGCACAGAGCCCGACGCAGGGCTTGAACTCACAGATTGCGAGATCATGACCTGAGCCCAAGTCGAACACTCAACCGACTGAGCCACCCAGGTGCCCCGCCAAGTTGTATTAAGAAAAAAAAAAAAAAAAAGCCAGGCAATAGTATGCTATAATTTTTGTAAAGAATAGAAATGAAAAGACCAAGCAAAATATATAGGTATATATGTCATTGCCTGGATAGACAAATAGATGATAGGTAGGTAGGTAGATAGATAGGCAGGCAGTCTCTGTGTGTGTGTCTCCCTGGAAAAATACATAAGAAACCAGGGAGGGGAACTGGATTCTGAATGATAAGAGTGGGAGGGAGGAAAAATATAAGCAAGCACAAATAAAAACAAACACAGACGGCAGGAGACAGTGTGTAACTAACAGTACTCACATAGTCTACTTCCTGTTCCCTTTCTAAATACTAACTACATTTTCTCTTCTAGATAACCGTGTTTCAGAAATCCCGTCAAGAAAATTTGCAGGAACTTTAAATCCAGCAATGTGACCACAGACTAGGCTAAGGTGACAGGAGGTGAGCACTGGGTAAGTCTGCCGGTCACCTTTGCAAAGTACCCACTTTGTGCTTTAGACGGAAAGGCCACACTCTACTGCCGGTAGTTCATGACCAGTGACTCACCATTCCGGTTTTCAGTCTGTGGACGTACTTTCAGTATTATGAGTTATTGAATCAAAACACGAATACAGACCATTCTCTGTCGTCCTTTGTGAGGCCTCTCTTGATGAGGTAACTAGATTAACAGGACAAAGCTGAGGGTCAAAGTGTGAGCCAGTAGGATGCCTCCTACCCCAATAATGTAATCGGTGTCACCTTTCTGAAATGAACTGAAGTCTGCCATTGAGGCATACGGGCACAGGCGGGCGTAAGGGAGACTTTGGGTCAGACCTGGCCACCGAGGCCTTGCTCTTCCCCTGTCCTGTTCCACGTGTGCATCGCCTGCCTCTCTGCGGGGACTTTAAACACCCAGGGCAGCTGGCCAGAAGCCTTGATTTTGTTTGCTGTTGTTGCCCAATCTGATATTGGTGGTTAGCAAACCCAGCCAGGCTCCTGGAGCAAAACAGATGGCTTTCTTCCCCCTTCCGATCTCCAGGGGTCTTCAGTGGAGAAGCTCCCAAGATTTCGTGGCCAACTAGACTTGAACTAACCTTCCTTAAGGCTGACAGCTCACCTCAGCACCCTCCTTCCCTCTACGCCCTCTGCTTCTGCAGCAACACGGAGCCTACGAGCCCTGCATTCTTTCTGTGGGAGTCTTCCCTGCCTTCTCGACTGTTCCTCACCCCTCCTCTCATCCCAGTGTGTTCCCACAGAACTCCGAAATGAAGCAGATTCATGACCCCCACAAACCAAGGTTGAATATCTGATAGCAATCTGCCCTTCATCCGAGAGACTCCCGAGCACCAAGGACTTCACTCAGAGGCGTGAATCTCCATGGTGACTTTTATGGCCACACGAGGGGATCCAGGAGGGCCCGGGCAGAGGAGCCTTGCCAGGTGGCGACTCTGTCCACCCTCTGGTACCCACCACCGCGCAGCTGGTTCAGCTCCGTCCACCACAGGGAAGGGCATCGTGCCCCTAGGTACCACCTTCAGCCACCCTTCTGCAGTCCAGCCTTCTTGATGGGTTTGGGAGTGCCCTGAGCTATTACAAAGGATTATGTCCACATGCACAGTCAGGTGGGGTCACCGTCATGGGACACAGCTAGTTTCTATCAGGCTAGACAGGGAGCAGATGACGTGCTGGCCAAGAAGGATGAAGGCCGCTCCCCAGCCTGAGCCAGGTGCACATTCCTTGAACAGGGTTTTTCACACTAAGTCCCCGGCCTGTGTTCCCCGAGGGCTCAGGAGCTGGCCACTTCCAAAAGCGTTTCGCGTTTCTGGGTAACAGCCACCAGTGGATTGTCCGGTCATCTGCTTCCACTCTGTCCAGTCTGGCGGCCACCAGCTACCCCTGCCTACCGAAACGTGCCTAGCCTGAATGGAGATACTCTGGAAGCGTAAAACAGACACCAGATTTTGGAGATGTAGTGCAAAATAAGAATGCAAAACATCTCATTAATCCTTGTCTATACTGATTACACACTGAATGGCAATATTTTGGACAGGAGTTAAACATATTGTTAAAATTAATTTGGGGGGCACCTGGGTGGCTCGGTTAAGCATCCGACTTCAGCTCAGGTCATGATCTCGCGGTTCGTGAGTTCGAGCCCCACGTCAGGCACTGTGCTGACAGCTCAGAGCCTGGAGCCTACTTCGAATTCTGTGTCTCGCTCTCTCACCGCCCCTCCCCTGCTTGTGCTCTGTCTCTCTCTCTTTCTCTCAAAATATAAAAGAAACATTAAAAAAAATTAAAATTAAATTACTTTTCAATTTCCTTTTCCTTTTTGTAAAATGTGGCTCCTAGAAAATCTTAAATTACGTACGTGACTTGCATTATGACATTTCTATGGGGCGATTTCCATCTACTTGGTAAAGCCAAGCACTGCACTTCTCAGAATCTCTTCTTGAAGAGGCTAGAGCGTCAGTCAAAAGGGAAGGCACAAGAAAGGCGGGAGGCAAAGGTGAGCAGCGGCCACTAGGCTTTGAAGGTCATCGTTGGGTCAAGGTGGTTCCAGTCGGTCCTCGCTCTTGCCCTGCAGCCCGAGATCATTCCTGATGGACGGTCTCACTGAACCAACACGCACCGCCACCACCATCCCCGCCGCTCCCCCCGCCCCCAGACCCTTTGCGGCAAACTCAGAGGGCAGCCACAAAGAACCAGAATCTTCCAAAGACGTCCCGCCCACCCCACTCCCCAGCCCTCCCTTAGTCCCGGGCACTCAGTGGCGCCGGGCCAGGTCAACAACCTTGTTCCGGTCTAACTGCCCTCGCAGCCTTCGCCTGCCAGCGCCTCCGCAAAACAAACAAACAAACCCCCCCAGAAAACAAAACTGGGAACATAAAACACATTGATTAATGTATCAAAATGCAACTGACGTGGCTCTGAAGCAGAGGCCTGCTCTTCGCTCTGAGGCCTCCTGCCCCCGGACTGAGATTCTACTTCCTCGTGTTCTGCCCACCCCTCGGTCTTCTCTCTCCTTCGCTGTCCCCTTCCCCCCTGGCTGCTTCTTTCTCGTCCACCTCCCCGCTGTTCTGTTCGGAAAGCATCTTAAAGGAAAAACACCCTCTCTCACTCTCTCTCTCTCCTACGGTCAAATTTTGGAGAACTCTACACTTACTTCTTCACCTTTGGCTCCCGTTTGGACACCCACAATTCCCCGGTGACGGTCACCAACGGCCTAGTTTCCGCATCATTGGTTTCTTTTTGGTCTTACTCAACCTGACTGACCTCACAGGAGAGCTGGGCATCACTGCCCGGTCTCTCCCTCCCCAGCCCCTTCCCACGGAACATCTCCCCTCCCCCCCCTCGCCCCCCACCCCCCCGCCCCTGCTTACTGACCTTCCCTGGCTCCTCCTCCCTCCCAAACCCTCCATCAGGTCTCCCCGGGGCTCTGACCTCAGCTCATGTCCCTTGTCACCTTGTGCTCTCTCTGGGCACCATCATTTATTCTGCAGTTTATTTAAACTATTGTCTCCAAAGGAAGGACTCCTACATCTCTCTTTCCAACACCTGCTACCTGGGGTGACCCTAGGCCCCATGTTTACTGGGTCCAAAATGGAACTCACCTCCCAGTTTTCCACGTACAAGAAGTGCTGTCAAGGGGGGGGCGCCTGGGTAGCTCAGTGGGTTAAGTGTCCGACTCTTGGTTTCTGCTCGGGTCATGATCTCACGGTTTGTGAGTTCGAGCCCCACGTTGGGCTCTCTGCTGACAGTGCAGACTGTCTCTCTCTCTCTCTCTCTCTCTCTCTCTCTCTGTTCCCCTACCCCCACTTGCTCCCTCCCTCTCTCTCAAAAATAAACATTAAAAAAAAAAAAAGTGCGGTCAAGACCCATAGGTTGCAAGTGACCTTCGTAAGCAAATGGACCTTTGAACAGACTTACGCAAAGCCCGGTGCCTCGAGTGATGTCCTCAGGACCTGGCATCCCTTCACCTCTGGGGTGAGCCTCTCTCCATTTTTGCTTCATTCTGGGGCTGGCCCTACAGGCATGTTGGTTCCTGCCAGCTCCAGACTCAAGCCCAGTGGAAAGGAAGCATCTCTCCCTGCTGACTTCTGCTCGACTCCCTGGATTCACCCTGATGGGACCACGTGTCCATTCCAGAATTGGTCCCTGTATCCAGAGATAGGATTGCACCGATTGGCAAATGGATTATATACATATACAAACAGTCACCAGGAAGAGTAGGTTGGGTGGCTGGCCAGGATGGAGTTCACGCGTCTCCCACAGGGGCTGGAGCCTCTCTCGAGCTGCAAGGGCAGAGAGTGGGTGAGAGATGGGTCCCCAAAAGGAACGTAGGGTCTACTTCCAGAAGAAGGGAGAACTGATATCTGGTCAGGCAACAAGGGCGAATGTCCAATCTACAAAGTGCCATGACCTCGTCCTTCCCTTCTGGTCACATACCCCCAAAGTACTGGGTTGGTTCTTTTTCTGTGTCTGTTCTTTTGCCTGGACTATCTCAATGGTTCCCTAAGGAAACTTCCGTCTCTCACCACGTGTGTTAGTAGTTTGCTCATGTTGCTGGCCGAGTAGTGTTCCATTCTTACGTTATACTGCATTTTAAAATATTTACTTCTTAAAGTTTACTCTTGAGAGAGGGAGACAGTACGTGCATGCACACACAAGCGGAGGAGGAGCAGAGAGAGAGGAGAGAGAATCCCCAGCAGGCTCCACACTGTCATTGTGGAGCCTGACGCGGGGCTCAAACCCACGAAACGTGAGATCACGACCTGAGCCGAAACCAAGAGTCGGATACTTAAAAGACTGAGCCACCCAGGCGCCCTGCATTTCTTTAAATCCGTTCACCTATTGATGGACGTTTTTGGTTATTACAATTAACCATTGGTGTATAAGTCTTCGTGTTGACGTATTTCCATTTCTCTTGAGTAGACAACTCGTAGGACGGATGGGTCGGACGGTGAGTGTGCTTAACTCGTCGAGGAACTTCCAAGCTGTTTTCCAAACTGGTTTGACTGTTTTGCATTCCCACCAGCCATGTAGGAGAATTCCATGTGTTCCACACCTTGCCAATACTTGCTACTGTCAGATGTTTTAACTCCAACGTTTCTACAGGCGTGTAGGGGTATTTCATTGTGGTTGTGATCGGCAGTTCTCTGCGTGTGAGACTGCACATTTTGCATGTGCTTTTGGGCCCTCTGTATATTTCTTTTGTGAAGTGTTTGTTGAAATGTTTGCTTAATTTCAATTGGGTTACATGACTCACTGAGTTTATTTGCTAAAGAACTGTTAAGAAATTTTGCATCTGTGTTGAGGGATATTGGTCTTTAGTTTTCTTTTGTTGTAAGACCGCTGTCTGGTTTTGGTGTCAGAGTAATAAAATGATTTGGAAGTGATTTCTGTTTTCTGAAAGGGTTTGTATAGGACTGATATTAATTTCTCCTTAAATGTTTGTTTGAATTCACAAATGAAGCCATCTGGGCCTAGACTATTCTTTGTGGGAAGGTTTTTAATTACAAATTTTCTTTGATAGATACAGGGCTATTCAGATGTCCTATTTCTTCTGTCAATTTTGGTGATTTGTTTCTTTTGTTTTTCTTTTTTCTTTTAGAGACAGAGAGGAGAGAGAAGAGAGGAGAGGAGAGGAGAGGAGAGGAGAGGAGAGGAGAGGAGAGGAGAGAAAGGGAGAGAATGAGAGAATCTTAAAGCAGGCTCCATGCAGGGTTCAATCCCAGAATTCTGGGATCATGACCTGAGCTGAAATCAAAAGTCAGATGCTCAATCGACTAAGCCACCCAGATGCCTGGTAATTTGTATCTTTTAAGAAATGTGCCCATTTTATCTGAGTTATCAGATTTAAAGGCAAAAAGTTATCCATAATATCCCCTTGTTATCCTTTAAATGTCTATAGAATCTGTGATGATGTCCCTCTTTTCTTTTTTCAGTGTGGAGTATTGTGTGTTGGGGGGGAGGGGGAGAGGGTAGCGATGGGGTAGAAAGAACTAAAATCTAATTCTCCAGAGTAGAAAATCAGTAGATAACACCTCTGATGGGAAGAAATCAAGAATAGGTTAGAAACATGTGGTAGATACTAGAAGAAAATGGAAAAGAGTTGAAAGTGGATGGGATTAGTGAATGGTGGGGCAAGGTGGGCCAAGGATTGAAAACCAGTTAATTCCAAACTAGAACAAAGTTCCACTCCAGGGTCCTTTCATTCTGTATCTCACCTCTTTCATTTGCCTTTCCCTCCCCCAATCGAGGCTGCACCTGAAGTGTGCTCTGTGCTCCCAGCCTTCTGTGAACTCCTCTCATCAGCGCCATTGGAAGTCTTAGTTCAGTCCCGTCTCCCTGGTTGTCTGACCCAGTTTCTACCCCATCTTTGGGGATGGCAGACCTAGACATCCCCAAGGATCCTGACCTTGGACCAATGGTGTATCGAGTGTACTTGAAACTCCAAGGATTCCCCTCCTCAATATAGCAAAAGTATCTTTAGTAATAATCATGAATGAAACAAATAATAGTAACCAGAAATGCTGTGAAAAATCTTAAGCTTCTAAAAAAGTGGTGATTGATTGATTGATTTAGAGGGAGAGAGAGAACCTCAAGCAGGCTCCTTGTTGTCAGTGCAGAGCCTGACTTGGGGCTCAGACTCACAAACCATGAGCTCATGACCTGAGCTGAAATCAGGAGTTGGATGCTTAACTGACGGAGCCACTCAGGCGCCCCAATTTTATTGAACTTTTAAAAGATGTTAGTAAAAATTAAATAAGTATTAAAGTACAAAGAAGGGCATAACTAGTTAATCTTTTACTATGTAGTTTATCTTTACTCAATGGCTTGCATTTTGATTTTTTTTGGTGATAGATCTCTATGGCAGATGTTTTTTCTTAAATACTTGCCCCGTAGTAAGCGCATTTTCATTAAATCAACACATCAGCATCATTTCCATAATCCAATCAACCCCCGTGACTGCCAGCGCTGCTCACGGGCAAGCCACTCTCTCCAGCTCTGAACTGCCCTCTATCTGCTTAATAGGTCACTGACATCTCAAACCTGAGAAGACAGTCACGCATTCATTTAGCATCCAACACATATCGAAGAGTCAGTAAATGGACCGGCCACAAACAGCCAGCTCTTACAATACTTCCCCATCTTGGTAATCACATCACCGGTTATCTGGTTACTTCGGCCGGCCGGCCGGAAACCTAGGAAATACCCTTGACCCCTCTTTTCCCCTCACCCTCTACATTAGATCCATCCCTCCGTCTTAGCTGTTTTTCCTCAAAAGTCTATCCTGTCTATACACTTCTACCTCCACTGCCCCCACCATTTCTTACCTGGACTAGTGCAACAGTCTTCCACTCTGGACTCCTCCTATCCAGGCTCCATTCTGCAGCCTGAGAGCATTTTTTTTTTAATTAATCTATTTTTTACAAAAATTTTTTAACATTTAATTTTGAGAGACAGAGTGTGAGCAGGGGAGGGACAGAGAGAGAGAGAGGGAGACACGGAATCCGAAGCAGGCTCCAGGCTCTGAGCTGTCAGCACAGAGCCCGGCGCGGGGCTTGAACTCGCCGTGAAATCATGACTTGAGCCGAAGTCGGATGCTTCACTGACTGGGCCACCCAGGTACCCCATTAATTAATCTATTTTTTAGAGAGGGTTTTGAGAGAGAGGGGCGGGGGAGGCAGGGAGAGAGAGAGAGAGAGAGAGAGAGAGAGAATCTTAAGCAGGCTCCATGCTCAGTGCAGAGCCCAACATGGGGCTTGATCCCAAGACCCTGGGATCATGACCTGAGCAGAAATCAAGAGTTGGACGCTCAACCGACTGAGCCACCCAGGCGCCGCCCCCACCCCCGGCCCACTAGAGAGGTATTTTTTTAGATGCCAGTTTTGCAGTGAAATCTGCTGCTGAAAACTTTTGCCCATATAGTTTGCAAAGTCCAGCGTGGCCTGGCCCCCGGCCACCTCTCTTCAGCTTCAGCTCACTGCACTCCAGTCTGTCCAGAGGTCCTGGACCTCAGATGTGCTCCTACGTCCAGAACTTCATACGAGCACCGCTCTTTCCTCTGCACCCCTAGTTCTCAGCCCTCTGGACTCCGGCTACCTGCCTCTTCCCCCGTGAAGTCTTCCGTGCCCCACCCTGAGGTCCGCTAGCCCAGGAGGGCGGTGAGAGTGTCCCCCTACTCATCCCATATCCCCGGCACCCAGTACGGAGCCTGGACCCGGGCGGATCCTCGTGACAAGGGTGGCCAGTGTCTCCCTGTTGTTGGAGGGGCAGAGGTCGGGAGCTGTGCTGTCTGGGCACGCACAGGGCACACACTGGGCACACACAGGGACGGGTGGTTCTGCAGAAAAACCACCAGACAGAACGGAGCTGCCTTTCTGTAGGCTGGGCCAAACTTCCCAGAAGTCTCCGTGTACCCCTGAAGTTAAGTGTCTTAGGAAAACGCACGCCAGAGGCAGGACTCCCCTCCCCACCCCCTAAAGTCCCGGTGTCGATCTCAGCACCTCCCCACCCCCCTTCCCTCCGGGGCTCAGTAGCCCAGGGCTTCCAAGCGTCAATTTGGTCTAGATGCGTACCTTCCCTCCAAGGCAAAATGTACCCATGACTTTTTCGTGTTTTTGAGGCAGCCCAGAATAAGCAGGAGGTGTGAAGTTTTATTACCCCCTGGGAACTATTGACACTGGGCGTGCTGCTCTGGCCGGGGCTGTGGGAGGACATGGGCGGGCTCCTTGGAGCGACGAGTGGGTGGCCTGGCTCCCGGCTCCCAGGGGAAGGGACACAGCTGTGTAGGGCTATTATTGTTCCAGCACCAAATCCTTCCAAAGCTCCAACTGGATTGCTTGGAGGCGGCCTAATTAAGGCTGCTGTTTTCTTCTTCTTTCCTCTGTTTGTTTACTTTCAGCACTTGCCACCTTCCAGGGGAGTATGGTGTAAGTTAGAAGTCGCTCCTCTGGCCATTTGAAGATGTGGGTCAGAGCTCTCTGACATACACAAAAATAAGTAAGACCATACAGGGTTTGGTTAATATAGTCTATGAACTTAAACTTCTACCTACCTAAGGAGGTATGTTTGTCGGTGTGCACCTATCTTTACAGGCCTGAAGGGAGAGTATACTTTCGTTTCCTAGGTTTATGGAACATTTATAAAAATTGATCAAGGACTTGGACAAAAAGAAAACTGCAGCAAAAATTTTTTTTAATATAGAAAAGCTCAGGTTATACTTACTGGTTATAATCCAATAATATTTGATTTAGCAAGGACAGTGTTGTTTTTTTTTTTTTTTTTTTTTTTTTTTTATATTTAGAAATGGCATATTCCTAGGTAGCTCTTAGCTCAAAGAAGAAATCTAAAGTCCAAGCAAAAACTACAGAGAAAGCGACAGAGAGAACACTTAATGGCAAAACCTGAGATAAACAAAACTGTATTCAGAAGAAAATCGATAACCTAAACCTGCCATCATTGTTTAAAAAGAAAGGTTGACACAAAACAAAATAAAAAATGTATTTATCTTACAAAGCAAAAAAGGAGGGGCGCCCGGATGGCTCAGGTCATGATCTCACAGTCTGTGGGTTCAAGCCCCACGTTGGGCTCTGTGCTGACAGCTTGGAGCCTGGAGCCTGCTTCGGATTCTGGGTCTCCCCCTCTCTCTGCCCCTCCCCCATTCATGCTCTGTCTCGAAAATAAACAAACGTTAAAAAAAATTTTTTTTAATAAAATAAAGCAAAAAAAATAGTAAAATAAATCAAAACAAGCTAGGTCGGGGAAATAAGATTAGAGACATAATCAACAAAACAGCAAAGAGAAACCCCAAACCAGTTCTTTGAAAAGAACAGTAAATAACAAATATTCAAGATCAAGAATAGGAAAGAGGCTCAGGAGGTACACACGCAATTCTATGGCAACACACTAAAAACCCTACACGACCCGGAGGATTTTAAAAACCAAACCTGCCACCAAAATGGACGTTGAACGTTCCAATCAGCAGAAGGCACGGGGGTGTGATGATGAAGGGGAGCCATTGGAGAAGAGTCTAGAACCTGCCATGTAACTTCAAAACGTTAGAACAGGAAACTGTCATGTAATTTAAGTATCACAAGCCATAGAAAATGGTGGCCATCTCTCTAACCCATTTTATGAAGGCAGGATAATTATTTTTTTATTTATTTTTTTATTTTAGAGGGAGCACATGAGCAGGGGAGAGGGGCAGAGGGAAAGAAAGAATCTTAGAATTTTATTTCAATGTTAATTTTTTTTTTCGAGAGAGAGTGCGTGCGTGCAAGTGGGGAAGGGGCAGAGAGAGGGAGACACAGAATCTGAAGCAGGCTCCAGGCTCCCAGCTGTCAGCACAGAGCCTGATGTAGGGTTCGAACCCACTAGCTGAGCCGAAGTTGGCTACTTAACCGACTGAGTCACCCGGGCGCCCCTTGAGAGAGCATCTTAAGCAGGCTCCGTGTTCAGTGTGGGGCTCGATCCTACAACCCTGGGATCCTGACCTGAGTCGAAATAAGGAGTCGGATGCCCAACTGACTGATCTACCCAGGCATCCCTGCGGCAAAATTTAAATGATAAAATCTGCTGCAGATAGGGAGAACATTATGGAGCCCTCACTTTAAAGATGCAAAGACTCAAAAATATTAGCAAACAGAGCCAGGAAATGTATCAAAACAATAACAAATTAACACATTCTGAGCAAATGGGGCTTATTCTAGGGAGTAAGGGTGGTACCTATCAGGAAATCTATCAACATCATGAACGAGGTGAGGAGAAAAAAACAATCCGGTGCTAAGGCTAGATGCTGAAAGGGCAACTGCTGTAACTCAGCAGCCATTCCTAACAAGTCGGTACAGATGAGAAGATGGCCTAATTCGCGCTAGGGAAATGCAAACTGAAGACAGGACCCTACTCTGTACCCATCAGCCGGGTCAATCCTGCAGATGCTATGGTAGGACCTCGGCAGCATTTTTTGAAAACGATCTTGTCTATACCCCCAGCTGCAACCGGCCCCGAGGGGTCTACCGTGTGGAAATGTGGTGCATCCGCACAAAAACGGGGATGTTCACCGGAGCCTTGCTCTGGGGTGGGGGGGGGGGGGGGCAGGCACGGTGCGGTGGACGGAAAACGAAGCGAGAGACCCCGTCACCACGGAAGTAGTTGAGTCAATTACAGAACGGCAGCATTGGAGAGAAGGCTGAGAAGTTGCATATAGGATTCCAATATGCATAGAAACAAATGCCGGGAAACCACGTGTGAGTACGTCTCCCCGTGTGTATATAGCCGTGCACACACGCAGGGAGAACATGGGCAGTGCACGCGGTATCCGCGGGGGATACGCGGGGGCAGAAAGGGACAAATAATACCGCACTACCTGCTTTCATATGGTAACAGATACGTGGACTCGAATTTTTGGCTTGCGTTTGTATGAAGAAAATCTAAACTAATTGGAAAAGTTCCAGCAGGACAATCCAGCAGCGAGGAGCTCTCTCTCTTCGGTGTCTCCGATTGCTCGAACCATCCCCCGGCCAGAGAAAAAGCTGCTTGGATCAGTAACCACTGCTTAGGACCTGGTCTCAGTGCACTGGTGGCGTGGCACCATTGAGAAAGGTCGATGTCCCACGCACCCCCTTCTTGTGTCAAGTGTCTCCAAGGCCTAGAGGGCCCGGATGGCGTGTCTTCGAACACTGTCCCCCTGTCCTGGAGCCCCTGCAGGATTCAGGTTGTGCGGTCCTGCATGTGGGGACATGAGCCACACCTCCCAGAAGCTCTCCCACTTGGAAGGGCGCCTTCTTTGGGTGTGTGCTTTGGTTTGGAGAGTGTAGCCCCTCCCTTCTTTTGAGTTCTCGGATTTCTGTCTGACATGGGCTTCTGACAGGCTCACTCTTACTGAGCTCCCGTGGGCAACGGGGACCGGGGCATCTGAATGGGCAGGACGGGACACTTCTCAATTAATCCAACTCTTTGCCCGTTCCACGCTGAATTGTGCAGCTCAGTGTGGCTGGAGGAAATCAGAACCAGGCTGCCTGGTCTCCCCTTAAATGCATGATCCCCAACCTCAAACGGGCCCTCCATGTTTCCTGGCTGACCCGCTGCACATACTTCCCTGTCTGCTGCCTTGCCCATGATCTTCAGTGACTGTCTTATATTCCCTTCCTCCTCCAGGTCTCCGTCACCCCCCACCCCCCCACCTCCATCACCTCTCTGCTGATGTGACCAAAGAGAAGCAACGGAAATGAGGGAACGAGAATCTTCTGAAGTTTCTACCACATCCACCCCTCTTCCTGGCCAGTCTCCCTTGTCCCCTTTCACTGTCTTCCTTTATTATTGCCCCCCACCCTTTCTCGAAGTACCAGCCACTTCTCTCCTTCTGTTCACGGCCAGCTGACTCCACAGAGCTGTCAACGTGCGCTGTCTCCGGCTTCCCCCCCTCCCACTTTCCTGTTGACTCCAGCGCAATCTGGCTCTTACCCTCTCCGCGCTACTCAGACTGCTCTAGAAGGCTCCGGTGACCTCGATGCTGGAAACCTAGTGTTGCCGGTCCTCAACCCACCTGATTTATCAGCAGCATTTAATAGCCTCCCTCCTTCTGAAACCTTTCTGGACTCGGCTTCCAGGACCTGCGCCCTCCTGGCTTCATGTCTGTGTCTGTGGATGGTCCTGCCATCTCCTGTGCTCTTCCCCTCCGTCTGTCTCAATTCTAGACTTTGGGGAGCCCCAGGGCTCAGATCCGGGGCCTCTTTTCTTCGCTACTCCCCCTCAACTCCTTTGGGGATTTCATCCAGGCTCCTCTTGTCATATGTGTGCTGATGATTCCCAATCGGGCGCCTCTGGCCTGGACTCACCTCTTTGAGCTCCAGACTCGTGGGCCCCACTGCCTTCTGCATCAAGCAGGCACCTTGAACTTAACACGTCCAAAGTGAGCTCCAAAGCTCTTCCTCCTGGGGTCTCCCCTTCTCAGCAAATAGGAGAAGTTCCTCCCTGCCGGGGCCCAGGCTGCTCGCCTGAGTGGTGGGGTGAGAGGCTGGCCGCACAAAGCTGGGCTTGGAGCACGGAACGGGCGGCTTACTCTTGGAAAGTGAAATAATGTTCAAGGTGAGGATCTGCCCCAGGATCATGCTTCCCTGGAGCGAGGGGACAGGTTATGTGTTCCTGTGAACGTCGGGATGTGTCTGGCATCGATCACTGGCACCGGTTCTAGAATCTGCGCAACACCAAGAAACCAGAAGAGAACGACCTGTCTGGGAAGTTGATAAAGCATTTTATTCCACAGGAAGAAAAATAACGACTCTGATATGAGAAACAGATGAAAGAGTCTTAACAGATGGGTGATTGTACAGAATCATGTTTACACAGTGGAGAACCAGGATTTTATCAAGCAGCTACTATGGTATTTTGAGGCACAGATGATGCTTAAAAACACAGCGGCCCTAGAGCCTTCTGAACACCCAGGTGAGTACCCACCAAGCTGGGGCTGCTAAGAGGTCTGCTTTCCTGCCCTCTGGTCGGTCGGTGGGCGCAGGGGATCCGCCTGAGCCCCTCGGGGGAGCCCTCCCCGGGGGGCAGAGCAGCAGCACTGGCCGCAGGGCCCTGCTGGGTCTGCCAACCATGCCGGTCAGGGAATTAGGATGGCTTTTGATTTCTCCTTATCCAATTTCTCCTTATTCAATTTATTTTACTTTCCTCAGAGAGAAACTGTGTATTTGGGACAGCATGAAAATCGGTAGAAATTATCATAACAAAGTCTCAGACATCAAGGGCTAAACACCAATTGAAAAAGAAATGGGGCATTCAAGGAGCCAGGGGCAGGGCCTGCTTCCTTCAGAGCTTTGAATTTTTTCCTGGCCAAGCAGGAAACGAAGTCCAGAGCCCCACCGAAGCCTTCCCACCGTGGCTGGCGTGAGGGAGCTCTAGCGGGAGCCTCTTCTCAGGCCCCTTCAGCAGCGAGGGCTCGCGTGACCCACCAAGATGCGCGACTGTTTCTAGAGCTAACGTTAGAAAGGAGCCCAGAGGAGGGCATCCGAACACCTCCCTGGGTCCCTCAGGAAGCAGTGTTGCGCCCTCCACCGGCTGGCTGCGTCACAGCTGCCATTGGGGGGGGGGGGGGCGGGGACGGGACCCAAGGCCGCCCTCGTCAGTCTTAGGAAATTCCACCGACTTCATTCCAGAAAGCGACAGAAGGCTCACTGAGGCAAACAATCAACCCTTCTGAGAGTTTCACCTTTAAGGGACGGTGATCTCTGGCAGTGGGTCACTGACGACAAAAATCACAAGGCAGACTTGTGGGGCGCAGAGGAGGAGGCTGGTGAGGAAGACACAGGTCACCCTGCTAGGGATCTTGTGCGTGAGGGGACGCAGTCACGACTGGCACCCAGCAAAAAAAACCCAAAACACGCCAACAAACGACAAACCCAAACCCACCCCAACCCTTCGCGAGCTAAGCTTCAACGCGGCAACCCCCCAACTTAGAGTCGGCGAAGACCACACAGACCTTGGGGTTCAAGGCGGTCCTCGAAAACCCCACTTAGCTAGAGCTCTCGAGCACTTGGGCTAAAGCTCCCTTCCTGCTTCTTTAAAAACACGCACGCACACGCGCATGTGCGCAGAGGGGAGGGATGGTGAGATGGACAGATCAGCTTCATGTGAGTCTTGGAAGGGTTTGGGTCAAGAGTTACAAACACCCAAACCTTGCACACATCCGCTGATCCGCTGAGTCATTTTCGATCTCCGCCACATGGGACGAGGTTGTTGAAACCGATTAGTTCTATCAAAATGAAAACGTTAAAATCACAAGGCTAGTCATTCATTCTAGAGTGAGCTCCCGCTCGCAACCTGTTTATTCCAACAAGAACAAGACCCAGGCAGAAGAGGGCACTCATACCAGGCCTTGCTACTGGCTGGAATTTAACACCGAGGACAAGAGATGTTTTAGCCAAATCTTGGTTCCACGAAGAACTTGCAAAACAGCTTTTTAATACTCGGATTTCATTCCCTTTTCTGAGACTCTCTCCCTCTCCCTTCTCGTCCCAGTGTTGCCATCACTGAGCCCAGGGCTGGGCGGCTGTGGTGCTTGCCTGTGGCTTTATCAAAAGAGAAAAAGAGTTCTAGGACTTTCTCCTTGTTGTTGTTCCGAAAGGAAAGGAGGGCATTCTTAACTGTGGACTTCTGATAGATCTGTGGATTTCTGATTTGTTAAAACCAACAGTTGTGTGAGATTTTTTTTTTCCCCTTCGAAATCAACAGAGCCTACCGGTGTTTCAAACTGATCCTCTCTGACAACATCCCAAGACAGACTTACAATGCTGGTGTGTGTGTGTGTGTGCAAGACTAGTCAGGACAAAGCCAAACAGACAGATGGAGGGAAAAGAATCTGTGATAATCTAGGAACTACTCTTAAAAGGGGGGGGGGGGGGAGGTGGGAAATAAATAAAAGACGGGTTGGTTTCTGAGCCACCTCCTTTGGGGGCTGCCCTCCCGCTCCAGCCTCGAGGCCGCCCATCCCCCCTCCGTCCTCTTCCTGCAAATACTCTGGTTTCCATAGCTAACATGGAACATTCTTCACCTTTCAAGAATGCCTTTTTTGTAGCGAGTACCCTGAATTACACATGTAGAATTAGTACAATAGAAGATCCAATATAACTTTATATTACTTTACAGCTAACAAACCTTTACACACGTCACAGGCCCTGCTCAGAAACGCTCCTGCATATTTACAAACACACAGTTGTACATATATACATGTTAACAAAATACAGGGCAATCTAAAAATTAGATTCATCTCAGTACATTTTTTTTTTTTAACGTCATTCAGCCAATACCTTTTGAAAATTACTTCCCCGTAATCTAAAGGAACCCCCCAACCCACCCACGAATTAATACGGTTTCCGTTCGTATCGTCCCCTCGTTCCTTGACAGCCCCCCCCCCCCCCAACCTTTTTCCGGTTTTGCCTCTGATTTAGGCCAAGCCTTTGGGCCTTTCCTCCCGATTGACTTGGGGCTTGTGTCTGCGAGCGTCTCTCTGGCAGCTGGGATTTTTCAGGAGTCCAGCTCCAACCGCTCTTGATTTTCAGTGAGTCTTAACATAAGTTGCTGCTCATAGTAAAGGCTCTTTGCATAGTTTATCTCTTGTGACAACTTGACGGCAAGGCCCTCCGATTTCACGTGGACCTGGAGAGCAGAACAGAATGAGTGACCTGCCCCCGAGGTGGAGGCCAAACGAATCACAGGACGCAGGCAGATTCCTGGAATCCGCGTCTTTGACATACGTCCCAGGTGACGGGGTAGCCAAGCCACAGTTATCTGACATTTGGGATGCCCTCTAACCGAGAGCCAGCGAGCCTCAGCTCTGAGGAGACAGGGGTCTGCTGAGGCAAGACCGAGAGCAAGAAGAAAGGGCTGCACCGAGGGGGTTCACCTCTAATGTCTGGTGCCAGTCAAAGAGGGAAGAAGAATCCTCAAACTAACGTCTCGAGGCCTTTCCTATCAGGAATGCTGAGTTGCTCAGTTGCTTTGAAAGGAGAGAAGTGTAGCTGGGCAAGGCTCCCCATCACAGAAAGGAACTTGTGGAAATACTCAACTTCTGGGTGTGAACTCTGTGAATCTACCAGCCCTGGCTTAAGCCGATGACCCCAGGGGAGGCTGCACAAGCCAAGCCAAACCCAAGTGCATTCCTGAGCAGGGGAAGGTCAAGGGGAGGCTGAGGAGAGAGGCCCAGCGAGGTTGGTTGTGGTTTCTGATCTGTAGAAAGAGCCGGGGATAAGAAGCAGGGCCATTTTGAATGGCACATCATTCTCAAGAGCAGCTTTGAAAAGCGCGGCACGCCGGGTGAAAAGTGAGCATGACGAACACCTGGGTTTCACGAAAAGCCACCAAGTCAGACCATGGAGATGGCGGGTCTCCTCACACGCGCTTCGGCTGAGCCAACAGGTCTCTCCGAGCGGAAGCGGCAAACAAAGTGGTCTAGACTGCCAGCTCTGGAGTCCTACTACCTGGGTTTGAAGCC
The DNA here is from genome assembly GCF_046562875.1 of Panthera onca. Lineage (NCBI taxonomy): Eukaryota > Metazoa > Chordata > Mammalia > Carnivora > Felidae > Panthera > Panthera onca. The sequence continues at coordinate 212,240,991 of NC_138346.1, forward strand.
CCAGTTCCTTCCAGCGCTGGCCATATAACCTCGCGCAAGGCACTTGCCCTCACCAAGCCTCCTTACCAGTCAAGTGGGAAAGACGGCCGCACAACAGCACGTGACCCTCAGGAAGTACTTAGTATCCAGCCTGGCCCAGGGCACATCCTTAATGGATGCTGGTTATTAATAGGAACGTTATTAAATACTAATAGCTTTCAAATGCAAGTCCTGCCGTGACAGTACCTTGTACCCTTTGGAGGCAACGTATCCATTTTATTCACAAATACTTATTTTGAGTTTATTCCGGGGAAGGGCCTTCGCTACGCTAGATACTGCTTCTTTGTGCAGAAGAGGAAAGTTTGCAATTGTTATAGAGGAGGAACGACAGAGGAGCCAGTGTGTGCTCTAAGACCTTAGGTTCAGTGCACCGAAGAGTCGCATTTTAGGGATAACCCCCCCCGCCACGTATCACGTCGTTAGGTCCCCCCCACTAACTAGAGCTGGCATGGCTGTCTGTGCTGTACCGACGGGCAGTGGAGGCACAAGTGCCCAGGAACTGGTGGGGTCGTCACTGGTAGAGCTGGGAGGGCAGCGTCACCCCAGTTAACGCACACCCTGAGCTCCTTCTGTATGCAGGACTGAGAAGCGGTACCCCTGGGGATTAGTAACCGCCCAGCGTAAACCTAAAGTGAATCCCTGTTGAAAAGCGTAAGCAGGGCAGAGGCGATCGGGGGCCCTTTCTGTCTCTCAGCCGCGGAATAGGCCAATTCGGGGGGGGGGGGGCAGCACGAAGGAGACAGGCCAGGTGGGTACTCACCATGGGCTTCTGGTGGGAAGGGCCAGGGATGGACACTCCACTGCTTGAGTTCACTGCCTTCTTGGTCACCTGCACATACACCTTCCCGTGGTCCTTGGAGACGAGGCAGTGGTAGAGATCGTCGTATTTGACTTCCAGGAAGACGGCCTCTCGATCCACATAGTCCCCACTTTTCAGGAAGTAAACGGCTTTGGAGGAGATGAGCACACAGTAGCTGTCGATGTTCTCCACGGCTATGAAGCTGTGGGAGAGGGGGAAGGGTCAGAAGGGCACACCGAGCGTGGCCTCGACCCACGGCGCCGGGCCGCTCCCGGTCACCGAGCCGAAGGAAGGGGAGGAGGCCTGGTGTGTGGGCTCCCGACCAGGCTCCCTCACGTTTACTACCCCTTGAGCCTCCGTCCCCTCATCTGTAAATCTGGACTAAAGGGGCCAGCGACCTCCCGGGCCCGTATGGCACATGGCCCCGTACACGGGGTGCTGGATCCAAGTAGCTCGGGACGACGACCAGCAGTACAATTTTATACCTGGAATTGCGCTGTGCGGGGTTTCTTTTTCAGCGAGAGTTTTTAGGGAGTTTGAGGCCCAGAGGAAATGGAACCGGGCCTCGCTGGGCAGAACAGAGGGAGAAAATATAATGCCGTTCGATACCCACTGAAGTGGCCGCTGACAACGTTCACACGGGCGGGGTGGTGGGGACGCAGGGGGAGGGCAGAATTAACGAGGTTTCCCAGACAGGCTGCTGCGAGAAGGCGGCACGACGCCTCCAGCATTCGCACACGTGCACCCCGGTCCCTCCTCGTCACGGTTCCAACGAGGCGGCCCAGCCCGGCCTCCGCTCCACGCTTCGGCGACGGGGAACCCGGGAGAATACCACCGCGTGTTCAGAAAACTCTAATAAATTGGAAAGTGCTTTCTGAAGGAAAGCTACAATCCCGATTTGACTAACTTCCAGTCCTTACTTGCAGGGGCTGTAGGGCCACTTGGGGGGGGGGGGGGGCGGGGAATCTCATTCCCCTTCCTCCATGGAGCTCACAGATTTAAAGTGGAAATTTATGCACGTCAAACCTTTCAGCTCAGCTCCTGAATGAAGGGCAGTGACCCTTGGAAACCGCCGCGGCAGCTCTCCGGGGCCTGGCTGCCTCTGTGGCATCTTGTGACAGCCTTCCACAATGGGGCGGCGACATCGAGGGACAGCAAAAGAGACCAGATGACGGCAAGAATACTAAGAGCTGACGACAGGCTGGCTGTCAAGCTCTGGCCCCCTGGGACTTGATGTCCTGAGAGGAATTTCCAAACTGCGGTCGCTGGGCCGAGGGAGGCTCTCCCCGGAGCTGCTTGGGGACTGGGGTCCCAGGATGGCTTTGTTTCTCTGCGGTCACGGAGGCCCGGGCATGGGCTGCTGGGGCACGGGCCCGTCTCCTTTCAGACCCAAGCATGTGCTGGGCACCCGCTCGCCTGCAGGCTTAGAGACCCCCCCCCCCCCCACCCTTCCAGAGCACAACCTATCGAAAGTCTTCCCACCTGACGATTTCCCAGTTCCAACTCCTCCATGAAGCTTGCCTGGAATCCTCCAGTCCTGCCCCCGCTTCTGAATACCTAGCTGCTTTTACCTTCAGAAGCACTGCCAAACCCTCGGCTCTCTACACTGAGGTAAGAGTGGGGTCTGCCTCCTACGCCCCCACGTCTCCCCAGGAGCCCACCCCCACCGAGAGAGCCACCCCCTACACGCTCAGTAAGTATCTGCCTGTTCCAGTTGCCACTTTAATTACAGCCTTGCATGACAAAAATTGGGGTTTATTGTTCTATTCTAACTGGGTGGCAATGCAAGAATGCAGACTTGTAAAGTCTCGATGCCAAAATTAGAAGTACCCTGCAGCTTTTGGTGTCCAGGCCACTTAGCACAGAATTTCCCACATTCCAGGTTCTGACAGTATTAGGGGGACAGCATTATCACTTCATCGAACTAAACAGAATCTAAAATAGCTTGTCCCGGGGCGCCTGGGTGACTCGGTCGGTTGAGTCTGACTTCGGCTCGGGTCATAATCTCGAGGTTCGTGAGTTTGAGCCCCGTGCTGGGGTCGCTGCTGTCAGCGCAGAGCCAGCTTCGGATCCTCTGTCCCCCTCTGTCTCCGCCCCTCTCCAACTTGCGTGCGCTCTCTCTCTCTCTCTCTCTCTCTCTCTCTCTCTCTCAAAAGTAAAAAAATAAAATAGGTCATCTGGGGAAAGAAAAGAGGAAACAGAGAGAGAGAGACAGAGAGAGAAATGAAAAAAGCATCCTGACAGAGAGGAAGCACCGCAGGGCCAGAACTTGCCGCGCAACTAGCATGAAAACCCAGATCAGCTTATAAGGTTTCTGAGCACGGGTGGGCTGGGCAGGCAATGGGCTCTCAAGAGACCCCAAACTTGGCCACCTCAGTTGGGATGAGAGCAGGAATGTGCATTAAAAATTCAACTGATAGGGCGCCTGGGTGGCTCAGTTGGTTGAGCGTTGGACTTCAGCTCAGGTCATGATCTTGAGGTTCATGGGTTTGAGCCCCGCGCCGGGCTCTGTCCTGACGGCTCAGAGCCTGGAGCTGCTTCGGATTCTCCCTCTCTCCCTGCCCCTTCCCTGTTCATGCTGTCTTTCAAAACTAAACAAACGTTAAAAAAAAAAAAATATTTCAACTGAGTTTATTTCCTTTCCTCTGGTCCTTGCCCCCAGTCTCACTCGTTTGGCACCTGCTGTAGCTGACATTTAGGCACAGCCTCTAGAAAGAGCCAAGGCCTTTCCATCCGGGCAGCTGCTCTCACACCGGGGCCAGGGTGGCTGAATTATTAGTGCACTTTCCATACTGGAACACTTTTAGAGGCTTTAAAATAGACTTCCTTCCAAGATGCCACAGAGGGCACAAGTCCTCAGTCAGGCCAGGACTGCTTTGGGAGGAAGCGAGGCCCTGAGCTCGGGTGCTCTCCCGAGGCATCTTCGCACAGAGGCGGAAACACAGGCCGCGAGGGCAGGGAGACGCTGCCAGGCCTGGCGACCCTGAGCAGCCCAGCTGCTGTCCTTCTGGGTCAGTTCCTTCATCTGACGACAGAGGGGATACTACCTGCTAGGAACGTCTAAAGAATTCACGGCCACACAGAAATGTGAGGGGAGAGCAACAGCTTTGTGAACGTGATAGACCTCTGTTCTGTGACCAGGGGCTCCCTTCGTGCCCTGAAGCCACCACGCATTAGAAACACTTTCTGGACATTTACGGGAACTTCTTTTTCTTCTTCTTCTTTATTTATTTGGGGGGGGGGGGCAGAGAGATAGGGAGAGAGAATCCCAAGCAGGTCCCATGCTCAGTGAGGAGCCCGATGTGGGGCTCGATCCCATCATGACCTGGGCCAAAATCAGGAGTCAGACACTTAACTGACTGAGCCACCCAGGCATCCCTCCATGAACTCTTCTAAAGTCTTTTCAAATCAAAAGCAGATCAGAGTCAATGGTACAATGGAGAGCAGGAGGAAGGGAGACCGTGAAGCCACGGCTGGGGTGCCAAGTCCCCAACGATGGTTGGAACAAGAACCCAGAGACTGACTTTGCAAAGCTCTGCCCTCTGTTTCCCCCCTGACGCTTCCCTAGTGCTCCTACAACCAACCACCAAGACTCGGGGTTTCCTGTTGGTCATCTTTCTTTTTGTTACAAAATCTGGAAATCACACCGAAGAATAATTAAAACTGGGCTCTAGACTAGGGGTCTCCTGTTGTGGAGACAGATCCCAAGCATTTCATCTGTGAGGGGACCCACAGCTCAGGGTGATCGGAGCAGTTGGCCGAGGCAGCTTTCCTTCTGCTAAAGGCACTTTCCTCTGTCCCGTTCTTCTCCAGAGCCATGGTGCTTCCCTCCCCTCCTGGCCATCCTCCTGCAGAAGCTTCTCTCCACAGGCTTTCGTGGGCTCCACTTGAGAGGCTCGGGGTTTTGCTCACAGAGCGGCAGCAGCTACTGTTGCCCTGGAGCCCAGTCCAGACCCCTGGCTTCCCACTTGTCTTTCTGGAACAACTGTGTTTCACACGGGGCTGCTTCTGACCCATAAATGAGGGACGATTGTGAAACCTCAGGGGATGACACAGGAAGAAAGCCAGTGTGGTCTCAGGCTGATCCTGAGCACATCCTTCCAGCCTTTGACCTAGTAAGAACCCACAGGGAGGGAGGATGAAAAAAATTGTGGCCTGAAACACAAAGCATCTGGATAAGCTCTACCCTTCAAATATGGAGGGAACTAGGGAAGTCACCCAGCGCCCTGGTGATACATTTTAGGTTGGTACAGACACTACAACTGCTTCTATAAAAAATAAGATTTTTAGACTTTAGGTAAAAGTTTTACTTTTCATCATCCTTTAAGGGGAGAAAGGGGGGCGGGGCGCCTGGGTGGCTCAGTCGGTTAAGTGGCCGACTTCGGCTCAGGTCATGATCTCGTGGTCCGTGAGTTCGAGCCCCACGTCAGGCTCTGTGCCAACAGCTCGGAGCCTGGAGCCCGCTTCGGATTCTGTACTCGCTCTTTCTCTGCTCCTCCCCCATTCATGCTCTGTCTCTCTGTCTCTGTCTCTCTCAAAAATGTATACATGTTAAAAAAAAAAAAAATTAAGGGGAGAAAGAGGGGACTTCGACCTTGGGATCAAGGTCAGAAAGTTTCTTCAGAAAGGCTGGGGCACATGGCTTACATCATTCTCCGAGGTGACAGGTGCTGACAGTGGGTCACTCTGGCAAGGTCCGATGCCACAGAAGGAAAACCCACTCTTGCTAACAACATCCCCCAACCACGAACACCACGGGGGCACTCTCGGGCACTCTCGGCCACCAACGGCATCACCAACGTTAGCTGCGGTCTCTCGCTTGGCGGTAGGTAGCGATGCCCTCTCCAAGTCGCGCAGCTGACATGCGACCAGCCGGCCCTGCCCGTCGCCTCTGCACGGAAGAGGTGCTCCGTTGATGGCGGCCACCGCAATTTCCTTCTTCCGTTGAGACAGACGCTAAGTGACCCTGACGGAGGGGGAGGGCCTTACAAGTCCCCAGACCCTCACGTCAGCAGGCTGGAGAAATGAGTGCCCTTCTCAGCAGCCACATGGAAAACAGGTTCAGGACCAACTAACTGGTCCTTGGGGAGAGAGCAATCTGCCAAGTAACTGCTTCACCCCGCCTCTTCAAGTTGATTTCTTTGTTTTCCTCCCACTTTTTGTTTTTTGCCTTATTAACTCTATTTGTATATCCATATTCTACTCAATTTTGGAGTCATTTCAAAATGGAAAAGTTCTGAGTCATCTTACTGCAAAAGCGCTCCTAGAATACCACCCCCCAAATGTGTCACCCCTCTGAGTCCATCCGTGACCCCCAAATCTGTGTCTGAGCCTGGTTTTCCACACAAATGCATCCCACACATCCTCACACTCAGGATGTGCTCAGCCAGGCTGCTCCTTCTCCTCCACCCCCCTCCCTGCCCCCGCCTGTCACGCTCGCTGGCCGGTATCTTGGTACAGCCAAATGGGCAAGAGGCTTGGGGGTCACTTTCACCCCCTCCTCACTCCGAATCTGTATTTAGCCAGCAGGACTGTGAATTACGCTGATGCCCTCTCCCCAGATACCCTCGACTCCGTCCTCCCCAATCCTTTTCGCTGCCACCGGAGCGAGAGAGAGGTGCCTCCACCGTTCACCGGGCCACTTATGTCCAGGGCGCCGCTGGCCGCCCTCCCACCCCTCGCCCCCGCCACTGCCCTGCCCTCCTGTCTCATCTGACTCTGATCCATTTCTCTGCTGCCGGCAAGGTTCCGTCCTTAATATGTAATTCTGAGTGGGATCGTCTTCAAAAACCTCACCACCGCCTATAGGACAGGTGAACTCGCTGTGGCTCTTAGGCTCTGGGCTGTGAGCCACCTTCCCACATGGGTGCTGCCACCACACCTGGTGAGCCCCAAACCTCCAGAAATGCCAGTAGCTCAGCCACCGTCTGTGCCTGTGCCCGGCACCCTTCTCTGTATACGGGCCCTTCTCTCTTCTCCCCTGGGCACGTTCTCCTCATCCTGCAGGACCAGGCCAACTGTCCACAGCCTTCCCCGGGCTCTCCGAGAATAAATTAATCACTTCCCCTTGAGGCCTCATAACACATGGCTCACGCTTCTATTTTAAAAGCAATCATATGTTACAGATAGTTGGTAATCCTGTCTGCTTCCCCTGCAAGACTGCAAACTCTGCAAGGAAAAAGCACATTTCTTACTCTTCCTGGCACATACTAGCATTCGATACATTTATGCCTTAGGTAGTCTTAGAAACTGACAGAGAATTCACATTGTAAGGTCCTCAGGAGTTTGTCAGAGCACAGGCAACTTTGTATGTTGGATATATTCTACCCAGTAGTCAAGTTAAAAAAAACTCTCTTAGAACTCTTGATCTAATTTACTAAAGATTTAGTCAAGCCATTCATTTTTATCGGCACGGCTGGCTAATCTGTCAAATGAGTTTTAATTCAGGGGCATATCCAAGAATGTCCAATTCCCTAAGTGTCTATGGTTATTGACAGAGTATTTCCAGGTTTAGAAAATGAAAGCTAACGAGCTTTAGCCCATTCCTCAAAAGGACTCGTCTTTTGTTTTTGTTTTGAGACTATATATGTTACCATAAGGCTTATATTTGTGATTCAATGCTGTTAGAATCAACACCATAATCTGTGCTCTAAAAAAAATAAATTCTGATTTCTGTCTCATCTGCAATTTGTCAAGAAAGACAAGATCCAAAATGCCATACACAAGTATGTTTACATGGAGGGCAAGAAAGGAAAATTTTATTTTTGTTTTTATTTCTTTTTGTACTTGAATGTGCTGACCATGTGCACGAATTCCTTTCATCAAACAGAGAAAGAGCTTATTTGGCTGCTGGGCTAATAGGCTATTTTTCTTTTCTTTTTTTTATACTTCTCTGTACTAAAATAAAAACCTCATAAATGTTATTGTCTGAAACAACATTTAAAAAATACAATCCATGGGGCACCTGGGTGGCTCAGTTGGTTAAGCGTCCGACTTTGGCTCAGGTCATGATCTCACGGTTCGTTGCGTCGGGCTGCCTGCTTTGGATTGTGTGTCTCCCCCTCTCTCTGCCCTTCCCTTGCTTGTGCTGGCTCTCTGTCTCTCAAAAAATGAATAAATGTTAAAAAAAATTTTTTTTAAATAATAAAATAAAAAATACAATCCAGTGGTCAAACTCCAGGAAACAGTAGATCAGAGCAGTTTCTTAGGTCATGTGGGTTGCTCATGGGAACCTTTTCTTAAAAGGTAAGAGCCACCCTAAGGCTTACAATGCTGGTGGGTCACTTTGTGATAAAGTTGTAGAAATAAAGTAGGGACTTGTTTTCCTTTCTTTTTCTTCTTCTTTCTTAAATGAAAATGAGATCCCTGGCTACAGATGAGACACTAGTTACAAGGAAAAAATAATTTAATCAGATTGGACAAATTTTACTTTAACATCATCTTAACCCAGGATCCTATTTCAAAACCAAAACTGCAAAGGATGGGAAGCAATGATAATTCTGTAGCATACCAGAGAAGCAGTGGATTCTTCCAAAAACCAAAGCCTTTTTAGCCGGCCAGACCTTAAATCGTATGTCAGTAACTATCTTGTTAATACTAATTAATGAAATAAAATAAAAAAATTAAATGAAACTTGATCTGGGAGAACACAGTTGAAGTGCCCATGGCACTGGGGACTTTGTGGGGTTTTCACTACATCAGGAAGTAATTACACAACATTTTCCAGAAGTGAAACAGTGAGTCTAACTGGAAAAAAATGTGGAAACATTTAGTTAGAACAGTAGAGCAAGGTATTAAAGACCCTTTTAAGGGGTTAACTCTGAAGGAAAATATGCAAATAATTAGGTCTTTAAATATGTTTTTAATTACAAGTCTAGGATAAAAGTCAGAGGTATAATTTGGCAGTTGTGTGTGTTTCTTGAATACTCCTTTCTTGCAAAGTGATGATTCTAATGTTCACGTCACCATGAAGACCCAGCCTGACAACCGAGAATACTTCAGAGAAATATTTGCCGGGTTCCCCGATGGCTTCTTCCTTGTATGCCGAGGAAGGCCATGGTCACGTGCTTTCTTCAACATTCACTGGCGAGATTTAACCCACAAACTTGGGTAGTGACACATGGTTTTCATCTTTAGAGTCAAAATTCATTCATGCCAATATCTTTTCCCAGCTCGTATAAATTTCAAGGGTTTCACGAAATCTATTTTACTGACTTCAGTTTGATTCCAGTTTCCAGCTTTACGTGGCTCTGTTTTCAATGTGCGTGTATCTCACCGGGAACGATCCTACGTTAGCTGTCCTACACCATCTCTCCCTTGTGTTTTTGGCACATGCCATTCTACTGAAAATGAACTTTACAAGGACCGAGATGGTTTGAATTGAATAGCGGCGAGTGGGGGAGGAAATGAAAAGCACAACGTACAATAATTTATAATCTCAACCTTTGACCAGAAAACCTCCAAAAGATGGAAAAGTGAACGTGTATTAATATAATGCCATACTGCAGCTATCCGGCTATCATTCATTCAACAAATATTTATTGAGTGCCTATTAAAACGAAAATCCCAGGGCTCCTGGGGCTGCCCTTCTAGCCGCCTCTGAACCATGCCCTGCTAGACCTGAGGAATGACTCTCTGGGCCTCTGATCCAAGAGTTCCAACAGCAAAGGTGTATAAAGGGCAGCTGTGGCACCAAATCCTCCCCCGAGGAAGCAGGAATAGAAAGTCCCCCCTGGAGTGAAGCTGCCTGGGGATTCTGGGTATTGCAATGGTGACCAGAGCCAGGGCTAGACTAAAAGAGCAAAACAGATTCAAGAAGCATGCTGTGGACGGAACGGTGTCCCTGCATTAGCCTTATGCCAAGGCCCTGTTTGGAGGAAGGAAGTAATGGAAGTGATTAAGGTTAAATGACGTCTTAAGGGCAGGGCCCTGATCCTACAGGACTAGTGTCCTTATAAGAGACACCAGAGTTCTTGCCCTTGCATGTTCTCAGACAGAAAGTGTCCACCTGCAAGGCTGGAAGAGAGCTTCCACCAGGAACCAAACTGGCAGGTGCACCTCCAGAACTGTGAGAAAATAAATTTCTGTTTTTTCAGTCACCCTAACTATGGTACTTTTTATGGCAGCCTGAGCCGAAACAGTATCATGTCTCATCAAGAGACCTTCCAGTAACACTGCAGGGGGCCTGAGTTACCCAAAACGCATCCGGGAAGATGCCACGCTACCCAGCAAGCAACAGATGAATTCTGGACTTGGTTTTTGATGTCTCCATTCAAATACTGCTATAAAAATATGAGATGAGGTCAGCTTAACGCTGTCTCTAACAATGACAATGAAGCCTATCCTGAATTAACCTCTGCTTCAGACACTCCTCCATCAGACAAAAAATATTCATGGCCCTCAGAGCCCTCCCTCTCTTGCTTTAGCTTAAAGGAGAGAAATGAGCATTAAAAGAAATTAAACAAGCATTTTGCTACTCGCCAGGCACAACCAGCTGCCTTCTCTGGACTGGAGGGTCTAACACCAATTTAAGTTAATGAGCTTTTTTTTTTTTATGCTAATAGGTCTCTGCAGAATATCCTAAGATAGTGATATACTGAATCCTATTGTGTCAACTTGGAATAATTTCACTAACCAAAAATACTCCAAGACCCTAGGTATATAAGGCCTCCCTTTCAAAGAGTAACAAAACACTCTTTTAAAAATTGCTTTTCTTGGGGGACCTGGGTGGCTCAGTCGGTTGAGCGTCTGACTCTTGATTTGGCTCAGGTCAAAATCCCAGTGTCATGGGATCGAGCCCTGTATCGGGCTCAGTGCTGACTGTGGAGCCTGCTTGGGATTCTTTCCCCGGCCCTTTTCCCCTGTTTGTGCACGCTCTCGCTCACTCTCTTTCAATCAAAAAAAAAAAAAAAAAAGTCTTAAAAATTGCTTCTCTAAAATTTTCAGACACTAGTTGCCCTTTGTTTCTGTTTTTTTTTTTTTCATTACTGTTCTGCAGCAAACAGTAGAACACCAAAGTTTAAGGACGTTTTACAGAGAAAAAGGCCTTAAAACTGAGTACGTCCCATTCACGATCTCCTCTCTTTGAACAAACTGGAGAGGCACCACCACCTTCTAGAAACAAAACCCAGATGTCCCACTGTGGAACCCAGTTTGAGAACCTCCGCTTGAAGTCAAAGGCTTTGCACGATAGTGATACCTAGACCCGTAAAAGGTTTGGGTCAAGGAATCTTCGACAAGTTCCACTCCAACGCCTAAGAGTCACGAGGGCGCCTGGAACAAGAGCAACTACTTAGACTCAGAGACAGAAAAGATAACTCGGTGCTCTCCCGAGGCTCCACTTACAATTCGTCCTGAACGTTGTCGGTCAGTTTGAAGAGCTGCTCCTGCCCTTCTGCCTGGCTCTCAGAATAGCGGGGCAGCAGCCCCTGGGGCCCGGTGCAGCAGCGCGGTTTGCGAACCCTCTGGGCTTGAGTCCTGGATGGGTCAAGGGACAGAAAGCAAGGAGGTCAAGCATAACGGTTGACACGATTTCCCTTCTTCGTCTGAAATACAAAGCACCACGTGGCACAGGCGGAGCCTAACTTTAGCGACCGGAACTGAGCGATGGCATCAGCTATGAGCGCACTCGCTACGAAGACAGGGCTGCTCAGGACTCCAGTTTTGACCAGAGCCTTGTCTCCGCCATCTTCCGTGTGATCACGGACAAGTGAGTGGGCTTCTTGCACCCCGGGTTCCAGTTCTCTCTGTAAAACGGGATGAGGACGCCTACCTCACAGGACTGCAGTGAGGATCAAACAGAATCGTGCCGGCCGCGCCTGCGCCCCACAGGACGTGGGCTATCTACCGGTGACGACTCCTGTTGTTGTTCCTAAGCCCTCTCCTTGGGAAAACCCCGCTTTTCTAGGAACCTTCAGGAGAGGCGCCTCTGGACTCGCAAGGGACAAGAACGGCGAGGGCACCGGGGCATCTAGGAAGCGGACAGCAGGCTTCTGGGCTTCTTCGAGATGAGCTCAGCTGTCTGGGCCCAGGGCGAGGGACACAGGAATCCTATGAGGGAGCAGAAACGCTCCATGGACCGGTCCCAGGCCACAGTCTGGGACTCTGCAGCGACTCTCACTCACGCCATCCGGCTGTCGGTTGCCCAAAGGAATCTGCTTTGCCATGGCTTTCGGGGTAGGCCGATGTTGTCTTTTTCCACAAACCATATACAGGGTAATTGGTAAGTACTTTTTGGTGTTTTCCTAGAAACAGGAGTCCATATTTGTCTTGGAAAGGCTGTGCATATTTCAGATGACTGATAAGAGTGCGCCGGGTCTGTCCTCGGCCTTGTACTCGCTGTACTTTTCATTATTTGTTCCTGGATTCCACTGAAGCAAAACAACCCTCTCTAGACACAGCTAGCGGCAAGCAGGAAGGCTCGCGCACTGACTCACAGCTTCAGAACCGTGTACTCACAGTAGTGTAGAAATTTACTGCAAAGGTGAAAAGTGCCCTACCGGGCAAACGGGAGTACTAATACGGACGGGAACAGTCTAAAAACTCAGCACAGGCTACGCGACACTGGGACACCACAAAGCACTCCTGGACCCAGGTCAACCCTCCGCTCACCGGGCCGTGGTGTCTGAAGGCCCATACCTGGTTGATGTTTGCTATGTGCCAGAGAGCCACAAGTCCAGTGGTACACTTTTAGAAGTTCAGCACTAAGGATGCCCGAGATACCACTACATGAGCTCGTCAGGGATGCTGTAAGAAGCCTGTAAAGAGGTTTCAGTGATCTGTACTGAGGGAAGGGGTGAAACAACTTTAATTCATGTCATGTACTGACATATTCCCGCTACACACCGTCTCCGTTTCTGCTTGAAGATTTCGGCCTTGTAAACGTTGGTCTCAAGATTTAGTTGGCTGTTTACATGCTAACTACCGGCTGAGGGGAGGAAGGGAAGTGTAAGGAGCCGCCCGCCGTGGGGTCCCCAGTGGTGAGGTCGGACACCTGCTCCCGTAAGGGTGCTGGCAAACCAGGGCAGGGAGCGTGGCACGCTTGCCCAGGCAGCAAAGCCCTGCTCTGTCTGCCTGGCCCCCGAGACAGCTACTGTCGGTCCAAGCCTGCCAAGGGCAGGCTCATCAAGGGTCCTTTTCCCAAGGCAGTCCTCCTGTTCTGTCACCTGGAAGAGCTTCTGGCTATCGTGACAGAAGCCCCAGAAGCCCTCCCAAGAGGAACAAGATACGATTTTGTTTGTTTGTTTATATTTTTGAGAGAGCGAGCGAGCGAGCGCGCGCACAGGCAGGGGAGGGGCAGAGAGAGAGGGAGACACAGAATCGGAAGCAGGCTCCGGGCTCCGAGGCGGCAGCACAGAGTCTGACGTGGGGCTGGAACTCGTGAACCGCGAGACCGTGACCTGAGCCGAAGTCAGATGCTTCACTGACTGAGCCAGCCAGGTGGCCCCCGCCCCCAACAGCTTTTCAGTATAAGGTTTCATCCTGATGCCTCTCCCCACATCTTCCCAATCCACTGGGAGGTCCACAGGCTCAACATCCATATGGACTCCCAATCCAACTACCACTCCATCTCTGTCATGACTAACAAACAATCTCTGGATTTCTAATGGATTATTACAACAGTCTTGTAATTTATTCTATTTCCACCCTTGTCCGTTCTCCTCATGGCAACGAGAACGATACTTTCAAACTACAAGTTAGATTAAGTCAGCCATGTGTCAGCACGCATTTGCTTCACATCCCACTTAGATAAACTATTCACGTATTGCTTGGTGCCCCATTTGGAACATAAGCTCCATGACAAGAATTTTGTTTCATTCACTGCTATCCTGGGATCTAGAACAGTACCTGGTTCGTGGTAGAAAAGCAGTAAATGTTAGTTGAGTAGCTGAACGAATGCATTTGTGGGTGGGTAGGGGGTCAGCATAAGGGCCATTTTAACCATGGAACTCAAAAGCAAAGGTGGTGTACTAACTTTGGTGGAGAGTTTGAAGACCAGAGATTCTGAGCCTTGAAGGTCAACAAAGTTAAGGGAAAATGTGAACCAGATAGAATCATATCTTCCTGACAGAAAGGTCAAGGATTTGTGTTTATATAGCCCGCTGATCAAAACCAAGGAAGAGACATGAAGGCATGGTCATGAAATTAATGTCTTTGCTAACACATGTAATTTCCTTAAAAGAAACAATCTTTTCATTAGTACCAAGAGTGGGAACAACATGCTACACCGATGAGAAGAAAACTTACTCAGAGTCCCTAAATTCCTCCGGTGGGATCCAAAGGAGCCAGGGAAGTCAAGGAAAGGAGGCTTGTTTCTGGACCTGAGCTCCTGGAAATCACATCTTGTAACAACCATGGAATAGTTGAAAATGTAAGTAAATGTACCCCGTGTTATCACATTAGCAAATAGTTGGCTGGGGCGTACAGTTATTTCTTGACTCCGTGGCATCCCTCAGGATCCTCCCCAAAATTCACTGACCCAACTCACCTCCACTCCCAGCACATCTTTGAACTTGCTAACTATAAGCCCACCCAAATGCTGGAGAACAGGAAGGAAGAGTAGCTCCCTTGTGGGTACACACTGCCTCTGTTAGGTTTCTTATCTGTCTTTCCAACAGGTTGCACACTGTCTTCCCATTTCCAAGGTCCTCATTCTGTGACCAACCAACCATCCAGGGGAGGCTGGGTGTAGTGCTCAGACACTGCTGATAGGAGGAGCTCACTGGGGCTTCAAGGGCCATGGACACAGAAGAAAAAAGAGCTCAGCTCTGCCATAGGAGGAAACAGCCATGACTCCAGGGGCTATCAGAAGGGGTGGTTTAGAGATGCTCTTACCTAGGAGCACAAAGGCATTAAAGGAACTCTTCCCAGAATCCCCTACTGCTTCATCACTGTTGGTACCTGAAAAACTATTCTTTCTTCTCCAAAATTTACCTGAATTTTTAACCTCTGAGGTCCTAGTGGGAGGCTGCAGGGGTGTGTGTGTGTGTGTACTTAAAGTCAATGTGTGTCCACAAATATGGCACCAAACTTAATCAAATGATTATGAACAAAAACCAGTAAGCTGGTATTTCAAACCTTGTAAGCCAGCAAGAAGTTTAAAGTGCTATTCTCCCGGGCAGGCCACTGTGTGATGCAACTGTCCTCTCCATCCATCGATGATGGCACTGTAAATTCAGGTTACCCTTTGAAAGCAGTATGGCCGTAGGTAAACAGCGATCTTGTCTGTTCACGCTCTGTGACTGGGTAGTACCATGTGTCTACTTTAGATTTACAATTCTTAAGTAACTTTTATGTATTCATGTTCCCTGTGAGCCTGCGGGCACCTGGAGGGAAAGGACTCTAATTCCCTAGTTCTTTGAACTGGGCTTTAGGACTATGCTCATCAGTATCCTCAGTTCAAGGCCTACTGTCCTCATTGGCCTTTTTCTTGGTTTTAAATGGTGGAGTAAAATCTGTGAAACCACCATCCCCAGCACAAAAACGCCATCACTGGCCACAGCCTGTATCTCTCTGTGTGGTCCTCTGCTGTGCCCCCCCACCCCTCCTCCACCTAAGACAGCTACTATTCTGAATCTTCAGTATAGTCTCTGCTTTTAGTTGTTTTAGGCTTTTCAAAAAGGCGGTCATTGCCTCTTTATGTCTTGGGACTTACTTCTCCCTCAAGACATACCTGCTAAGAGTCAGCCACCCTTCTGTGTGCACCTAGAATCATCTATCGTACCTACTTATTATCATCATCCCATTGCACGGATATACTACCATCCATCCATTTTCCTGTGGGTGGTACAAGGGCTATTTCCAGGGTTTGCTGCTACGAACATTCCCGTACACGTCTCCCGGGGAATGGAGGCAAGAGCTGCTCTGGATATATACAGATTTAGGAGGTGTTTGCTGGATCACCAGGCATCAGTGTTCGCCTACCAAGACAATTCAAACTGTTTCCAAAGTGGCTGAAACAATTTACACTCCCACCGACGGTGCACTCGAGAGAGCCCTGCGATCTACATCCTTTCAACACTCGGTCCTGTCTAGAAGAGAGCACTGTCCAGTAACACAGCCACTGATCACGAGGGGCTACCAAGCAACTAGAATGTGGCCAGTGGGACCGAGGAACCGGAATGTTAAAACTTGAAAGTAATTTAAATTTAAACTGCGCGTTGAACAGTACTGGTCTAGACCCTCCCGTTTCTGCTCCTTGAATGGGTACAAAATGGCATCCTGTGGCCTTCTCCTCGTTCCTGCCTCCTCTTGTCAACCTAAAGGATGGTGGCGGCTGTTAAAAGAGAAGGAGGAGGCTAGATGCTGGAGCCGAGGGTCGACGTCCAAGGCACTCTGGCCCACCACTGCCGGACCAGCCTCTGGCCTCCCCCGGCTGCCTCGCTCCCTTTCTCGCGATCACCTTCACTGTCAAGACGTGCTGCGTCTTGGGCAGGGTCTTGGCAATCCTGGGGATGATGGAGCGTCCATTACACAAGAGGTGGCAAACCTCTGCCCGCTCACCTCTCGTTAGTTGACGGCGTCTCTTACCCCCGCTTGACATAAAAGATGGCTTAAAACACGAGTCTGTTTGGTGCACAGGCGGCAACCCTGCCTCCACAAACCTTTGTTTAGCCAAAGGTCTGTGGTGGATTTAATTGCTGCCAGCTGGGGGCTTGTCGGCCATTTTAAGCTCTCAGCTGCTGCGGTTTATAAATTTCACAGTGTATAGAAAGAAGCAGGCCTTCCAGTCAACCGGCTAATCCAAAATGTCAGCACCAAATGAACTTGAGCTTTGAACTCCATGAAAATGTCAGAGAGTCGGCGGTACGGCAGGGACGACTCTTCCCCCAGGGAAGGGGCTGCTGATACAGTGGCTGATACTCGGCAGATATCCACCCAGGGACGGCGATCAATACGGGCCGGGTCTGCGTCTGGCCAGTGCTATCTGACATACGCCGGGGGCCCCAAACCAAAGACGAGGATCATGAAAACACTCCACGTCATTTTCCTTTAGCAACTATAAATCCAAACAAGGTGACACAAGGAGAGCTAACCAATTCCACTCGGTTGATCTTGCCTTTCAGCCTGAGGGTCAACAGTTGGCCAACCGCGATTTGTTCTTTGCTTATATGATGAGTAACTGTGTCACAGCCCTATTAGTTGAAGACAGATGTTGCACACACATACGCATACCCCTGTACAGCTTATGTTAGGCTATTAGTTGGTTGAGAAATTTGTCATGGTCAATGTCTATCAACCAAGTGAGGTTCAAAAACAATCAGTGAATGAGGAGAGAGTGTATGTGTCAAACATGTGACTTCCTAGTACAATAGACCGGTTTATTCAACCTACCACTGCCATCTTCCTTAGGGGCTGTGTGTACTGACCCCAACAAAGTGATGGATTGTGCCTGCATTTACTTTGTGTGTGTGTCCAAGACTTTTGTTTTAATTAAATATCTTACAGATATATACTGTGCTCGACTGAGCACAAACAATTAGGCTGAGAACAGAAGGCCAACCCAGACTATCTTCAAATACTGTGAACAGGTGACAGCTACGAGATACCAGGATTCTCGACTGAATGGTTCAACCAAACATTTGACAGTCCTCTAGAAGGACTCAACGGTCTACCTAAATAATACTTTGCACTGGAGTGTATGAATTGGTTAAAACTTCCTCTGATACCCACTGCAGTATAGTGTCTGGAAGTTCGAGAAGCCTGTCACGCCAAGAGCTGTATCTCCTCTCCGACCTGTAGCCCTCTCATCTCTATCCACTTTCAAGGACTAAGTGGAAAAGCATTTTTCCTCCACGGATTTTACTCCTTTCAGCGGAAACCGTAACCAGAGGGCATTCTGCGAGAGGGTGAAGGCCTCTCAAGATTGGCTCAGTTGACAGGCGAAATTCTTCCCCAGAGTTCCATGACAAACAGAAATCTACTTTCCAGAACCCGCTCGGACACAACATTCAATCCATAGGGTTAATAATAATTGCTGAGCTCTGGCTGCACTAAGCCTTGAACCTAGAAAACTGTGCCAAATATCCGCTACGACGATTTGGATTTTGAACACACCAAAAAATCGGTTGGGCAGAATGAAACCAAGGATCCAAAGTAAGACAGCCAGGAAAACGAGCCTGCTTAGAGCCTTGTGTCTGCCTCTGCACCCCCCCCCCCGTCCCCGCCCCATTTAATGACTTTTCCTGAGCTATCACATGCACAGGCCAGCACTAGGCCTCTGGGAAGACAGGGATGAATCAAGTTTCCAGGAACCTTGCTGGAGTCTAATGTAGAAGATAAACAAAAGCAGGCAATTCTAATGCGGCACGGAGGCACTAGGAGAGGGGCCGTGTGACCTGACGGCCCAGAGGCCAGGCTCTACAGCCAGGCTGCAGGGCAGAACTCCAGTTCCACCACTCATAAATCGTGACCTGTGGCAAGTTGCGTAACCTCTTGGAGCCTTGGTTTCCTCATCTGTAAAATGGGGATGACAATAACGAGACTGCTGTGAGGAGTACATAATGCATACTGTGCTCATAAGAGGCAATGAATAAAACGTCTCCTATGAGGATGATGCATCCGTGGAGAGGGCCGTGGGCACACGAGGGGGGCCTTACCGAGCTTAGGCAGCTGAGGCCAGGATGGGCTAGGGTCCCACATCCAATCCTTTTTTTTTTTAAATGTTTGTTTATTTTTGAGCAAAAGAGAGTGCGAGTGGGAAGGAGCAAGCAGAGAGAGGGGGACAGAAGATCCAAGGATGTCAAGCAGGCTCCGTGCTGACAGCAGGGAGCCTGATGCGAGGCTCGAACTCACGAACTATGAGATCACCACCTGAGCAGAAGTCCAACTGACGTTCAACCGACTGAGCGACCCGGGGCCCCATCCAACATCCAATCTTTCTCACTCGGTTTTCTTATTGGGGAGGTTGCTTCAAACAGAAAATTTTCCCTTTTCCTTCTGCTTTCTTGTTAACATTCTACTTCCTTGTCTCTAGAGTTCTGAAGTCATATGTGTAAAAACGCACAAAATCCGCACTGTTATCGTTGCAACTGAAAATGAGGGAAAGATGCTATGCACGAAATCCTTAGGAACTGTATTACCATAGCTGTTAGATTTTTAGTCATTTGACATCCTGCAGTGGGGACAACATTTCTTGGGCAGGACTTTCTCCCATCAGTGGGATTCACACCTGACTTGTTTATAGGGGTCAAGGCTTCCTATAACCCAACACATGTTTTGGGGACCCCATGACATTGCAACTGTGACAGCTGGTAGGACTCATGCCAACAGATAGGCCTATTGAGATTTAACCTCTAAGAACAACCCTACTCCCAAGTTTTTTCTCCGAGGCAACTAACTGCCCCAGGGGGGAGCCTACCTGTTCCTGAGGCCAGGGGAGGGGCAAAGGCAGCTGGCCTCATTAAGAGTTCCAATCCAGTGGATAATGCCATAGTGAGATTACAGCCTGATAGCCTCAGATTTCCTAAAACGCCTTTTTGCATGCATTCAGGGGTTGCTTGGCTTTTTTAAAAAAATAGACAGCTTATAAAGTGGTTTGCAGCTTTCGACATCTTTACAAAAACGAGGTATCTGACCCACACAAGCCTCGTCTGTGTTCTAATCACAGCGTTCTGAATCAGAGTGTGGTGCTTACGGGCATCTCTCAAGCCACAGGCACATTCCTTGCCAACCTGTCACCCCCAAATGTCAGTCCTAAGGTATTTCGCCTGGGCCAAAATACACAATTCCTGGTAAACTTGATTTTGTGGCTATTGAGCGCAAATGCTAATGATAAGCTGATTAAACCAAAGAAACCAGATATTTTCAGATTGATTTCTGGCAAATGATGACACAATTTCTTTCTTTTAATCTTTACATTATCTACCTTCTCCCAAAAGTTGATCTCTTTTAAGAGAAATGAAATTTAGGAGCATGGTGTTACAGAGAGGAACGTAAGGCTTTGGAAAAAGACAAACACAGACTGAAATCCCAGTCCGTTCACTTATCAGCTGAGCGACCTCGAAAAAGTTACCAGACTGCCGGCAGTCTCCGTTTGTTCATCAAGAAATGGGAAAGTGGTACTTACGTGGTTGGTAACGTTGAAATAACATACGAAAAGCACAGAGCAAAGAGCCTGGCACAGAGTAGGTACTCAGAAAAGTTGTCTCCCTCTCTCCTACCCTTATTCAGAATTCTTAGGCGCTAAGTCAATGGAAAATACCAAAGCGCACAACTTTTAAAACTCAGATTTAAAATTTCAGCCTGAAAGAACACGACGGAAACATGATTTACTGAGCGTGTATGAATGATTCACAAGGAGTACGTCAAATGTTTGAATGCACAGGTATTTGCTGAAGGAACCAGTGCCTGAGTGTTTACTCACCTGGCCACCCCAGGCCCCCTGTGTGCTTAAAGAACTGTCCTTAAAGGACTACAGCTAATCCACCTAGCAGCTCAATAAACTACACCAATTGTCAAATTCTTACAATGGGAATTGATAGTTTTAGAACGGCGCCATTAATAAAGTTCATCCAAACGGAGATTTTCAGAAGCTATTTTTGGTGGCGGAACACTCTCTCTAAATGAAGTTTGTAAGAGAACCTGAATACGTCCAATCCCTGAAAACGGAGCTGCCCTGACGAGGGGCAGGGGACGTGCCTTCAGGCCGCGGCCTCCCGCTCTCCCGTGTGAAGGGCCTGCCTCACAACCATGGCGGAGCAGGCACGGGGTGCCGCAGCTCACCAAGGGGCCTGCTTGTGATTTGTCTGCTTTATTCTAGCCCACCTGCTCATCCAGGTCGGAAGTTTTAGACATTCTTCTACCATCAACCAGAGTGTGGTAGAGGGTGAGGTGGAAAAGGACACAGAGGGGATGGGAGAAGCAGCCTCAAAAACGGACAAGACACGCAGGATGAACCGCGGTCGCGAGAATCAAAGTTTGCGCACAGCCTCCACACTCCCAGGGATAAACAGGCTCTGCTCCAGGCCGAGGTTGGACCTGAGGTGGCAGAGGGACACTCCTAGGCCCCGGGAGGGTTCACAGAGCCAGCTGTGCCACACCCCCTTTTCAGCCACCCAACTCTTCCAGGGAGGGGGCCTGGAAGGCGTGGGAGGTGTTGAGCAGAAGCTACGTGGAACCAGAGATTTTTTTTGTCCGTTCTACACACTGTTGTACCCCAGCACCTAGAACAGTACCTGAAATGCATGTTCATGCACACATAAGAAATGAGCGGGCCGGTGGCCACAAGACTGTGTCAGAACCGGTGGCAGAACGGCCACAGCTGCTGCTGCTGAAGCCAAGGGAGTGGAGGAGGGGCAGTCGAAGCCCGAGAAAGGCCGGGACTTGGTCACAACCCAGGAACCCCCGGAGCACAGGCATGCTGGTCATTCCCTAGCGGAGGCACGCTAGAAAGTTACTGCCTCGGTCAAGTTCTCCCAGGCGGCAACTGGATAGCTGCCTGGTGGCCTCGGGGGACCGTGCACCATCTGCACTTTTCCAGCAGAGAAGAGAGTGGGGCCTGGCATTCTGGAAGTTGCTCAGGGGCCCAGTCTAATCCAGTCTCGACACTCAGCACTTCCGCAGCTCCGAACCCGCTGACCGAGATGGCCGATTCTCTGCACTAGCTCGAGTTCCAAGGAGAACCCCCTTCAAAGGATTTTTGCTGTATGGCTTTCATTAGTGCAGTCCCAAGTTTGAGACTCTTGTGACCTAGAAACATAAAGGGATCAGCCAATCAATCACCTACTTCTCATCTTCCTGCTGACCGGCTGGTGCTTGTTTATTGTTTGCCATCAAATGTAACCTATGGCTGAGCTTTCTCAGAAGCCAAGACCACCTCTAGTCGAATCTGCCCTCTACAAACAAGAGATGGCACCTTCTCTTTGAACTTGTGTCAAACTGGCTCTGGCCCACCATTCCGGTGCCCTCGAGAATATCTTGGAGTTTTCAGGCAATGGAAGAGGTGTTTCTTTGTTCGGGCTCTTGCTGCAGTGCCTGGGTATAAAGCCAGAGGAGGACTAAGGGAAGGGGAACATCCATGTATCTGAGTGGGGAGTGGGTTCAATGGTGTCCTTCCTCTTTGGACAGGAAGGAAGCAGAACACAAGCTAGCAGCAGGCCCCTGTGGGGCCTCCACAAAAGGTACACGTCCTACCTGGTGCCATGGTGTTCAACCTGGTGACAAAGGACTGTTCTTTATTTGGCGATAAGAAGGTCACGCTGCCTTACAATTAAATGCTGCCAGCGCGAACATGAATGGGACTGATTGCCATAGTCCATCAACCCTTGGCAAACTGGTTTGTTTGGTCTGGACAGCAAACAACATTCCACACTACTGGATTTTTTTCTCCCAGATCCCCTGCGGCCCCATCACCCCCCAAAACCTTTTTTCAAAAATTACAATCTGTTCTGCTGTCTCAAGTTACATTCTGTAAATAATAAGCAACACTGATGAAATGCAAAGAGCTGAAAATATGTAAAGCAGAAAGATCTGCAATATGTCCCACATCT
The DNA here is from genome assembly GCF_046562875.1 of Panthera onca. Lineage (NCBI taxonomy): Eukaryota > Metazoa > Chordata > Mammalia > Carnivora > Felidae > Panthera > Panthera onca. The sequence continues at coordinate 212,263,317 of NC_138346.1, forward strand.
GTGTCACATTAAACATGCACTCAACAGATTTGTGGATTCCTGTCTAATCAGCACACAGGGGTGACGTGGGCCAGCGGGGCTCTTGTGCCACATGCCACAGCAGGGCTGAGGGCCACCGGAGGCAGGCAGGGAGGGGCAGGAGTTGGTCCTGGGAGGTGCATGCGCCAAGCTCGCGATGCAGGCGACATGGGGCTGCCGGCGGCCTCCGTTTTGGCACATGCGCGGTAGAGACCGGCGGGCGACCGCTGTGGTGAGGTCATGGGAGAACAACCACTCGGACCCCTCCTTCGTCGTCCTCGATGCTGCTGAAGCTGGGCCCGTGGCGGTTACACTAAATAACATGTTTTAATGACCAAATGTCTCATTTGAAGGAGTTGGCTCCATATACATTACAATGACTACAAAATAAAAATAGAACAGAAGGAAACCACTTAAAGTGCATTTGGTAAAATGCTTAGAGGCTACCAGAGATGACAGTTGTTACGCCAGGCAAAATTGGACGCCATCTTTCTTTCTTCCAAGCCTTTCTCTCTCTCACGTGCACACACGCGGAGGCACAGGCACGCGTACTCCCTTTAAGAAAAATTGGCACAGGGGCGCCTGGGTGGCTCAGTCGGTTAAGCGTCCGACTTCGGCTCAGGTCATGATCTCACGGTTCGTGGGTTCGAGCCCCGCGTCGGGCTCTGTGCTGACAGCTCAGAGCCTGGAGCCTGTTTCAGATTCTGTGTCTCCTTCTCTCTGTGACCCTCCCCCGTTCATGCTCTGTCTCTCTCTGTCTCAAAAATAAATAAACATTAAAAAAAAAAAAAATTAAAAAAAAAAAAAAAAAAAAAAAAGAAAAATTGGCACAGCATAAAAGAGAAACTGGCATGTTTTAAACTTGTGGCATCGTGTTGAGTCCCTGAGTGATTATAAGGCTCCCTGTTGGAAAAAACCACATTCAGACTCAACAACGAGTCTTTCAACGGAGGAGCACAAGGGCCTCTAAGGATCTTCCACGGAAAAACTTAGTGTGTCACCGCCTCAACCAGCTCTCTTATATCTGTATTTTCCCCACCGACCTTAAGTGAGAGAGACACCAGAGTGAAGGCTGCTGGGCCGCCACAGTCCACGGTATGTCCACGCAGCTGCATTTATTGTGTGGACTATACACGGGGCATGTTCATTTCACGACATTCTTATAGGAAGCTGTGAAGTTAGTATTCCATTTCATGGAGGAGGAGATCATGCCTTAGAGAGATTATCAAGATTGCTTAAGGCCATCCAGCTGCTAAGTGGCAAAGCCAAACTTGATCTCGGGTCTTTCTGATTCTCCTGGACTCGGTCAACTTGTTGTGAGTGCTGATGAAAATGTCTTTAATAAATACTCTGACCCGTCACTGTGTTGAGCATTCTGGGGATCCTAGAGGAAGACCAAAGAAGGCAGAAGCATGACCTCAGGAAGGTTATAGTCCAGTTGGGAAGGTAAGATGGACACCCTTGAAATGGGTGGGGAAGAAACCCAGACACTGCATCGGTGAGGAGACAGCTAAGGGCATCTGGTACCATGCAGACAGAGGGCATGATGGGAAGGTCTGGCTTCAAGCAGTGTCCTGCCTACAAGCGGAGCAAGATTTTTATTAAGACAACAAGGTATGGCATCAGTACTAATCTGCCACGTTTTACAACAGGAGCTGGCGGTAATCAAATACTAAGAAACAGGAAGAAACGAACCACGGGATGAAAGCCGGCCAGCAGACCACACCACACAGTATCCTAAACCGTCTGACTGAAGCCTCATTCTCAGTGCTAAGGCACCCGACTAGAGCTGTGACAGCTCTCCTTTTATAAAGTGAAGGTGGAGACGTTAACTCACAGGGATTCACACAGTGACTAATCTCAATTTCATTAATATTTGGAGGAAAGATCTGTACTAATATGGATGAGAAACAGATTAAATGACAATTATTGGGAGGGTTGGGCCGAGACAGGCTGGGAGGAGACAAAGCCAAACACTAAAAAAGGGAGACAAACTTCGATCTCAAGAGCTGTGAAAAGGGTTGGGGTGAAGAACAGGCAAAGATAATTCCCAAAACAAGAAATCCAAACAGCCAACTGAAGTAAGAAGAGATGCTTCCACACTCCTAATTATCAAAGAAAGGCACTCAGTGACGTGGAAAATTCGCTCTCTCGGATCAGATCGGTGGGGACCAAAAAGAGGAACGATGCCTTGCTCTTAGTCTAACATTGCCTTCATAAAATTTTTGGCTGGATTCTGAGTGAGTAAATGGCCAGAGCTGGCAGGGGTGAGGAGACACGGGTCCTCTCAAGCACTGTGGTGGGAGCACACAGAGTTTCAACTTCCTAGAAGGCAGTGTGCAATGCATTTCAAGACAGGTAAGGATACCATGGCACACATGCAACTTGATATCATATAAATGTTAAGAGTGACGATTAACTTCTGGAACGGGAAGATGTCCCAGAGTCACCGTTGGGTGAAAAAGGTCAGCTGTGAGCCCGGGTGTTCCTATTCACGTAAAATCACATGTACGCACGTGTGCACACGCACATCTATACGTGCATACAGAACTATCTGCCAAGGTCACCACTATTACCTTTCGGCGACTGTCAATGGCCAGGGCAACTGAGTTCTTCTCCTTGTCTTCTTTAAAATGGGAATAACAGTGTCGAGCTCACTGGTGTGCCATAAAGCGGTAACTTGCACGAGGGCCTTGGAACAACGTCCACACACTGTGCGTGCCCATGCATTGTTTGAATTTTCACAACAGTTCACATCTGTGCATCTTTTTGAACTCAGATAACAGAGCTATTCTTTCAGAAGACGATTCAGGACACAGTGAGGCACAGACACCAAAATGTCTAAAGCCACTTAAAAGAGCAGAGCACGAGGGCGCACAGACTTCTATCATCGTATGTTGTACACAAGCAAGGGTTGGAGGCAGACTGGAGAGGGAGTCACGAGGGCCGGGCTTTGTCTGGGATGGCTTCTTGTGGCTGAGGGGCCAGTCCGCGTGGAGAGTTCTCAAGAGGAAGGGGACAATGAACTGACCGTCACTGTCTACGCTACTTCTTCCGACACTGGGCGGCACAGCCCCACCCTATGCTGGATGGGGGTGAGGGCCAGCGGTGTTGCTCTGGTGACCTGAGGGTCCTCGGCAGGAGGCCTCCTTCCCAGCCCACCTGATTTACTTTTCCAGCCCTATCTTGCTTTTTGACCTTGGAGAGCAGAGCGAGGGCTTCTCCTGCAGCAAGTGGCTGGCTCGGCACAGCGTGCCCTGGCGGATGAGTGGGAGCTGGTAGGCTGGGCCGAGGCCCAGGTGCCCACCGCACTCTCCCTACACAGCCCTGTGAGGCGAGTCAGGGACTGCAAAGGGGGCACTCCGAGAGCGGGTAAAAGCAAACGCACTCTGCCTCCCAGCCTGCCCGACATTCCCCTGCAGCCAACACAGGGAGAGAGAACATCTGGAACTGGTTTCGAGGCTCTCCAGCTGCAGAGCCACTAGAGTGAAGTTCGTGTTTCATTGGAAATTGCATTTCGGGGGCTTACAGACTGTCCTTTCTGATTCTCATCAGGGTGAAGTACAACCTAGAAGACAAGCTGGTTCACAGACCAAATCAACTTTGCTTTGAAATGCTCTCCTTCTCACCCCCCCCCCCCCCCCCCGCTTTGAGAGCAGAATTAATGGTCCAGGTGGTGAGAATGAAAAGAAAAGGGCGTGGGGTCATCTCAGGTGCATTTCTGTGCCTTCATAAAAATCAGACGCACCCCCTCTGGGCCAAGTCAACACCAAACCCTCAGAGTACTTGTCTTCCTAGGAAACAAGAACCAACAAGACCGAATCCATTGGAACTGTCGGACTGGGGCTTGCCTCTACAGGACTAGAAAAAATGGGGATTCAAGATGTGTTAGAGCTTGCTGGGAGCCAAGGAGGCAGTGGGGAAAGAAGCTACTAGACGCTTTCACACAGAGGGGTCAGCAGAATAAAGTCCTCTCAGATCTAGTCTAGCCCACCCGCCTTTCTGCAAATGGCCCCCCCCCCCCCCCCCCCGCCGCCACACCGTCCCCAGCACTGAGACACAGGCTCTCGAGAAGCACAGACCCATCAGCAGTCGGCACCAGCCCCTCTGTCTGAGCCTCCCTGCACCTCTGGGAAGAGCAGGCGCATCTGGGAGTTGACCCAGAGCAGAGGTGACAGCACCCTCCCTACTCTGCCAACAGCGAACATGAAATGTCTATTCTAGCGTCTCCTGCCGGCTGAGGGTGGTCTCTCCCTCTGGACCTCGAGGTGGAGGCAGCTAGTGAGAGAAGACATGTGGTTTTCCAAAGACCAAGCTCCTTGCCTGGACAGCAGCAGGCAGGCCTGGGACAACCCTGAAGGCCACAAAGGAGGCTGAGTCACATATCAGGCAAGAAGTGATTCTTCAGCTGCTTTTCATCCTTCCCTTTCCAGAAGATCACTTAGATGCCAAACGCTCAGACCAGACCTCCTTCTGCATGTTACGTGAAGCACTGAAACTTTCAAGTACTCTCTCTGTCTTAAAATTTTTGCAGGTAAGAATTTCTATAAATCCCAGTTAGTGGATCATCTGGCTACCTCATGGCATCTTCGATCGCTGTTAAAGAACAAAAACAATTGAGAAAAGCAGAATTTCTTCCTACAATTTAACTGCTCACTACTCCCTTAGCATCTCTCTCTGATATTTCAAAAGACCAGGTACAGCACGGCCCCTTGATGCCAAATGCATTCAAGCACATGACAAAGAGAACCTCTGAACAGGTGCCCCATTAGGAGATATCCAGTACCAGGGTCTGCTAAACTTTGGGTTTAGCAATCATTTCAGGAGTTCACACCGTAAGTTGGTTCTCCCTAGGCTTTTAAAGCACCTTGACCAGAGAAGCAAAATCAAATGGAATCCAATGACCGCAGGGCTGCCCAGCCATTCAGGTGCTTCTCCTACTCCTGAAAGCATTTTTTTTTTCAGGCCCCACAGCACCAAAGTAAGCAGGAGCCTTCCTTGGCCACGAAAAGGAGGTTACCGCATGTTGAGCACACCCTACTCAGTCTCCTTCCAAGGCTTCCCGTACTGTGTAGCAGCTGGAGTTCTCAGGTGACCAGCTGGTGAAGACAGCTTTTGCTGGATGGCAGAGCAAAGACAAGGTGGAGCCAGGTCGCATCATGGCTAGTTTGTGAAAGTGACAGATGCCGCACCTGGGAGGCTGCAGTCGTTTATCACTGGTGGGCGGGGGGCGGCGCAGGAAGGAGGCTCTGGGACAGCACAGCTCCTAGACACAAAGCTCAGCGATCAAGTTCTCCAGGCATGGGCACTGGCTGGCTAGGGTCTCCCATGGTCCTCTCGCACTGTCTCTGGGGTGGAGTGAATGTGATAAGCATCCTTCACACCAGGGGACCCAAAGTTTATAGAAACTACCCCCCGGCCCACCCAGTTCCCCCAACACCTGCCCTGGCATCTTTTCCCATATCTTCTGGGTCTGAGGCAGATACCCTATTCCCTCTCTCCGTATCCATATCCAAGAACCAAAAAGAAGTGGGTCATGAATGCTGGTGAGAAGCCTCAGATTTAAGTCATGAGGTCTTTGGGTGGGAGAGACCAAGAGATGATCCAGAAACAGCACGGAAGTTAGGAATGTGTGCTCCGCACTGAGACTGCCAGGGTTCAAATTCTGGCTCCCTCTCACTACCTTTGAGATCTTAGACTGGTCACGTAACCTCTCTGTGTCTCATGTTTCTTAGCTGTAAAGTGGGGAAAACAAAGCATCCACCTCACGTAGTTGTTGTGAAAATGAAACAGTAAGGACAGTAATATATGAAAATAAAATGCTTAAAACAGTGTGTGGCACACATAAGCATTCAGCATCTGGAGCACCGTCAGCTGGGACACGGGTATCCACCCACGATGCCTTGTCCCCTGGAGACAAGCTCCCTGGGAATGACAGAAATGTCTGCCTTGCTGGATGGTGTGGACAAAGGAGGGGCAGGTCCCCAGTTTGGCCAAAGGATGGGCGGGATTAAACTACCCCTTAGCAGACTGTTTTCCTAGGGTCCTCTGAACACAGACAGTGCCTTTCTTCCCACTACTTACACCCAGAGCCCTGTCTGTCTTCCCTTTACTCGGTGCAGCACTACCGCGAGAAGCCAGGCGTCCGCAGGCCCTGCTGTGATGTGACGGGGTGCCTGTTCCCCCACGCCCTCCCGATGAGGGGACCGAGGCCCTCCGGGGCGGCCTGCCTCTTGACAGTCGGCACTCGGGGCTAACAGGCCACCCCATGGGTCAGCCTTGCACCTGCTCTGGTTTTGCATTTGGGCGCGGCTCTGGAAAGCCAGAAGGTGAGGCTATCAGCAGCCTTCGAGGAGGCTGCGTAGCGGGAAAGGGAAACAGAATCATCCCGAATCGCAGCAGCTCCAGGAGCACGCTCCGCCGTCCGCGTCCAACCGCCTCTGCCGCCAGCGCGGCCTCCTCGGAGACGGCTAGGTTTCCTGCGGTGTCAGCCCCGCTTCCTTCGGCAACATTATACTGCAAACAGAGAGCTACTTCGAATAAAGCGCTACGGTGTCCCGTTTCTGGCCGGGATGGCGGGGGGGGCGGGAGGGGGGGTTGGAGGGAGGCGGGAGACCGACTGCTTTGCCTCTCCGGAGGGAAACCCTCTCTGGATGGCGCCTCTTCCCTCTCCCCGGTCCCGAGAAGCTCCGTCTGAAGAGCAGAAACGTGCAGGCTTTCCTGCGTGACCCCCGACGGGCAAGTTCTGAGTGGCAGCTGGATCTATTACACGCGGTGTGAGAGGGTTAAACAGGACAGCCGCCTCGACTCCTTAGAAACGTTTGCCCTGTGGACATGTACTCGTTGGCGGCAGTACAAGACTCGAGCTGTGTTACACGCCTTAACGATACGGTTCAACTGTCGGTCAGGCTTGGGCCTGGCACCGGGCCAGACCGCAATCAATGGGACACAGAACCTCCCCCTTTCAGATCATCACGAAGGCTCATATTATCTCCTTTTCGTCGTGCTGGTTAAATTTATGGAGCAGAACCCTGAAGCCGCATTCCTTGGCCTGGGCCGGCCCACGCGGCCCTCCTTCCCTTTGTTCGGTACTGTAAGCGAGCCGTGCTTTGGAGGACGGCAGGGTTGTTAGTTCAGGCACTGACTGTTTGCTCATGACTGAAATGAAAGAGTTCAGTGGAAGGGCAAAAGGACAGCCCAAGTGTAAAACCCCATCCCAGCAGGCCCTGGGCCCTACATATAGGCCCGGAGCTGCTCCTGAATGTATGAGTGCACTCTGTTCTCACAAAAGCAGTATCTTCAGTCTGATCTCTGACGAACCGTCTGGGAAACGGCAACCAGCTCTTCGCGCAGCGCACCTCCGCGCGAACTCGTGAATTCGGGGGTCCCGTGGGGGCTCGCTTGCCCTTCGTACAGCCGAGACGTTAAAAGGAGCCCCGGTTCTGCTGCCCTACTGCCGTCTTCCCGGGTGCCGCGGGGGACGGGAATGCAGACACTGCCTGGTGGCCGCGCTTAGTTTAAATATTAATACAGAAAAAAGTAAACTCACACGCGTGAGCACGGTACGTGAATGTGCACGTGTGTGCGCGCCTACACGGAAGCGAGGCGCCCAAGGGGGATCCGGTCTCATGGAATCAAACAGAAGGTCCCGTGCATGAGCCCTGCTGAGTCTGCTCTCGCCCTCCGTCTTCAATAGCCGATTCGTGTTCAAAGGGCTGAACCATCAGCTCGATGGACAGGCCTCCACCTCGGTTTAGAGATGATCCCAAGGGGAGAGCACTCCCGGAATTTGCGGCTCACCCCAGAGGCTGCCGTCTGAGGGCCAGAAAGGCGGTCGTGCCAGAGCTCAACCCAGGCTCTCCAAGGGGATGAGCTGTGAACCCACAGTTCGTCGTGTGAACCACCATGGTTTAGCATCTGTTGTGCCTCAGTGGGCCCACCTCTAAATGAGGCTACTGACAGCCTGGAATGATGACCAGCGGAACTCTTCTCACCAAAGTCTAAGCATAACAGAGGAAGGAGGAGTAAGAGAGGAAATGGAAGAGGGAAAAAAACAAGCCAAAACTAAACCAAAGACACGCTGAGAGGACCAGGTAGGAAAGCCTCTGAGGGGAGTCACTGCTGGCTTTTTGAGTGCTTTCCTGCCAGCTTGGTCGTTTTGGCCACTGTTATGCAGTGCTAGACTAGGGCCCACGTTTGTTTAAAAATAAAATCCCACACTAGCAACAACACGCACAAAGGTATTTTCCACCTCTGGGTAGAGGCAGATGTCTCTGATGAAGTCCAGTGAGGCCGGTGGTGGGCTCTGGATGAGAGTCGGGTTCAGCCTGAAGGTGCAAGTCGTGCCTCCTGATCGGAACTAACCCGGTCTTTCTGAATGAACTGTATACCCATTCTTGTTTTCCTCAAAGGTTTCCTTGTCCACGATGCTGATGTTTCGAGCTGAGCTAATGAATTTGTCATTCCAAAGCCCAGAGCACCTTTTTTTTTTTTTCTGGGGGGGTAGTAGATAGGAGGTGCCATGGAATGAATGGATCACAGAAAACTGTCTCCAGCTATTGAGAATCCCGGTGTCTGTGGTACTTCTTTTACTGTATAATATTTGTCCTGGTTTGTACAAAATATAGGTTGCAGAGAGCTACTTAGGTCAGGGAAGAGAAAGGGCACGAAACAGTTAGGTAGGCTAATTTAGGAAATTCTCAAGAAAAATGTGAAATCCATTCAATCTGCCTCTAGTTATTCGCATATGAATTCGGGGCTAAGTGAAGTCTTAATAACACCTCACGTCTCCCAGGGCAGTCTACAAAACACCTGCACACGCCCACGTTATCACACGGGCTACATGAACACTTGCGAGTGAGGCCGGTCTCCACTGGCTGCTGGGTGCATAGCAGGCGGCCTTCTGAAGACTCACTCTGGCCCATCATGAGCCCAGATGCGTCAAGATTCCCTGATATATTAAAGTTTGGAAAACCAGACCCACCGCCGAGAATGGGACTTTCTTAGGGGCCAAGATAGACTGTGAGAGCTCAATAAACAGTGACCTGGATGCCCCTACTTCCTGTGGGACTTTGTCTCCGGGTCACTTTGATAACTGTATTTGGGGACATGGAATCGTAAGGAAACAAAGGGGCCCGACTTCAGAAGTGCAGGGACGCAAGCTGCTCACGAGTGGGAGGCGGCAGCAGCCACCCCACGGGCCCAGGGCCGCCATCAGCAGCCAACTCACCGCCGCACACGCTTCTCTCCTGTGTGCTTTCCGGACGGCCTTCGCAAGCTACGGGGCCCCGCCACGGACTCTATGTCGTACGCAGGGCCTAAAAAGGACGAATTTTATCCTAGTTTGGGAGCCAAAGAGGAATATGTTCTGGAATTTGCTTTTTCATACCACACACAATCCATTCTTGATGCAAAATGGCCTCCGTCAAGAGCTTTTCTTGAACACCGACTTCCTTGGGCATCCGCTAAAACAATCCGCTAAAAGAATCTGCGTAACGTTCTAGTACCTCTACGGTGACGGAGCATGTGGGAAGCAGTCTGTTCACAAGGGTTTGCCTGGATGTTACATTTCATGTAGGCTGTCCTCACATGCTGCCCCCATGTGAGCTAGCCTGCCATGTCTGGGGCCACTTATTCAACCCTTCGGGGGATTAGATGTAACCAACTTAAACAGTGCTAAGCCCAGCTGGGGTTCAGGCTAGGGCCAAGGGTTGCTCAGCAATATTTTAGGTACCGCACTGCCTCAGATTAACCTACTGCCTTTTTATTTTTAGAAAATATTATAGAGCTTTCGTATGTCCTGCCTGAGCTCCTTCTTTGTCCCAATGCCCAGCTTCCTCTGTGATGGCAAAGCCAGCCGGGGGAGAAGAGCCAGCCTCCTCTGCGCCATTCCTCAGGGAGCTATTCACCTCGGCCAGGCAGATGTGACCAGGCCAGGACGACCCTCACCCCCTCAGAGGTGGGGAGACTGGCCTGAGGAGGGGACAAGAGGCTGCTGGCACAAGGCCACAAGGCAGAGGGATGTGAGGGCCGGACTCGGGGTTCTGGTCTCATGATTTATGATCCTGCCCTCTTGCCAAGAGGCCATGCTGCCTCCAATACCCAAAGGGAACATCCAGATAGGTTATTTTGATCGCAGAGACTCGAGTCAAGGAGGAACTGATCCTACACTGACAGATTAAAAGAATGTGAACTGCTGTCACTTCAACATGATAAATCAGAATGATGTTCCATGTTACTCTGTCAGCACCACCACTGCATTCTGGGAATAAGAATCAAATCCTGTGAATCCTATCCCCAAACTTAAAACGAAACAAAGCAAAGCAAAAAAACAAACAAAAAACCCCAAAAAACACAACACAACAAAACAAACCCCCAAAACCAACCTGTGGTGTATTAGAATTCAGTAAAAGTTTTGTGACAAAATGGGTCGGCAGAGCACTTTGCCTGCCTCACGCGTTCTGTAGGAGTCTAAGTCCCAAATGAACTGCGACGGCAGGGACACCACCCCCTTCGAGCCGCCTCCCCCTCCTCCCTCTCGCCCTGTGGCACCCAGAACCTCCTAGGAGGAGCAAAAGGCAACGGGAGCTAGATTTCTGGAAATAGGACAACTGGGAAGGTGTGCTCTGAAATGCATTACAAAACGAACATTTATGCTCCAGAGGAAGCTCATTTTGAAAGGCTCCAAGATGCACAATAACCCGAAGCCCTGTCTCTTTCCTTATGCAGAAGCCACGAAATGAAGGGCGCACGATGAAAGCGAGGTTTCGAGGGGCCCGTCGCATCTACCCAGAGAGGAAAGAAAAGAGTTCTTCCTTTTCAACTCTAGCCCTGACCCCGAGAGCACTCTCTTGTTTGTTTAACAGACTAGGGGACCCCGACCTACACGATAACATTGCTGTGATGCCGTCCTGGCGGGAGTCACGCAGATAAGCCCTCGCCCGTTCCAACGGCCCCGCCGAAGGGGGATCCGATTCTACGATTCAAAACCCTTCCACAAAACTCCACGGTGGCCTGTCATGCGTCTGGAGAGTGTAACTGTTTTTGAGGAATGCTTTCCAAACCACGTAATGCTTTCAAGGCTGTTTATCAAGAGAGCTGGATGAGCAACAGTGGCCCGAAAGCGTCTGTCAGCTGTCACAGGGTCGCACGCCCCGTCCCAATCTCCGCAAGCACTCCATCACTCCCGGTCGCCCCAGCCTCGGCAGACAACAGATGCCAATGTTTGGAGACATTCGCTACATAACTTTTACCCGACAAACCTGGCTCCAGGACAGATTTCCATGTCATGTGGGGCTTCTGGCTGAACTCTGCTCGAACCCAGAGGCATATCATTTACAGCAGACACTAACAATAGTTTGGGATCACCTGCTCCTCACAAGTGGGTTCAGAGTGAGTTCGTGGCCTCCGCACACCTTTTTCAAAGGGCTTCTCCTACACGGAGGCTGAGGGCCCAGGCTGAGGGCCTCCGCCCAGCAACCTCGGCCGCGTGACGGGCACAGGTCTGTGGGCCTGAACTTCACAGTCTGTTTTGTGCGGAGAAAGAGACCAGGAAGGACAGACACCCAACCGAGCAGGTGAACCTGGCCTCGCAGACTAGAGCAAGTGGCCAGTGGGCCTTCGGGGGTACGGTGTGTGCGAGCAGCGAAGACGTCATCGCCGCCTCGCGTCCGCTCCGTCCGTGTTCAGAAAGAGCCCGGACGCCGACGCCATTTCTCGAGCCCCGACCGCACACACCGCTTCAGGCGAGGTGCTCTCGTGCATTATGCCACCTCCTCCACGTGAGCACCACGGAGGCTCCCATCCCACGGGGGCGACAGGACTCTCACCTCAGAGACAGGAAGCAGGGACTCGCTCCAGGCCACAGCTGACAGAGAGCAGCGCAGGGCCTCGGAGCCGGGGCTGCCCGACTCCCCGCGGGCCCTCTGACCTTGTTGGACAGATGTGGGGACCAAACCGCGCTGCGGGAAGCCCTCCCTGATTCCCATAACCGCCTGGTTCCTTTTTACGGGGGCGGCCACAGTGCTCCTTCCCATTTCTTCCCCAGAACTGGGGAAGACCTGTGATTTTATGTTCTTTCCACATCTCTCTCTGAAATGACCGCTTCTCTTTGAAGAAAGACCTCTTGCCCTTGGAGTGTTGAGATAAGAAAACTTTCAGCAACTTCCCTTGGAAACTACAAAACACCCATCAGCACCCAGGATCTAAGCACAGTCGCTCACCAGCTGCCGGCCCTTCTGAATAGCTTTTATGGTTCCACGAGGGGTGGTGACAGGGCCATGTCACTACCGTGGGGTGTGCTATTTCTTTCATGTTCCTGGGATCTGACAAGAGCCTTCTACAACCTGTTTCTTTACGACACACAGAATGAGAGATTAAAGACCAAGCCCAGACTTGAGGCTGGGGTTGGGAGTAGCAAAGCCTTCTCTCCAGGCGCCTTCCAAGGCTTCCAGGGAAGGAAGGGCCACTGGCCGCCCAAGAGGCCGCTGTTCAGAAGTTGTTGCCGTAAAAGGAGGGAATACGTGGAAAGTACACAGAACGGTGCCTGGCTCGTGGTGAAGGTCTGAAACCGTCAGCAGCCACGTTACTGTTTGATTTCCCGATGCCACCAAACTTAAAGAAGGTCGTAGCAGAAACCACGGATATGGATGTCGGGCAAACCACACGGATTCAGAGCTACTGGCTGGATGCGGAGGAGGAAAGGACATCAAGAAGGGATGAATGAATTAGTGAAAAGTCCCCGCTATAGAGCTTCTGATTAAATACGACAGACTGAGTCGAGAGACCCCTCGAAAGCGAAAGCCAAGGGATACAAATGGCACGACTCCAAAAGGATAAAGAGAAGGTGTCAGCACTCTTTCAGAAGCGCAGGAGTAGACGGACAAGCGGTGCTGAAATGTAAGCCCGAGGGAGTGGGAGCCACAGAGCGGCAGGCTGATTAATTAGTACGGTAAAGCCCACCAGGTTTCAGCAAGACGGGCACCAAGAAGCTCTGGCGCTCCGGGGCCAAAGGCAGGCCCCGTGTGGCAGGGTGCTGCAAAGAGCAAGACTGGCTACCGGCCCGTGGAAGCAGCAGGGAGATCTGCGGGCCCCTCTCTCACCCCCGTCAGCCTGTTCCTCCTCAGCACAAGACAGGAAGGCCCTAGGCCCCACAGACGGCTCCCAGGCCGCTTGTCGGTGCCTCGGCTTGAAAGAGGATCAGAACAGACAGTCAGTCGAGAATCACCAACCACCTGAGGACTGTCTCCATTCACGAAAGAAAAAGGCCAAACCAACGGGAGAAAGAAACTTAGGAGCAGCAGGGCACCAGCCCTGGGGTTTCTAGACAGCAGGAGGTCCACGCGGGAGCAGGCGGCACCAGGGGAAGCACCTACCAGAAAAATCATAAACCCGACAAGTTGCTTCATACGTTTTGAAACATACAGAAAGAGTTTGCGGATAAATCAGCAACAGGCAGATAGAAAACCACATTTTTTTTAGGGAGTCACTAACTTTGCAGTAAAAAAAAAAAAAAAAAAGCTGAAAGTAAGAACTTGAGGAGAAGTGGGAATATGCATGTAGCAAATTAAGCAAACAAGAGTCAGAGCAGTTACAAACTCCAGGGAAAAAAAAGAAACCAAAAAGGAAACATAATCATAGTAACCTAGGTAGCTTCGCTGGGAATACTGTTGACATAGTCCTAACAGTGTAAAAACTGAATACCAATTTGCCCGAAAAGGCCAATATAACTATACTGAAAAAGAGGGGGAGGGAGTATGTACGTACAGTAATAAGAAGTCGAACGAAATCAAGAAATAGCACTTTTTTTTTTTTTTTTTTTTTAAAGAAACACAGAGGTAAATACCTACAAATCAAAGAAGCAGCCAAAAGTGTTGTAAGTGGTTGCCTCTGGGGGAGCAAAGGTCTCAGAGGCAGGGAAAACTGAGGCGGGAGGCTGCTGGTTTTTATGTTCGGACATGCAGAAGCCTTCGACTTTTAATAGTGTGGACACGTATTTACTTTGACAAAATGAAATTTAGTTTGAGAAGACAAAAAAAATGTGTTATAGTGAGGCAATGAGGGTCAAAGTCATAGCACGAAATTATATAATATTTAGTAAGAACATATAAGGCAGAAAGAGTGGAGATCTTTCGAGAGTTTTGGAAGAGCTATGATAAACCTGTTAATAAAGCCAGAAAAACTGCCTGTAACTAACCAAGCCTCCCCAGTATACACCACTGCAACACAAATTCAACTTTGTGGTTTTCCAGAACAAACAGGAAATCAGGTCACCCTCATAAAGGGGTACTTTAAGAAAGCTAGAGGAAACTTGCTCTCCTGAACACGCAAGACCAATTTAAGAATACTGATGCACAAACAGCTTGGTGATTCTCAAGAATCTGGAAGATTCTTCAAGGCAGTTTGTCCTCAAGTATTTAAATATTCTTGGCACTTATACCTATTATAGGCCTGGAACATAGTGGGAGGTCAATATTTTACCAAGCAATGAATTTCTACTGTCAGTTTGCCTATACTTGAACCAGCATGTTTATTAAGCAATTGGATCGGAATATCACACATTTAGAATTGGCTAAACTGAATAAATGGGGGCCCCTCAACAATTCAAACAAAGACACAAACTCTTAGAGGCTCTCGTCTTCTCACGAGGGATATGAAAACATGGTAAGCTGGCCTTTCACGCCTTAGGAGGTGGGCAGGTGCCAGTCACTGTCACCCTAATTGTGCTGCCGGGGTAGATCTGTCTGGAAAGTCTAGGGAACTGAGGAGCTCTGCCCTGTGTCGATCCTGGCAGAACTCAGGGAGGTTCCACTGGATCCAACAAGTCCTAAGCTAGTCGGGTTAGCCAGGACTCCTGGGGCCCATCCTCCTCATAATGAGAAGCGAAGTTCGGCTCTGACTCTCCTCTGAAGTTTCCTGCAGTCCCCGGGATTTTATGATGACGCTTGTGTCACCGCTGGCGTCACCTACGTTTGAAGTACGTTTGGGTAGAATCCACTAGGGGCGGCCTCTGGTGTTAACACAGAACTGCCTCATAAAAACTGCTTTTCACAGAGAGTTCAAAGGAGCTTACCCAAATACCGTGGGTTTGTCCTGCCCCACCAGCTTCGCTAGGGGAGAAAGCTGAGGTTCTGCCCAAGTGAACTGTGACCTGTGACCCAGATATACCTTCTCCATTTCCTGAAAGAGCTGAGGGCAGTGCTAGCGGGAGCCAGCGGCCTTTGACAAGATGGGCCTTGCACTTTGAAGTAATGTGCTCCTTGCTCACCATGCTGCTGAAGTTAAAATTTATTGGGAGGGTAGGTTAAGGTGAAGGACTAAATTAGGTAAATTGTTGTAAGAGGTCTTTCTGGTATGTAATAAAATCTTTCCAGTTGTTACCTCAAGAAACCCAGTAAAAGTCAGCAGCAAACCAGGAGGGCTGACAACTGTCGGCAGGAAGCCAAGGTGAAGCATCCCATCACGGGGGCTCCTGCAGTTTAATCCACATTAATCCACCACTGCCGATTGGTGCTATTTCCCAGCAGGATGATGGATCATCACCACATTTTCACATAGAGCATCTTGTCAAGGAAATTAACCAGGCACAGGTATCTGTTGGCTGGTGGCATATTCATGGAGCCACAGAAGGTGCAAAGAGTCGCATTGTTTTACATTTCTGCAAATCTCCTTAAGTCTTGCTTAATAGAAAACAGTTGCATTTTCTTATCTGCTTGTACACTCCATCCGTGTGCACAGTATCACACACCGTGTAGCTTCTGGAAAACTCCACTGTATGTTTGTTAGAGAATATCACTATAACAGGGTTATTTAACTACCCACGTACGAATTCCTATATAAATATATAAAAATAAGTTTGGCCTTATGGATCCTGGGAAAGTGGGCCTCCCTAGGGGTCCTCAAGCCATGTTTTGAGAGCCTCTGTTCTAAAAGGACCCACATGGACAAATTTTGTGCTAATGAGCAATCCGTTTCCTCTATGTAGCAAAGCAAATCCACCAAGGATATAGTTTGGTAACACTGTTAGCCAAATTTGAGTTATATAAGCCCGATATAATAAAACTCTTTTTTTTTTTGCAGAGGATTTGTGATTAAAATGCTTTACAAGCTCACGGGGCGCCTGGGTGGCTCAGTCGGTTGAGCGTCCGACTTCGGCTCAGGTCATGATCTCGCGGTCTGTGGGTTCGAGCCCCACATCGGGCTCTGTGCTGACAGCTCGGAGCCTGGAGCCTGTTTCGGATTCTGTGCTCCCTCTCTCTCTGACCCTCCCCTGTTCGTGCTCTCTCTCTGTCTCAAAAATAAATAAATGTTAAAAAAAAATTAGAAAAAAATAAAAAATAAAAAAAAAATAAAATGCTTTACAAGTTCAATCTTCTTTTTCCCCCACTTGACAAGTAAGTGAGAAACTTGGCAAGAATCTGTCTTTGAAAGGCAGTCGGACAAAAGAGTACTAAATAAAGGTATTGGGGCAAGGAAACTCTGGGCTAATTATAACCCCCAAACCTACCTTTTCTTCCCCCAAAGATTACAAGCTTTTACTTGTAACACAACACTATAGTCTTCAATCCCCTCCTGGTCTGCTGGCCCCCTATGTGCCTCAGAATTATCCCACACTCAAGCTTTCTGGGAGCAGGGGATCTGAACTCAAACCTGGATCCCCTCTTTAAGGAGGATTCCAATTTCCTGCTGGGCAAAGAGAGACAACTCTGTAAGGGAAAACCATTAAAGACACAGGGTAGAGTCATCAAAACCTAAAAGTAAGTGCACTTAGCACCTTTACAGAGGAATTCTATAAACAGGATATGACTTTTCATCCTTCTCTAATGCATAAAATACACATTTTTCTCAGGAAGAAACACACTGTTCCGTTTCTCTTGAAGTTCAAACCCAAAATCTCAAATGCAGCCATTCCAGAGTTGCACAAATCAAGTCCCCGAACGAGGAAAGGACTCCACATGTGCAATGGTTAGATTGGTTCTTTAATTTTTATTTTTTTTATTTTTTATTTTTTAATTTTTTTTTAACGTTTATTTATTTTTGAGACAGAGGGAGACAGAGCATGAACAGGGGAGGGGCAGAGAGAGAGGGAGACACAGAATCTGAAACAGGCTCCCGGCTCTGAGCTGTCAGCCCAGAGCCCGACGCGGGGCTCGAACTCTCGGACCGTGAGATCATGACCTGAGCCGAAGTCGGACGCTCAACCGACCAAGCCACCCAGGCGCCCCGATTCTTTAATTTTTAAATGGAAGAAACCAAAATCAGAAAGCGATTATACTTTCCATTCTATTCTCTTTGAGCAAAGACCTGCTGGTTGAGACATGAGGATTATACTTTAAGGATGCACATGACTAAATCCAATTTATTTTTGCTTTTGGAAGCAGGATTGTGCCGTTTCCAGGAAGTCAGTCATGTCTGCATGCCAAAAATGGCAAAAAATAGACACTCCTTTCTAGAAACGGTTATAATGTACCGTGACCAAAAAAGTGTTTTTCCCCCCTAACAGATAATCTTGCATAAAAATGAGTCGTGGGATTTCAGAAATGAAAAGTCTCTTCTCAGATAGGTGTGTGCAGGTTTCAGCCACAGATCTGAGCCTTCCATAAGTTATGTTATAATGAGAATGGCATCATGTGGAGCCTTTGAGTGAAAGGGGAGTATGGTATTTACAGTTCAGCAAGAGGGAAGATGTTAGTCTTAGAAGAAAAAAAAAAGATCTCTCTGTTTGTGTTCCTGTGAGAGGAATTTTAACTTATAAGGCATGAAAGACTGTTAGGGTGTTTCTAAAAAATATCTTATCCTGTAACTTCATCAGCTTAATTTTAGACCCGAGCGAGGGTATCCTACATCCTAACGTAGCTCTGAAAGCGGTTTCTCCCGCGGGGGTTGCTCAGGAGGAGTGAGAAAACAGTCCATCTACCTTTGGGCATTCTCTGGAAAGGCCTGGTTTGGCAAGATCGGGAAATGGGAATAGATGGCTCTCACCTCACACACACCCAAGGGTGAGCAGAAGATAAGCAACTGGCTGCCCTATGCCCTGTGCCCCATGTGCCGCCCTTGGGCAGCAGAGGAGAGGTGTGAACGGCCCCTTCCCTCTGGGTGGACACAGCAATCATTCCTCAGTCTCACTAAAATCAAATTCCTTCTCACGATAAAACTTCGTATCACCCGATTCCCTGGCTGCCCCAAGCAGCAGATAGCTATCAAGCTCACAGACAGATACGGCTGAAGATCAGAAGCAGAGCCTCAGGGTCAAGTATGCACTAGGTTCTAGCTTTTCACTGTGTTAATACACCTGTCTTTGCGTCAGTGCTACTAGGGTCCCCAGGACTCATCCGGAAGGCTTCTCTTGAAGTTCTTCAATGAGCGTGAGAGGCAGTTGCTACAGGACGACCTGGTGCGCCTTTGTGACGGGCTGATTTTACTAGGTGGCAACTAAAAACATTAAGTCATGAAAACAAACCTGTGATAAAATATAAGATTCGTTTAGTTTTAAGATGAAACAGAAGCTTTCCAAACAGTCCTGGGCTTGCTTCTGACCCCAGCTACACGGGGCGTAAGTCCACTCTCCTCTGCCTTAGGTGGACACTGGTGGGAAAAACTGACCGCCCTGGTGTATCCTAATAACCAGTTTGATTTTCGTGAAGATTTTAACCTTGGGAAGTTGCCTCGAGCCTCGATTCAAACCAATTCTGTTTGATGTGTTATGCGTGGATAGAAGAATTACAAGCAGTATTTCCCAACTGGGATGGAAAAGTAGTAAAAGCATTTGCCAAGTTCCCTCTGTGGACTTTTTCGCGACCTGTCCAACCTGACTGCACTCAGGCTCTGCTGACCCAAGACGGTCTTCCCCTCGATCCGGGAGAGTCATAGGTAAGAAGCAAACACTGTAACAAAAACGGACTTTTCCTTAAGAAAATCTACGTCCATTTCATACCCGGGAGGCCGCTGGCAGGAGGTGTCTTTAGCAAATTTTGGGTGGTGTCTTGAGAGTGTTTTTACCGAAAAGGTCAAATATGCCCACCATAAATCTTTTCTGCGAAATCAACCCAGAGGTTACTCAAAAGCTCTCAGAGCAACTGGAATTTACATCTACGTGCACAACACAGGGGTCCTGGGATTCCAGAGCATTCTCAGAGTCCTGATGGCTATATTCTTAAACGTCAATCTATCATTACCCTTCGAATTCCTGTTCCTCCTTATCTAACTTAAATAAGGAGATAAAGCTCTGACACTCCTGAGCTTTGCTAAATTCGTTTAAATATTTCAAGTTCTGCCAGCTCCCGCTTCTCTCCCCATTTGGGGTCCTGACTAAAAAGGTGAAGAAATATTCTGGAGGAAACCTCAGGACCCGGCTTCATAAATCTTCATCTGCTACATTCCTAAAATGTCCTGTAACCCAAAGCCTACAACAGAGGGTATTTAGAGAAATAACCAAGCAAATACATAGCCCAGACTCCAATACTCCTCTCTCTTCAGCGTTATTTGTACTTTGTCTTGTGAAATGGCTGCTCCCGGGTCTCTGTGGCTTTGTACCCAAGTGTCTTTTCAAGGGCTCCCACCAGTTACCACCACACATGCAGGAAGAGGGCACGCGTGGCCTTGTGTGAAGGGGGCTCCCGTGGCACGGCCAGTGTGGCTGCATCTGTGCCACTTTCATAAACTTGACTTGGGAACAGACAAATGTGGCCCAACACGTAGACGAGAAGATGCAACCTGAGCCAGCAGAACGTTGCCTTGGAAAAGGCTTCTTATTTTGGTTCCAAACCACACATACTTGTCCAGTTAACAAATGCAGCAGGGGATATTGGTCTACAACATTCATGTGGAGGCCAAGGGCTCTGCGCGGCCCTCCGCCCTCTTCTCCCCCCGCCCCCACCTGCCTTCCCAAGAACGATTAGATTGCATGGAAACTTGGGGGGGAAAGTTAGGTGACTGTCCTTGTGGAATGCCTGCACACTCCACCGAGGAGAGGAACTTGGAAGTATTTTAATCTGAGAGAACTCAAGGGGGGGCGGGGGGAGGTTCCCTATAAATAAAATCATGTTCAAATAAACACGAAAAGGAGCCAATATTTCCTGTAAGGCCACTTTTCAGATGGATTACTGGCAGGAGTATTCTTTTGCAGTCTTATGGCTTACTTTGCTATCATCTGCTTAAAATTTGAGTCATTGAAAACATAGATGCTAAGATCTAAGCCCTCACTTGGACGCAATAGTACAAAGGAAGCAGAAAGGCTTGTTCCAAGAGCAGACTCAGAGGCAGAACTCTTGGACTCCTGGGTTCTATTCCTGGCTCGGTCCCTGGGCTCAGGTCAGCCCTCGGTCAGAATCTCACTTCTAATCCCTTCAAATCATTTGTTAGTCCCTGTTGTCTAAACAGTGGGGAAAAACCCTGAGTAACACCCCTGGATCCCGTTCAGTCAACTGGGATGGTTGGAGATGGTTATAACTCACTTCCAAGAAACAGGGGTGATTTATCCCGTGGTAGAATTAGTATGTTCCTGAGAGATCCCAGTGTCATCAGAACAAACCCTCAAGGCACCGAAACGTTTCTCCACCTGCAAGAATCTGTGTTCCTTTAATGTGACTTTCAAACATAGGGCTGTCCAGCAGTTTATAGCTCCTTATGGCAGCCACATTAAAATAATTCTGGTTGGGCTTCAGACCTCTGAGAGAGAATGAAGGGACAGGTATATTTATCCCCAATTTATAGATGAAAAAACTGAGGCTTAGGGAGGTGAGGAGACTTGACCAAGGGCCCGAAGCTAACAAGGGGGTGGGGACCCAGACCTACGGCTCTCCAGGCGAAGTGTTCTTTTCTCTCTAACACACAGATCCTCACTAATAACCTACTCTGGGACCTAGACAAATGGACGGAGGGAAACTGGTCCACGTGTCTCAGCAGAAGCTGTAATGCCTTTTTAGTGCGATAAAGGGTAAAGGGCCAAAGCTCTCCGAGGCTCCCATTAGATGGTCCAGCACGTGCCCTGCGCACCTCTGCTAGCTTCGGCCGTGGTTCTCCTGCTCGTGGCTCCTCTGAGAACGGAGAGGAGATGCAGAAGCTTCTTTCCCCCTCACTTAAGCTCCCACGTCCCCAGGCGGACTACCTGGCTGCTCCTCGCTTCCCACCATAGCTTTTGTTCTGGGAGCGAAGGGCTACGAAGACAGCTGTTCCGGGAAATTTGCAGCCAAACTGCGATTAGAATGCCCGGCTACTGTTTGTGTTTAGGCAAGTCATATAGTTTCCTGTACCCCTTTTATCTGGAATGTGATTCTCTCTTCCCTTGACCTGGCCCACCCCCACGTCCACTTCAGGCTTCATCCCGACCAGCACTTCCCAGGGGGTCCCGGGGCACAACGCACAGCGCATTGGACTTCTAAACAGCACTACCCTAGAAGAGCCTTTCCTGACCCCACGGACCACAGGTTGGCCGACCTCCTTCTCCCCCGCGCCTTCTCCAATGACACAGTCTCACAGCACCCTGGACATCTCCTGCGTCATTTGTCAGAATTTCCACAAATTAGGATTACTAGGATGACTGTATGAGTCTTGTTTTAAGTTTGCTTCCCCACTGGACTGTAAGCCCTTTGAAGGCAGGGCCAGCCTTGCGCTGTGCCGTGTTCCCAACGCTGAGTTTGTAGAAAATGTTCCATTGGTACTGACTGGAAATGAATGACTGACGGGATACATGGGTGACACGAAGTAGACCCTGCTGTGGCAATGCTGGACAACCAGTGAAAATGGCAAGGACACCTTTCTTGCTGCGGCAGCCATTTTATGCCTTTCTCGATAAAGGCACACTTGATAAAGGCAAAACTTTACCAAGACTTCCACACCGTAGAAATGTCGACTCATTTCTTTCTGGTCAACACCACTGAAGTTCCCAGCACAAAACGAAATTTAAAAAATTAAACACACGTACCTCAGACCCCTTGTGAAACAAACACTCAATCCCTTGACCGCTTGGGGATTTCATGAATAAGGACGGTTCCTTTGGAATTCGTAGGGGTTGCCTGCTTTTACTCATATGGTCATCAGGTCTTACTGTCCTGATGAAATACTGGGGGTAGACTTCTGGGGTTTCCAGCAGACGCAGAAAAACTAATACTTTTGAAGCCTCCCTACTGCCCCTCCCCCCACCTCCATAAATGCTTCAAAATATACTCCAGGATTGCTCTAGCTCTGTATCTGAGAATAGAATGTAACTTAACTAAAGTAAACGCTACAGATCCTTTTGTAAAAAGCAGCTGCTTCCAGATGGAAGACATTCTGGCAGAACATATTACATGGTCCCAGTCCACAATCTTAGGCATTTCCCCTGCAGTAATGTGTCATCAGGAAGGTTTTCTGGTGACAGACAAATGGATTCACTTTAATTGGGGACGATTTCACTTCAAATCCTATTCGAGGGAGCGGCAGGGTGTGGATAAGGCCCAGGCCCGAGGCATTCTAGAAGGGCACGCTAATTCACTTGGGGAATATCTATTAACCGGGGAGCAGCAAAATCCTTCTGGGCTTAAGTGGCGTCCAGCTTGGCTGGGAACTGTAACATTCATTATAGCCTTTGTTGATAAGATCCCCAATTAGTCACTCTGAAAAAGGAAGGCTCAAATAGGCGACTGACACGAGGAGCTGTGCTCAAGCAGTTGGATTCTGTGGGATGTGGAGCCATGCAGGCTGCCCCTGGTTTCCCATCTTGGCTGGCATCGAGGCAAGATTGCATCCCACAGTGAAGCTGCCAACCTGCCTGCGGAATTCCTTTATGAGGCTGGGGGCCGGCTGGCATGTCCGAGTGGAGGGAGAACAGAGAAAGGGCAGACCCACATGGGGAACTGCAAGACAGGGACCCTAAAACCATGCCAGGAGCCCAGGAGCCAGATGCAGCCTGCAGCCCCACAGTTCTCTTAGTGGGCATATGGGGATCCAGTTCGTTTGGCGAACGGGAGATCTGTAACGGTGCAATTCTACTTCTGACCCCTCTAACGAGAAAACCAATATTTTACATATACATAAATGACAGACGCAGATACAGGTGGATAGATACGGATGTAGTTCTCAAAAAATTCATGCCCGATTTTTGCACTTGATCTTAGCCAAAAGGCTGAGAAGCGATTCACGCCCGATGTTTGCACCTTATTTTCACATGTTTATATTAGGCAGGTCAGAAATTTTAGATACATGGATTCCAAGTTTTAAAAAAAATCACATCATTAAGGTGGAAAGTATATGATCAAACACATCAGCATGGATCAGGAGAGGCAGCATATCTGGGATGGAAACTGCAAAAGCGACTCCCTCCGTGACCACTGACCTGGGGCCACTGAGAGTGGCTGTGTCTCTCACCGCCTGGGCTGTTTCTGATGCAAAATCCAGGGCGCCTGCCACTGGCTTAGTTACAGTGCCCACGAGTCCTTTCCCAAGGCCAGATATGAAACCGCTGACACCCCCTTCTGTTTTCACTCCTTCCACTGTTGAGGTTATCACACTGGTCAAGCCACCAATGATACCTAGAGCAAAAGAAACAAGGGCTGTTGTAACCTGGCCAAGGACAAAGCAAAAGCATTTAAAGCCGAACCTCATCAATTCCATGCACCCGGCAAGGTAACTTAGGGACATTCGGTCGACTTCTTAATAGGCTACAGGCAGGCCAACTCTAGCTGGGAAACCCAGTAGGCTTGCCCACCAAGTTGAGAGTCTGAGAGTATATATCACACGTCAGTCTCAAGTAAAGTGTGTTCCAGTTTAAAAAAATCACAGAAAACCTAACAGGTTAACAGTGGCTACTTTCCAGTTTCAGAGTTTGGGAAGCATACGGGCCATCAGGAGACGACACGGACAGTAGGACTAAACCAACAGACTTTGGGGAAAGTTGGGACCCCATGAAATATAAGGCAGAGAGAACTAAATACAGCTCCTCAGTTTTCCAAGAACACTATGTGACTGGCCAACACCACCAGAAGTTTGAAACGGGTAAAAACGACTGCATGCTTTGCTGAAATTGGGTTTAGGTAATGAGTAAATCATGAGGCCTTGATGAAAGGCACCCCTCCTCCTTCCCCCCCGCCCAACCAAAAGCTGCCAAAACCAGCCAGGGCTCTCAATGGAGTCTGTTCCAAAGACCAACCTGGGTCAAAGAGACATTCCGAACATTTTGAAAGTTGACAGCAATGACCTTAAAGAGCCTCAAAAGTGGCCAGAGGTTGGCAGAGGCTGGAGACGACACAGGGGCTACAGGGAAGAAGGGGGGCCCTGTCCAGGGAGCACTTCCAGGATGTGTGCCAGGGACACTCACAGGATGTTTACCCTTTGACGGTGGGGGCATGAGGAAGCTCTCTAGACTCTTCAGCTCTAGTGAGACAAATCGGCAAAGGAAATCCCCTGGGTGAGAATGCACTAACAGCACTAACAATCCATAGCGTTTCTTTTGGATTCTGGGTCCGCTTGCTCCAGTGAGGCTACGGTCCTCTCCCAACCTTTGGAACCACATTCACAGAGAGACAGACATTACTGAACCTGGCACAAGCAGGGTCTGCAGAGAAAACTGAGCCAGACTCCCAGTTTTTAAAACAAGGAGACTGAATGGATTCTGGTCCTTGTTATCATTTAAGAATTTTTTTCATCCTGGGGGCACTTGGGTGGCTCGGTCGGTTAAGCGTCTGACTCTTGATTTCGACTCAGGTCTTGATCTCGCGGTTCAAGGGATCAAGCCCCACGTCGGGTTCTGCACTGACAGCGCAGAGCCTGCTTGGGATTCTCTCTCTCTCCCTCTCTCTCTCTGCCCTTTCCCTGCTCTCTCCAAATAAATAAATTAATTAAAAAACAAAAACGAAAACAAAAAACAATGGTTTCATCCTGAAGGAAAAAGGATGTCACTCGCATACAATCCAGAGCTTCACGGAAACTCCTTGCATGAGGCTACCTGTTCCTGGAGATGCTGCACATACTGTATGAATGGTCCGTGGTTGGAGGGGATTTTGCAACCAACCTTGAACCCATCATCCATTTTTTTCAGCACACTGTCGTGTCCATCTGAAAAGTGAGGACAGCTATATTTTCTCTCCACATCCCAAGGATGCTAGACAGGTAAAGGCAATTATGCACAGTAAAGCATTTTACATTCATTAAGAACACAGTTCCTCCGACTCCCATGCACTATCATTATATTTACTAGGAAGAATGAGGAAACCTTTCACCCCACACGGCTGCCCAGCAACCAACTTTTTGAGTCCGTGAACACATTAATTTCAGCTAAATTTTACTCCTGGCTTGAATGTCTCCTTTGGGGCAGCTCCCTCTCCAGTTGGGCAGGCTTAAGAAAAGTAAAGGCATTTTGAGCCAAACCTCACAAGTGAGGGAAACCGATAAACAAAAACCCTGTCCTAAACGTTGTGTCCCAAGACTGAAAAGAATTATTTTTTCTTTTTCTTCTCCACATTCCTCCTTCTTCCAAATGCAGATAATCTGAACTTGATCAGTCTTGATACGACTTCTGATAGCTTCAGATTATTTCTAAGAATCTGGTACCAACAGCGCAGTTTCCTAACCATCCTAACCTAACTATAAGCATGAACTATATGCCAGGTATCGTGTGAGGGTCTGAAGTACAAAGGTGAATACACGATGGTCTTTCTGCTCTCCTGACTTTCCCCATCTATCAGGAAAGCAAGACACACACACAGCTGGCTAGAGACATGACCTAGACTGCCACGTGTGCCCTGATCGTCATTAATTCTGACTGGGGACAGTGGAGCAAACGTCACTGGAGTGGAGACTTCTAGGTTGAGTTGGACTCTGCCTGACAAGGAAGTGAGGCAGGGGAAGGGAGCAGAATGAACTGAGTGAGCAAGGCACGTCTGGGGAACGACACTGGGCTTCGGGTGGCTGAAATACAGCATGGCTGGGGGACAGTGGTTGGCCAAGTTGGCTGGGTTTGCATTTCCAAGGGCCTTGGATGTCACACTAAGAAGTTGTGGAGAAAAAACACAACAAAGGGCAAATGACTCGGAGGTAGAGCAGTAAAGGGCAGAATTCATACAAATTCAGAGGCTTAATACATCCATGCCATCACCTACATCTCTTGGACACCTGCATTTACAATCCAGGTGAGTGTGCATTTACACAAGACTCAAAAACATCTGGGCCACAAACCCGGCGGCCGGTTTCACATTTCACTTGCCACGGAAGGAACGCTCGGTAAGCAGGAGGCGGGTATCGAAGCGGCAATTCCGCATTCTAGAAAGGGGTTCAAATGATGATACCGTATCACATTTTGGGAACAGAAGCCAAAGAACAGGAAGGGATCGCAATGTGTGCAACGTGTGGAAAATAAATGAAGGCTTGCCACAGGCTGTAACATTTCAGTTGCGAGGAGGGTACGATAGGACAGCCTGGAAGGCTCTCGGGTACACCAAGCTCCCCGGCCTGGATGTCCGCTTGCCATCAGATGGGTGAAAAGGGCCCCGAGGAACTGTGGCAGGAGAGCCGTTCTCCCGGCAGCCGTGGCTTACCGTGAGCCAGGCCGTGGATGCCGGCTACGAGGTGCTCCCCGCTCGTGGCCGCGTGGTATCTGATGTACTCCCGCTCCGACTGATGCCGATTGTCCATCGTCTTCCCTAAGCCGTCCGACAGCGTCCCCGCAAACTGGAACGATCAAACACGGAAGGAAAAGGGTTTTAAAGCCTCGGCGCTGTTTTTGCTATTTTAATGATTTGACATAAACACCTTCCCTTGCTCCTAGCTGGGATTCAGTAAATACCAATGGAGAGAGAGATTAACTGCTGAGTCACAGATACCGTGTGTCCCAGGAGACTGGTTCTCAAGGCACTGGACGCACAAGATTGGAGGACGCGGACACGGGTGGACACGAGGTTCGCAAAACGTCTACTAACCGCCCCTAATGGCATCCACCTTCCACGGTCCTACTGAAAATTTACTGAAAAAAATTAAACGTATTCCAAAATGACCCCGTGGGGGAGAGGGACGTATTGGGATTCTATAATGTTAAGGACAGAGGCTCTCTGCGCAGAGAAATCAGTGGGATTCAAAATAGGAAACACGGCACCTTGTTGCTTTAGGGTTTGGTGCCAAACCTTTTTAGAGACATCAACTGCCCTAAAGCGATGTCTTCTCTTTCACTTCTTCGGCAAGTACCGAGTGCCGAGGTGCCCGGCCCCATTTGTCCACAAGGGAAAATGAAGTATATGGAAAGGCTAACAGGTCAGGTCACCTTTCGTACGAAATGGCAGACTTGAACTCATGACTTCCAGTGCAAAATCCTCCCCCACAAATCAGGGAAAGATCTTATTTATCCTGGCATTCTTTTACCAGAGAAGCTGTCTCATCCGTCAAAGCTGGATAAAAAGGACATAAAACTCTGTTTTGTCACAAGACAATCTGAAAAGGTTTAAAGTGACAGTTAATAAACCACAGGGTACTTATCCTCATCATTCAGGCATAAAGAGGAAAGGATATCAAATATATAATTAACCTTCTCGGGAAGGATCTACCAAAACAAGTGGGTTAAGTGCCAGTGACCCAGGACTAACCTTTCAGAAAACTCACAGGAATGCTATTTAGACATAGAGCTCAGCGCAAAGATTCGAGGCGAACAGCCTGCCTTGAAGGCTGAGTACACTGGGCAGCCCGGCCTTCGGGGCCTGTTTCACACTGGTCTGGCGAGGGACATTTTTTACACAGGTATGACCTGGAAGCCACCAGGCCTGAGGCTTTGTGACACAAGGGACAGGAAAGGGGGAGTTCTGGGCCCAGAAGAAAGACGAGGGGAAGAACCAGCAACTCGAGGTAAAGCAATGGTTTCTGGAGCAAGAGAGGGGAACACACATTCCTTTCACTCAGCCTAAATGCTTTTACAATCCAGGGCAGTAATTACTGACCTTTCTGGAGATGCAGCCCCTATCATTATTTGCTTTAGGCCTTGCCTCCCCTGTCTCTCCGTGTCTAACTGGAGAGCTAAAGTTAATGAAAATTAATTTTCCAGCTGCCTTTAGGATGGAGACGCCACGGGATGTTGCAAAGCCAGCACTGTGAATCAATAAATGGGGCTTTAGTCAGGGATCCCGTCTGAGAGCCACCGTGAGCCATGAGTTTGGGCATCTGACCAGACCGGATTCGAGTCCTGCCTCAACCACTCCCGTAGCTACAGGAGCCTGAGCGAGGTGCCCTCCTGCCGAGCCTCCCCGGTGGCATCTGCAGAGTGACGATGGTACCAACGCTGCTATGTGGCTGGAAGAATTAGTGACAGGGGCTCAGGGTATGGCATCCAGTCAGCATTCTTACTGTTATTATTAGTCAGCTACTAGTCCCAGCGGGAACATCCTGCACCATGAAGAAAGCCTTTCAAAGGTTTAGAATTATGGTCATTTGCACTAGGCTTTAACATAAACAAAAACAAACCCGCCCCCCCCCCCCCCCTTTCCAGCAGATAAACACCAGCCTCCAAAATGAGTTTCTGGAGTGGTACCATCTTTAAAATTAGAGTGCTGGATTTGGTGGTTTCCAAAATCCTTTCCAGCTCTGACAGTGTGTGATCTACGATCCAAGTCAGGACATCTTTATTAAGCACTTACTGTGGGCCCGGCCCAGATTTATGTACTGCTGGGGACACAAATACAGCCTTGGACCTATTCTCGAGGATGACGGCCTCACTGGGAAGGTAACAACCCCATACGTGAGACGGACAGCAATGAGGGTCTGCAACACAAACCGAAAGACTTGCAAATCGAGGGAGAAGAGGAAAATGTGACCCTTGTTTTAAGGGTAAAAAAAAAAAAAAAAAAAAAAAAAAAAAAAAAAAAAAAAAAAAGGGAGTCCCTGCTACGTTCTGGAACTATGTAGGCTGCCGGTGTGCCGGTGTTCTCCACTCAGGGTCTGGACAAAAACACTTTTCCCTGATGCCACAGAAGAGGTGAGGCAGCGGCCAGTGAGAGAGCCCTTCTCGGAAGCGCGATGTTTCCAGAGGCGCGTGTTCTGCCTGAAGAGTGCCCAGCGGCACCCACGCTCCTTCCGGGGTTTTGTCCGGGTCTCTCCCACTTCCTCAGACTCTCGTTTTCCTTGAAAAGAGGTCTGTCCTTGGAACAGATAAGGTCCTGACTACGGATTTCTGGCTGCTGACTAGGAAGAAATGAGAAATCCTATAACACTTTCCGCCCCCCCTAAGAAAATATGATAGAATCCTCTAGGCAAACTGCCCGCCACCACCCCCGCCCCCACCCCCAACACGAGTTCAATACCCGAGGTTTGGGAGCGAGCTCGCGCCAAAAGCTTAACTGCCAAGTGATTCTGCTACTGCCCCTTCACTCCCCCAGCACTGATTGGACCCGGGTGTTCTCAGTATAAAAATACCACATCGACCACAGCAGGGATGGGGTAAGATGACCCGAGAGATCACTCTTTCCTCTAAATGCTGGATTCTTCTGTGTGCTTCGTAGCTGTGGAAAGGTGCCCACACCTACTCAGCTTACTTACCCTAGGACTTCTGTCTGAATTCCCACTTCTCTGTGGGTAAACAAATTATTCACGAAAGCCAACTGGACTGGTCTTTTGTCACTTGTGGGTCCACGTAAGGGACACAAAGAATGTTATTAGCAGGAAACTATTACCAAAGTCTTCATCCCTGTAACGGTGACTGACAACTCAGGAAATGGGAAGATGCTGAAATCCATGATCCAGCCAAACCCGTACTGATTAGAGGTTAATCAGATTTTACGGGGAGAGACTCTTTATAAGAACTAATCTGAAACCAGTGAGTTGACGGGTGCCGTGGTCAAAGAGGCTGGGCCTTGGGCCAGTCCACCGGGCTTCTGAGTATGAATCCGGGGCACCAAAAGCTTGTGGCCTTCTCTCACTGTGGGAGCACTTAGTCATACTCAATTCCACCTCTCTCATTCCCCACCTCAGTGGGAAAATAAACCATACCCCGTATCTTATTTCTCCCTCAAAGACAGGGTAAGAACACGGGCTGGAGAGGGCGGGGATTCCAGTAAAAGGATTCTGTACGGTGCCCTCCGGTACTGGTCTTCTCTGAGGCTGGGAAGTGTTATTTCACCCGTGTCCTTGAGTTAGAACACGATCGTCAAAACACAGCCGGGGTGCCCATGACAGCCACGGTGTGCCGTGTGGCGGTGACTGGGCAGGACATCCGTTACCGCCCCACCCCCAGTTCTGCCTGTGTATTTTAAAAAGAAAAGCCAAATGCAACGAGACTCAAACTCACTTTGAAATATCTTCAGAGCAGGTGCTCTTGGGCATGCTCATGGATGTCAAAATGGGGAGTGAAGCTCGGAAGCAGAGATTCAGATAAGGGGAAAACTAATCTCAGAGGCAGCAGGGGAAAGGCTGAAAACCGTAAGGATATGAGCAAGCACAAAGCAGCGATGCACTGACCCACCAAGCAATCAAACATGTACAGAACACATACTGTGCGCTAGGCTAGCACACGAGAGTCCTCAATCAGAGATGGCTTCTGCCTCCTGCCTCCGAGGACCTCGGAAATAACTTCACACCTGACTTTGGATTCTGTGGCACTGAATAGCCGTGAGATCATGGACAAGTAACTTCACCTCTGGGAGCCTGTGTCCTCATCTTCAAAATGGGAATGAGAATATCCACCCACGGGGAATGCCGGAACGATTAGACAATATGCGTGAAGCACTGAGCACAGAACCTGATACATACAAGGCATCCAATGAAAACAGTACTGCGTTATCTGAACTTCCATTTCTTCACCTGCAAAATGGAAATAATCAGGTCCCGTGGGGCTGTTGAGGGTTAAGCGAGATGGTGTCTATACGCAGGACTTGGCAGGTGCATCCCCGGAGAAGCGGAAGCTATGCGCCCAGGGGCAGAAAAGCCCGGGACAGACAGCATGGGCCAGGCTCGCACGCTGGGGAAGGACTAGCACTCAGAGGGACATATGTAGACAATTTGTAACTCTCCTTGGTAAAAACGATACCTGGACACCAGAAGGACCTTTGGGGGAGACGTAGGTCAATATAGCCCATTTTGTAGCGATTTCAAGTCCACAGAAGACTAGAAAGCTTCCAAGGAACACAACGTCCTTCAGAAAACCTGCTCTTACACTTGTGAAAACAACACGGATTTTTGTCCTTTCTTTCACTGAAGGAAGCTTTAGCATACACCACGCTTGTGAATTCTGGCCACAGTCGGAAGTCCTTAATTTCTGGAAAGCCCTATCTTCAACCGGGGGGTAAAAAAATCTCAGAGGCGCTTCAAGATGCCAGTTCTACTGCGTGGCTGACGTACCCAGTGTCAATACCCCACCTTCCAGAAAGAATCCCATTGTCCATAGAAATGGAGCCGCTACAAATTAGCCCGGGGTTTGGGGCCAGGCTCGGGACAGTTGTTTTACAAAACTGAAATTCAAGTAGATGCTGGAATAATGCAAGAGAAAAATTCACGCTGTGTCCCTCTGTTTGCTCCGATCAGTTTTCCTGACCCTTTTATGATATTCAGCAAGCATGGGATGCCAGAGATATTTGGCCAGTGTAACAGGAGCCTGGGCTTGAATTCCCCCCCCCCCCCGCCCCCACCCCCCGCTTCTCTGGTGTTCTTCTTTCACAGTTATTTACCTAATGGAAATTTCCTCTTTAATGTCCTCGTTCCACTGAGTAATTGCTGGTGACAGTACCTTTCCCGTCACCAGGGCAAATGGTGGCCACAAATAGTGGCAAAGGGAGAGAAGGGCCGGGGCGTGGCCGTCTGAGGGGGTCTCGCGTCCTCCCACCCAGAAAGGTGTTCGACCGCACGGCTCAGCCACCAGCCTGGCTGCGATTCCAGGCGGCGCCGTCAGCTCCGCTAAGCGGGGGCACGTCAACTCGCAAACGCAGCTGTACGCCCGGTGCCTGAGAGCGCGGCCGATGTGCACGTGCGTCCTGGCGGCCGTGGCTCAACTCTCGAGCCTCGGTTTACCTAGCTGCAAAACACGAGACGCTCAGGGGCTGCTCTGAAGGGTTAAGGAACTAGCACAGAATGCCTGGCACTGCGTCTGGCACAGAGCAGCGGGCCCCCGATTTTTACAAGTTTCTTTTTCTTAATTTTTTTTTTTTATTCATTTTTGAGAGAGACCGAGACAATATGAGTGAGGGGAGAGGCAGAGAGAGGGGGGAGAGAGAATGCCAAGCAGGCTTCTCGCCGTCAGCGCGGAGCCCGACGCGGGGCTCAAACTCCCGAAACCGTGAGATCATGACCTGATTTGAAACCAAGGGTCAGACGCTCCACTGACTGAGCCCCCCCCCCCCCCAGGCGCCCCCGATTTTTACAAGTTTCTTACAAGTGGTGCTGAGGCTTAAGCTCGAGAGTCCTTTCCGGCTCTGCTGGGACACCAGCAGAAAACGTGCTGCCAACCCCTCAAGTCCTCCACACGAGGCATCACCACTTCACTCTCACACCGTTACCAGAGCCACACTTAGAACCCATTCTCCGTGTGGGCGTTGCCTTGACATCGAAAACCCCTCTTGCGACCCTTGTGGCAAAGAGGCAAGAGTTAACGGGGAACGGGATCCAGCCAGCAACGGGGATCAATCGCTGACATGAGGCCAACCAAACGGCCAGACGGTGAAGGGTCAGGCCGGGACTGGGGAAGGGCATTAATAAAGAAACAAAGGAAAAAAGAAGGACATGGAACAAGTTGAGGTTTGGCAAGAAAGAGGCAATTTTGGAGCTCGGATCTCTCTCCTCTCCACTAGAAGTGGGACAGGTTTGTCTGTTTTCAGTTCTACTTGGTTATGATTACATATAGCCCTTAAGGCAAGGAGAGGAAGGAGGAAGAATCCAGCACAGAGACCCTGCATAAGAATAACAAAGACACTTTTTTAAAGCTAGGACTCACATTATACAGCAGTAACAGGCCCAAGCCAATGACCTTGCTTTTTTTTTTTTTTTTGTCTCTGGTGATGTACAAACCTTCTGACCCTGGGACCTACATACACCATGTTGCTATTTCATGGATAAACACTTATCAGGCAGCAGACACTCCTTCGCAGTTAAGAAACAAAGTTATCCAAAGCCACCCAGAATTATCTCGGCACACAAGGTCTCAACATAAGCAACAAAGTCAGACCTCAGGATTGTCCTGGTTCTTAACTAGCCCAAGACGCACGCCTGCTGAATTGGCAAGTCTCCCTTGCTATTCTGCAACTCTGACCCGGTTTTGAACTCAGATGTTGTCTCAGATTAATCTAGAAGCTCAGAGTGGTTTGAGGCACTCTCCTGAAAGGATTGTGCCTTTTCTTCAAAAAGGATGGGCAGAGTTGGCTATGAGGCTTTAAAACCACAGCAGTAAGCAGAATACACGGGGGAATCAGGAAGACTGATGTTCAACAACAGACACGTGCCACGGCTTCCTCACATTCAATTTTCCCTGTTTTTCCTATACCAGGTGTAAAGAATCATGTGGGCAGGATGAATCTTTAAACCCAGCTGCGGGGTGGGATGGGGTCCTACCTTCAGCCCGTCATAAGCTTTTCCCCAGAAGGGGAAATCACGTTGAGGGTGCCAGGCCTCTACTCGTCTACTGCTGAAAATCCCTCGCGGCCCACAGGAGAAGCCAGAAGGTGGGTTTCAGTAGAGCTGGTGCCAGTCAAGGAGAATAAGTCTTCCCACCCCATGAGAGACCTCCCGTCTGCCATCCTAACAAGGCATAAATTGAAAAGATATGAATATGCCTAAATGGCCAGTTTCTCAGTACTGAACCAGGAGATAGATTATGTTATGGGGGAAAAAAAAATCCCTCCAAGGGTCACACCATAATGGCTGACTTGGCCAATAAATGATTTCAACTCTAGGGAAGCACACAGGCTTTGAAAAGCAAGGCAGGCATCCTGGTCCCAACTCTGTCACTAGTAATCAGCGAGGTCAACACGAGCAAAGCACAGTCTTCAGGGATCGGCATCTTCATCTATAAAACAGGAAGAACACTACCCACAGAGTCGCTGCAGGAATCCCAAGAGACCTTGGTTTTAAAAGGACTGGGGCGGGGGGGGACAACACGAAGCGATGTGTAAATGCCAACGGTTACTACCGCAAATCCTTCTCTTTCTTCTAAGGACAGCACTGCTCCCCCTTCCTCCCTGACTGAATCCTGTATATCTCATCCTATAATACAGGAATCACCTTATACCCGTTCTGGAACAAAGGAAAGCATAAAGAAGTCAATTATACGTAGATCGAAATCTCAAAATACAGACACTAGAAATGGAATGGAACATTTCACAACAGAAAAGAAGCTTGAGCTTATCTCATTTCTAGTCACAAGGATTTCAATCTTGTACTTGGTATTTCAAATAAATAGATATATTCTCTTTAATGCCAAAAGCCTGGGAAAGAAGGGGGTGGATGACCCCGTAAAGAATAATCAGAGACGCTAGGCACTATTGTAAACTGGGCTTCTTACTGACAAAGTCAGATACATTTCAAGGGTTTGACATATCTTGATGAGGTTTTGTTTTGTTTTTTTAAAGAAAATGGTCTCCACCTGGTTTCTTCATATAAATGAAGTTTTATTTTTTATTTTATTTTTTGAGAGCAAGAGAGAGAGAGCGAGCACGCATACACACACAGCAGGGAAGGGGCAAAGGGAGACAGAAGGAGAGAATCTTAAGCAGGCTCCACAGTGTGCAGCTGGACAACGCGGGGCTCCAGGTCACAACCATGAGACCGTGACCTGAGCCAAAATCAAGAGTCAGATGCTTAACCGACTGAGCCAC
This sequence comes from Panthera onca, assembly GCF_046562875.1. Lineage (NCBI taxonomy): Eukaryota > Metazoa > Chordata > Mammalia > Carnivora > Felidae > Panthera > Panthera onca. The sequence goes on from NC_138346.1 coordinate 212,298,074, forward strand.
CCAGGCGCCTCTGAATAAGTAAAGCTTTAAATGAGTAGGCAGAATAAAGGAAAGCTTCCAACTGCTGAAGACCATAGTGTAACTTCTGGAATTGTAAACATGAACCAACACTGTTTACTAATGTATCAGGCATTGTTCTAAGGGCTGGCCATCTTTGAAATCATTTGTTAGTTTAATCCATAGGACAACCCTACGAGGTAGGCTCTGTTATTATCCCCATTGGACAGATGAAACTGGAAAGACCATGATCACCTCCAACAAAAGTCTACTAAGAATCTACCTATATTTGACACTGGGTCATCTACGGAGGGAATCCAACCATGATTTTTGTTATTCCCTCCATGGAAAATTCCTTCCTGAATGCCAGTGAAAATCGCATACAGATGCCAAGTAGACATCTTTCCTTTCCTAAGCAATGGTGGCGACAAATGAAGGAAGCTAAGGGAAGCATAGAAATGATAAAGTTTCTGAAAAATTACATGCACATCCCTGAACAAGAAAGAGAGTCAGGCTCCAATCCCCTTCCTTCATCAACACCCTACCCCCTTCCATCACCCATTTTTTTGCCTTATGCCATGTAGCCTACTTCCTCCTTTCCCCAAAGTCATCACTATCACATCTGAAATGGGCCCCAGAGAAGGATGAAGTTCTGGAGACGTCCATTACATGGATCATGTGACCCCACATTAGGTCACAGTACTAGTGGGCGCCATTTACGGCTGGGAAGAAAGATGGACGCCAAGCTAGGGTGAGGGTCGGGACCAGTGATTTCGAGAGCCCCTGCTTGCACAGAAAAGGTCTGCTCTTCCATCCCAGCTTCTTACAGAAGGATTTGCAGAAGGGGAGCTCAAAGATTTGCTCTGTCACAGCTGGTCTGGTCCTAACTACAGACAAAGACCACTGCTCCGGCAAGGGCATTCTATGTACCAGTGAGTGACACATATGGAGATACAAATTCAAGGGGGAGGGGATGAAGGCAAAAGAGAGCTGCGGGGAGAGAATGAGCATGAGCCATCCGCACTCCTGGGTAAGAAAGGATCCTGCAAGTGCGTCCCATTCGGCCTCTAGTCTGTGTAGCTCCAACGTTACTCCTGACAGCCCCACTTGTCGGAGAGTCACAGAGAACCCACAGTGGAAGCTAAGGGGCTGTTTTTTACGACTACTCGACATTTTATGGGGGTGGGTGGGGTAGAGTCTGCACTGGGGACAACCAGACATTCAAAAGCCAACACCTCGGGGCGCCTGGGTGGCGCAGTCGGTTAAGCGTCCGACTTCAGCCAGGTCACGATCTCGCGGTCCGTGAGTTCGAGCCCCGCGTCAGGCTCTGGGCTGATGGCTCGGAGCCTGGAGCCTGTTTCCGATTCTGTGTCTCCCTCTCTCTCTGACCCTCCCCCGTTCATGCTCTGTCTCTCTCTGTCCCAAAAATAAATAACAAATGTTAAAAAAAAAAAAAAAAAAAAAAAAAGCCAACACCTCAATGTGTTCAGGAAGTTGTTCATTAGCAAGCGTGATGAACGTGACAGAAGACACCACATTCGGAACTGGTGTTTGGCACCTGGGAGAACAAGAGAAGGTGAACCTCTCTTTTTGGGGTTATGATAAGAAGGGGAAGCAGCTCAGCTCCTAAGGCACTTACGTTAAGCCCTCCCTCATTTCTCCTGAGACATGGCTTGTTCCCCAGCTCCAAGGAAAGGGCAAAAGAAGGTTCTTTGAGGAATGGCCTCAAATGTTCCCAACCCTTCAGATGGGCTAAAATAAAAATAAAATGGCAGGTTAGCTATTTCCCAACAGCTCCGAAGAAACCTCCGCTCCTTGTCTGTCGCCTGAACTCCTTGGTGGCCTTTTAGGACGAGGCGTTCTTGCCTTTGCTGTCTTTCAGCCCCACAAAGGCTGAGTTGGGGGTGGACATTCAGAATTCACACCCATCTACTTCCTGTAGATCTAGGGTTTTTCAAGCCTGCTGCGTGAGCTGTTTCCAGGTTAACAGGTTTCAGGCCTAAAAAACAAGTCTTGGAATGAGGAAGAAAAGCCAATCCACTTAAGTCAACAGTGAAAAAGGGAACGTGATCAGGGAGGCTTCAAAAGTACTAGTACCTTTTAGTATATTCTACTCTATAACATTCTCTTATTCCAGTCTATCGTTTACACTGAACGGTAGGTTCTGGGATTCGTTTGTCCTTTAAACTGTACATATACCATATGACACTCCGTTGATGGGCTCTTCCATGATTTAAAAACATTATTTATCGAATTAAAAAATGTTTATGGAACTTGTTTTCTAAATATGTGACCAAAGACAGAATTCATTTTTAAAAATAAAAATTAGCTTTATGAAAATCATGCCTGTGTGTGAAATGCCACCATATTCAAAAACATCATGAACAGAACGTTTTGTAAATTTTGGCAAGCAGGCAGGAAAAGAGGAAAAAACGGAAGCCCACAAATAACCTAAGGAAAACAATGGAAGATGACTTGGACGGCCATCTCTTAAGAACCTTGCAGAAAACTCCTCACTGCAATGGTGGAGACAAAAGCCAACTGCATAAAGGTCCTTTCTCTATTCAATACCTTCCTTCCTCCCATAAGAACAAGGGAAATCTTGGGGCGCCTGGCTGGCTCAGTCGGTTAAGTGTCTGACTTTGGCTCAGGTCATGATCTTGCAGTTTGAGTTCAAGACCCACGTCGGGCTCTGTGCTGACAGCTTCGGAGCCTGGAGCTGCTTCGGATTCTGTGTCTCCCTCTCTCTCTGCCCCTCCCCTGCTCATGCTCTGTCTATATCTCTCTCAAAAATAAACAAACGTTAAAAAAAGAAAAGAAAAAAAAAAAAAGAAAATCCTCCATTCAGACACGGGGTAACAAGTCTTGTCACGTGACTTTAGTTTCCTCTCTCAGGTTAGAGCCACAATGTCCAACAAGGTGACCACGTGTCATAGGAGGCATTTAGTATGTGGTAGGACAAATTAAGACATGCTGTAATGCAGCTCCATGCTAATGACAGGGAGCCCGCTTGGGATTCTCTCTCTCTCCGTCTCTCCCTCTCTGCCCTTCCCCCACTTGTGCATAAGCAGCTCACACGCATGCCTGCACGCGCTCTCTCCCCCCACTCAAAAATAAATAAACACATTTTTTAAAAAAGACACGCTGTAAATATACAATACATACTGGACTTCAAAGACGAGGTGAAAAAATAATGTAAAACATCTCAATTATTCTTACATACTGATTACAAATTGAAATGAGAATATTTTGGATATTATGGGTAAAGTAAAAATAGTAAAAATCATGTATGTTTCTTTTTACTTTTTTAAAAATTCTACTAGAAAATCTTAAATTATACAAATTACGTGGCTCATATTATATTTTTATTGGACAGTGCTGGTTTAGAGGTCTGACTCTAAAAATTTTAAGGACACAGCTTATTCAACTAAAAATGAAATTCAGAAGGTACCCGAGTCTCCAATTTCAGTCCATTTCTTCCACTCAGACTCTATCTCTAGGTAACCAAGAGTATCTTACAATGGCTGCTATTCACCTAAGCAAAGAACAATAGTCGGAAGGCAGCGGTTTGGATTTAGGGAGAAAAAGCTGTGGTTACTCAAGATGGAAATACAGAAGGAAGGTCTCATGTCTCCAATCTTCCTGGCCTCTTCCTCTCAGACCGACAAATATAATGGAATCTGTTCTATCTGAAAAAGGCCTTCCTCAGGCCTTCCTGAGTTAAGCGTCTGACTCTGGATTTTGGCTCAGGTCATGAACTCACAGTTGTTTGATGGAACCCCACATCCCCATGTGGGCCCTGTGCTGAGCATGGAGGCTGCTTGAGATTCTCTCCCTTTCCCCCTCTGCCCCTCCCCAGCTCACACATGCACATGTACTCTCTCTGTAAAATAAACAAACAAAAAAGGGGCTTTTTTTTTTTTTTTTTTAAAAGATCCCTGCCATTCAAGCTGTCACTCTCTCCGTTTCCCCCTCTGTGGCCATATCTTTCACAAGAATGTTCTAAACTCACTGCTGCCACTGTCTATTTCTTCTATTAACTGAAGGTTCTGAAGGCATGTGCCTAGAGCAAATAATACAAGACAGGCAAGACAGGGATGAAAACAGGTGATGGTGTCTGTCTTTCAATATCCTTGAAGTTCAGACAAAGCTGGAAACAGAGGGAAACAAATTTGGTAGCAGTTAAAGACCGGTTTCTTAGCACCTGGCTCAGAGACGCAGGATCCCAGGCATCATTTGTTCCTGGGCTACAGGTGTAAAGCCTAAGGGTGTATCCAACAGGCAGCATCTAGGGAAGAAAACAAAAGCCATTTCAAGCCCAAGGCAAAGGCAGGAGACAAGACAGAAAGAATTCCCTGAGATGGATCTTCGGAAGAGCTATCCTTTTTTTTGCATAGGGTGCCCGTGGCTTTGCTGATGGGCAGGAAGGGGTCTCTCAGCAGATCTCAGACCATAACGACTTCTGTTAAGTCTACCTAAGGGCCAGGGAGAGGGGAAAACAGGAATTCATCGCCTTGGATGTTTCTTAATCTTCAGATAAGTGCCACAACTTCCTGTTAGCCAAAGAGGAGCCCACGATGCAGTTAAAATGAACTTCAAAGAACAAGATGAGAATGTGAAACTGGGAGATGGTCCCTGTAAAAACTACCTCGCTCCAGGGATTCAGTGATGGTGGCCCTTTAAGTTTGAAGGGGGCGGGGGGCGGGGGCGGGGTGAAGCTTGTTGAAGGCACGCCCAGTGCTGCGCCTGTCTTGTCCACCTTTGCATCCCCAGAGCTATGGACAGAGCCTGGCGTGGGGTGTGGACGTACATGTGACAGTGTCAACTCTGGAACGGACAGGTGCTGGTGCCCACAGCGAGCCCAGAATGAACCCAGAGTCGCTTTGGGAAGCAATGACCAAAAAGATTCCGCCATTTGACTTGAAAGTCTGTCTTTCTAAAAATGGGCTTCTTCATGTATGCAAGTACATTTTCTCATGTTGAGGGGCATCTGGTTTTGGACCTTGATGGTACTTGTCTATTCTGCATATTAAGCTCCAGATGACACGGAGGAGACAAAGAGATTCCAGTCGAGTATTCTCTCTAAGGCATCTTCCTGGGAGGCAGAGATCCCTCTAGGGAAACAGCACAGAAAAGTGGAAATCACAGCAGGTCTGGAGTCGTACCTCTGGGTTCAAATTCCGCCTTCACTTACTGGCTCTGTGATCTTGGGCAACTTCTTGGAGACTTGGTGCCTTACCCGCAAACTGAGATAATACCCAACTCCCAGGGTCTGTTGGCTCCTTTCCTCCTTTCCTCTCTTCCCTTCTATACACATAAACATACTGATAGTCAACAGTGTGCCAGGGCTGGCCGTTCTAAAGGCTGGTGACACAGCCGTGGATAACACAGACAGAACTTTTATCCCTTATAGGATTTATATGCAAATTGCATAGACAATCACATAAGTAAATAAAATGAAAGTGATAATAAATGTTAAGTAAGAAATGAAGCAGGTAAGGAGGATAAGAGATGGTGTTGGAAGGCAGGGGGTGCAATTTTAGGGGGAGGAGGGGCACCAAGAAGAGCTTCGGTGACAAAGTAACGATTGGACGAAGAACATACAGGTGAAAACCAAGGGGTTATGGAACCTTCCAGGAAGAAAGAACTGCTAGGGCAGAGATCCCAAGGCAGTGGTTCTGAGGCAGGCAGTTGAGAGACGGCTGGAAGGTCCGATGACGGGCTGAGCAAGGTGGAGGGAGGCGAGGGGTACAAGATGAGTTTAGCAAAGGACGGGACAGGCTGCAAGTGCCTAAGAAACCACGTGCAGATCTTAATTTTCTACGCGGACTGGAACGGGAAGCCATCGGAGGGGTCTGAGCTGAGGAAGGACACGATCTGAGCTGAGCTTCGATGTGTATGGTAGCTCCAGCTGCCGCCTGAAGAACAGATGTGAAGGGGGGAGGCAGGAGGGAGGCAGGGGGGAGGCTATGGTACAGCTGAGTGGGCCTGTGGACGCCCCTGAGACGTGGTACGACAGGAGTCAAGGATGACCCCAAGGTATGAGCTGAGCGGCTGAAAGAAAGGAGAAAGAATGGCATAAAGTGCCCAGCACATGGGGAGTGATCAAGTATTAGTTCCTCTTTATACGTAAAAACTCTCCGTGCTGATTCCCAGCAAAGGTGTCCAAGATGGAGTCAGCTAGGCCACACTGAAGCTAGGAAAGATCTGGAGGGAGAAAAGGCAAACAAGAGAATACTCAGCAGTTGGCTCTACTGTGCAAACATCCCGACGGTGATTAACCTCCGTGAGAAGAAGGCACACCTCTCACTCCAAAATTATTCATCTGTGAGAGATGAGGGGATGAGAGGCCAACCTCCATATGGTCAGTGAGTACAGAACCACGTTTTCCTTCCTGAGCAGAAAAGGGCCCGTGGAAGGGCGCCTGGGTGGCTCAGTCGGTTGGGCATCTGACTCTTGGTGTCTGACTCTTGATTCCAGCTCAGGTCATGATCTCACTGTTCATCGGGCTCTATGCTGACAGTGTGGAGCCTGCTTGGGATTCCGCCCCCCCCCCCCCTCTACCTCTCCCCTGCTCTCATGCTCTCTCTAAAAATAATAAACATTAAAAAAAAATGACCCATGGAAAAGAGCAATAAATCATGTGCTGAGAACCCAACAGAAATTTGCTGTAAAGAAACAGCAAATTTTGTGTTCTGTGCATACATCTCCAGCTCCTATACAAGTGACTCGGTCTACCCAGTCTAGGACACAGGTGGCAACCACAGATGCTGAAGTTCGGGGTGATGGAGGTGGGGAAGCAAGGACCGGAGAGCCCACTCCTGAGGGACATCTGCCAGGTTTTACTACTCAAGGAGCCTCTTCTTCATCTCGTTTGTCAAGCAGCCCAACCCAAGTTTGGTCTTGAGACTCACAGGACCCAGGACCCAATCCTTCTCCCCACCCAAGAGCTGGGGCAGCCCCCAGCCCACACTGCAATTTCGAGCGCGAGGCTCAAGTTCCAAGAAGTCACTGGGAGCCCTATGTAGCCTTGGCCCAAATACTGGCAACGAGACAGCAGCTGTTTCTCCACCAAGATAAATGTCCCCTCTGAATCTGTACGTGAAAAACTAAGATTCCAAATACAAATGGACACTGTTACCTGCCTTGAGTGGACACAGGAAAGAAGGGATTTCCAGAGAAAAATCTACTGACTGGAGAGAATGAGGCAAGAGAGGGTGGAGGGTAGAAAGGTCACGGAACACATTCTAATACAGAATGTGCTCTTCCCTCTCAAATTTAGGTCAGATCTAGTTTAGCCATAAAGGATGTGGCGGAACAGCAGAAAAGACCGATCGAATGAGGTCCGATAAATTGATTTCCCCATGAAAAAAATTAATTCGTGGTTTGGGGATCGATGGCAAACATTCCATCTGTGGAGCTCCAAATTAGGCGGAAAAGCCCGGCTGAAGAACAAGGCCACAGCCTCCTTCCCGCCTTTCTGGCCCAGTTGTTTTAAGCGAGGCCTAAACGCCTTCTCCTGTACCCAGGACTTGGGAGTGTGTTTGCTCTGGGCTTTGGGGAGGGTGATTTTCTACTGTGTGTAGATGCAGATATCAGGTTAATTGGAAATGGCCGGACGCAGTCTGGGCCTTAGTACTAGACCAAGTCACTCCGGCCAGAAAGAACAGTTGGGCTGGATTTGCAATCTACCTGCTGTGAACAGGCCGTGATTTGGTTTGGGCTCTAATTATATAAAGAGCCAGTTAGGTTTGTTTTTTCCGGAGGGCGTGGGGGCTGCTGATGGTTTTGGCCCCCTCTGTGAAAGATGGAACTGTTCTACCACATATATAAAATACTTGCAAAACAGTTAACATTTTATATGCGCAGATTCTGGGCAAATCATGACATCACCAGACTTAAAAAGTGAAAAATTCCGTTACGTCTCTTCCCCTTGGAATTCCCTTAGAGCTGGTAAGTGGGGGGGGAGGCAAGAGAGGAAGGGAAACATAAGGATTTGAAATGGCGGGCCAGTCTTCTCCTCAAGAGACCCGCTGACCGTGCGGCACGCCTTGCTGTCCCCGTGGCCCGCTGCCTAGGTGCTGGTACTCCTAAGCCACCTCCCCTCGTGCTCCACATCCCCGAGCAAGCCTTGTTTGGGTTGCCCCATGTGTGCCCCTTGAGGCCTGCCTCCCCCCCCCCCCCCCCCCGCCACTTCCTGTCGACATGGCCAACATCTCCTTGAACTTCAAGATTTGGCACCAGCATTCCATGCTTCGTGTAGGCCTTCCCTGCCCTGGGTTGAAAGGTTCAGCCCCTCCTTTACTACCCCGCTGGACCTGCGCAGACTTCCGTCCCAGCACCCACAATGCTCCCCGCACACGTGCGTTTACAGGACCTTCTCCTGTGCTGGACTGGGACCCTGAGCAGGGAGCACCTGCGTTGTATTCCTGTTGGTTTCCGCTGTGCCTAGGACAGAGCCTGGCATTTTCAGTGGTCCACATCCAGTTGTGAACTTGTTGTTTAGACACAAGAAAGAACAGATTTGTTAATGTGAGGTTATTTATAACTTCCTACGTAGTCAGTTCTGCTCATGGAGCCAGAACCAAGTTGAAATGCCTTCACTGGGCATCTCAAGCTGACAGACTTCAAGCATTCCCTGGTTCTCAGCCACATGCTTTGGCTTGGATGGGGAGGCGTCTTCAAAAGAGCTAATTATACAACAGAGGGCACTACAGGAAAGGACTTGAAACTCTGACTCCAATTCTCTGCTCCCCCCGCCCCTCCCTGAGAATGCAGCCTTACATGGTTAATTCTGATCCTGCAGAAGGGGTCCACGAGCGAGGCCCATTAGACAGGGTCCGACGTTTGCAAGGGGCAACGTCAAGAATGCGGGGTCTGAGTCAGAGAACCTGAGCCCTTACTCTGGCTCTCTTCACAGCCTCGGGTGAGTTGCTTAATTTCTCTGAGCCCCCCTGTCCTCACATATGAACTGGGACTAGCACCGCACGGGGTCACTGTGAGGATGAACAGTACCGTGCACGCAGTCAGCGAAGCAGTCAGTAAATGTTAGTAACATTTTTAAAGCTACCCATCCGGCTACTAGCTTAAATTCAAAATTCCTTTCAACTGTGTAAATCAGTACACAGCCCTACCGAGGAAAAGAGAAGGGTAAATTCACATGTTAAACACCAGTAGAAAGAATCCACGGTCATACCTCCCATGGTCAGGCTAATGACTCCTCCGTGGCTCCCTCTCTCACAAATCACATGACAGTGAACAAGCCCCCTGGACGGTCAGTTTTGGGAACAGATTATGTGAGACAAAGGCAAGGAAATACAAAATTAACATCGTGGTTACTCCTTATCAGAACACAGACAAAGCCAGATACGCCAGCAGTCCAGAAATGAAGGAAACGGGCTGTTGGCTTTTGATTGGAATTTCCTAGGATTGTTACCATGTAGTACAAGATTGATCTAAATGTTTCTTTGACACGGTGGAGCTTATGTGAACTGTATCAGAAATAATACAATGAAGGCTTGGGTTTGTGCTGGAACAACACTGCTTTCAAGAAAAGTATCATTACCAGGCTGGTGAAGAAAACCCGCACAGACTTCAAAGTACCCAGGTCTATAAATAAGTTCATTTTACTGCTTGGGGGGAGGGGGCGATAGAGAGGCTAAATCAACAAACAGAAGAGCAAGCAAATCAAACATTGTCAGGTGACGTTTTCCGTAAGTCAGTTTAACTGTAAAATGAATTACTGTGCTCTAGTCTTCACAGCATTTTCAAGATCGTGCATGCCCTGTCGCTGCAAACCATAACGCCACACGGCCACCATCTCAGCGACTCATCGTAAGAGCGCTTACTGTATAGAAATCGATTCCGTCCTCTCAGCAGCGCCCCCTACAGCCGGCAAGTGGCTTTTCCAAGCAGATGGGGGAAAGCTAGAGCACACGGCAAGCTGGAACTTACCACCCAGATGTGTCAAACCCGGGGAAGAGGGCAAAATTCAAGCAGTCCACCTACAATATTTCAAGAACAGATGCCTCCTTGGAAAATGAGGCAAAACAGGTCTTTAAAGGTTTATGTAATTCTATACAAATAGCAACTAAAACTGATACAGTATAAGGCGGAATGAATGACGGCTTAAGACTAGAAATAACCAAATGTTCAGACTCTTTAATTTTGCTTTTCTTCTGTTTTGAGGGATAAAAGAGAGGAATAAAGAATGTGCTAGAAATTTGGGGAATGCACTCCAAACCTCTCCCCTCACCCCTCCTACACACACAGACGCGCGCGCGCGCGCACACACACACACACGCACTCTTTCTACTCCTCTTTGTAAAAGGCCTTTAATTAGCTCACATCCCATCCCGCCCCGGCTTCGATACACTCTGACACCAGCCTGCTGGCCGGGCAGTGGGCTCTAAGTGCAGCCCGCGGAGCGGGCTCCCAGCGGACCCCCTGCCGCTCTTATCTCCGCAGATGCCTGAGGAGTTTGGTATCCCCCTCCCGGCCCTCCTGGGAAGCCGCCCAGCAGGTGCCCATTGGCAACAGTTTTGTGTTACAGGCCTGAATGAATGATCCCCGCAGGAGCTGCCGACTGTTTTCACAGACACAGAAGGCAGTCAAAAGTCCACCGCGTGAACTTGGGATGACCCCAGCTGCAGAGTCACTGGCGGGTTCATCGGGAGGGCAGGCACGCTTTATTAAACAACTAATACTCTTCACAGATAACTTTCCGAAAAAGCAAAAGTGTTAACTCTTTGCGATCTTGCTCCTTGCTCCCACAAGCAAGTGGAGGGGCTCCCTTGTGTGACTGAGGGTTTGAACCCAGAGGAAGATTTTAAGACAGAAAGAAGGTGGTTACGGGGGGGCCTGGAGAAGGGTCAGGACTCAGCCACCATTTGGTCCGCTGTTTTGTTAAAGCGTTCCAGATTAAAGTAAAAGGCAAAAAGTGCCCGTTTCAGGCCCCTACTTCGGTTAGGACAGTGACAGCCCAGTGACAGGCGACCCCACCACCACGCCAGCAGAGGGGGCATCCAGGTCCCCCCCTCCCCCCCGGGCTCACTTGGCCGGACGGGAGACAGGACAGTGACCAGGCTGTGCAGAAGGCAAAGTGCAAACTCCTAGCACCCATGGGGCTCAGCGCAGGAGTCATTCTGTTCACGGCAGCCAGAGGCAGCAGTCTGTCCCTCGTCCAAGGAGGATTCCGAAAAGGCACACATTTCAGATCAAAGTGTTCTTGTAATCAAGTTCTTTCAGGCTTGCTGGGCAGCGGGCAACTGAACACGGTCCTATTTGCAGCATTCTGCGAGAGGAAGGGCGAGCAGCCGTTTCTCCGCTTGGTTAGAATCCACGCCGAAGGTTCTCTTTTCCCCTTTCCTTTCCCCTCCCTGTCTCCTAACTCGCATGGACTTCAGGAGAAGCCTGGTGACAGCAATCGTAATCAACAACATGCCGATAAACTATAAACATTTGGAGAAAGTTCAAAAAATACGTTTTAACCAACAAAGTTCCGTGAACCGTGGCATCAACCGAAGGCCACGTGCCTAGCCAGAGTTTTCTGTCGAGCTCATCTTACCAGCTGCTCCCTAACTTTAGCTGTGCAGGGGGCTCCCTCTCTGTGTCTTGGGCGGGGGAGGGGGGGCGCGCTCTCTCGTTTTGCTTCCAGGTGAGGTGTAGTTCTGCCTGGGTTCGCTCACTGTTTGAGCCACTGCCGAAGGACCAGTGACCTGAGGCGCTTCGAAGGAGCCGTACTTTCCTCCTGTCTCGGGTGGGCTGACCTTTCTGCAGAAGATTGGTTCAGCCCATCAAGCCCTCGAGAGCTTTCTGCAGACCCTGCACAGTGCTTGGGGTTAAAACTACTGAGATGAATAGGATTTGGTCTCTGGTCCTCAAGGAGCTCAGTCTAGCGTGGAGACAAGGCGTGTCATACAGACCTAGAATCAACATCAAGAATGCGGAGAAAATGTACCCGAGGTCAGGGCCCTGGGCCCACTACTGCTTCCTCCTTCACTACTAGAAGGACAAGAAGCAGATACCCACAACCTGCTGACCCCCATCTCAAAGACAATGCCAAGATTTGCAGCCAAGAAGCCCTGAGTCATAGAGCGGGCCCAGTGGCTAACTGGCTGTGAGAACCCTACTGGGGCTCAGTTTCCCCAACTGCAATTTGAGAGGGTGAAAAGCCGCCCTTCAAATTCTCCCCCAGATCTGTGTTCTAGGAGTGTCCATGAACGTCTCAGAGACTGTGTCCAGGGTTTGAACCTGGGAGGAGCTGGCTTGGTGGCATTCAGCTGGGAAGAGTGACAAGAATTGCAAGATCTCTCCCAGGAGGAATACAAGCCGGGGTTCGGTGGAAAGGGAGAAGTTAGAGAGCGAAGACACTACATAAAGTATCACCAAAACGAGTCTTCTGAGAGAGCTCAATTTTTTTTTTTTTTTTTTTTTGGTAAATCTGCAGTTAGATACTGTTTACTCACGAGTTTTCTCTCTTATAGAGAAACAAGTGGCAAACTGTTCCTCATGTTCAGTCCCAAGAATACTTCTGTCTCCACGGAACTTATTCCTTGGGGCACCTCAGTTTGCCTTGGCGGTGGTTTTTAAATAGCGGACGGCAGAGAACCTATAAACTCTCCTTGCTGATGCCGTCGGACATAAAATCAAGCGGGTGTGTAGCAGGCAGGGAGAAGCAGGCGGATGAGGTCTGTCTGGCTTTGCCCTTTTGCTCGTTTCTTAGCGATTCTGCGGCTGGAGATGTGCACGTCCGACAGAGTCCAGAGCCAGCCGCTCATACACCGTAGCGCGGGTGCCGTGAAAGCGAAGCCCTCTCTTGCAACGTAAGACTAGCTCGCAGCCGCCTCCTAGTGTCCCCAAGCCTCCCCCCCCCCCCCCCCCCCCGCGCCGGCTCCCCCTCCGCTGGGAAGACAGTCTGGCGGGAAAATCGGTGGGCTTACAGTCGTGGGGCCCGGTATCAGCGCTGACTGCGTGATTCTGGCAAAACCACTTAACTCGTGTGACTGAGTTTCCCATCACGGAAAGGGACGTGATCGTCGCACCTGCCCTGCTGGCCCCGGTGGGATGCTGCGAGGTTCAATTACCTCACAGACATGAAAGTGCTTTAATTCCTGAGGAGGAGACGGTGCCTTCTGGGGCAGCGATGTGGTCTGCGGGAAAGAGCCTGGGCCGTTAAGGAGCCCCGGGTCCTCGTCATCTTCTGCAAGCTCCCTGTCCCTCCAGGAGTCCAGTACTTTCTCTGTGACTTGATTTCTTCTTCTGTCAAGTGTAAATAATGCCTGCATTCTTTAGTGTATGTCTAACTTTGTGAAAACCAAATAACGGCAAGAGTATGTTACAAAGGTGACATCTCCATAAAAGTACAAGGAGCTATTTATTAGAAGCTCTTCTTTTCAAACTAACCTTGGCACCGTCCCTGCCAATTTTCACATTACCAACAAAGAAAATATAATCCCACCGGCCATAATATCCTGCTTTGAAACATCTGTAGGCAACAAAGCTGAAACAACGGACTGTTTTCGGAATTATGTTCTGCTTAATTTTCCTTCCAGTGAAAACACTGAAAGCGACTGCCTCCAAACCAATGTGTTGTTATATAAATTCAATAGCCTGCAGGAAATGTTTACTTAAACATCTTCCTTTAATAAGGCAAACGGATATGTCCCATAAGTATTATTAATTCATTAGATTAAGAGGGACTGGGTTTCCCCCTCTTTCCCCTTTAACCGTCTCCCAAGGCTTCCTGATACCTTCAGCAGAGCCTGAGCCAGATCCTATAATGTGTGCCTGGCCTCGTTCGATCCCGGTCGACGTCCTAGATGCTGAGTGACGGGGAAGGGGGAGGTGAAACAGGACCCCTTGGGGTGCCTGGATGGCTCAGTCGGTTGGGCGACCGACTTCGGCTCAGGTCGTGATCTGGCGGTTTGTGAGTTCGAGTCCCGCGTCGGGCTCTGTGCTGACAGCTTGGAGCCTGGAGCCTGGAGCCTGCTTCGGATTCTGTGTCTCCCCCTCTCCTCTCCCTACCCCTCCCCTGCTCACGCTCTGTGTCTCTCTGTCTCTCAATAATAAACTTTAAAAAAAAAAAGAAAGAAAGAAAGAAAGAAACAGGACCCTGAAAATCAACAGCCTTTTCCTCTTGGGTGTTTCTACACATACAGCACGATTCTGGATCTCAGTCGGCTTCAGGTGTGTTTGGGAAAAAAGTCGCACATAAACTTTTAAAGCTGGAAAACAGTTAGACAACACACAAAAAATCCAGCGGGCATTTCACTTATTTAATGACTACGTGTTGAAGGAATTACCATGGGAAAATGCTGACGGATAGCCCTAGACAGAGGAGAACACACATGGATACGGCCTGGATCACTGCCATTTTCCTACAACGAAGATTCACGGCTAGTCGCCGGGGAAACTGGCAAAAAAAACCAAAAACCAAGACGAAAAAACAATTGACAACAAATAAGATCTTTGCCTTCCAGGAGCTTTAAGTCTACTCCGGGACGCACAGGAGCACACAGACAATTGCTTCGCCATGGTGCTCAAGCCCACCTCACCCTCGAAGAATAGCGTTCCTGTCCCTCGGCCCCCACAGCACATACCCGTGGAAATGCAAGTGGTTTGCACGGATCCCAGCTGCAAATACTCACTCTCCCTATTCTTGTCTGCCTTACCTGTTCCATATGCTTCAAAAAACCCCACATTTTTGTAAGTCTCCTGCTCCAGCACCTAGCACGTGACAATGATAAATGTTTGCTCAGTGGATGTTTGAGGCAGGTGCCCAACTGGCTATTTTTTTCCCAGGGCAAATGTGGTCACTGCCTTAATGCAAGCATAGGGTGCCCTTGAAATTCAGAGTGGGGAGACTCTCACAGGGCATTTGGACTGGACCTTACAAGCTTGGAGCCATTTGGCTCGAGACAGGGAGAAGAGCATCCCAAACAGGTAGGATTAAGAGCAAGAGTGCAAAGGTGAGAACAAACACGACTGGGGAAATAGAAAGTGACCTGGACAGTCGGCTGTCACTTTCTTTTCACTCGCTACTTGACTTCCCCAATGTGGTTCCTAGTCTTGGGGTCTATCTCCTCCCTCCTCGTGTGCCAAACTAGGAGATGTCCTTGTTCTTAGAAATGGCATGGGAAGGTTTCCCTGCTGGTATTTAATCTTTCCCGTGTGCCCATCTGAGGTAAGTGTGGTGTGCCTCTGTTATTTACTGACCAGCCGTGCCCCCAAGTCACCAACCACTTCAGGACATGCTGAGTCTCCCTAAAGAGTTAGGCCTGGACACGTCACCATTTGGCTATGAGGAGAGCCAAGGAAAAGTCAGACTCTCACCCCTTCTGGAAGTATCTTCTTTTTCTTTCATGGTCTCTCTCATGGGGAATTTCCTCTCACCGCCAACACCGTAGAAATCATTTAGAGTAATGTCCTGACGTGAGCTCAAATCGCTCCCCCTACTATCCTCCACTCCACCGTAACACTCTGATCCTACAATCCTTCCCACCACACATTCTGTTTGTGTGCTCCCAAACACACGATTCCCAGACACCTCACACCAACGGCACCATGGTTAATGAATGATTCAAGAAGCCTCTAAAAGGGAAAGGTACATTTCCTCCAACTGTGTTCTCTGAAACTCACTCTGTAGCAGGGGAGGGACATGGTAACAAGGCTAACAGGCAACACTGATGACAGAAACCCCAGGTCTAATATGGAGTAGACGTCAGTTTGTACAGTATCAGGTAAGATTCAAGAAATCCTGTCCAGCAATGTTCTAGAATTCAGGAGACCAAGGAAGAAATCCAAAGCTCTATTGCTTTCTGTCTGGACATTCTGGATGAGTTATTTACCCATGGGCCTCAATTTTTTCCTCCAAGTTTTTATTTATTTATTTTGAGAGTCAGAGACAGAGACGGGGGCGGGGAGGGGGGGGAGAATCCTAAGCAGGTTCTGTCACTGTGGGGCCTGATGTGGGGCTCGATCTCACAAACCACAAGATCATGACCTGAGCTGAAATCAAGAGTCAGACACTTAACCGACTGAGCCACCCGGGCACCCCCAGACCTCAGTTTCTTCATGGTGGTGGTAAAAATATCACCTGGCTGGCTTCAGGCTTACAGAAAGGATTGCAGGTATATGAATGCTTCATCAACAACTAAAAATCAAAACAAATATACAGCAGTATTATTATTATCCCAATAAGGAATGCTTAAATTCTAGTAAGTTAATCTTACTTCTCCTTTCCTCCAAGAAGCAAACCGTACAGCGGGTCGGTAGAATTAACCATACGGCTCTCAGGGACAACACGCTGCCCCCAGCCTTCTCCATGTGGCTTCTTGACTCAAGCAATGGTATCACCAAGCACCTGAAAGCCTCTGCTAGCAGAACCCAGAGACAGAAATACCTCTACAAAATGTGAACCGCTGTCCCATAGACTGAGGGGAGGCGAGAAAGGAAAGGAGTATGAAAGAAAATGAGTTTCCTTCCTGCCTTCAGTCTGCAGGGGAAAGCACCCCTCTCCCCCGGTTCATGTACCCCGTGCTAAAACATCAAGTATTTTGCTTTACAAGGACATCCTAGCGGCTCAGAGATGCTGCAAGCAGTGAAGTTCAGGAGATGGCGTACAGAGGGTACGATTCCACGCGCAGGTTCAGAGGAAGACCGCTATCGGGCACACCTGAAGCAGCCCGAAGCTCTGGCCTGCCCCTCGGCCCGGGTAGGGTAGCAGCAAAGGCCTGAGCGCCGCAAATCCCCCACTGTGTAAATCTGAATAAATCCTGGGTCGAGCGCGTCAGATGCGTGAGGACGTGCAGTCGGCTTACTCAAATGCTTTTGAGTCCCTGCATTTTCTGTTTGGACAGAGACAACTCTTCCACTCCTTTCCTCCCATTTCGATCCTTTTCCACGAGATCAGGGATCTGCAGGTAGCAAAGACTACATTGGAAAGCCTAGAAATGGCAGTTGGAAAGACCCCGAGCGCCGACACAGAGGAGTTAAAGTAGGCAATGAATGGAAAATTGCTTGAGCTTTACTTTTAAATGATGCCGTTTCCAACTGCTTGTGTTCTAGCTTCTGCAATGGTTTGGGTTTAGTGGAGGATTTTATCTGTGAAGCTGCCCCGTGTGGAGGAAAAATATACAGGCAGACTTCCAAATCCACGTTTTTCTAAAACTTCTGGCTCCGACGCTCATTATTAAGCTTTAATCAAGGTCACTGACCGTTGGGGTCTCACTTTTCTCATCTGTAAAAGAGAGATAGTACCTCCTTCCTTACGGGGTCCATGGGAAAATTAAACGAGACTGGCTATGGAAAGCTCCCAGCCCCACACCTGACACACGGCAGACCCTCAATAAATGCAGGCTGTAGTACGCATGTCCCTTTCTGATCTTTAAGGACGGTACTGATCAAGGACTCCCCTTGTTCTCCTACGTAAACACTCTGAGTTGGCTTTCCTTTAAAATGGAGAGAAACTTCTAGAGATAACAATCACAAGGGAGAAAGAAGTAGAGGAAAACAGACAAGATCTTCCAAACAGGGCATTTTGACCTTTCACTGCCAAGAATCAGAATTTGATGTGTCCTTCATGTGTTTAGCAAAATAGATTAGAGTTTTCACCTCTGCAAGAAAGGGCAAATCCTGGTATGAATCACATTGAAACGCAGACAAGGGATGCACCGCCACGTCCCTGGGGGCGACCGGTCAACCCAAGAAAGCCTGAACATATTATTCTTTTACTCACCATGTTTACACTGGGGTAGAAAACCACTATTCTTTGGGGGACACAAATATTTCCTGCCTTTTCAATTTAGCAACTGAACATACTTTTTTCCACCACAAAGACTGTAGTTTTGGAAGACAGAGAGGATTCCTCTGAAATATGAGATGTTCAGTCCAAGAAGATAACTTAAGGACCTGATTCTTAACTGAACTACTATTAGGGCATGAAGACAAATGTGAACTTTTCCAATCTTTCAGTTTCAAAAATAGAGCTTTGATGGTCATGTCATTTCCCTGCTACTTCTGCCCATTGAACTGCTTGATTAAGGTGATAAAAGGGGGCAGCTAGACCCCATTCCCTGAGCTCCTTCATGAGCACGGCTGCTAAGTAGGCCAGTGGGGATGCTTGGGAACTGTCGTCACTCATGGGACTCTCATGTCACCCAACACACTTCCGATTCCCACAGATATTTGAGATTTGACCAAGTTGGGATAGGTCACGGATGGGTCATTTGGCATCAAAATTTTCCTCTAACCAAAAAGAGCTCAGACTAAGGAAATCATGTTAGCATTCCAGGTTATCAGAGGAAAATAAAACAAAAACTCGGTTGCCAAGAATTTGAGTCATTTCTCCATATACAACAACTTGAAGACACCTCCTCTTTGCTGGAAAAGAAATCCCTTGGGTGACTTATTGAGATCAAAGTCTTTTTGAAAATAGCAAACCCTACATTCTCTAAGGGACAGAGCACTGTCTGAATTGAATTTCACTTAACCTAAAGTTGCATGCCAACTTAAATGCACTGAAACCCCAATACTTATAAGAAGGCATTCATCTATTACTTGCTTATAGGTACATGGAAAAGCTATTACGAGGATAATCGGCTCAACTATAAAATGAAGCAGTCATACATAATGACAAAAACAGGTACAAGTCATAAATTGCCTTTTCCCCTTCAGAAGCCATGCAGGCAGGCATTCAATACATTCTTTTGTGCACAGATAAAACTTTTGCCTTGAATAAACAGTGTTCTCAGTCTTGTTTGGCCCTTACAAATACACTGCCCACAAAGCAAACACAAACAAATGCTGTTTCTTAAACAAAAGGCAGATGGACCCCTCTACCCTCAACAAAGTCACAGTATATACGACAGGAGACTGGCTCATGGAAGGGGCGGGCTGAGAATCTCCGTGTGCAGGTCCCCTGGGATCATCGCTATGCCCCAGATCTGGCCTCCTGGACACAACAGGCCAGTGAAAGGTTCTCCTGGGAGGCAAGCGGCTCCTCCGCCTGCAGTACCCCAAGCAGAGACCAAAGGACTGGAACGAAACGTTACCGACAGTCCTAGCTAGGTCTCCCACTGAACCATCGAAACAGATCAATCTCTCTCTTTCTTCTTCTTCTGTCACTGGCTTAGATTTATCTTCAGACAGTTTTCCTGAAAGCTATCAAAGTTCATTCTAGGCCCGGGCAGGGCTTCTTATTCGTTTTTGTTATTCCTGTTGCTTTTACTGATGATTATTTTTTTAATGCAGAGAGGCACGACTAGAGCAAATCAAACAACTAGCGGTATCTCGAAAGTGTAACCAAAAATGTGAGCTGAGTAGCCAGTGCAGGAGAGCAGGTCTTAGCTCTAAGAGTTACCTGACTGACCGTGGGCAAGTCACCCGACCCCTCTGGGCCTCAGTTTCTTCATCACATGATGAGGCTCATGCTGCCCAGCCGATGTACTGACTAGGTTATTCGATCACACGGTAGCACACGAGTGAGACCTTGTTTGCCATCACCAAGGTTCTTCCCACCCACTGCCCATAAAAGGATGGTGATGGTCATGACCAATCAATCTGCCACAACAGTGACCGCGACCACCACCATTTCCCGAGGGCCTGCTTTGTGACACAGATGACATGATGGCAGTCGCCTTACCAGTCAACAAAATGAAGTCAGATAATAAGCTTCTGGTGGGAAGGTAGCAGTAACTAATGCTTTATATTCTCTATAGGGCCTGGAAGAAAGCCGTACGCACACAAAGGGAAAAAAAACATCGCGTAGGGAAAAAAAACCAAGGCCTCTCAAAATAGCTGGACTTGGTTTCAAACCCATCCCTGTCATTTTTAGTTGTGTAACCTTGAAAAAATTATTTCACACTCTAGGACTCATTTCCTGATTTGAAGGGTGGAGATTAACATGAAGACAATGTATGTAAGAGTTCTATCCCGAGGCCTGGCAAACAGAAGGTGGTCAATAAATGCCTATAAATTAGTAAGTGTTCCATAACGAAGCAGGGTGTTTCAACCTTATTCCTCTATCTTTTCCCTGCTAAAGATGTTCGCACCAAGAAATAACGTAAAACTATTAGGTCTTTATCCAATTCATAACAAACCAAACCGATTTAAAACAATAAAACAATGACAAAAATGACGCAGAATAAAACATATTTACCAAAAACCAACAGAAAACTCCCATTTCCTTGACAAAAATTTAGATGTGTAGGATTTGACCTGGGAAATTTGGGCTTGGTAGAA
Source organism: Panthera onca (assembly GCF_046562875.1). Taxonomy (NCBI): domain Eukaryota; kingdom Metazoa; phylum Chordata; class Mammalia; order Carnivora; family Felidae; genus Panthera; species Panthera onca. The sequence goes on from NC_138346.1 coordinate 212,318,312, forward strand.
ACAAATGCCATAAAGCAAAAGAGAAAGAAATGAGCCCACCATACAAATGCAAAGGTTGTCAGCAAAATTAACATCTAGTGAGTCATGAACCTTGAATTCTAGTATCTAATGATTTTGATGAAGATACCCTCAGTTAAAAACAGAGAAAATTATTAAAATATTTACATTCATAAACCTAAGTCAAAAGATGCCTGGGATCAGGGGTACCTGGGTGGCTCAGTCAGCTAAGCATCCTACTCTTGATTTTGGCTGAGGTCATGATGTCATGGTCCTGAGATGGAGCCCTACGTTGGGCTCCTCGCTGGGTGTGCAGCCTGCTTGGGATTCTCTCTCTCTCTCTCTCTCTCTCTCTCTCTCTCTCTCTCCCTCCCTCCCTCCCCCTCTGGCCCTCCCCCTGCCTGCTCTCCCTCTCGTTCTCTCTCTCAAAATAGAAATTAAAACCAAAAAAAGATGCCTGGGATCAAAAAGGTACCCATGATTAAAAGCATCCCATACTGCCTTGATAAAGACACCAGCCAAAGGATGGAAAGCAAGACAGAATGGAGCAGGGGTTCCATTAGTGCTGATCAGAAGCGCCCCTGCCCTTCGCTGGAAGAGACCAAGGTGCTGCCGGCTTCCTGAGGGTAGACTGAGTGACAGCTGTCTAGAGCAAACACTGAGCTTCTACGGGGGCCGGAAAGAGAAGGGATCGTTCACTCTCTGGTTGACATCTGAGCTTTTCTCAGTTCAAAAAACACTTTATTGTTTTAGAATAATTATGTCATTTTCCTGTTAAGTATATGAAAATATTACACAATAATCACAGACATGAAAAAATCTGAGTCTATATAAGAGAGGGAATTTATTCAATGGGTATCTCTTCAATTCTCTGGCTTTGAAGGAGAAGGTCTTACAGATATTCATGTGACACCTAACCAGATAAAAGTATATGCTTTTTGCAGCTCATGCTGCAGAAAGAAACCTGTTCCTCTGACATAACCTTAGAATTTGAAATGCTGTACTTTGCTTTAAAGACCATATTCCAAGAAAGGACTCTACGAGCGATCCTCTTGTCATGGCCTTCGAAGGGGTTCAGATCTTTGAAGTTCTACTCAAAGAGGTAGAGTACTTTTGCCAAAATCCAGGCAAGGGAGTCAAGGGACACATGCTCACGGCTTGGCGGCCAGTCCTTAAGTCCTATCACCTTAGATTTGGAATCCGTAAGCCGGTTTCTGGGGCTGACAATGAGAAGTAAAGGCTAAGAGAAATAAAGGGAGTAAAGGGCACAGATTACTTCCCAGCTGCATTTCCTTGAGACTAAAAATAAATTAAATAAATTAAGTAACAGCTAAAACTGTAATGAAGAATACTCCAGAAGTGGATATGATGAACCTGAAATAAAAAATGTGCTGTGAATAATTCACAGCATCTGTCCAGAGACAAGTAAGACCTGTGGATCTATCACCTTCTTATGGGACAGAATGAATTCCCTTTTTTAAAAAAATTTCTTAATGTTTTATTTATTTTTGAGAGAGAGCGCACGAGAGAGACAGAGTATAAGCAGGGGGAGGGGCAGAGAGAGAGGGAGACACAGAATCCCAAGGAGGCTCTAGGCTCTGAGCTGTCAGCACAGAGCCCGACGCAGGGCTTGAACTTGTGAACTGTGAGATCATGACCTGAGCCAAAGTCAGATGCTTAACCGACTGAGCCACCCAGGTGCCCCCAGAATGAATTACCTTTTAACTTCTCATTTGGTTTTCATATACTTTATCTCTTTTGCTCCTCAGGTCAGCAGGATGAAGGGAATTACCATCATCTTTTCGTAGGTTTGAAAAAAAAAAGACCTCAAGGTTAACAGAGAAAAAGATTACTTAAAGGCAGGTGTAGGGCTAGAACCCAGGTATCCCAACTGCCAGCCCTACGCTCCCCTTCAATGCACCTCCCTGTGTCTGCAAATAATACTGCATGATCTTTGGGGAGGCATAAGCCTCTCTGACAACCCAATAGAAACTTTAGATCCTTGCTCCAGAAAAATACACATATATACAATATTTCTAACTATTTTCAAGAGGTTTACGGAGCTTCTCCGCTCCACTCAAAGCGCAATGCACCAAGGCTATAGCCCTTTGGTCTCTGCAGCCAAGTGGTGCTGGCTGGTGAGTGTGGTGAGGTGCAGTTCTGTCCTCTGACCCCTTTAATCATGAGGACTCGGGCACTCTTTAAAGGCATACTTCCCACAGGCCAACAGTTGATTATTGTGGTCATTTGCACTTCCTTAAACTCCTTTCGTGTACACACAAAAGCAAACAAAACATTCCCCCAAAGCAACATGAAAGGTCTGATTTCAACCCACAAAACTTCAAGAAAATGGAGATCTTTAGCCAAACTACATGCAAACAGAATCAAAGATGATCTGAGTGGGTATTCAGTTGACAGACCTGGCTTTGGGAGCCACCGTTTCCAACAAGAAATGGTAATGTCAACTTTCTTTGTTTTCTCATCTTAGGTATAATTTTTATAACACAGTCCGCATTCTTGATATCAACATAAATGTACACAGCAATTCCTCTGAGTAGCAGCCTGTGACGCCAACACTGATTAGCTTACTAAACGCAAGGGAAATACACGAAGGACCCCAACCACATGGGGAGCAGGGTTCCCATCCAAGAGGCCTTGGGTCCCGGAAGGCAGTCCCCTTATGCAAGTCTGATGACAATATAAAGCATGATATCCAATAAAATGCACGATCACTGCCACCTGGGGCTTCATACAGACTTGGGGGTGGGGGCTGCGCTAAGGAGGATCCTGCCCTTTCTGCATAAGTTATATTCTCATGCGGACTTGCAGGCTTCAAAGACAGTTTTCCAGGGGAAGCAGAAGAACGAAGGAACAAATGAGACTTCCACAAATGAGGGAGAATAAAGAAAGGGCCCACCCAGTGCACCTGGGTGGCTCAGTCGGTTAAGTTTCCGACTCCGGCTCAGGTCACGATCTCACGGTTTGTGAGTCTGAGCCCCACATCCGGCTCTCTGCTGTCCGTGCAGAGCCCACTTCGGATCCCCTGTCTCCCCCTCTCTCTGCCTCTCTTTCCAAAAACAAACATTAAAAAGAAAAGAAAAGGAAAAAAAAGGGCCAGCCCCGCTCACCAGGACGTTACACAGATACTCTGGAGAAACCCATACAACGTCTCACCTGTGTGCGGAGGCCACAGGCAAGTTTCCAACTTCTTCATTGTCAAGCACGTTAACTACAGAGGGTTCATCCCTGCCAAACTGGCCCAGATGGAGTCTGATTCTCCCACTCTTTGTGCCTGAGACCCTCCTCCTCTGTAGACTGGAACACTTTGGCTTTCATTTCGGGGGCGTTAATGGTTCCCTGGTGGCTAACGTCTAAATATTTTACGTTAATGCAAATGTAAGAGTCAAAGTGAGGACCCACTTCTCTTGTCCAGTCTATATTTTTCAAAGTTTTCATAACATCCTATCTCATTTTATCCTTACAGTGAGCCTGTGAAGTAGGTAGCTTCGGTTCCAGTTGAGGAAGGCCTCACAATAAACCAAAAGTGCATTTCTTTTTCAAATTAAAACAGAGCCCAGGGGTACAAAAACAAAGAAAGTAATCATAAAACCAAGGAGGCTTTCTAGGTTAATTAGAATTTCATCAAATTAAATAAAACCTTGTAGCTGGTCATTTACAAGTGAATATTTAAGTGCATCTGTTTATACCACGTTGAGTAGCTAAAAGAACGCAGGGCAATCCACACCACCACTGTGATGCTTCGTGTCGCCGGCGGGGGGCGGGGGGGGGGGGGTCCAAGGTCCCAGTGAGAAACGATTCAAGGCAGAAGTGGGCGTGATCATTCAGACTCTAAACCTGAGTCTGTTTCCCAACCATGATTTAGAAAGAAATTGTGGTTTATATACACAACGGAGTACTACGTGGCAATGAGAAAGAATGAAATCTGGCCCTTTGTAGCAACATGGATGGAACTGGAGAGTGTGATGCTAAGTGAAATACGCCATACAGAGAAAGACAGATACCATATGTTTTCACTCTTATGTGGATCCTGAGAAACTTAACAGAAACCCATGGAGGAGAGGAAGGGGAAAAAAAAAAAGAGGTTAGAGGAGGAGAGAGCCAAAGCATAAGAGACTCTTAAAAACTGAGAACAAACTGAGGGTTGATGGGGGTGGGAGGGAGGGGAGGGTGGGTGATGGGTATTGAGGAGGGCACCTTTTGGGATGAGCACTGGGTGTTGTATGGAAACCAATTTGACAATAAATTTCATATATTGGAAAAAAAAAAAAAAAGACAAGAAAAGAAAGTCTCTCCTCCAGGGTGCCTGGGTGGCTCAGTCGGTTACGCATCGACTCTTGATTTCAGCTCAGGTCATGATCTCACAGCGCGTGAGATCGAGCCCTGCATCGGGTTCTGCACTGATGGCACAGAGCCTGCTTGGGATTCTTTCTCTTTCTCTCTCTCTCTCTTTCTCTCTCTCTCTCTCTCTCTCTCTCTCTCCCTCCCTCCCTCCCTTTTTCTGCACACCCCCATTCCCTGTTCACCCTCTCTCTCTCCCTCTCAAAATAAACATTAAAAAAAAAACAACAACAACGTCTCTCCTGCCTCTCTGTCACCCTTGCTATAAAAGTAACAGCACTATCTTGAACCACAAGCCAAACAGAACCTGTTTAGTAGAACTACCATACTGGGCACTGATCTGAATAAAGAACTATCATCTCTAGAAAAGCATTTAGAAAACAGGAATAAATTCCCAGCTCTCACCCTGTTACCAAGATCACCGTGCAGTACAAAGTGTTGTTCAACTCACTTTCTCATCTGCCCTTCAAGACAGGCTCCTGTGTGGCAACATTAAAGCCTCCTTATGCTAAAGCCAGCTTTATGTCCTCGTGGCCCACGGCACAGGTGCACCTGCGATTTCACTACAACACACTTTCTACCGGAAACAAGCTGAGAGCACAGGTGCTTTCTCAGACCTGATTCCTTCAGGAAAAGGTCAGTCTCTAGGAGGACAGTCTGTGGGTTGACACGAAGGGGAGGGAAGCAGAGGCCTTCCACATGTTGTCAAACAGCAGTTCCCCTCCAACTACCTTCCCCTTTCCCACCTTCACACGTAAAATCAGCTCCTGCCAAAGAATAAATTGCGGAATAACAAAACGCCCCCTAAACAAGGAGCCGGTGAACAAGTCAACCAGACAGAAGGATGCAAGAGGATTACACCACTGTGCTTCCTTCTGCTGCTCTAGAAGCCTGTTTTAGTTTGGACTTTATCCTGCAACCTATGGGAAATAACTGGTAGATTTTAGGCAGGAGAACTGCACCATCAAATTCTATTTTTGTTGTTGTTCTTAAAAAACTTTTTTTTAACATTTATTTATAAGGTTTTGAGAGACAGAGAGACAGAGCATGAACGGGGGAGGGGCAGAGAGAGAGGGAGACACAGAATCTGAAACAGGCTCCAGGCTCCGAGCTGTCAGCACAGAGCCCGACGCGGGACTCGAACTCACAAACAGTGAGATCATGGCCTGAGCCGAAGGTCACTTAAGTGACTGAGCCATCCAGGTACCTCATCAAATCCTATGTTTTAATTTTTAAGTTTATTTATTTTGAGAGAGAGAGAGAATGAGCACACAAGCAGAGGAGGGGCAGAGAGAGGGGGGGAGAGAGAATCCCAGGCAGGCTCCCTGTTGCCAGCACAGAGCCCGACATGGAGCTTGATCTCACGAACTGTGAGATCATGAGCTGAGCCAAAACCAAGAAAGAGTCCAACACTTAAGTGACTGAGCAACCCAGGTGCCCCTCACATCCTCTGCTTTAAAAAGCAAGTTCATTCTGGTGGCACCGTGCAGCCTGTGGTGGAGTCCAGGGGGTCAGGCGGCCAGTGCAGTGGCCCAGGGAAGAGACAACCGGAGCCCGGGAAGGCAGTGGTGATGGACGGAAGATGAGATACCGTAGACGGCTCAGCGGACCTGGGGCCCGGTCATCAGAGGGGAGGGGAGGCAGGGGAGGCAGGCAACGAAGCAAAGGCCGTAACTTCTCACAGCTTATCAGCGATGGCAGGAATCACGGTAACGCAGAGACCCCATGAGGTTAATGACGATGGAATTTCACCTTTAATTCCTTACCTTGGCAGCAGAGTTTGATACGCCATGTGTGACATTTCTGATAAGGCCCCCGACATTTCCATACTTGATCAGTCCAGTAACCCCTTCGGAAACATCATTCAAAAGCCCCATGGGATTGCCGAGAAAGTCCACTGATCCCAGGATCCGAGCTGCCTGGCTGAGGAGTTCCTGTCAAATGGAGCAGAAAGAGAAGATGAAACCCAGCACCTGTTGATACTTGCAGGTAGAATGTCCCAAGCAAAAAGGTTAGAAATCTGTCTTGTCCCCCATTCTCATCAACACCACAATGACCTCCGAATTCTCATCAACTGCAAGTTCCTAGGCTTTCATGAACTCCACCTAAGCTCTCCCAACGCATGTATCCCAGAGATTACTTCCGGTACTCAGAAATGCGCCTCAAAGCTATTCCGAAGAATAAATAAATGCTCTGAAACAGGAAAGACTCTTTACAAACATGTGTTAGTATATACATCACATTCTGATGTTTCTACAAATAGGGAACTCAGCAGCAGCAGGGAGAGTTTTAGAAGGAAAATGAGGGAGGAGAGTATATTGGTAGCGCCCCCTATCATCGGCAGGGGGTGGTACATAAAGAAGGCATGTTTCAGATCTAGCCAGCAGCCTACTTTCTGCGTCCAGGTTCCAGGGATATCTGCTCTGTCACTCTCCTTGCAGTTTAGTGGAAACATCACCAATTAGGAAAGTTGAGGAAGGAAGCCAAGAAGGAAAGGAGGGACACGGGAGGGAGAAGGGAGAAAAGGGAGCAGGAATAGAATTTTAACTTAGACAGTTAATAAATTTGATATGATCTTGACCTATCTATCGAAGAATCTGGATAATAAATACAAAACAGAAAATGTCCAACTTGATAAAAAGAAAAATTGAAGTTCAACGCTAGGGCAGGATCTCACAGGCTCCAAGGACACTGATGTGGTTGTCAAAAGTTGCTCCATGTCCAGTAAATAGAGAGGTCACAATATTTTGTGTCACCATTAAAGCATCAATTAAACCCTTAAGAGTTGTTACGAATCCAGTGGAAGCCCCCGAGATCAGTTCTCTGAGGGACAAGACCAACAGCTTGTAAATCAAATACACTGTTTGAGGATTTTCATGATGTGTATGGGCTTCGCGGGCTGTGACCTGACCCCTGACAGCAAATGTTTAACTGGGTTCTCGACAGTAATGTCTTAGTAACCAAAATTCCCAAACAACCAAAACAAACATTCTGCTTGTGCTCCAGCCGCTAAGTATTTCTCCAAAGCTCACCTCCTGGAAATGTTTGAGGATATCATTGATGATGAACTCCTTGGTCTCATAGGGATGTACCCGAGTAAATGGATCCAGATTAATCACAGCATCCTCAAACCGAATCAGTGGAAATCCCAACGTGCTTTTTAAGGCCTAGTTAGGGAAGAAAGGAAATGACATACTTTAGCCACTTGATGGCCTTCCAGGGCACTATAATTTTGGATTCTGTGAAAACTACAAGTCATATCAATTTTCCAATGAGAGTCAAGGTTTTGATATTTATAAATAAGGATTTTCCCTGTAATTATAAAAGTAAAATATTAGGACAAAAAACATACATGTCACCCAAAGTAACATATATCACATCGAAATGAACATTCTTGGCTTCATACGGTGGCTTCTTATAGTCACCGTTAAGTTTGTGAGAGTCACTAGGTTGTTATATACAGCTGCAGTTGCTTAATTTTCATTGTTACACAGCATGCCAATATATAAATAAAACACAATTTATTAAACCACTGCTGTTGATGAACAGTTGTGCTGTTTCAAATTTTTGCTATTATGAACAATGCTGCTATGAACATTCATGGACACGTCTTTGGGAGCACATTTGTATGCATTTTTCTTGAATACATACCTGGGAGTAGAGCTGCTGTGTCACAAAGAATATACACATTCGACCCTAGTATATACAGCACTGTCAAACAGCTGTCCCCAGCAGCTGAACTGGTTTATACTCCCTTCAGCAGCCTATGAAATTTCCTGTTATTCTACACCCTCATTGACACTTGGTATAGACAGCCTTTTAAAAGACAAATATTCTGATGGGTGTGTAACGGTATGTCAGTGTGTTTTTGTTTTTTGTTTTTTTAGTTTTATATTACTTACTTACTTGAGAGAGACAGACACAGTGTGAGTGAGGGAGGGGCAGAGAGAGGGAGAGAGAGAATCCCAACAAGTCTCCAAGTTACCAGCACAGAGCCCAATGTGGGGCTCGAACTCATGACACCATGAGGTCATGACCTGAGCCAAAGTCAGACACTTAACCCACTGAGCCACCCACGCACCCCTCTCAGCGTGGCTTTAATTTCCATTTTCCTGTTGAAGAATGCACCTTTTAACACACATATTGGCCATCTGGATATCCTTTTTTGTGAAGTGCCTACTCAAGTCTTTTGCTCATTTTTGTAGTGGGCTGTCTTTTTCTTATTGCTTTGTAGGAGTTTTTCTTATACATTCGGTATAGAAGTCCCTGGTGAATAGATGTATTACAATTTTCTTTTCCCATTCTGTGACTTATTATTCTTTGAAAGGTGTTCTTTGATGATCAGATATTTTTTTTTAATTTTTTTTAACGTTTATTTATTTTTGAGACAGAGAGAGACAGAGCACGAACAGGGGTGGGTCAGAGAGAGGGAGACACAGAATCTGAAACAGGCTCCAGGCTCTGAGCTGTCAGCACAGAGCCCAACGCGGGGCTCGAATCACGGACCGCGAAATCATGACCCGAGTCGAAGTCAGCCGCTTAACCTACTGAGCCACCCAGGTGCCCCCAGATATTCTTTTTTAATGAAATCCAATGTGCCAATCTTTTCCTTTATGGTAAGGGTTTTCTGTTTCCTCAGTAAGAAATTATTACCTACACCAAGGTCATAAAGATATTCCCTGTGTGTACCTAAAAAAATTTTATTGCTTAATTTTCACATTTACATCTATAATCTACTTGGACTTGATTTTTTTTTTTATATGGTGTGAAGCAGAAATCAAGATCCATTTTTTTCCAGATGGATATCTACTTGCCTAAGTAATATTTACTGAAATGATCACCCTCTCTCCTACTGCAGTACCGTGTAAACTTTGTCACACGTTGACTAGCCATATTTACGTATCTGTTTCTCAATTCTGTTTCATTTTGTCCTGCCTTCTGCCAATACCACCCTGTCTTAATTACTATACTTTTGTAATGAGTTTTGAAATCTGAGAGTATACGCTCTCCAACTTTGTTTTTAGGATCACCTTGGTTATTCTTTGCACTTTTCATTTCCAAATTTTAGAATCGGCTTGTCAATCTGCCATAAAAAGTTGTTAAATTTTTCATTAAGATCTTACTGAATCTATAGATCAATTTGAGAAGAAAAGACAGCTTCACAGTATGGAGTCTTCCAGTGTATTAATGTGGTATGTCCCCTTATCTATTTAGTTCACTTTTCTCTTAATAACATTCCATTGTTTTCCATACAGAGGTCTTGCATATAACCTTTGCTGGATTTACTCCTAGGTATCTGTGATAGATTAAAAATGGCCAGGGGCACCTGGCTGGCTCAGTTGGTAGAGCGTACATAACTCTTGATCTCAGGGTTGTAAGTTCTAGTCCCACGCTGGGTATAGAGATTACTTTAAAAATGGCCATATGGGGCGCCTGGGTGGCTCAGTCGGTTAAGCGTCCGACTTCGGCTCAGGTCACGATCTCGCGGTCCGTGAGTTCGAGCCCCGCGTCGGGCTCTGTGCTGACAGCTCAGAGCCTGGAGCCTGTTTCAGATTCTGTGTCTCCCTCTCTCTCTGCCCCTCCCCTGTTCACGCTTTGTCTCTCTCTGTCTCAAAAATAAATAAACGTTAAAAAAAAAAAAAAAGGCCATATATTCTTTACATCTTGTAACAGTAGCAGAGAGGACTTCATCTGCACTGACCTTGTAAGTTGCTTCAGTCAACAAGATGCAGCAGAGGTAACACTGTGTGACCTCTGAGCCCAGGCTTCAAGAGATCTTGGGAGTTTCTGCTCTGCCCTTTTGATACTTCCACCACGTGAAGAAGCTGAGAGACCATGTGGAAGGAGGTTCTGTTGACAGCCAACACCTAACACGTAAGTAAGGTCATCGTATACGAGTCAGTCTCAGCTGACTGCCAGATGAGTAACCACAGGTCAGTCCAGCAGAAGCCAGCATTCAACAGAGTCCAGCCCACAGAATTGTGAATAAAATGACTGTTTTAAACCACTAAGTTTTGGGGTGGCTGGTTACACAGCAATAAATAATGATACTGTATTTGATGTTTTGTTAACAATGCTATAAATTACATCCTTCAAAATTTTCCTTCCCTCTATAATCGTTGCTGACATTGTACACCATCTCCAGTGACCTTCCTAAATTATCCATTCAGTTAACAACTTCTCTGCGCATTCTTTTAGATTTTCTAGGTACATATTTATGCTCTCTGCAAATAATAAAATTTTCATTTTCCTGTCCAGTTCTTATGCCTTTTATTTCTTCTTTAATCTTTCTAGACTTATTGCACTGGCTACAATCTCCAGTAAGACACTGAAGAGTAGGGATAATGAGCACCTTCCCTGCTTTCAGTATCTCACCACTGAGTATGTTTGCTGTAGCTTTTTTATACATATACTTTATCAGATTCCGGCAGTTCCCTTCTATTTTTTGCTTGCTGAGTTCTTATCATAAATAGATGTTGAGTTCTGTCAAAAGGCTTTCGTGCAACTATTGAGATAATATTTTTTCTTCTTTTATTTTGTCAATGTGGTAAATTACATGATTTATTTAAAAATGTTAAACCACACTTACATTCCTGGAATAAACCCAATTTAGTTATATTTTTTCTTATTCATTGCTGTATTTGCTTTGTTAATATTTTGTTCAGATTTCTTCCATGTTCATGAAAAAAATTCTAGTCTATAATTTTCCTTTATTTATTTTCAAAATATAAATTATAGTTTTCTAGTAAACTTCTCAGACACAGATATGGTTACTCTTTAATATTGTGTGTTTGATAATGCCAATGTCTGGTTTACCTGTGGGTCTGCTTCTAGTGTCTGTTTTTAAAATGAAAACTCTCGGGGCACCTGGGTGGTGCGTCCAGCTTCGGCTCAGGTCATGATCTCACAGTTTGTGAGTTTGAGCCCGGTGTTGGGCTCTGCGCTGACAGCTCAGAGCCTGGAGCCCGTTTCAGATTCTGTGTCTCCCTCTCTCTCTGCCCCTCCCCTGCTTGTACTCTGTCTCTCTCTCAAAAATAAATAAAATGTAAAAAAAAAAAAAATTTTAAATTAAAACTTTCACAGACTTTGCATGAGTCTTTAGTTTCTAGTAGGCGGTTAAAGAGGCTTCATCCAAGCAAGATTTGGGCTTTCTCAAGGCTGGATTTCAGTCTTTGTAACTCTTGGTCTATTTCAGTCTTTCTAAGGCCTGGGATAGTTTCAGGCCAGTTGTCTCAACTGACAACCAATTCTGTTCCTCCTCTTTTACTCTCCCTAGCACCAGAAAACTGCTAAAAGGTCTACTTAGTTTTCCCACCTCTCAACTGTTACTTTTTGCCCGGCTTCTCTCAGACTAGGTTACCTAGAGACTGGCACCTGCCTCAAGACATACAGCAGCTCAGACCACCAGGGTCTCTATTCTGCCTGTCCCTTCTCTCTAAGATACTAGCGCATCAGTTACCAGCTTAGTATCTATCTAATGTTTGCTATGTCAGTCCCATGAGACCACCAAAAGCCTTACTCAGACTCTCTGCCTTTTGGCAGCTGCTTTCTGCTTGACTTCTCTGCCTTTTAACACATACCAGTTACACATTCGGACTATCTCAAGAGTAAAGGCAGAGTAAATGGTGGGCTCACTTATCAAGTTTCCATCCTCACATAAATCTTGGACTCTCAAGTCCTAGATATCTTGGTAGCTTTCCATTACCTTCAAGCAGACTTTTGGGTTTTTTTTTTTTTTCTATCGAGTTTTTCTTGTAATTCTTGGCTAATCTTGGTTTGCTATAAGCCAGTTAACAATTTCCAGATTTGGTCTCTTTTCCAATTACATATTTTTATTTATTTTTTATTTGAGAGAGAGAGTGAACAGGGAAAGGGGGGGGGAGAGAGAGAGAGAGAGAGAGAGAGAGAGAGACAGAGAATTTCAAGCAGGCTTCATGCCCAGCATGGAGCCTGATGCAGGGCTCAATCCCACGACCCTAGGATCATAACCTGAGCTGAAATCAAGAGTCGGGCACTCAACTGAATGAACCACCCAGGTGCCCCACCATACTTTTATTTTAACAAGATTGGGGAGGTGGGTCTCCTGGGTGGCTCAGTCAGTTAAGCATCCGACTCTTGATTTCGGCTCAGATCGTGATCTCACGGTTCATGAGACTGAGCGCCATGTCAGGCTCTGTGCTGACAGCATGGAGTCTGCTTGGAATTCTCTCCCTCCCACTCTCTGCTCCTCCCCTGCTCACTCTCCCTTTCTTTCAAAATAAGTAAACATTAAAAAAAAAAAAAAACTTTAACAAGATTGATATTGCAAGGATTTTAGAGAGTATGCGAAATACTCTTCTTCTTTGAATGTGAAAACACTTTTTTAAATTTTTTTTTTTTTTTTTTGGAAGGAGAGAGAAGAGAGAGAGACCGAGCATGAGCGGGGGAGGAGCAGAGAGAGAGGGAGACACAGGATCTGGAGCAGCCTCCAGGCTCTGAGCTGTCGCACAGAGCCTGATGTGGGGCTCGAACCCACAAACTGTGAGATCATGACCTGAGCCGAAGCCAGACGCTCAACCGACTGTGCCACCCAGGCACCCCTGAAAACACTTCTTCATGCTAATAATGTTAGTAACTCTCTGATCCACATTGAATCTTTCCTTATATACAGTGTAAATAATCCATCTGATTTTCTATTTTTCCATATGGCTATCTAGTTGGTCTAACAGCACTTACTAAAACATCTATATATTGCCCCACTAAATTAAATGTCTTTACAGTAAAACCTCATGTGTAATTTAATGAACCTTCTATTTTCTCCTTTATTTTTTCATCTTTTAGCATGTATTTTCAGAGGCTGCCTTAGATTCTTTTGGGACAAGAGCATGTTTAATTGAAATGAAATCATGTAACTGAAGAAAATACAGAAGAAATTGCTTAAAACCATAGAATGGGGAAACTTTTTTGGGACTCCAAACATATACTCAAAAAGGTCAAAGACTGGTGGATTTGACAACATAAAAATCAAAAGCTTTTATAGGATTAAAAAAGAACCCATATACACATCAAAAGTAAAGCAAAAAGACAAATGAAAAAATGAAGGAAAAAAACCTCGCAACTTACATCAAAGACAAAACTTACATGAAGAGCTTCTACAATTACAGGTGATTAAAGACCAGTAATGGGATTTAAAAAATGGGCAAAGTGATAAACGGCAGAAAAGATTGGTTCTCAGAGGAAAAGGATGGCCCTTCAACAGAGGGGTCAGAAGTAGAGGAAAAGAAAGCTGTGACGAAGACAAAGAAACAAACAGAAGATAAGAGGAGAACCAGAAAGGAATGGGGAGGCCCGCGATCCCGAATACGGCAGAGGACCCTGCAGACATGAGGTCGGAAAAAAGGCCCCCCGATCTGGGGCCTCGGGAAGTCACGAGAAACCTCCTACTAAATAATGTGAGAACAAAACTTTTTAGAGATTAAGAGCGCTCTTAGGTTAATTCAGCCTAACCCTCTCATTTTTTTAAATAAATAAAGCCGGAGAAATGTTAAGTAGATGACCCAAACTCGTGCAGTTAGTTATTAGGAGATTTTCGACTTGCACGTGCTCATTGGCACAAAAGTAACCACCTGGTAGGTGGAAAGCATGAAGATCAGAATGGAGGATTATGCTGTTTCTCTTGAAAAACTTTCTGCTGTTCATTCACGCGTGCTTCACCCATCCACGTGCTGGTGACAGAGAAACTGAGGCCCAGCGGGCTTAATGGCTTTGCTTAGAGCCCCACGATAAATCTGCCGGAAAGGTGGGGACATCGGTTTGGCAGTTTGTTTTGCCAATACAACCCTGAACGTTACTTTCGTCTCAGAGAAGAGGAAATGAGATCCAAACAAAGGCTTAAGGCAAAAGCTTTTTTACCCCAACTTCCTCATTGTAACCAAATACTGAAGAAGAGGTACCATTCGGAGTAGCAAAGACTTTGAAACCTCCACCAAGTTGTCGAAACCCTCACGAGAGACACCATCCCCTTTCTGAATGGCTAATGTGCTTTGTCTGAACCAAGGAAATATCTGGCCCTTTGGTAAAACTCTTCACCTCGTCATTTACTGCCTCGGGGCCTCCCACATTGGACAAAGCGGAGAGATGCAGCCTTTGGTATGAATTATCCTGCCACCTTCAGGTTGTTCCGGTCAAAGTAAAAGAGACGAGAGGGAAAGCCAAACAGGGCTCTTTCCCGCAGTGACCGACGAATCAAGTACAGTAGTATACAAAGCTGATGCTTATTTACTTAAGGAGCAGACAGTTTCCTGTTATAAAACGGATTCTGCAGAAAGCAACGTGTGCGCAGAAGTTCCTAATAAAACTAGGAAACTGTCCATTCCTACCTCCTCCAGACGAAAACCGCTGAAGTCTTCCAGAAACTTTGTACAGAGTCGGAAGAAGAAATACCTGTCCATATGCCATAAGGTCTCGGATCACAAGCCAGTCCCTGGCCCACGTCCTTCCCTTTCTTAGTTTATCCTGCACTAAACAAAACTGTCTGGAATTCATTCTTTAAAGGTTTATTTATGGTACATAGAGACTGTTTATGTGAAGCAGGGTATTTGCCCATTTCCCTCCCGGGACAGTGTTTAAAACTACAGGGATATTTCCCTCTCTGGCACTTTCTGAAATACAATTAACAATACTGGATCTTTTTTCCTTTTAACAAATCTGGTTTTTATTTAGGGAGGGGAGGAAAAAAGTAAAGGGTCTGAAGTTTCCCAACAAATTATTTCAAGCCTTTGAGAAGACAGTTTTAGGCTTTTTAAATAGTGTCTTTGTTTGAAATTCCCCCTCACCCCCACCCTCTTGCTCTCTGACCATTAAAATGTGGGTTTTCTTCCAAACTAGATTGCTCAATTAAAGCCCTTCTTTTGTAATACCCCAATGCTCTAAATGGGAAACGGACTGCATGCTGGAGGCCACCTCGTGAAACCTTTTAAAGGCTCCTGGCTTCTTTTGATCTTTAAAAAAACCAAAGTACATATAAACTACCTGGCGTTTTCGATATTACTCTGCTACCCTCTAACACACACACTTGGGACTATAATGGGGAGGGGGGTGGAAGGGAGGAATGTGTGTGCACTTGTGAAATGGAACTATTATCTCCCCCTTCTCCCATCACGGAGAAAGGAATCCAATCGAGACAGCAGATGGGAAACTGCTCCGAGTCCTTCTCAACAGACACTATATCTGGCAATAATGTACCCTCAGCGTAAACCTGAAGAGGCTTCCCCATGAGATTTCTGACAGCCTCACTCCTGGCCTGGAGTCAAGAGAATCAAGATAATTATTCCTTCAATACCAAAGACATGGTTACCTTTTAGTCAGACTCTTGTGATTCCCATTCTGGGACAGCACTCCGTTCCCTAAGTACATACTTTAAGCAGTACATATTCATCTCCAAGAGCATACCGCTCTTCCCAAGAGCTACCAGTAAGGGGATATTACTCTGTTAGGAAACTCTCTGAATAAATGACATTATTTTATGAGCCCCCGACTCCACCAGGAGAACTCGAGACACAGTAAAACGGTGACTCCCACAGGCTGAGAATTTAACTCTGAAGCCCCAATTCCCCGACACCCTGCCTGAGACACGGATGTGCCCCCATCACGGTGCCCACCCCCCCCCCCCCCCCACCTCAGGACAGGGCCGCTCCGCTCAACTTCTTTAACAATCGTTTGAAAACGCCTTCCAACGGATCCTCAGAACAGTGCCGAACGAAACATTCAGCTTAACCGGTTCCCAGTTCGTCGTGGAGCATACACGCAGGCACGGAGGCCATGTGACTGGGGGTCTGGAGCTACTTCAGCTGTAAGAAGCCATATTGCATTTGGCAGTCTGGGGGAAAGTTCTCTGCTGGGAGCAATCTGAAAGGAATAGTTAGGTGTCTGTATTTCTAAGGAAGATGAATTTAAAAAACAAGAAGTCCTTCACTCGCAGGAAATGCTTAACATTGGTTTGTTGGGCGAGTGCCAGGTGCTCTGGGGGAATATACACTTTATCAAACAAACCCATTCCAAAGGGTCACATAAGTCAAGTGGATACTTGGGGATATTAGCAAGATAGTGGTTTTCCCATGGATTTTCCCCCCACTCGCATGCTAATTGTAAGTATCTTCAGTCTCCTGGGAAACATGAAATTAAAGCCAATCAAGCAGACAGGAGAGTCCGTTGGAAAGGGCACACCGCGCTGTTCTCGCCACGGCGGCAAACAATCGCCGTGACTCTGGTCCTGCCCAGCACGCTCCCAACGGCTCACGCCCGGCTCGCCGCGGGACTGAAGCAGTCACCCTCGCCCTACCAAGTATGATCTGGCGTCGACCAGACTATACTGTCTCGTTACCTATATGTCTATTTTAGAAGTTGTGTGTTGGCAGACTGCATCACATGAGGCCCACACATGTGTTTTGTTAGGCCCACAAGGTTTTTAAAGAAAACAACTCAAATCAGTTGCCAACATTTCAAAACCAGGAGATTCCACATAAAAATCCAGATTTCCGGCTTCACTTTAAAAATCTGAAGCTCCGGCAACACTGGGTTCACATTACCCTATGACAGCAACGGGCTGGAGCTGAGCCGAGGCTGCCCCCTCAGACGAAGCGGGCACGCCCCGCGTGCAATAGTCCCCACCATACCGCTTCACTTAATACTTCGCTGCCACAGTCCCTGTAGGCATCTGAATTTACGACTCCAAGTTGATTCCTTATTTGTTCAGGTCTATAGCTATTCCTACTCAGAAGAGAGACCATCATGTGGCATCTCAAAGAAGGCAGCATGGGGCAGTGGAGATGTCCTCGGCTGGTGGTTAGTGGCGAGATGAGTGCCTTGATAACCATCTGCGAGGGCAACGAAGGAAAGAACCAGAAGCAATGGGGTCAAGCTGCAGCGAGGCAGATTTAGACGCAATCTAAGCGAAGACCTAACAACCACCCGGGTCCTACTCCTGTTCCCATTACATCTACCTCCACAGGCTCGAGTGGAAGAATGCGCTGAACTCCAACATCCTTGTTCACTGAGCAGGAGGATCGCTGAAGACTCTTACAGCTCTAAAATTCCCTGAGGCCCCAGGCACCCGGGTGGCTCAGTTGGTTAAGCGTCCAACTTCGGCTCAGGTCATGATCTCATGGCTCGTGGGTTTGAGCCCCACATTGGGCTCTGGGCTGACAGCTCAGAGCCAGCAGCCCGCTTCAGATTCTGTGTCTCCCTCTCTCTGCCCCTCCACTGCCCACCTGCCCCCCCCACCCCAATCTCTCTCTCAAAAAAAAAAAAACACTAAAAAATTTTTTTGTTTAATTTTCTCAGGCCTTACGTTCTGGAGGGGCATCTAGATAGCACATTGCATAGTACAGCACAGTACAAACTTTACAGTCGCATAGACTTGGATTTAAATCCCATCCCCATCCCTTAAAGTAGATCATAATGCAGCAAATAAAGATGAAATTCGGGGTCTCTCTGTCAACTGCGTATCAGGATGATCTGCAAGAGTGTCACATTCAGATATGGTGGTAGGCAAGGCCACATCTCAGTGGTATGCAGTTGAGTGTGTTCCTTGAAGGTGGTAGACGTTTCTAGTATCAACCATTCACAAAGAGGTGCATACTCAGGAGGAGAGAACGAGGAGGACAGGCAGGCAGGGCTCTGGCACAAAAGGAAGATACTATCGTGGTTGCGGCTTTTCTCCTGAATCTGGGAGTGGCCCTAGGAAAGTAGGTTCTTAGTTCATTGAGATAACGCCAAGAGCTAAACAGATGGCAGATGGGTTTTATGTCATTCTCTGTTCACTCACATTACTCCTCAATCTTTAGCAAAGGCATACTTAAACATAAAAAAACAACAAGCCGTGTATACGTATACATACTATACATACATATATACACACACATATGTATATACAGTATACATTTATATACACATACATATACATACCTATACATACACATACACGTCAAACCTTCAAAACGGGAAACCTGGAAAAATATCTGCTACAAATGATGATACTGGACAGAAAAGGCCAATAGTAAACACATTCATTCTTTTCCAGGGAAAGTCATTTTATAACTTACCCAGGTAACAGCTCACCTTAAGATCCAATGGAAGCTTGTTGGAGGTGAACACACTCAGCTTGATCTGGGGAATGCTGATTTTGAGATTTTCAAAGTAATATCGAATTGGTGTTCCACCTTGCTCAGCAGTCTTTTCATGGAGGTTTTCATCATACTTTTCCACCTCTGGTACAAAGTAAAACGGTGAATTAAAACAAAACAAAACAAAACAAAAATGAACCTCCTGAAGTCTCATAATTCCAATGTTTGTGTTCGTGTTGAAAAAAATTCACAGAAAAATGTAAATATCTATTTCTGTAAACTTAGCTTTTCAGGGTTTGGTGATGTGTACGGTATCCTGATGTCATTTCTTTGTAAAAGCAGATCTGTTTCATGTTGTTTACCGAAAAAGTACAATAGCCTAACCTTTTGATTTGCGACTCTGTGCCATCTGGCAGATGTCATCTTTGGAAATACTAATGCAGGTGGGGAAGCCAAAGGCCACGGGCGTGTTTGTTGGCAATGAGTTTTCTAGAAACTGTGTTGCTGTTGTTATTATTATGATTATTATAGACGACCCAGGTTATCTGAACTTATTTTGTATTTGGAGTGTACTTTAACTGAATCATAATGAACAACATGACCAATTAAATAATGCAGCTGAATGAAACAGAGTGCCTTAAAAGAGAAACAGGCTGCAGGCTCTAAAGAAGTGACATCATGGCAGTAAGCAAGCACCTTCTCTCCCAAATGGTGGACATTTGTTAAAGTAGCGGAGTCAAGGCAGATTTTTTTTTCACTTCTCATGAAGTAAAAAGGATTAACATGGACTCGCACACAGTAATGGGCTCGGTTATTTTCTCTTGTACCCACACCCATCCGGCCAGCTTATTTTCACTTGGCTTCACGTGCCTTAGAAATAAAACCAAGGAGATTGTACAAAGCTGCCTATCAAACAAATTTATACCATCAGCTATCATAGTTCTATTTACAGAAAGAAAGGAAATAGGTTTTAGAAAACGATACTGCGACAGACACCTGCTTATCTGTATTCAGGGAACAGAAATAGTTATAGAAAGTGGAGACGCCCCAGTGAAAGACAGGCCAGGATTTTACAAAAGTCTAAATCATTTCTACAATGTTTGGTGAGAAATTGACTCAGAGAAACCTACAAGAACACCATGTCCAATAGAATTTAAAGTAAAACTTCCCAGGAAGGTGCCAAAAGAGAATGGCTACGTGGCAGGCAGGCCCTCAAGTGGCTGTCCAAAGGCAAACAGATATTGGCGTTCCCATCCAAAGTGGAAAACACAGTTTTAAACAGATAGGATGTTCCTCTTGATCCCAATTACACTTAAAGTTTAAATTCTAAGTCTGGGTTAAAGGAGCAAAAATATTTGTCTTGCCCTGTTTGTATGTGTGTACATATGTACACATGTCCCCAGTGATTTTTGTCTCTAGCCAATGTGGGCACATAAACATAAGTCTATCTTATAATTTCTTCAGGCTCGATATTTGGTTTAGTCTTCAAAAGACTAAGCATTACTGACTTCTTTCTAAGCTCTATATACAGTGTTACAAAGGCCATGAGGAGGTATCTAAAATAAAGAGACAAAAGCAAAATGATTTCTATAGCAACTGCTAGAAAAATTTAGGTTTTCAATAGCTTATCTTACTCCCCTCTCCACAGAAGAGTCCAGTAACTAGAAAGCCTGGTAAAGACATTAAGGCATAAGGGTATGATTGTAAAAAGGTAAGAAGTTAAGGCTAGCCAATTTTTTTTCCTCATCTAAACCAAAGGAACTGCCGAAGGGATTTCTGATTCTTGGCCCTGAGTCTGTTTAATAAACAAAGGTTAGGAAACAAAGTGGTTTGCTAAATGACTAACATCATTTCTGTTATCCTAGAGCAGATGAGTCAAAAAAACACACTACAAAGAGGAAAAGTGTGCTGTTTCCCAAAGGCTTACCCCCGGGTACTCCGGGATACCTCTGAGAAGCTTCCTTCGTGCCCATGTCAGCCCTGCAGTCAACAAGCCGTACTCGGAAAGAAAACCACTGAGACACAAGCCTTGGCTTCCGGGCTCAGGTTGTGAGGTGCAAAGGGAGCTTGTCGGGCACCCAGAGGCCACCCGTTTTCATAAGCAGACTAAGAAATGCCATTCTTCGGTCAACTCTCAGACACACACCTAGAGCATTCAACGGTACCTGATTCTGCTTGATCATAGCCAAAAAAACTCAGCAGCTTGAGAAGCAGTTTCTCCTCAATTTGCACTGTGAATCTCTGAGCCGTGATCATCAGATGCTAGAGATAAAGAAATTCTGATTAAAAGTGTAAACGCCAGAAGGAACTCTTACCTGTGCCAGTAAGAAGGCCCCAAATGACAATGGTATGGTTTCTTCACTCATGGGATTGTATAATCACGTTGCCAAATGATCCCTGGCTCATCTCTCTCTCTCTACACTGTTACAGTTAGCCAAAAATCCCAGATGTTTAATAGACAATTCAGCACCCTATTGTTTGGTTTCTGGGGCATCCATGTCTCCTCTGTCGGGATCACACCTGCAGATGCACTGCCACGGACAGCGTTACGGCACTGAGTTTCCGTGGACGGTAGTTACTTTAAGGAGCAGTAGGATTTGAGGGCCGCATACAGGCTTGGCCCCCACTGGCACTGGTGACAAAGGACCAGAAATATGGGAAGCAACCTCTTAGCTCCCACTTTTCCAGAATCTGTTGCTGTAACAGCTAGCTTGTACCTGGAAACTTCTTTACGAAAGAAAGTGACCTGCTTTTATTAAACAGTGTGGCAGCTTACCCAAGAGCACATCTGTCCTGAGGGCAGACCCCTCCTACCACTCCTTTTCTAATGACTCTTTTAAGAACACATCTGGATCATGCCTGGTCCTGATCAATCTGGACGATGCTATGCTTTCCCACAGACTTCACTTCAATGAATACAGACTCTGGCCTATATGCCTATATGGATTCGGCACAATCACGCACAAGGTCATCGAAATCACAGTTGTGAGAAGAGTTGCTGTAAATTCCTCGACACCGTGGGGTAAGTCACTCGTGCCTCAACCCCACAGGACTACTCTCAGCCACACCCCTCACTGCTGCTCGGAGACCCGGCTGAGAGAGAGCAAATCGGTCCCCTGCCACCGTGCCAGGCCCGTCAGCCTCTCCCACCCGCCTACCTTGTAGATGTTGGTCAGCGCGCTCTTACTGGGGAACTTCACCGCATTCACTTGCACGGCAGGGCCGGTCTCAATGACCTCATTCTCGTTGCTCAGGGGAGTCACATAGAGCATGAAGGGCTGAGTGGTACCAATGAGCTGATTGTCCACCTAACGCACGAAAAGGCAGCGAATCAAAACGAGAACACACAATGAATGGCTCAGTTCTCAGTTTTTACCTTTAAGTGGGGTCTCGTCACGTGTAGGATACTCAGAAAGTACCCTTCCCATGTTACTGTGTCTCAACGGCAGCTGGAAAAATGTACCTGCACTGACGGCCAGCACTGATTGCAGCAGGAATGACAACAGAAGCTACCCTTTATTTGGGCACCAAGCTAGTCTCCTTGCACGCATGGGACCTTGCACCACCGAGTCATGGGACACCGGTGGTGTCAGAGTTACTAGAGTCTGGGCTCTACTCTGCAATCGTCACCACAACCTCCTGAGGACTATCCCTGTCCTCACATCACAGATGAAGAAGCTGAGACCCGAGGCCCTTGCTTAAGGCTGCACAGCTGGTCAATCACAGAACCACGACTTGACTCTAGGTTGGCCTGACCCCGAGCCCAGCGCTCCCAACCACCATGCTACTGATGAATGAACTGAACGGACACTAGGCAACGAAAACCAGGGCATCAGTAGCGCAAGTGGCTACCAAATGGAAACGGTGGTCTGTCCTAAAGTCAAGTCCCTGCCAGGAAGGAAACGGTGATGTCAGTGGCATTAGGGGTGGCTCTAATCACCCACGCCCATCAGCACCATAACCGAGAATGCACGCTACACTCCGCCATGTTTACAGATGTCAGAAGGCTCACTGCAGGACTGAGCCACCTCCACTCTGTTTGCCACCAAAACTCCGTACCAGGAGGAGGAAAGAGAACATCTGTTGGGAACCCCTAGCGTACTTCCACACATCACCTAACGTATCCCTTACTACCACTCGAATGGCTAAGTATTATTCCTCCCCATTTTACAAACACGTGAACAGAAGCTTAGAGACATTAGGTCACTTGTCCAGACACACAGAGCTGGTAGGTAGAAGAGCTGGGATTCAAAGGCAGGCATTTCTGGCACAAATCCTGCGACCCTTCCGTCAGATCACGTGGACTGCCACACAGCCCTCTGTATAAACGGCTGGCTGTCGAGGTGCAGAGCTGAGGGCCAGGCCATGGACACTTTTTCCCGCTTCCGTCCTTGCCCTGCTGTGTACTCGCCTCCACAGCAGCAACACTCGTCTTCCAAAAATACAAATCAAGTCATGCCCTCCTTCCTTTCCACCTGTCAGTGGCTTTCCTTTCTCTTAGGATGAAACCAAACTTCTCCCCAGGGCCTGGGGGATGTAGACACTGCCCATTTCCTTCTCTTCACCACAGAGCACTCTCCTCCACAGCGCACTCTCTTACGACCCCCACACATGAGCCGACCAGTTGTTTCTCAAAAGTGGGCAACTCTCCCCACTCAGAGGCTCTGGATTCGGAGGGAATGCTCTTTAGCCTCAAATCCTTCTCCGTGGCTCACTCAATGTCTTCTTCGAAGTTCAGCTCTCACTTCTCAGGAAAACCTTCCAGGGCCACTTGATCTAAAAAGCAGCTCGATCCCGCTTTATTCTTTATGACTGTATTCACAGCTGCTAATTATTTATTCACTGGCTTGCATATTTATCGGCTGACTTCTTCTCTCGGCTGTTACCCAAAGAGAGCAGAAACCTCATCTTCTGAGTTATGACTGTATCTCCAGATACAGCTGATGCTTAAGACTTTACTGAGTGAATGAATCACCTGTCATATCCAATAGAGGAAAGAACAGGAAAGTTCTCACCCTGGTCTGACCTCTCCTTTGTTCTTTCCCCAAACATATTTGATACAAGATGTGTAAGAGTTAGGAATTCTAGTTTTATTCTCCAATTAGATTAGATGCTCCCTAAGGACGGGACTGTATTTTCTATTTTGAAATGTTCATTCTCACAGTGCTGTAATCATAGTAAACACTCAAATCTATTTTCTATGATTTACAGCACACATTAAATCAAAAGGTATTGTAGTAGAAAAAAAAATTTTTAATTAAAAAGTTAATGAAATTCACAAAGAACAGATGACTCCATGGATCTTCCTCTGGAAGGTCAAAAATGAAAGACAAAGAAATTAGAAGCACAAGATATTAACTTTCTATCTGTCCTCAAACAAATGGGATGTGATTAGCCTGAACTATCTGCTCTTTGTGATACAGGATAAAAGAAAACGTTTTTCTGAAAAGGGGTTTCGGCGCGATGGAAGTACATGCCGTGAGCGGGAGCAGGAGGCTGCCCACCTGGGGAAGGAAGTACAGTCTAGGTCTTTGGATCCTTCTGGAAATATTTACCAGGAAGTGTTTTCCTGGACACGTCAACCCTGGTGGAGGCTGGGATAAAGGCCTGCAAGTGTGATGCTACCAGAGAAGAGCTGTCTTGGCGTGACAACAAAACTCTGGCAGAAACTGTCAAAATCAACCTTTTCAGAACTCCGAGTTAACCAAAGGCTTGCAACGACCCAGGGATCAGTTACTGGAAACTCAGCAAGAACGGTGAGCTCTGTGGCGTTCCCATGATCCTTTCCCATCCGCTTTCTCCAGGTCCAAAGAGGCCTCGAAAACCAACAGCCCCGTACCCTGGCAGCCAGTGGGGGAGGGGCGGGGACCAGCTTCCAGCTCCCCTAAAAGCTCCATTCCCAGAGAACTGTCACGTCTGGGGCTTGTCTGGCACGTCTCCCATTCCTGGTATCAGTAATTTGTGTCTTC
Source organism: Panthera onca (assembly GCF_046562875.1). Classification (NCBI taxonomy): domain Eukaryota; kingdom Metazoa; phylum Chordata; class Mammalia; order Carnivora; family Felidae; genus Panthera; species Panthera onca. The sequence continues at coordinate 212,342,739 of NC_138346.1, forward strand.
TCTTTTTTTCTCCTGATCAGACTCATTAGAGGACTGCTAACTTTACGGATCTTCTCAAAGAACCAGCTTTTGAGGGCTTTCTTGTTTTGTTTTGTTTTTTTACTGTAGTTGCTGGTTTCTTTTTCAGTGATTCCCATTGGGATTTTTATTATTTCCTTTCTTCTGTTTATTTTGGGCTTAATTTGTTGTTGTTGTTCAGTTTCTTAAGATGACACCTGAATTCATGGTTTTCAGACCTTTCTCCTCTAATATTTAGCGCTATAAATCTCACTTCGGTACAGGTTCAGTGAGTGGCGTTCCGCTGATTCTGAGATGTCGTTTTTTCATCTTCATTCAGTTCAAAATATTTCCTAATTTCTATTAGATTTCTATTGGTTTCTTTGACCCATGGGCTATTCAGAAGTGTGTTTTATAGTTTCTAAACATTTGGGGGATTTTTCCAGCTATCTTTCTGTTATTTCAATTTGATTCCATTGTGATCAAAGGACATACCGTGTGACTTGAGTCCTTTTGCCCTTGGGAATTGTCTCCTGGTCCAGAATGGGGTCTCTCTTAGAAATGTTTCACCTGCACTTGAGAAGAACGTGTTCTCTGCTGTTGCTAGGTGGACTGCTGGATAAATGTCAATTAGGTCTCCCTGGCTGGGAGTGCTATTCAAATCTAGTACGGCTGTGATTACTTGCTGCTTATGTGCTTATTCTATCGATTATTCACAGAGGGCAACGGAATCTCCTACTATAACCATGTGTTTGTTCATTTCTTCTTTCAGTGCTATCAATTTTTGCTTCCTATATTTCAAAGCCCCACAATCAGGTATGTAAATAGGATCGTTATGGCCTCCTGACACACTCTTTTATCGTTAGGAAATTCTCTTCCTTATTCCTGGTAATATGCTTTGCTCTGCAATTGATTCTGATGGTAATCAGAATCACTACCAGTGAATCACTCTCTTATGATTCCACTCTCATGACTAGGCCTAGCTCAGTATGTCTTTTTCCATTCTTCTCTTTTTCACCTATTTGTGCCTTTATATTTAAAATGTTTCTTGGAGGCAGCATATAATTGGAACTTGCTTTTTTTAATCCCATCTGATCATCTCTGCCTTTTCATTGGAGGTGTTTGTAGCATCTACATTCATTTAATTGATACAATTAGGTCCGAATGAGTCTATCATCTTGCTATTTGTTTTCTATTTGTCTTACCCACTCTTTCCCAAGTTTTCTGCTTTTTCTGCCTTCTCTCGGATTATCCATTTTATCTCCTTTGTCGGATTATTAGTGGTAGCTCTTTGTTGCTTTAGGATTTATAGTATTCATCTTTTTTTTTAAATTTTTTTATTTTTTAACGTTTATTTATTTTTGAGACAGAGAGAGATAGAGCATGAACAGGGGAGGGTCAGAGAGAGAGGGAGACACAGAATCTGAAACAGGCTCCAGGCTCTGAGCTGTCAGCACAGAGCCCGACGAGGGGCTCGAACCCACGAACTGTGAGATCGTGACCTGAGCTGAAGTCGGACGCCCAGCCGACTGAGCCACCCAGGCGCCCCTATAGTATTCATCTTTAACTTACCAATTTTTGTTGAAAGGACAGCATACTCCTTCACATGTATTAACATTACAGTTAATACACGTCCATTTCTCCCCTCCAGACTTCATGCTATGGTTGTCATTCACTTTATTCTGACATGTCCGACATGTCCTACCCCAAAACACAGTGCTGTTACTTTTGTCTAAGCAGTTGATCATTTCTTAAAGAGATCTAAACAATTAGAAAATAATCTTATAGATTCAGCCACGTACTTATCATTTCAGGTACTCTTCGTTCCTTTACGCAGACCCAGATTTCCAGCTGCTACCACTTCCCTGTGCCTGAATGATGTTCTTTAACTTTTATCTTTTTAGCGTGAATCTGCCGGGAATGAGTTCTTTTAGATTTGTATGTCTAAAAACATTTTTATTTTGCTCTTGTTTTGGAGAGACACAGTCGCTGGGTATAGAATTCTAGGTTGACAGTCTTTCCTCCTTCCAGTACTTTAAAGATGTTGTGTATGGTCCTGTCACTCGCACGGTTCCCAATGAGCAGTCGGCTGCCACTCTCACCTTTGCTGCTGCACGTGACATGTCTTGTTTAATCTGGATGACTTATCACGGTTAATTATAACGCACCGCGGTACAGTTTCCTCTGCATGCATGTGCACGTGTGTCTTTGGATTTGTGCTTGAGCTTCTTCTGCCTGTGAGTTTAGTTTTCATTAAGTTTGGAAAATTTAGGACCAAGATTTCTTCCACTATTTTTTATATGCCCTCCTCTCAATCTTGGCCTTCGGGGACTCCAATCATCTGTGTGTTAGGTTGCTTGAGGTTGTCCCCTAGGTCACTGATGCTGTTTTCTTTTTACGGATGATTTTTTTCTCTGGGCATTTCAATTTGGACAATTTCTATTGCTATGTCTTCAAGTTCACTAATCTTTTTTCTGTACTGTGTCATCTGCTATTAATTGAATGCAGTGTGTTTTTCATTTTAATCTCTAGAAGTCTAAGTTTCTCGTATCTTCTAGGTCTCTACCTTTTTGAACATGTACAATGTAGTTATAATAACAGTTTTAATGTTCTTCTTTGAAAATTCTAACATCTGTGTTAGCTCTGGGTCAGTTCGACTGATTATCTCATTATATATTTTGTTTTCCTACCCCTTTGCACACCTGGTAATTTTTGACAGGATGCCAGATCTTGTGAATTTGACTTTGTTGGGTGTTGAATATTTTTATATCCCATTAAGTCTTAAGCTTTGTTCAGGGATACAGTTAAATTACTTGGAAACAGATCGATCCTTTCAGAGTTTCCTTTTATGATTTGTTAGGCAGGTCTGGAGCAGTGCTCAGCCGAGGGCTAATTATAGTTCACTGGGAACGCAAGACTTTCTGGAGACTCTTCCCCCTGTCACATATGTTATTAGTGTTTCCAGTCCGGCTAGGGGAACAAAACCCATCCCCAGCCCTGAAGGTCATGATAAGATCGCTGCTGAAACATTAACGTTTTTAGGACGCCAAACACTGCATCTGGCTGGGTGTTCAGCAAGAACACAGGCGGATTAATAAGTTGAGAACTGCCCGCCTTACCTGCACATCCTGTATGCTGAGTTCGAGCATGTGACTGGTTGCCAACTGTGTATAGTGCACATTGATTCCTGTAAGACTTGCAAAGACCAGTTCTTCTGGGGCTTTATTAATTAAGGACAACCCAATTCCACCTTCTAACTTCACAAGCACCTGAAAGGAAACCAAAATACAACACAGTGACAGTCTCAAACAGAGGCCAAGGTAGCCAGGAGAGGACAAGGAAAGAAATGGCTTTGAATCCCTCTACTTTACCTCTGAGCAGAAGAAAAGCACTTAGAGCAGAATCGTATTACCCAGCTCCGTCGTCTCGCCAGGCGCCTTTCTCTCCAGGCACAGTGCCCACCCCACCCAGAACTCCAAAGTGATATGATGATACTCTCTCGGAGCTCTGAGGACATTCTGCATTTCGTTACAGGAAAATAATTTTTGAAAATCTTTCTCCCTTTTTGGGATGCAAGCTTTTAGTAAGTCATTCACTGAAATTTGTAATATCCGACACAGTGCTTTACCTATAGGTCCTTAATTAAAAAAAAATCACTAAATAAATATCCAGTAAGTGTGCATTTTCATGTTCACTTCATGTTCCTTTTCAAACTTTTTACTTTCCAATGCCCAAACAGGGAGAGAGGAAGAAAGACAACAAGAGAAAGCTGGGGCCCCTCAAAAAAAATCTAGTTGCGTTATTCTCGACCTTCAGTCCTGTGTAAATTCAAATCATTTAGCTTTCTTTATTGTCATCTTACTTTAGCAACATTTGTTACATTCGGATTCAACTTTAGCTATCATTTAATTAACATATTCACACATACATGTTGTGATAACAGTAAACACCATGAAGCAACAGCCATATTTAGAATTCACAGAGGGCAGAGAGAAAAGAGGTCTAAAACTGAGAAAAACCACAGAGCAAAACTCTAAACAAATTTCTGATAAAGAAATAAGTGTGCAATACTCAAAACTTACTTCTAATTCCTGCTCTGTGTCTGGATTCTTCAATTTCTGTACCTCTTGTTCAGTTACAGGAAGCTCACCCACTTCATATGATGAACGGTCACTTTTCCGTTGGGAGAAATCTGTTATCTGAGGTCAAAACACTATACTGAGAGGGCTCATACTTCCACAGTGAAACCTATTCCATACCAACTAGATAGATCAAAAGTCACTATCTGCTCAACCATCCTGTGGAAGTTCATGGTTTCCAAAGCACTGCCAAGTAAGACTTATGTAATAATGAAGTAAACTTGGTTTTAAGTCTACATGGCAAATGCCAAGCTGCAGACCATGAGAACCTCATATGGGGGAGCAGGGGGAGGCATATGCAGGTGATCTAGAATTATACAGGTCAAGTCAAAATACGCAAACCTCAAGATCACTGCATTCAACATTTGTCTTAAAAGAAGGGTGCTTTTATTTTATTTTTAAGTATTTATTTATAGGGGCACCTGGGTGGCTCAGTCAGTTAAGCGTCCGACTTCGGCTCAGGTCACGATCTCACGTTTCGTGGGTTCGAGCCCCGCGTCGGGATCTGTGCTGACAGCTCAGAGCCTGGAGCCCGCTTCGGATTCTTTGTCTCCCTCTCTGCCCCTCCCCCACTTGTGCTCTCTCAAAAATAAATAAATGTAAAAAAAAAAAAATTTTTTTTTACAATGTTTATTTATTTTTTGAGCAGGGTTGGAGGGGCAGAGAGGAATCCAAAACAGACTCCACACTGTCAGCACAGAGCCCGATACAGGGCTCAATCTCACGAACCATGAGATCATGACCTGAGCCCAAACCAAGAGTCTGATGCTTAACCAACTGAGCCAGGCAGCCGCCTCAAGAAGGGTGCTTTCATTTTTTTTTATTTTTTAAATGTTTTATTTTATTTTTGAGAGACAGAGAGAGACTGCATGATTTGGGGAGGAGCAGAGAAACAGGGAGACACAGAATCCGAAGCGGGCTCCAGGCTCCGAGCTGTCAGCACAGAGCCCGACGTGGGGCTCGAACCCACCGACTATGAGATCGTGACCTGAGCCGAAGTCGGACACCTAACCGACTGAGCCACCCAGGCACCCAAGAAGGGTGCTTTTAGAAAAGATATTGTAGATTATGACGAACTTCCTCAGACAGTTCACCCTTACACACCAGCCTCTTTCCTTTTCTCCTCAGCTCTCTAATTACACCCTGACCTAAGCACATGACCTCCAGCACATCTCTCCCGAGCGTCCCACCCATATTTACACTGATTTCTGGACATTTTCACGTGGACAACATATCTAACAAGTCCAAAACTTAACTCCCCATTCCTCTCAGAAGTCTCTTCAGTGTTCATGTCTTAGTGACATGGATTATTGTCCTACTTGCCCAAATCAAAATCCTGAAAGCCATTCCTGACTCCTTCCTTCCTCTCATTCTCACCTTCCATCAATCAGGAAATCTGTCGGACTCTCCTCCTTAATAAGCTTCCATTTCTACTTGTTTCTCTCCAACCTCTTCAGCCCTACCCCTGCCACCTGCTTGAATCGGGGCCACACACCCTCATCTGCAATGCTGTAGCGGCCCCTCAGCTGGTCTTCTATCTCCAGTTTTCCTCCACTCCCATCCTCCACGCTGCAGACAGAGCGAGCGAGCGAAAAACATTTCTGCTCACGTCATTCCCTGACTCCTCACTGCCACAGAAAACCCCCAAAATTGGTAGCATGTATCAGGCTTTTAATAATCTGGCCCCAGCCTTACTTTTGAGCATAGACTCAGCGCCAGTCGGGTGTCTCCCTTTTATCTCCAGGCCTTCACTTATCAACTTTCCAAATACCGTATGTGCTCAGTACCTCGCATCGTACCCGGCTCCAATAAGCGCTCGATAAATAACTGTGGGACGAACACTCTTATTATTTGGGCACAGCCCCTCTACCTTTCCTCTTGATCTGGCTAACATAATTCCTTTCAGTTAACCTTTAGACCTCAGCTTAAGTATTACTTCTCTTAGGATCCCCAAGCCTCCAAACCTGGGAATACAAATCCTTTCTATATATGCAATGTAACACCCTCCCCTCCTGCTCTCAAAACACAATACTGTCATTGTGTGATCAGGGACCTCGTGTGTCTTGTTGTTAATGCCACTGATATGGCAATTATTGGAAGATTAACAATATATGATGAACGATAATAAAAATAATAATATGTAGCATTCTTGGCATTACCTTCTTGAATTCATATACTTTTTTTAATATCATCTTGTATTTTTATAGTTTCAATTCTTATAACAACTTTGTGAGGCAGGTCTTGCCCCCATTTTATAAATGAAGACATCATATCCTCATAACCAGAAAAATGTTTCCATAAATATTTGTTGAATGCCTAACCAATGTGTGGGGGGAAAGCACAGCGAGATTCATGTCAATTCTCAGGATAAATCATCACCTGGAGGGCTCTAGTCGGTCCGTCTGGGATGACTCTGATGGATAACATTCCAGAACCAGGCCTCATTTTTTGGTTGATAAATTGTTGTTCAGGTGGCACTGGCCCCAAAAGCTCCATGGAAGTATCAGGACCAAGAACAACTTCAGCTCCGTCAAACAAACCAGAAAGCCCTCCTTTGGCCTGAAAGAATAAAGATGTGTAAGAAAAGGAGAGGCCCTGGCTCTGACAACTTAACATATCATTTGAAACAAGTTATCAAATGTAAATTCTCTTTTGAAGGGTCATGGTCCATTCTTAACAAAAACATTTACTATTTTTTCAGCTTTGCAGAAGATGAAAACCAGGAGGATTACCTGGGCAAGACAGATAGTTACGCTACACGAATGAAGAGAATTCTGAGTAAGAATAGAGTATGTTGGTTTAGTAATAACTTCTAGTCATTAAGATAAGCTTTAAAAAAGTACCAAAGCCCTGTTGCCCTGTTTCTCATTTTGGGTTTGCTTAAAACCCTAAGACATTCTGAAAATAAAGCAATTACAACTGTCATTCAACTCTCCAATAAGAAGCAAATTGTAGAGTTGAAAACCTCCCCAAACAGGCCTGTGGTTGGACAGTCAGCTCAAATATTCAGAAGATGACACCTGTTCTAAAATGAAACCGGGAATGGTGAATGTCACCTGAGAGCCAGATATTCAGACCTTTGGAGAAAAGTATCTTCTGCTATCTGCCCTGAGCAAAACGGAAGTCTACAGGACAATGCCAACGAGACAGCAGATACAGGGCTAGAGAAGACAATGGCTAGAGTATCTCGACCCCCTTTGTTAATTTTTAAATACTGAGTAATCAAGAGGAAACTTCAAGCTGGGTTTAAAGAACACATTTCAACATGGAGAAAGCTTTTTACGACTGTTGTAAGTTCAGAAATAAAGTGTGTACGCAGCCTTATCAGGGCAGTGTCAGGAGATGGTTAATGCCTTCGATTACTTTCTTTAGAACAGGGAAGATTGAAACAAGCTTATTTCCCTAACCAAAGCACACTTTGCTCTGCTGAATACTGTTATTATAGGGTCACTCACAAGCAGAGAAATGATGTAATGGATTCGAGAAGCAACAACACACCAGAAAAAGATTTTTTGGTGCGGGTGGGGGTACTCTGAGAGAATCTGAATTACATGGGCTTTAGGAACAAACTGGAAGTAAAGTCAGGGTCAGACATGGGGCCCAACAATTATAACACACCCTCTCTTGCCTCCAGAAGCCTGAATTATATTGCTAATTGAAAATCACAAATCCGTTCCAGATGTGTGCTTCACAGAAGTAAGCAGCTCGTCTTTGATGAAAAAAGCTCAGGGCAACAGAGATAAAGAAAATAAGTCTCACCAAACAGCAGGCAGAGGCTCCTTACAGTTTTGCTCAGTGCCCTGGAGAACAGTCTCCCATTTTGGAGGGACAGCCTGGTTTCCACCAGGGACAAGCACCAAGAGTTCTCTGGCGAAGGCCTGGTGTTCCAGTGTTTAACTTTTGGGCAAAGCCCTGGGCTGAGGCAGAAACGCTCCTTGTCCCCCATGTTGTTCAGCCCTCGGCCCAAGCCTCTGACACAGAACTTCCTATCAACTCATCTCAGACCCATGGTCTCATTTCTCACATGAAGCCAGAAGGGCAGAAAATCCAAACTCCTGGTAATTTTCCAAACACGTATTTGCTTATGAAGTACCTGGCGGCTTATCGTGGCGTAGACTGGCTGAGGACAGAGGACACCGACCAGCAATTTTCATTCTGACATTTGCTACAACAATTAAACGCTTATTTGGGTACCACTAAGAATGCAGAAATTGACAGAGTCTGGAGAATGGAGAGCCCACGACGATTACTCACCATCTCCTAGAACACTTCACCGAAGACTGGTGTAGATGCCACATTAACTTCACAGGCCTAAAACTACTGCACCTAACTTAGCAGTGGGCTCTTTGCTGGCATTTTTCTTTCTTTCTTTTAAAACTTACCACTTATATCACCAAAGAAAAACAACCAGATAAGCCAAGGAAAAAATCCCATTACTTTCAGGCAACCACTCCCAATACAGTTCTCATATATTATCACCTTAAAAAATATTTCCCCTATAAGTGCATAGAGATGCACAACAAGTTTCTTGACTTTCCCTTGCTCTGGAATTACTTTTCCCCATTCAGCAACACATTGTGTATATACTAATTGATACTTTGTTTCAAAGAGGGCTCCAACACAGCTTGCTACAAACACTACTGACCTGGACAACCAACCCATGTAGCCCACAGGTCAGTTTTCCTTCTCGGAAACTCCACGTCTGAGTTGTGCTTCGCCTGCGATCAGGCTTTCTTAGCATCAGTGGCTCATATCTGGAACACAGAAGAGTGCAATGAATACTCTGAGTCAAATACATTCGGCCTGAAGAGAATATCGGGATCGTGGTTTTGCTCTTTCTTCCAACATCCTCCACTTTTAAAACCTAATGGGCAGGTGACGCCTGGGTGGCTCGGTTGGTTTAGCATCTGACTTCCACTCAGGTCATGGTCTCATGGTTCATGGGTTTCAGCCCCGCGTCAGGCTCTGTGCTGACAGCTCAGAACCTGCAGCCTGCTTCGGATTCTGTGTCTCCCTCTCTCTCTGCCCCTCCCCTGCTCACACTCTGTCTCTCTCTCTCAAAAATAAACATTAAAATAAATAAACAAACAAACCACACACACACACACACACACACACACACACACACACACCCACCCACCCACCCCCTAATGGGCAGGTAGCCTGGAATCTCGTGATAGCTAAGTATCTCTTAATGAGAGAGGAGGAATAAGCCAAAACGGAAAGCAATAAACAGGAGGACACAAAGGAGTACTGGTACTTTTAAGGATTCTACTAGATGTAATGAGCAGGTTCCTGCATTCCCACAGCGACAGGCAGTCTGAGAAGGGCTATGTGCTAAAAAGATCTTGAAATATTTTCAAGAGACTTTTTTCTGTTTAATTCCCAATTACTTTTATGTTGGGTTTTCACTTGTAAGTTATGTAAAGTCATTTTGGAAGTGAATTTTGGAAGGTATTAACTGGAAAAAAATAAACTGACTGCATAAAGACACTAAGGCATAGGCAAATCAAATAACTTATCTGTCCCTAATAACCAATCTGAACCCAAAGAGTTCATCATAAAAACATCTTTGATTGTTCTCTCAATAATTCACTTCTGCTTTTGAAATATTTAACAAAATTCTTAGAAAGACCAAAAAAAAAAAAAACAAAAAAACCCCAAACAAAAACCAAAAAAACCCAACTGCTCAGGGTGCCTGAGTGGCTCAGTGAGTTGTGTCTCTGACTTAGTTTCGGCTCAAGTCACGATCCCAGAGTCGTGGGATCGAGCCCCGTGTTGGGCTCCGAGCTGAGTGTGGAGCCTGCTTAGGATTATCTCCCTCTCCCTCTCTTGCTCTCCCTCTGTCCTTCTCCCCGTCTGTGCTCTTGCTCTCTCACTTTCTCTCAAATAAAAATAAATAAATAATATTAAAAACAAACAAACAAACAAAGGCTCAAAACTTGTATTTGGGAACACGACAGGTCTTTCACTGAAAAAAAATACAAATATAAAGATACAAATTCTTACTTCATTTACGGTCTCACTTTTTGGTGTGTATTTCCACTGAAACTGAGTTTGGAAGCAAAGAATTCACATGTTTAGAAAATCACCTGTTGTCAGTCACTGCAGCAAGGCCAGCGATGTCTAAGATGGCGCAACCCTCGGGGGAGCGGGCCGCAGAGGGCTTGTTGGGGTTGTGGGGCACCGAAGACCCCTCGTGGGCCAGCATGCCCGTGCCGGTCATCCTCCACAGCTGGGAGCGCTTCCCGGGCTCCTGAGGGCAGAGACGCAAGGACACAGGAAGCGGTCACAGGCAGCCAGGCTTCAGGTAAGGGAGTCAAGAGCTGCACACAAGGGCTAAGTTCTCAATTCAAAGCCATACTAAAAGACATTTTCCACATTATACAATTCTAACTTCCATTGTCGTCAATCCTGAGCTGCACCTAGGATGAAATACACTGAACTCGTCAACCAAACAACCCCAAATTACGAACAATGTAAACTTAGAAAATGTCTTCGTCTCATATACTTGGTATTTTCTGAGCAAACTAGTGAGCTGAGGTTCGGTCTAATCTCCATTAGCTGCACCGCTAGGATAAGTGCTGTTCCAGATGGTGACCCTCGGGTGCCCTGACCTTAGAGAGGGATCCAATTATACAGAGTATATATGATAGTCTTTATATGTGATCACTGGTAATCCTCATAACTGGCAGACAACCAGAATTTACCAGATGTCTTCTCCCTTCCTGTGTTTCTAGTGGAAGTAGACTATATTGAGGGATTCTAATTTACAGATTAATTGTATTCAAATATTAGGTTGACTGAATTCAAAGGTTATGCTAAGGTGATTGCTGCTAATTTTAAATATAGTTTCTTCTTAGGAATATTTTACAAGCAGCACTTGACTTCCAGGTCAATCCACGGAGGTGTATAAAATCCGCTATATTCAAGAAGTAATAATAATAATACTTATTGAGAATTTACTATGTGCCAGCCAGTGATCCACGGGATTTATTCATTCAGTCCTCATTTGACCCTCAAAACAATCCAATGACATATATCCTCTTACTGTCCTTACTCACAGGTGAGGAAGTTACGGTTCAGTGAGATGAGGACGCTTTCCCGTGGTCACATGACCTGGAGGTGGTGGAGTGGGGAGTTCACTTCCACAGCCTGATTTCAAGGTCAACATGCTTAACCATTCTGCTCACACGGCCTTCCTAACACGATGTGGCTGGTTCTGGTTCAGTAACACCTAACCACTAGAATTCTTGCTGGGTGAACATATACTCCGGCTGGACCCATCAGGATGACATCCACTCTCACCAGCTGGGAGCTCCTCCAGAGTGACAAACTTGTGGGTACCATAAACTGGGTCTGGGTACCATGCTGCCCCCGCGTTGGAAAGACAACTTCCGCGTTACATTTTCTTTTTTAATGTTTATTTATTTTTGAGAGAGAGGAGAGAGAGAGAGCGAGCACAAGCAGGGAAGGGGCAGTGAGAGAAGGGGACAGACGAGACGATTCAATGCGGGCTCTATGCCGACAGCCCAATGTAGGGCTTGAACGCACAAACGGTGAGATCATGACCTGAGCCAGAGTCAGACACTTAACCAACCGAGCCACCCCGGCACCTCACATTCTACAGAGTAAAAACTAACGACATAATACGAATATGAATTCCAAATGCCAGGATTTGAAACCGGGCCGCACCATTTACCAGCTGAGTGACCTTGGACAGGTTACTCAATCCCTCAGAGCTTCTGTTTCCTGATCTGTCAAAGGGGGAAATTAGCTATCGTTTAGGGTTCTTGTGATAAGTGTAACAAATAGAAGGCACTCAGCGCATGCCTGGCACAGGGTATGACCTCAATAAATGTCTGCTGTGTCATTTTGACCACAGTTCTTTACACAGCACTTTATGTACCTCATCTTAGCTGATCCTTCTCCCAAACCTGCTGGATCGGGAAGAAAATGAGGTTCAGGGAGGAACGTGAAATACCAGATATCATACGTCTTTAAGGGAGGGTGCTGTCTCTCCCGCGCTGCCGCCTCCCACGTCTATAGAGACGGAACAGACCTCTGTGTCTCCCTCTGAAGTCCCCACAGGCTCACGTCTCTGTTCGCAGTGGGAGAGTCCGTCTACCCACGGCGCCAAATCCACATGGCAAAGTATCTCAATTACCCTGCAGGTGTTCCAGATCGGGAATCTAAGCACAGATGCTTTATGAAATCAAGTTTTCATCCATGCATTCCTCTACTGTCTGCCTTTATGTACAGACTCATCATAGTTGGAAACTACCAACATTTCCATGTAAAAATCTGAGCTGTACCACTGTCCTTCCAGTTCCCTACCCCCCTTCCCTCACAATTTAGCCCTAAAACCTTTAGATGACACCGAGGAGGACAGAAGTCCATGGGGATTGTGGGTGTTGGGGTGGGGGGCGGACAGCCCAGAGTGCGGTGCTGAAGCCCAAGGCGGGTGATGATCCTCACACGGGACTGGGGGACGAAGGCTTCGTGTGGATGGTCAGAGATGAAGAGAGGGGAGAAGGGCATTCCTGTGAGGGGCAGGGTGGAAGGGGTGCTGTCCAGGATGTGGAGATGAGAGCCGGAGCCAGGGAGCGGGCTGTTTATACAGGGATGGGGTGCAAGATCAATTTGTGATGTGGGACTGGAATTGGAAAGAATCAGTGAGAACTGCTGGTTTTTAAGATGGAGAGATACAGAAATATGCAAAATATGTCTGTATATGAGATATGCGTGTGTACATGCACGTGTATCACATCTGTGTGTGCACCTGTATTACGGCATGCGTGTGTGCGCAGGTGTGCAGGTATACATAGTCCAAGCACACGTGAAAGCCCTAGCTCTGTGCCCTGGGAGAGCCTGGAAACAACACCACCATGACAAGTGCACCCAGTGTATACAGCTTAGCTTTCTAACTCCCATTCTCGGATAAGAGGGATCAGAAGTGGCAAACCCAGAAAAGCAGCAGGGAAAGTTCAGATGAGCCCAGAATAACCTGCTGTGTTAGAAAGTAAGGAAGTGTTCAAGGACTGAGGGGCATACGTCCAATGGACACAGAAGGTTGAAGAGCTCCCACGGGCCAAATACGGGAACTGAGCACTAAACGTATCCTGACAGTAACAGGTAACACGCTGAGTAAAAGAGGAATCCATACCCACGACAGACGCGACGCTATGGAGGACACTGCCACACCCACCCCAAATTCTCATGTTGGAGACCTCACCCGAAACTTTGACGGTATTTGGAAATGGAACCTTTGGGTGGTAATTAGGTTTAGACAAGGGCGCACGAGGGGGGCTCTCCTGATGGACTTAGTGCCGTTGCAAGAACAGACACCGAGCTTGCTTTCTCCCCCCCACCCTAGAGTCTCTGCCATTTGAGGACACCGCGAGAAGGCACAAGTCTACAAGCCAGGACGTGGGCCCTCAGCAGGGAACCAAAGGGCCAGCACCCTGATTCTGTACCTCCCAGCCTCCAGAACTGTGAGAAATAAATTCCCATTATTCAAGTCATCCGGTCTGTAGTATTTCGTTATACAAGTTCAGGCTAATACGCATACGTAACACACAGCAACTGTGATGAGGTTCAGGATATCTACACAGTCTCAAAGTACCTGTCCACAAGGTCTTTACTAAATATGAGGGCAAGACAGAAACTTCAGCTCACGGTACAGAAGGCCAGCAGCCATCACCTTCCTCTAGTGCTAAAGCACCAACAGTAACAGGACGAATCAAAACCACAGCATCACTTCTATAGAATTTCTGCCCATTTTTCTCTTACGTTTGAGATTCGTTCAGTATAAAAAGTAAAAAACAGGGGCGCCTGGGTGGCTCAGTCGGTTAAGCGTCCGACTTCAGGTCAGGTCATGATCTCACGGTCCGTGAGTTCGAGCCCCGCGTCGGGCTCTGTGAGACAGCTGGGAGCCTGGGGTCTGCTTCAGATTCTGTCTCCCTCTCTCTCTGCCCCTCCCCTGCTCATGCTCTGTCTCTCTCTGTCTCAAAAATAAATAAAAACATTAAAAAAAATTTAAAAAAAAAGCAAAAAACAAAAAACACCAACAAAAACAAAAACCCAACCAACCAATCGACAATCTAAAATGTCACTCTCTTTGTTCCTGACTAAAGAGCAGAAGTCCCGTTGCTAATGCTAATTCTTAGAACTCCGCTTGGTTTTGGACATCAGCATAACTTATTTATATCCACCCTCCTAGGTGCCATTTTTCATCCCCATCAAAGGAAATTAACAGTAAAAATGTTACATAAATTATCACATCCTCTTCAAAGTGTTTCTGCTACTTCATAAAAAAATTTGCTTTTCTCTGCTTAACAGTCCCCTAGTCCTTGGAGATTACACAGCTATTTGACATTGCTGTTTTGCTGATCACACCCGATGATCCAATCCCAGCTGGTAAATCATGTTACTCCCGAGTTCGTTTCCATTCATGCTAACATCCTCCTCGACTTGAACATTCTCTGAAAGCCATCTGACAACATCATTTCCAAGGACGCTCTGCCACTTATTTTTTCAATTCACTGGACTTGTCGGACTCGCTGCTTTCTATTTTTAGATTATTGCTTTTCCAAATTTTCTTCTTCACAATTCCCCCATAAAAGCCTCCAGAACTGGGCGCTTTCAATTACTATGGCTCGTGGTCTCTTTAGTTGTCACCATCCCCAAATCTTATTTCCAAAATGCATCTCACACGTAAGCGCGGCCTCCCATGGAGTGTGAGAACACGGTAAGCAAACCTGAATTAAGTGACTTTGAATGGGTGGAACAGAAGAATTACAAGTACTGATAGGGTGACGGATGGGTGAACCTTGGAAACACCACGCTAAGCCTAAGAGGCCGCTCATAAAACACCAATCATATGCAAGCCCAGACAGGGAAGGACGCAGAGACAGAAAGTAGATGAGTGACTGCTTAGGGCTGCAGAGCAAGAAAAAAGTGGCGTCAGAGCTAGAGACACAGGGTCTCTTCTAGAGGTGCTGAAATGTTCCGAAGTTGAGTGTGATGCTGCTTGCACGTATCTGTGGATATACTGCAAAGCACTGAACTGTACACTTTAAGTGGGGGGCCTGTATATGAAATGCATCTCAGTAAAGCTGTTAAAAATGTAAAAGTGAATTAAAAACACACGTATTCAAGTTTCGCTTGAATGATTTGAACCTGCCTGGTTGGTTCCCCAGTTACAAATTTGCTAAGAGCTGTACAAACTCACATCCAGGTGAGGCAACGCCACTGACACACGCGCCACCACCTCTGGTGATAAAAGGGGTCCTTTGTCCCCATCCGGGCAACTGGTAAAGAGACACTCTCTACCAGGGTTATTTTGGGACTGTGTGATTTACATTATGCAAAATCTTCTGGAACACAGCCGTCAGGTAAACAGGTTTTAAATCATCATCATCAGTAATCTCCTTCCTCTTAAAGTCACTTCTACGCCTCTGAGTTCTCAGGCACCTTTCGTGTTGAGGTTTGAACTACTTATCGCCAGTCCGTCTGCCATCTGTGCTGCTTCCGGCCAGATTTGCCTGCCTTCCTCTCTATACGTAGGTCTATTAGCGGAAACATTTCCCTAAACTGACCCTTGGAAAGAACGTGTGTCGGCATAAAAAGGGGGAAAGTTGTCAGTTTGATCATTTTTCCGTTCAGTTTAGGAAACAGTAGACTGGGGAGCCATTTCAATGGAAAAAGAGAGTACTGAGAACAGCAAATCATGACTCGGGAAAAAAATGAATTTAAAAGATAAGTTCTCCAAAAAGGGCATCGAAGATGAGAAGGGCTTGGAATTCCTAGAGCAGATGTCACAGGACAGGAGGAAGAACAGCAACTTGAGCAGGAGAGACCCCGCATCCCACCCTGAGCAAGTCGTCCAGCCTGTGCATGAGGAGGGGCCAGACTGCATGACCGGAGTCCCCTCCACAGCTAACAGTCTCCCCTTCTAAACTCCAAATGCTAAGTGCTCTTACCTTCTTCTTTAAAATGACTCTCTGTGTCTTTGGTGAGACATCCAAGACCAGCTCTGCACAGGTGGTGGCCTTGCTGGAAGCCACAGGCCTTCCTGTCCCCTCCTGTAAACTGGAATTAAAACAGTCATATGTACATATGTGTATATACATATACTTGCACATATATACAAGTACTCAGCAGCAAATGCTTAAAACCTCATCTGTAAAGGGGAGACTTTTTTTCCATCACGAAAGAATGTCTAACCCAAGTTGCAGAAAGATCAAGGTTATGTTTCCAGATTCATTTGCCAGAAAACATACTAACATCTCCCCTCTCCTGATGATTCTAGTGCCTTACAATTCAGACATAAAAGAATGACTATATAGCTTCAGCACCCCCTCCTCCCAAATTAAGCCAGACATTCCAAGGGTCCAAGAATTAGCTCTACTTTTTGCCAGACAGAAGATCAGCATCACTGCATCCCTAAAGCTTGGCAATGAATCAGAAGTCCCTCTAGAATGAAAAGAAAACAAGGGGTTCATATTCACCTTCCTCCAACCCGATCGTGTTGTGTTTCTCTGTGGCTTAAGAATCGTAAGTTTTATGGAATGTTGCAGCCTACCTACACTTTGGGGTATTTTTTTAAAAAATATTTTTTAATGTTTATTTTTGAGAGAGAGAAACAGTGTGAGCGGGGGAGGAGCAGAGACAGGGAGACACAGGATCCAAAGCAGGCCCGAGCCATCAGCACAGAGCACGATATGGGGGCTCAAACTCACAAGCTGTGAGATCACGACCTGCGCCAAAGTCGTACACTTAACTGCCTGAGTCACCCAGGCGCCCCCCCCCCCCCACTTTAAGGTATTTTGGTAAGATTTTATTTAGATTATTCTCCTTTTTCCACTAATCTCCATCATCAAAAAAGGGACCGATGAATTGGGAGTTAAAAACTAGTTTTCATGACCAAAAAAAGGCACAAGTGACAAAAATAAAGACATAAATTAGATTTCAACAAAATTAAAAAACTTCTGACCTTCAAAGGACACCATCAAGAAAGTAAAAAGATCATCCAAAGAACAGGAGAGAAGATATGTGCAAATCCTATATCTGATACAGAATTTGTATCCATATTATATAAGGAACTCTTAAAGTTCAACAATAAAAAGGTGAAAAAAAAATTTAAAAATGAGAAAAGGATTTGAATAGACATTTCTCCAAAGATACACAAATGGCCCATTAGCAGAGGAAAAGATCCTCAACATCATCAGTTATTAAGGAAACGCAAATCAAAACCACACTGAGAAGTCATCACACACCCAGTAGGATGGCTACAATCCAAAAAATGTAAAATAGTGTTGCTGGGGGTGTGGAGAAGTCAGGGCCCTTGTATGTTGCTGGCGGGAATGTAAAACGATTCAGCTACTGTGGAAAATGGTATAGTAGTTCCTCAGGTTAAAACACAGAAATACCACAGAACCCAGCAATTCCACTCCTACATATACACACAAAGGAATCAGAAACAATTACTTAAACCAATACATGCATAGGCACATTGATAGCAGCACAAAGGCCAACAACAGGAGACAACACAGATGTCCATCAACAGCTGAATGGACAACAGAGTGTGGTATGCCCATACAATGGAGTATTACTTGGCCACAGTAAGAAGGAAATCCGTGCTGCAATGTGGACGAACCTTGAAAATATTAATGCTAAGTGAAAGAAGCCAGATACAGCAGGTCACATATTTATGAATCAATTCACATGAATTATCTGGAATAGGTCGATCCTTAGGGACAGAAAGTAGACTGGTGGTTGCCAAGGGCTGGGGGGAGAGGGTAATGGGGAGTAACTGCTTAACGGGTTCGGCGTTTCTTCCCGGAGGGATGAAAATGTTCTGGAACTAGACAGAGGCGGTGGCTGCACAACATCACGAATGCACTAAATGTCACTAATGGTTGATTCTTAAATGGTTAATTTTATGTTATGTGAATTTCATCTCAATTTAAAATAAAAACCAACAAAAACAAAAGTTGTCTCTTCCCCAGCATTTGTTCTCTCCCAAAATGCAAAAACATAGTGTCTTATATACTCCAAAACATGGTTCAATCTCTCCTCACACCAAGATTCTCAGAACCTCCCTTTTTATCTGCCCCATATCTGTCCAACCCATTAAACTCATAATCACCCATAAGGATTCTTCAGTTAAAGAGTGTAATAACTACTGGAATTGAACTTAAGAACGTAAAGAGAAAAACATGATTAACAACCAGATTAAGAACTGGCTTTTCAGGCACTAAAACCTTAAGCATGTCATGCTGTCAAGTGCCATAATCTTTCAAAAGAAACAAACAGGCTGGCTTAATTATAACAAAATAAACATCCCGGCACCATTATTTCCAAAGAGAACTGCAACAAACAAGGAAAAGAGTGGCTATTCTAAGTAAAGATGCCCGTTCAATTCATTACTAGTGAAATCTGGACTCTAGGTAGATGAGAGGTACCGCCAGGCAGAGAGATTATTTTTGTGAGCCGCAGGCAGATAAAAAATACCATTCATAAGCAAAACTATTCAGAATTTTTGGAAAGGAATCTGACTTTAAGTGTCCTGTCCATCTGGCGATTTATATTTGTAAAATGCTCAAGATTTAGCTATTTTCCCTGGTTTTTCCACAGGTACATCTTAAAATTGGCCCCATCACCAGGACAGAAATAATTGTATTTATATGTTGGTGAAATGACTACTTTTTGAAAGCCCAATGTTTTGAATCTCTATGTGCCAATCTAACAACAGAATTAGAATAAACTTGCTATTCTTCACCTGAGTTTTCTAGATACAGCTAACCAGATGTCAGTGAAGATTATAATTCTAAGGCAACTGGAATTACTGTCAAGTTGAGCTACTTCGGTTGGCCATAGGTGATAAAATTAAGACAGACTCTAAGTGTCTGCTTAACCAGTATTCTCAATGGGAGAGGAGAGTCAAAACGATTTGAGTAATTATGATAAAGATTGGTCAGTTTCAAATGAGGAAAGACATAAAACAAACTTAAAACCAGCAGCAAGAACTTTAAAAAATACATTAAAAATACCACCTTAAAAAAGAACTGAGGATACTGTGAGACTAATATCTTATGGGAGGAATGTTAAATACTAGAATGGATTATTGGGGAGATCATTAAAAAAAGAGCAGTCTTGCCTCTCTAGATAAATTTAATCTAGCCAGAAGACAAGGGTTTAGCCTAAGACCTCTCAAGATAGACCCTGAGCCCAGGATTTGGTAAAGAATGGAAGGAATCTTCCTCCATCCTTTGAGCCTCTTGAGGATTGCTTAAAATTTAAAACCAGTTACGAATTAGAGCCTTCTGCTTTATGAGAACAGTAACGGAACCCAGAATTACCCAGAGAATGTATATGTAGCAGCAATGTAAATGAAGTTTTCATAATAAAGCTGTCGGTTATCCTGGAAATCGTTCATGTTGCAGTTGAGCTCTGAGGAGCCTGCCCCTTTGACGGTCAGCGTGATAAAAGGAGGCAGAGTGGGTTCATCCCAGGCATAATCCAATGAAGTCATGGGCTTCACTTCAGTTCGGAGCCTGGGTTCAGCTACACCATGCTGAGTAAAGACAACTGGAACCTACGGTAAGGGCAGAGAGGATACAGAGGACTTTCATTCAGAGTGGTGTCACTAGAAAGTGAGTCAGTGCTTCCTAAATTTAAGTTCCAGACCCTTCCCAAACAAATCCTACATTGGGCATAACCACAATCACGAGGGCAATTCTCTCGTCTCTTCAAATGCCTTTCTCTTTAAAAAAAAAAAAAAAAAAAAAAAAATTATTTCTTCATCTATCGTGAGAGAAAGGTGGAGGGGCAGGGCCAGGGAGAGAGGGAGAGCATGAGTCCTGAGCAGGCTCTGCACTGTCAGCACGGAGCCCAAAGCAGGGCTCAAACTGAACCGTGAGATCATGACCTGAGCCAAAATCAGGAATCGATGCTTAACCTACTGAGCCACCCAGGTGCCCCTTCAAATGCTTTTCTAGTCATCTTTCAAACTGCAACGAGCCCAACAAGTAAAGGACACAGACCATCTCTTCTACCCTCACCCCTCGTGATACGCTCTGAACTCGGAAAGGAATAAAAATTCTAGAATTCGGCTATGTGAAGTCACATATTATAAGAGGTTATTATTCAAAGGCATTATTTAAAATGGTATCTTCTTTCCATCTTGGCTTTACTTGGAAGATTTATAGAAATGCTCACTGTAACTAAGCAATAGTAAAAATGCCCATTCCCATGATCACTGGACTGTCTGATTCCAATTCCTCTCTGTCTGTATGGAATGTCTACAGAGGGTACATGTCCACCAAACGATACAGTCAAAATGACTGGGGGTGGGGTGGAGGTGGCTCTGAGAAGTCACTTCCGGACAAGGCTGCCCAGCAATCAAAACGACCAGCAGAAACCACCTCCAGAAGGTAAGGATGTCTAGGGTTATCCAGTTGAGGAGATCCCCACATAGGTTTTTTTAAACCCAAGTTTAAAATGTATTTCATCATTATCTTCCAGGCGGTACAAACTCCACCTTCCCGCAAGTGAAACAGCCAAACTGGCTCACCACCCTGCTCGATACCTTAGAGAAGTTGTCAATTCGGAAAGGAGGGGGTAACTGGTCTGTGTCACTAAATGAGATCCTATAGGTAGCTCCTCGAAGAGTAATTTCCACACGCAGGAAGAAGCATTTTCCCAGAGTATCTCTGCAGAAAAAGGAAAGAAAGAGACTGCACAACATGGAAGAAACAAGTTACAGTTCACTTTCTTATACTTCTCACAATCCTGATATTGCCTGGACTTCAACTAATACCAGTGTGTGCTCTTCCATCACATTAAAAAGGTAGAAATTGACAGTGTAATCACACAGAATAATAAAAAAGAATTCATTCAAGCAACTTCTGTATGGCAGTTTGTCACTCTACAATAAGATCTACATATTTTACTTAGTGGATACGTTTTGGGTAGTAGTGCCAGCCTAGCAAATGAGTAAAAATTGGTTGAACTCCATAAAATTGTTGATATTAGATTGCTTTGACATAAAAAAAAAGAGCAATTTCACATAGTTCAAACTAATATATTGATGCTATTGATAACCAAGGTTTTCACTATAGGATGAGGGAAGGTGAGGAGAATCCACCAGTAGTTACCAGCAAATAAATATGATTTGTTATATATATGTACATGTATATGTGTATCTGTATTTAAATATAGATAGATCACTTGAGAGAACGAAGATGCTCTATCTTACAAAAGAATATCAGCTAATAAACACCGAAGAAACGACAGAATTAGAAAAATCACCATTTTGCAACCACCAATGAAATCACTGATTCAGGTAAGAACCATCAGACCACTGAGTGAAAGATTTTGGGGGAAAATACAGTCTCAAATTATTCCCCCAATGGCTTACTATTGTTTACAAAGAAGTAAAGGTAACTTGACAATAGAGACACCTGGTGGACACCATCCTAATCATATGATGACTGAATTTAGCAACATCAGTAAAGGGAGCAACAGACATCACAGGCTTCCTACTGACGCAACGAGAAACACACACCACAACATAGGTAGTATTCTTACCAAAAAAGGTTCAATTAAATCTATGTATAGGAAACTGTCAGAAAAATCCAGAAAACATACAGGGTAACAGAATGGATAATTAAACAAGATCCATCTATATGTTGTTTACAAGATACCCATCGTAGACCTACAGACACTTCAGATTGAAAGTCAGGGGATGGAGACCCATCTGTCATACTAACGGAAGCCAAAAGAAAGTCGGAGTAGCCATACTTATATCAGACAATCTGGATTTTAAAATAAAGACTATAACAAGAGATGAAGAAGGGTATTATATCATAAGTAAGGGGTCTATCCACCAAGAAGAGCTAACAATTATAAATATTTCTGCTCCCAACGTGAGAGCAAATATATATATACACACAAATATATATACACACATACGTATATATACATACACACACTCACACACACACACACACACACACACACACACACACACACATAGTGAAACTCATTGATAATAATACCATAACAGTAGGGACTTCAACACCCCACTTAGAGCAATGGACAGATCTTCTAAACAGAAAATCAACAAGGAAACAATGGCCTTGAATGACACACTGGACTGGATGGACTTAACAGATATATTCAGAATATTTCATCCTAAAGCAGCAGAATACACATTCTTCTTGAGTGCACATGGAACATTCCCCAGGATAGATCGCATACTGGGTCAAAAATGAGCCCTCAACAAGTTCAAAAAGATTGAGATCGTACCATGCATATTTTCAGACAACAATGCTATGAAACTCGAAATCAACCACAAGAAAAAATTTGGAAAGACAACAGAAACTTGGAGACTAAAGAACATCCCTGTAAAGAATGAGTAGGTTAACCAAGAAGTTAAAGAGGAAATTAAAAAGTACATGGAAGCCAATGAAAATGATAACACCACAGCCCAAAACCTCTGCGATGCAGCAAAGGTAATCATAAGAGGGAAGTATGTAACAATCCAGGTCTTCCTAAAGAAGGAAGAAAAGTCTCAGATACACAACCTAACTTTACACCTTAAAGAGCTGGAAAAAGAACAGCAAATAAAACCCAAGCCAGCAGAACATGGGAAGTAATAAAGATTAGAGTGGAAATCAATGCTGTCAAAATTTAAAAAACAGTAGAACAGATCAATGAAACCAGGAGCTGGTTCCTCGAAAGAATTAACAAAACTGATAAACCCCTAGCCAGTTTGATCAAAAAGAAAAAGGAAAGGACCCAAATAAATAAAATCAAGAATGAAAGCAATCACAACCAACACTGCAGAGATACAAACAATACTAAGAGAATATTATGAGCAATTATATGCCAACAAATTGGGCAAACTAGAAGAAATGGACAAATTCCTAGAAACATATAAACTACCAAAACTGAAACAGGAATAAATAGAAAATTTGCACATACCCATAATCAGTAAAGAAACTGAATTAGTAATCAAAAATCTCCCGAAAAAACAAGAGTCCAGGGCTGGATGGCTTTCCAGGGGAATTCTACCAAACATTTAAAAAAGGGTTAACTACTATTCTTTTGAAGCTGTTCCAAAAAGTAGAAATGGAAGGAAAACTTCCAAACTCATTCTACGAGGCCAGCATTTCCTTGATTCCAAAACCAGACAAAGAGTCCACTAAAAAGGAGAACTGTAGACCGATTTTCCTGATGAATGTGTATGCAAAAATTCTCAACAAGATTCTCAACAAATCTCAAAAATATCTCAACAAGATACTAGCCAACCAGATCCAACAATGCATTAAAAGACTTATTCACCGGGGCGCCTGGGTGGCGCAGTCGGTTAAGCGTCCGACTTCAGCCAGGTCACGATCTCACGGTCCATGAGTTCGAGCCCCACGTCAGGCTCTGGGCTGATGGCTCGGAGCCTGGAGCCTGTTTCTGATTCTGTGTCTCCCTCTCTCTCTGCCCCTCCCCCGTTCATGCTATGTCTCTCTCTGTCCCAAAAATAAATAAAAAAAAAACGTTGAAAAAAAAAAAAAAAAAAAGACTTATTCACCATGATCAAGTGGGATTTATACCTGGAATGCAGGGCTGATTTAATATCCACAAATCAATCAATGTGATACATCACATTAATAAAAGAAAGGACAAGAACCACACGATCCTCTCACACAGAGAAACATTTGACAAAATACAGCATCCTTTCTTGATAAAACCCTTCAAGAAAATACACATAGAAGGATCATACCTCAAGATCATAAAAGCCATATACAAAAGACCCACCGCTAATATCATCCTTAAAGGGGAAAAACTGAGAGCCTTCCCCCTAAGGTCAGGCACACGACAGGGATGTCCACTGTCACCACCGTATTTCAACATAGTATTGGAAGTCCTAGATGCAATCAGTCAACACAAAGGAATAAAAGGCATCTAAACTGGCAAGGAGGAAGTCAAACTTTCACTCTTTGCAGACAACCCAAAATATTCTACCAAAAAACTGCTAAAACTGATTCATGAATTCGGCAAAGTCACAGGATATAAAACCAATGCACAGAAATTGGCTACATTTCTATACACCAACAGTGAAGCAGCAGAAAGGGAAATCAAGTAATTGATCCCATTTACAATTGCAACAAAACCCAAAAATACTTAGTAATAAACCTAACCAAAGAGGTGAAAAACCTATACATTGAAACCTATAGAAAGCTTATGAAAGAAATTGAAGACGACACACAAAAAATGGAAAAACGTTCCATGCTCATGGACTGAAGAACCAATATTGTCAAAATGTCAATACTACCCAAAGCAATCTACATGTTCAATGCAATCTCTATCAAAATAACACCAGCATTCTTCACAGACCTAGAACAAACAATCCCAAGATTTCTATGGAACCAGAAAAGACCCCAAATAGCCAAAGCAATCCTGAAAATGAAAGCCAAAGCTGGCAGTATCACAATCCTGGACTTCAAGATGTATTACAAAGAGGTAATCACCAAGACAGTAGGTACTGGCACAAAAACAGACACTCAGATCAATGGAAAAGAATAGAGAACCCAGCAATGGACCCACAAACATATGGCCAACAAATCTTTGACAAAGCAGGAAAGAATATCCAATGAAATAAAGATAGTCTCTTCGGCAAATGGTGTTGGGAAGACTGGACAGCGACATGCAGAAAAATGAACCTGGACCACTTTCTTACACCATACATGAAAATAAACTCAAAATGGATGAAAGACCTAAATGTAAGACAGGAAGCCATCAAAATCCTAGAGGAGACAGCAGGTCAACCTCTTTGACCTCGGCTGCAGCAACTTCTTATTCAACATGTCTCCAGAGCGAAGGGAAACAAAAGCAAAAATTAACTATTGGGACCTCATCAAGATAAAAAGCTTCTGCACGGTGAAGGAAACAATCAACAAAACTAAAAGGCAACCTGTGGAATGGGAGAAGGTATTTGCAAGTGATATATCAGATAAAGGGTTAGAATCCAAAATCTAGAGAGAACTTAATCAAACTCAACACCCAAAAAACAAATAATCCAGTGAAGAAATGGGCAAAAGAGATGAACAGACACTTTCCCAAAGAAGACATCCAAATGGCTAACAGACACATGAAAAAATGCTCAAAATCACTCATCATCAGGGAAATACAAACCAAAACCACAATGAGATACCTCCTCACACCAGTCAAAATGACTAAAATTAACAATTCAGGCAATGACAGATGCTGGCGAGGATGCAGAGAAAGAGGATCTTGTTTGCATTGCTGGTGGGAATGCAAACTGGTACAGCCACTATGGAAAACAGTATGGAGGTTCCTCAAAAAATTAAAAATAGAACTACCCTATGACCCAGCAATGGCACTATTAGGTATTTATCCAAAGGACACAGGTGTGCTGTTTCAAAGGGGCACATGCACCCCAATGTTTATAGCAGCGCTGACAATAGCCAAAGTATGGAAAGAGCCCAAATGTCCATCAACAGATGAGTGGATAAAGAAGATATATAGATATGTATATAGATATATATATGTGTATATACATACACACACACACACACACACACACACACATACATACATACAATTGCTAAGTATTACTTAGCAATCAAAAAGAACGAAATCTTGCCATTTGCAACACTGTGGATGGAACTAGAGTGTATTATGCTAAGCAAAATTAAAGAAAGGCAAACAACATATGACTTCACTCATATGTGGAATTTAAGATACAAAACAGATGAACATAAGGAAAGGGAAGCAAAAATAATATAATAACAGGGAGAGGGACAAAATATAAGAGACTCTTAAATACAGAGAACAAACAGGGTAGCTGGAGGGGTCGTGGGTGGAGGGATGGGCTAAATGGGTGCTGGGCATTAAGGAAGACACTTGTTGAGATGAGCTCTGGGTATTATATGTAGGGCATGAATCACTGCTTTCTACTCCTGAAATCATTATTGCACTATACGCTACTTGGATGTAAATTAAAAAATAAATATATTATTAAAAAAAAAGAAAAATTCAGAGAAGAGAACATTCTATAAGAAACTGGCTTGGAATCTTTAAAATTTTCTTTTTTTTTTTTAATATGAAATTTATTGTCGAATTGGTTTCCATACAACACCCAGTGCTCATCCCAAAAGGTGCCCTCCTCAATGCCCATCACCCACCCTCCCCTCCCTCCCACCCCCCATCAACCCTCAGTTTGTTCTCAGTTTTTAAGAGTCTCTTATGCTTTCAATGTCTATAAAGACCAAAAAAGGAAAAGTAGGACTACTGTAGATTAAAGTGGATGAGATATGTCTGCCAAATAAAATGCATGACCTCTGACTGAATCCTAGATCAAGGCAAAGGGTGTTATGCTATGAAGGTATTTCAAAAGACTATTTATCAGGGCCACCTGCTAGCTCAGTCAGTACAGCATGTTAACTCTTGATTTTGGGGTTGCAAGTTTGAGCATGTTAGGTGTAGAGATTACTTTAAAAAAAAAAAAACAACTATCAGGGGCACCTAGGTGGCTCAGCTGGTTGAGCATCCAACTTTGGCTCAGGTCGTGATCTCACATGTGAGTTTGAGCCCTCATCGGGGTTTTAGCTGTTAACACAGAGCCCGCTTTGGATCCTCTGTCCTCTCTCTCTGCCCCTCCCCAACTCTCTCAAAATAAATAAATAAACTTATATTAAGTTTATTCAGTGTGTAATGTTAGTATATTTATTTAGAAAAATGTCCCTGTATTTTTTTTTTTTTTAATGTCTATTTTTGAGGGAGAGAGAGACAGTGTGAGCAGGGGAGGAACAGAGAGAGAGGGAGACACAGAATTCAAAGTGGGCTCCAGGCTCCCCGCTGTCAGCACAGAGCCTGATGCGGGGCTCGAACTCACGAACTGTGAGATCAAGACCTAAGCCAAAGTCAGGCACTTAACCTACTGAGCCACTCAGGTACCCCAAAATGTCCTTGTCTTTAGGTAGATAAACTATAAGTTTTTATGGCTAAACTAACAGGGTGACTTCAATTTACATTCAAATGGCTCAGAGAAAAAGTGTGTACGTGTACATGCATGGAGACAAAGCAGGATACAGCAAAGTGCTGATGTGTAGTTAATCCAAGTGAAAGATAAAGGGGTGTTCTTTGCACTACCTGTAAGTTTTCTGTAGGTTTAAACTGTTTCAAAATGAAAACACAGGGAAAGGAAAAGAAACAGAGGGTCTTTGCTCAGTATCTTAGGACTGTGCGCTAGAACCCCTCCGAAGGGTTGACAAACGTATACAAGCCACCTTCGTTCCCCACGTCCACACCTTTTCTTTCCTTCCTTAGTCACGAGCAACTTTTGCTCAATTCTAAATTGGCTTCCTCTTCTCACACAACATTTCTAGGCGACCTCCACCCAAGCAGTATATAAACCCCTGGTGGTTTTAGCTACAGAACCAACTCCTCACCTCCCCGCCTGCCATTAAATCTCGTGGGGATACAGGATACTAGCAGACTAGCTTCTGGGTGGAGCAGGGGTAAGCACACCGGCCCCCTAACCACTTGGCTCCCTCAGCCCCTGAAGTCACCTCCTCAACCACCCCCAACAACTCCTAGGAACACAGCTTGAAAACCCCTTTACCAGACGCAGTGAACTCTGATAAGGGCCAGAGCAAAAGGAAACTAAGAAGGGCACACCACTGACCGCCAAGAAAAAAACAAAAAAACCCTCAAATAATACATGTTTTAAAAAGTCAATATAGATATTATTTTGCATCATCTCTTTTTATATCAGCCATGCTTCTGTTCCCTTATAATAATGTTCTCAATGCAGAACTAACCATGAAGTATAAAAGCTTACATTATGCTTTTAAATGCATCAAAATAGCAATGATTTCAGGGTCTTTAGCCTCAAAAGCATTTGATGAAAGAAATTAAACAGAATGGGGCACCTGAGGGGCTCAGTCGGGTAAGCATCTGACTCTTGATTTCGGCTCAGGTCATGATCTCACAGTTTGTGAGTTGAGTCCCGCATTGGGCCGTGCGCTGGCAGCACAAAGCCTGCTTGGGATTCTCTCTCTGTGCCCCTCGCCCCCCCCCCCCCCCCACCAATCCCACATGTGCGTGCCCTCTCTCTTAAAATAAATAAACTTAAAAAAAAAAAAAGAAATTGAATAGGACACAAATAAATGGAATAGCATTCCACATGTACAAATCCAGCTTAATATTGTTCATATGAAAATGGGGCCCCAAGTGGATCTACAGATTCAATATACTCCCTACCAAAATCCTAAGTGATTGTTTTTCCAGAAGAGAAAATTTTACCCTGAAATTCTGATAGAATCTCAAGGAATTCCAAACGGCCAAAATAATCTTAAAAAAGAACAAAGTTGAGGGGCTCCTGGGTAGATCAATCAGTTGGGAGGCCAACTTCAGCTCAGGTCATGATCTCACGGTTCATGAGTTCGAGCCCCACATAGGGCTCTGTGCTGACAGCTCAGAGCCTGGAGCCTGCTTTGGATTCTGTGTGTGTGTGTGTGTGTCTCTCTCTCTGCCCCTCTCCGCTCTCTCTCTCTCTCAAAAATGAATAAACATTTTAAAAAATTTTAGAAAATGGGGCACCAGGGTGGCTCAGTCGGTTGAGCGTCTGACTTTGGCTCAGGTCATGATCTCACAGCTCGTGAGTTTGAGCCCTGCATCGGGCTCTGTGCTGACAGCTCAGAGCCTGGAGCCTGCTTCGGATTCTGTGTCTCCCTCTCTCTCTGTCCCTAACCCACTTGCATTCTGTCTCTGTCTCTCTCAAAAATAAATAAACATTAAAAAAAAATTAAAAATTAAAAAAATTTTAAAAACATCTGATAAAAACAGAAAGAAAAAATTCATCCTGTGGTAGCTGAGGCTAAATTTGTTGATTTTTCTTAATAAGGACCTGAGGGTCACTGGGTTGGGCAAGAAAGGCCAGATGATTTACTAAAATACCACCAAGTGAGACAAGAGTATACACAGTGTGCAAGGATACACAAAACCATCTATCAACAATGTTAGCATCTAAGTGCAGACACAATTCTCAGAGTTGCAGGCAATCACGAGCTCAGCACTACCCATTGGATTTATAACCTCAGACCATAGCAACTGCACAATGGTCAAAACTGTCAACATGCCTTTAATTCATTCCATCGAAACATTCGGTCACACTTACTTGGTCACCACAAATTTTAAGAACTTAGAGCCAGAAACATAACCACCCATTTCATAAAGGGCAGTATTACTATTTACTTCGTAGATATTTCAAATTTATATGATACATTACTGCACCTGAAAGAAGACTACGTTTTGTCTAAATACAGTGTCTGAATTTACCTCATGTTGATATGAAAGGAATTATTCTTATTGACTTCAAACCCTCCAGACCAAATACAATTGGGAACATCCATCAATCTGACACACAAGAGCTGATCATAATCATTCCGAGGCCAATGGAACACCACGCTGGAACCAGGAAGGGTGGAAATGTAACCTTCAGGATTGGCTGTTCCCTAAAATATAAAGGATCACTGTCTTTAGTCAACAAATACAAGTCAAGACAGTAAATGTTTGCTGAGTAACTGCCTAGTCTGGGCCTTGCTCTCTACCATGAGCTACTTAGGGTACCAAAGGCATAAAATGGTTATTCACATCACAAAACTTAACAGTGTTGATGGGGAGATAAATCACGGCATCAAAACCCACTGTACTGTTAAATAAACACTGGTCATTCTTCAAAAGTAAACGACTTACCTGTCCTCTGGCAAATTCCCTCTGTGCAAATGCAAGCTTGTGAGATGATTTATTATCTAACAGGTACCGGGGGGCAAAGATGACCATACAGGTGTCAATATATCGACCTCGGCCTTTCTTGACATCAATACCTACAAATAATAAGAGCCACTTCCATGAATTCATCAGAAGACAGAAAATCCATGGTCCAACAAAAAACAATAGGCTTCACAATTACTTAGTTTCTCTGAGAAAATAATTATGTCACCCAGAGCCTCTATGAAACCTTCCAAGAATGGAATGAAATCAATGAGTACACTCCAAGTATTATTCTTCATGCCCCCTCAGGTCTTGAAAAATCTCAGTGGTGATACCAATATCGTTGTAATTCCTGGTTTCTCCCTAAAGGGTGCACCATCACAACAGCAACTAAGGCACGCAGGTGTTTAGCCACAGATACCTATGGTCTCCATTTATGAAGTGGACTACTAAGATAGTTTATGTAATACACTTCTGTTTACATCTGAAACACAAAATTTCCTCCTTGAGAACTTGCTCCTTTTACATGATATTGCAGAAATTTCAGATTACTTAACTGGATCCTGCACGGCCCTGAATGCAGAGGACTCTTCTCTAGTACTTTCTTTTAGCTCGCTGCCCAAGAACCCAGCTGGGACATAAAGTTAAATATCATAGGATATACTCATTCACAAGCTCAATGATTCCAGCACCTACCATGTACTGAAAAAATAGTACAGCAAACAAAACACATGCCAAGAAAACAAAGTCATAATCAATCAGATGGAAATCTCACAACATTGGATCCCAAGGGAAGAAAGAAGGGAAACAGCATGGAATTATCTTAAAAACACTGATGACAATTTTAAAAACTACAAAACTCAGTGGGATAAGTTATTCATTCATTCAGACAATAAATAGAGCAACCATATTCAAGGTACTAGGGTTATACAGTGATAGCAATATTTACAGCTAGAAATAATTTTAAAAAATAATATTTATTGAAAATTTTTTTAAGTAGGCGCCATGCCCATGTGGAGCCCAACATGGTGCTTGAACTCACGACCCTGAGATCAAGACCTGAGCTGAGATCAAGTCGGATGCTTTAACCGGTTGACTGAGCCGCCCAGGCACCTGTTTATTGAATTCTTAATGTATGCTATGTTTCTACCAAAGGCCATACGTTTAATTCTCATAACATGTCTTGAGTCAGCATTTTCACTTTTCACTTTCTAGATGAGGAAACTAAGGCATACGGGAAGCTAGGCAACTTGCACGAGGTCAGACAGCCAGTAAGTGGCACAGCTGGGTTCAAACCCAGGCACACTGCCTCAGGAGCCCTGCTCATATTCTGATGAGACATACATAAGGACCGTAGTCAGCAGTCAACAAGTGTTAAGAACCATAAAAAAGGAAGAGATCTTAGGACAGGACAACTAGGTTCCCTGAATGTCCCAACATAACCCCAAATAGAAATATTCCAGTCTGTTAACTCCATAATTCACCTGTACTGGCTTGAAAAACCTGGTGTTGCTTTAACCTAAGGCTTCAAACTACCTAAAAGACTGAGCAAATCACAAAAACAAAGAGAGTCTGAAATTCTGTGTCTAAGAAATGCTGAGTAATACTTAAACAGGGAGATATACCCTATCGTTTTTTTTCTGTAACAGACAGGAAAGCATTGTCAGAAATCTATATTGATAGCTAGCTGATCTCAACCACTACAAAGTCTGCCCACAACAAATATATTCTTTTTTTTTTTTTTTTCTTTAAGTAGGCTTTACACCCAGCATGAAGCCCAACGCAGGCTTGAACTCAGGACTGTGAGATCAAGACCTAAGCTGAGATCAAGAGTCAGACCCTCAACAGACTGAGCCACTCAGGCACCCCAGGATATGTTTAATTTGATATTATAAAAAAAGACTACTGTATCAATGCTCAATTTTTAGAAAAAAGCAGGCTTTTTGTTTCCTTTTTCATCTTAGATAGCCTTGGCAACCCCCCAATAAATATCTTTATCTGATAAGATAAAAATGTACAAAATCCTTCTTTTTGGAGGCACATATAAGGCTAACTGGCAAGGTCCTCCCAGGCTCTTTATCTTGGGACTTTGCTTTTAACTATTCCTGACAGGGAGCTAGCTATCTATCCAATTCTTCAAAAATATTCAAGCGAGAGATTCCACAAATTTCCATGATAATACATGCCAAGATCTCACGATGCTAGGCATTACCAAGTCCTATCCTGCCCCTTCTATTCCTTTCTTTGGTGTAACAACAAAATTCATATCCCAGTATTGTTCCAAAAAACATACGCAATGACTTTTAAGAAGCACTCCTCGCATAAAAGTTTCTATGTGTGCTCACTGCGTATTTCTGACTGGAGACTTGTGTCTCCGCAGGAACTCTGTGGTCCCTTAGTGCCAGCCGCTTCAGAAGGGCACAACTTCCATTCCTCCCTCAACCTCCCTTCTGGCAGCTTCTAGCCAACCTCTGGTATCTTTCTTTAGGAACTGTGTCAAGGGCAAGATATCCCAGTAGACAGCCAAACACAGCATGAAGCAGCCTTTGCTTCTTCAAGAGAGGAGCAAACAGATGCAAAGACAAAGGACAGAAAATGATCCTCAGCGAACACACACACACACACACACACACACACACACACACACACAACTTAAAAAAAAAAAGGAAAGAAAGAAGGAAGAAGGAGAGGGAAGAGGGAAGGGAAGAGGGAAGGGAGGAGGGAAGGGATGTGGGAAGGGAGGAGGGAAAGGGGAAGGGAAAGGGGAAGGGAAAGCGGAAGGGAAAGGAAGGGAAAGGAAGGGAAAGGAAGGGAAAGGAAGGGAAAGGAAGGGAAAGGAAGGGAAAGGAAGGGAAAGGAAGGGAAGGGTCCCCAGCTGGAGGATCACAGAAAGTTTATTTCTTCTACTAAAAATCTTAATACCAACCTTAAAGAAGACAGTTTCCATATCAAGGGAGAATGCATATAAATTCATGTTCCAAAAACAGAAGAAGGAAGCTGGACTTGGAAGAGGCTCTTGCTAACATGCCCTCAAACAAATATACCCTTTGACCCTCCATGGGATTCAGGGTAAACAGCTTCATACCACCTTAGTTCTTCCTTCTATAAAGTGACTATATCTACACCGTCCAATTCCAGCTGCCATTGATCATGAACGGCTACTTAAATCCATTAAGTACAACGAAAGATTCGATTTCTTGGTCACACTTACCACGTTTCTTAGCAATGTACTCTCGCGCGCGTGCTTGGTGGCCACGTGTGGCTAGCACTGCAGGGCTGGACAGTGTGAAAGGGAGCACTGCCATCATTGCAGAGAGTTCAATGGGCAGCACAGTTCTAGATGGTTTTCCAATAACCAACACTCAACAGAGCTTTGAGTGTTTGGAAATTATGTACTAAAGGAAGGGTACGCTGCTAACATATTAAACCCGAGACATATTTAAGTCAAGCTTAACTCTTCAGAAAATCTTTGGAGTTGAGCATTCCTGATGGCTAGGAGGCATACAGACCAGTGTTCCCCGCTTCCCTCCCCACTCTCCACCTCCACAAGCTAAGCTACTTTACGGGCTTCTAATTACTATAACTGCTAAGTGCATTTTATTATATTTTCTGCTTCAAATGCATACACCCCAATTAGAATCCTACTTCTGACCCAGACTTGCCCTTTGCGTCTGGGCAAGTCACTTAACCTCTCTGCTTCAGTTTCAAGGTGAACAATGCTTCTTGCCCTCTGAGGGTTTGCAAGTTTTAATGAATGCGTGGGAAATGGTTGGAGGATGAAAAGCATTCTAAGTGTTCCTATTATTCCCATGAAAAACAAGGATTCAAGCCAAACTGATACTTTCCTAACACAGGTGAGTCTGAAATTAAACAGAGCCCCAGACCTCAAAAGGGCAGTGTTTACGTGGCTCCTGCGATCCCTAGGAGAATAGGTCTGTGTTGATATCAATCTAGCATTCGGAGAACAGATACCTGACCCAATGCCAAACGAGAAAATCAGCACTTGCAGCCAGGCCAAAACGTATGGCCAGCTTATTCCTCCAAGCCTGAGGTCATCGGCCAATGGTTCTGATTCTCCCGCTGCTCCAAATGTAACCCACCAATGTTATAGATCAGCCCTGGGCGGTTTCCTTGCTGGATGACTTTCAAAGCTCGGACACCACTACCGCCATCCAGTGAGAAGCCCTGACACCAGCCCGGCATGCCTTCCGGATGAATCCCCCTTCCGATTCGCATCGTGCAGCTGTGGGGCAGAAAAGCAGAGATACATGTATTCATCCATAGGAAAGTCTCATCCACCTGTTCTAATCAGGGACCACTGCTACAGCAACCACCCGAAACAGAACTCTAATACTGGCTCCTCCTCACTCTCGGGCGATTCCCAAACACAGCAGGCCAACAACCAGCGGGCAACACCCTATCTTGGAGGCAGCCACGGCACCACAACGCATGAAATGTGCTGACATCTATAGCTAGACACGCTAGGAGAAGATTCAAGGATTCTATGAGCATAAAGCATAAGGAAAATGCTACGATACCTCATTCCTCTGAAAAACAAGAGTTCAAGGCAAACTGATACTTTCCTATCGCAGGTGTTTCGAGGGTTTGTGAAAATACCTTGAATGTAAGAGAAAAGTGTACACGTGGTTCTGCACACACAAAAGTAGAGAGGAGGCAGCTGACGGTATGTTCTTTCTCAGGCCTGGTACTGTTACAACGGCAAAGCATTGTTACGTGGGCCAGTGTCTTGTCAGGGATCCCGGAAACGTAATTCTTGAGTATGTGTTCCGGGTCTACCACCAATGGCCACGTAACCTTGCACGAGTAACCCTCTCTGAGCCTCAGTTTCCTCATCTTAAAGTAAAACAGTATTTCCTGCCCTGTCAAATCCATTGGGATGTTGAGAGAATCAAAGGTGATGGTCTATGCAGAAATGCTTTGGGAACTGTTGAGTTCCCTGGATACGTCAAAGTGGGTCACAAATGTCAAGTCCTAGATCTGACACTGTCAGAATCCCCTCAGGAAAGGTGTGAGACATGGCTTGCCGACGTGCCAAGTGGCTGTATGTATCTCCCACCATGTCTAGCACCCCGGTCAATCCCCCCGACTCCAGGGCCAACCGAGACTGCAGCCCTCCCTGGGAGACATGTCTGCGCCCACTGGCACCCAGCGCTCCCCGAGCCTTCCTAGGAAGGCTGCAGCACATCTCTCCTCCTCTGTGACAGCAAATGGCACTGTAGCGCCATCACCTGTGCTCATGTCTCTTTGGAGGAAGGCTCCAGATTAGAAGACCCCTATAAAAAGCAGAATGTCAAAACCAAGAACAAAAGGGAATTCATGCTCCTACCACATGCTCAAAGGCAGGTCATCTAACTCTCCCAACGGGTGCTCTTCCCGGCCTTTCAGCATGCGATGAGGGCTCTGAGATCTTGAAATGGCACCGTTTATGTCAAGGGTAAAAGCGATGGACCCTGAGCCCTTACACAAATCGCCCTGGACTGGGTCAGTGGGGTGGCTGTTTTACCAAAGAGCCAGGCTGTGTCCCCCTCTGATGCCAGCTCTGCTGCCTGGGCTGAGGGCTCCGTGCAGGAGAAAACCAGGCAGAGAAGGGAAGGGAACCCGTGGGGGGCTCTGCTCACTGGCAGAGTTACGAACAGAACTGCTTCAATACATGTAAAATAAAACTAGCTTTCATTACCAACCCACCAAATGGTTTATTTTCAATATCAAATGACACAAATTAGATCCAAAAAAATCCCATTAGGTCATGGTCCTCTTCCCCTGCCAAGTCAGGACTGTTATCTACAGTATATTTCTACTTACACGGACACACTAGAGCCTTTGCTAATTTTTTCCCTCGCCTAGGAGCTTACTTCCCCTTTCCATAAATTACTGTACTCACAGGTTGGGCTGCTCTTTGTCCGCGTAGCAGAATAAGAGAGGGCTCAGGCTCCGGGCCAGCTCATGCTCTTCGAACTGGCCTGCAGTGTCTGTCTTTGCATTGTCCTGTCTGAAGATCAGCGGTAACCCTTTAGGGAGGAGGGGAAAGTTTACATCAATCCCACCCGGTCTATGCAAGACAGATGTACGTGGCAAAGGAAAAAAAATTGTCACAGGGGAAAATGGTGAAAACTGAATTTATTTTGTGGGCTCAGTTTGTTGTCTGAAAGGACAGTTTTGACCATGATGAAGCACTTCTTATGGAGGCAGGAGAGTTTCGGCAGCTTACGCTGTTGAAGTCATCTATTTGCATTGGCTCCACTCGGTTAGCGGAGCAAATGAATCTGAATTCCCATGACCGGCGCCAAAGGCCCAGTTGAGCAGCCTCTGTACATACCTGTTTTGTTAATCAGCCAATATGGAGCAGAAATGAAGATCTTCAAGGATCCTTCTGCTCGACAAACAATCCGGATGGTGAGGTTCAGCTGCCGCCGGTTGATGTCGTAGAGTCGCATTCTTACCATGTAGTTTTGGGTTCCCGGTGGAATGAGCAATTCTTTACAGAGTGGGAAGTTCTCCAGCGATACCCCTGAAGAAGATACAAGCTACTGTCCTCCTGGTTTCTCACTTTCATTTGTCAAAATAGTCCAAAGCCAAACAAAATTGGGTACTTCTTGGAAAAATCAGAACTATAGATGGCACTGGCAAAAAATGTCATTAGAACGGCCATTTTCCCTGCACTGGGGCGAGAATAAATATGAAGCAAACCAGATGGCCTGGAAGGTACAGGAGAGAGTCTGAACTGCACAATCAGAAGGATGGAAATACCAAAAATCTATCAATGACAGCTATGATTATTGTGAGCTTACTCCTCATCAGGCCCTGAGCTGGGCACCTCAAACACAGTAAAGGCAAGTACAGGGTAACAGAGTCAAGGATTCTCCAGCTCCACTGGCTTGCTTCCGATTCCCAGTCTGTCCTTACCAGCTGTGCAACGTGGGGCAAGCTAATCTGCCAAGTGGGGAGAATACCAGTAGGTCTGTCACAGGGTCGTTATTAAAAGTCATAATCCATGTGCAGCATGGCTGGGAAGAGAAGAGTGCTGGGTGTGCGCACAGTGGTGGGGGTGGGCGGTGGGGAGATGTTGCCATTTCCCGCAGGGGTCAAGAAACATTGTGGAAGAGGTTGCCTAAGTGCAATGCGTGTGAGGTTCCGCATCTGTAAAATGGGGATAACAGCGTCTGGCTGAGACAGGGACTGTGAAATGCAGTGAGGTGACACAGTGAGATCATTCATGAAACTGTACAGACACATATATCTACGTCATTACCTTTCAATGTGTCTAAAACAACCTTAAAAAAAACATGTCCTGGGGCGCCTGGGTGGCTCAGTCAGTTAACGTATGACTCTTGGTTTCAGCTCAGATCATGATGTCATGGTTTGTGGGGTTGAGCCCCATGTCAGGCTCTGTGCTGACAGTGCAGAGCCTGCTTGGGACTCTCTGTCTCCCTCTCTCTCTGCCACTCCACTGTTCATGTGTGCACTTTCTCTCTCAAAATAAATAAACTTAAAAAAACAAAACAAAACCACAAATCCTTAAGTGCTACAAATACAATGATTCTTGACTTTGACTTCATCCACCCCTAATGAAAATCACCAGGTGCATGAAACACCCCAGACCTCAATTTCCTCGTCAGTAAACAGGACAAGTAACTACTGTAAGGATTACATGAGATGACGGGTATAAAAGCCCTTGACATGACACCCAGAGTACAGTCTATACTGAGCAAATGTTTTCTCCTTTCCTGAAAAGAGGAGAGATGTAGGATTTTGCACATTTTACAGACAGGAAAACTTAAGGTTTGAAAAGATGAAATGACTTCCCATTGAAATCACATCAAGTAAACAACACAAGAAAAAGGCTCTGTTGAGTGCTTCCTCTGTAAATCTTTTGGATCTGCTCAGGTTTTTTCTTTTGGTAATTTTCTAAGAAGCTTTTTTATTTCAACTGCATAAATCCTTTGAGCTCGGTTATTGAGATAGCCTATGTGTGATAATTTTTCTAAAATGTTTACCAAATGATCACAAAAGACTCATGGACGTTTCCATAGCGTTACCACAGATGATTATCTGACTAAACCCTTACCTAATTCGATGTTCTGGGATGTGTCAGCTGTGTGCAGGGCCACCTCTTTGCCAGGTTTCAATGTCCCATTAATTGGCATTCCTTTAACATAAAAATCAAGTTCACAAGGTAACAAGTTGCAGATGACCACAGTTGGCAGGAGATATATGGTATGCCCGGGTTGTCTGAAGATCTGCTTTGCACTGTCAGAAAATATGTTTGAGGGCATATAATCTGGGTAATTCTCCTTCTTTATGGCTACGCAAAACCTATGAAGACAAAGCAGTGGAAAAACCATCAGCCTAAATAAAGAACTTGAATTTTTCTTCCTTAGTGGAGTATGAGAAAGCTTAACACTAAACCGGTTCAACAATTCAGTAGGATATTTGCAGTTTTCAATCTCAGACACATTTATACTGAGGTATATAGTTAAAAATACAGTAAGATGTGTAATTTTAAATGTTCAGTTTGGTGAGTTTTGACAAATATGTATACCTCGTTAACCACGACCCAACACCGTTATAGAATCTTTCTCTCACTGCAGAAAGTTCCCTCCTTTCCCTTTCCAGGCAACATCCTCTCCTAAGAAAGAAGCAACCATTGTCTGATACTTATCACTTATATATTGGTTGAGCCTGTTCTTGAATTGCGTGTAAATGGAATGATACAGTATAGGTTACTCCCCATGTCTGGCTTTTTTTGTGTGTAAAATGAAATTTCTACAAGATGCAGCCATGCTACTATATGTATCAGAATTTTGTCCACATGCCAGTATATGAATGTACCATTTTTTATTTATTCATCATTCTGTTGACAGCCGATTGGGCTGCAGCTAGCCAACTGGGTTGTACCTCCAGATCAATTTAGCAAGAATGGAAATCCTAACAACATTTTGTCTTCCAATCCACGAACTTTGTTATCTTTCCACTTAGTTACTGGGTTTTCTTAATATCTCTTGGCAAGGCTTTGTCACTTCTAGCATTGAAGGCTGGCACATAATTCCTTAGATTGATTCCTGGGTAATTAATGTTTTCTGGTGCTATTGTAAGTAGTGTCTTTTTAAAATTACACTTCCAATTGTTCATGGCTAGAATATAAGAATACAATTGATTCCTGTATCTTAAATCTTGATCTTAAATCTTGAAATCTTGATAACTTTATTAGGCCTCATAATCTTATGGAGTCCATAGTTCTCTACATACATGACTGTGTCATCTGCATATAACAAGTTTTAGTTCTTTTCAGATCTTTAAGCTTTTTTAATTTCTTGTTTACTTATTTGTCCCTATTACAATGGCTAGGACTGCTACTGCAATGTCAAATGAAGTTGCTGGTTCTCAATCTCAAGGAAAAAAAGTTTAAGTATAATGGTAGCCGTAGGTTTACGACAAATGCCCTTAAGTAGATTGTAATATTCCCTTTGGTTGCTAGTTTGCTGAATATTAGCATGAATGGGTGTTGTAAGCTTTTTGTTTATTTGGCATTTAATGAGATAATCTGATAGGTTTTTCTCGTTTAGTCTTTTAGGTTAATACAGTAAATTACATATATCAATTTTCAAATGTTAAAATAATCTTACATTCCTGGAATAAACTTCACTTGCTGGATTTCTATTTGGTAACAGTTAGGAATTTTTGCATCTCATGTGGGAATACCAGTTTGTAGTTCCTTTTTTTTTTTTTTTTTTTTTTTTTTTTTAATAATATCTATGCCAGTTTGGGTACCAGGTATATGCTGGCCTCATAAAATAAATGAGGAACTGTTCCCTCCTCCCCTGCTT
Organism: Panthera onca; assembly: GCF_046562875.1. Lineage (NCBI taxonomy): Eukaryota > Metazoa > Chordata > Mammalia > Carnivora > Felidae > Panthera > Panthera onca. The sequence goes on from NC_138346.1 coordinate 212,382,523, forward strand.
TCTGAAAGAGTTTACCTAGAACTGGTATTATTTCTTCCTAAAATGTCTGGTAGAATTCACTAGTGGAGCCACATGGGCCTAAAGTCTTCATTATGGGAAAGCTTTTTATTAAAAATTAAATTTCCTTAGAACTACCCTATGACCCAGCAATTGCACTACTAGGTATTTATCCACAGAATACAGGTGTGCTGTTTCGAAGGGACACCTGCGTGTTCATAGCAGCACTATCAACAATAGCCAAAGTATGGAAAGAGCCCAAATTTCCATCGATGGATGAATGGATAAAGAAGATGTGGTATATATACACAATGGAGTATTACTCGGCAATCAAAAAGAATGAAATCTTGCCATTTGCAACTTCATGGATGGAACTAGAGGGTATTATGCTAAGCGAAATTAGCCAGAGAAAGACAAGTGTCAAATGACTACACTCATATGACGACTTTAAGAGACAAAACAGATGAACATAACGGAAGGGAAGCAAAAATAATATAAAAACAGGGAGGGGGACAAAACAGAAGAGACTCTTAAATATGGAGAACAAACAGAGGGTTACTGGAGGGGTTGTGAGAGGGGGGATGGGCTACATGGGTAAGGGGCATTAAGGAATCTACTCCTGAAATCATTGTTGCACTATATGTTAACTTGGATGTAAATTTAAAAAGTAATAAATTATTTTAAAATTTTAAATTTCTTTATCAAATATTTGTCTATCTCTTCTTTGTGTCAGTTTTGGTAATCTTTGTTTTTAAAGAAATTTGTCATTCTAGGATTCAAGGGTGGAATTTATCTGTACAAAACTGTTCACAGAATCTCCTTTTAATCCTTTTAATGTCTGTAGGATCTATAATAATGTCTCCTCTTTTCATTCTTTATATGGTATTCGTGTTTTCTTTCTTTTCTCCTTGATCAGTCTTATAAGACATTTACCAAATTCAGTAATCTTTTCAAAAAGCCACTTTGACATTGTTGATTTTCTCTATTTTTCTATTTTTTTGAATTCCACACATTTTTATCATGTCCTTTTTCTATTTATTTCTAATTGATTTTGGTTTCTACCTTAAGGTAGAGGCTTACATCGATTTTACATCTTCCTTATTTTCTAATAAGAGCATTAAAAGCTACATATTTCTCAAAACAAAACAACTATACATTTTTCTCTAGAACTGCTTTTGCTGCCTCCCCCACATTTTAATGTCTAATTTTTATTATTGTCCAGTTCAGAATACTTTTAATATCCTTTGTGATTTCTTTCTTGACCCCTGGGTTATCTAGAAATGTACTGTTTAATTTTCCAAATATTTAGGGATTTTAGAGGCATCTTATTGTTACTGATTCTCACTTTAATTCTATTGTGATCATGAGATATACTATGTATGGTTTCAGTTCTTTTTTTTTTTTTTTTTTTTAGCATTTATTCATTTTTGAAAGGCAGAGAGAAACAGAGTGTGAATGGGGGAGGGGCAGAGAGAGAGGGAGACACACAACCCAAAGCAGGCTCCAGGCTCCGAGCTGTCAGCACAGAGCCCGACGTGGGGCTCGAACTCACGGACCTCGAGATCATGACCTGAGCCAAAGTCGGCCGCTTAGCCAACTCAGTCACCCAGGCATCCCTCAATTCTTTTAATATTTATTGATCTTTGTTTTATGGCCCAGTAGATGGTCTCTCTTGAGGACTATTCCACACATAGTTGATGTGAATGTACAATCTGGAGTTGTTGGTAAAAGTGTTTTATAAATGTCAATTTTGACAAGCTGATTGACAGCACCGTTCAAATCCTTTTGTATCTTTATTGTTTTTATTTTGCAAATTATTGACAGAGAAGTATGAAAACAGTCCGTTATGGCTATGCATTTACCTATTTCTCCCTTGTCAGTCTGTTAACAATGGCCATTCTGGGTAAAGGGCATACTGAAATTCTTTACACTCTTCTTGCACCTCTTAAGTTTACACTAAATGAATGCCTAACTTCCCTACAGAGAAACCTAAGCTGATAGCCTCTAGTCCAGGTAAGTTTAAAGTCTAAGTTCAGAAGGATCTAACAATGAATCTGGAAACATATTCCTTATTCTCTTTGGAAGGGGCAAACAGGAGTCTAAATGATTAGATAATTTTGTCAAGGTCCCCAAGGAAAGTCAGTGCTAGGTACACGAGCCTTCCTCCAAATTCCTCTGAAATCCATCATATGAAAACTTCTAACCCGAGGATTTTGCTTCTCAATTTAGGAATGGGAACTAATATTATTTTTTTCTTCCCTCTCTACATGTCCTCTCTTTATACTGATGCACACAGACCAGTGTCTGATCCTACATGTGTGTTTTGGTGGTTTCTCCCATAAATATTAGATGATAAGCAACAGTCCCACCCCCACCAAAGATTAACCCTTGAATCCTTATAAACTCTAACACAAGGACTTAAGGAATAAGAACTTTATGATTTTAGGGGTGCCTGGGTGGCTCGGTCGGTTGAGTGCCTGATTCTTGATTTGAGCTCAGGTTGTGATCTTGTGGTTCGTGGGTTCAAGCCCCGCATCGGGCTCTGCGCTAACAGTGCAGAGCCTGCTTGGGATTCTCTCTCCCCCTCTCTCTCTGCCCCTACCCTGCTTGTTCATTCGCTCAAAAAATAAACTAAAAAAAAAAAAAAAAAGAACTTTAGGATTTTATTTTATTAATTTTTTTTTTAATGTTTATTTTTGAGACAGAGAGAGACAGAGCATGAACAGGGGAGGGTCAGAGAGAGAGAGGGAGACACAGAATCTGAAACAGGCTCCAGGCTCTGAGCTGTCAGCACAGAGCCTGACGCGGGGCTCGAACTCACGGACCGCGAGATCGTGACCTGAGCCGAAGTCGGACGCCCAACCGACTGAGCCACCCAGGCGCCCCAGAACTTTAAGATTTTAAATAAGCACAACTGAATCACTAAGGGTCCTCAGAGAGAGAATGATTTTTTTTTTAAAAAAAGCAAAATTGACATGCCATCCCAGTACTGTGCGTACCTGAAGAACCGGCTTTTGTCCAAGTCCATAGAGTGGCACTCTCGTTTGCTGCTGCTAACCTCTGCAGTCTTCACTACATTGGTCCAGTGGATAGGAGCCTTACAGAAAAATACGCCCAATCCCTTGGGCCGGGCCTGTAGCCGCCAAGAAGTGAGATGTAAAGGCACAGCAAACGAATCCCCTGGCATGATGGCAGGCAGCACCACAGGCTCTGGCACAGAAAACAAGGGTCAGCATCTTCGGGGAATGGTCTCCCGCCCAAAAGTTTGACTCTCTCAGGATAAAAGGGGGACAGACTATGTCAAAACTCACTGTCGGGAGCTGACGGGCTATCCAGCCTTAGTTCCATTGGTGTCTCAAGCCTGTTCTTCACAATGAGGGCAGACCGGACGGTGATGACTTTCCGAGCACTGCCTTCCATCGTCACGGCGAAGACCACCCGGACAGGCGGGAGCGAAGAGAACTGTGAGTAAGACAGGAATAAAAGCACCACAGCCGTGCTCGTGAAAAAGCACACAAAATACAGCAATACCAGCTAGGATGCCTAAATCAAAAGCATCTTATTACTCCAACCCTTCGGTGAAATTAGTCATTCAACCCTAAAACCACTCATCTTTAATGGGCATGAATATCCTACAGATAGACGCCATGAATGTAGCCAATCTTAAACATTTCTAGAAAAAGACAGATACTCTACTCAGACGCGGTGTCACAAAGTGTATCACAAAGAAAAATCAGTCCGAGGCCTCTAGACACATTATAAAGACACTAAGACCCATAATAACCTATTAAATCTTCCAAGCTTCCTGCAATTTGATAAGAAACTGTCTGCTGGAAATCACCCTAATGCCCTTGGGTTCTTATACCTCAGCCCTTATATGGAAACTGTGAACGACACTTGTTTTCAACTCTACTGGAGGGGAGTAAAGATCATCCAAAGCAACCAAACGTTCAGAAACACTGAGGTAAGACTTTGAAAAACATGAGATGATTTACCTTCTGTGGTATTTTTCTCTGAGATTAACATTAAAGCGAGAAACACTCCTTCAACACTAACAATGGGCTGGATACTACCCAATACACACAGAAAAACAGAAGGAAGTCTTCTGAGATTAGAGCCTGTCTTTGTAAAATCCACAGAGTGTAGGGGAAAGAGTTGTCTGCACTGGTATGCCTTTCACAGGAACAACAATTACGTTTTCCCCCTAAATGTCATAAAAATTACTCTCTAGGCCCACACACAATTTGTTGGCATGCCTGTAGAAGAAGCGACATTTGTATTTCAAAGAGCTTTAAAATCAAACTTCTCTCTCTTCACAACTTTTTCGGCTCTGTTCAATAATCACCCTTTCATAAACGGGACACCGAGGTTCCGAAACTCAACAGAGCGGAGGGAAGTCATTTATTTTTGGTCTTGGGTTGCAGCCACTACTTTCTTTTTCCATGTGTTCATTCACACATCCAACACACGTTTTGTTTTACTATCAAGTGCCGAGTTTTTTCCTTTTTTAAAGTATAAAACCCCACATCAGGTACACCAAAGAGAAGGTTTCTGCAACTGCCATTCTTTGAATGAGTGTCCAGAACATACTGACAGTGCTTCTTTTTCTTTTTTAATGGAGAAACAAATGACACTACATCCAAGCTTTTCATATTGCCAACTTTTTTATTAAAACAAACAATACGTGGAAACCAAACTAATGAACAACAAAATGAAGAGCTCCTCCATGTTTTGAACCAAGACTTCAGGAAGGCCCAACGAAAAGACAAACTATCAGTTTCTGGAGGGTCTTCAGAGGGACAGAATCCCAGCCAAAATCATCACCAAAGCCTCCGCTGACCCAGCCTGGCAAAGCCCCGAAAGAGCCAAGGCCCAAGAAAAATAGTTTTAAATCTTGACACCGCTGCTTCTTAAACATACCTGAAATCTCACATTTCAAAACCTACTACCGTCAGAAGAAAGTAAAAGCACAAATATGAAAATTGTTTTTTAATGTCATCTTCTGGTGATGTTTCAAGAGCCAAATGGGAAAAAAAAAAATCTTAGTATTTTTCATTCTTATTTACTTTTATGACCTTGCAACTAAAACCTAGGAAATGCATACAGCCACAGAGGGTTAATTTATATTTTAACTTAGAAAGAGAAGGGGACCTTGAACCACAACATGGGTGTTTTCTCCTCCTCCCCTGTTAACGCTAGGTCTAACATACCAAGTTAGTTCAAACGCTTTCTTGCAGGTTCTTAGAAAAGGAAGGTAATTGTTAACAGAAAAGGACAAAGGTCAGTTTCAATCACACATAGGTCATGAAGTCCTGGGATCATCAGGACATCTATGTATGGTTGAAACGCAGTGTATACAGTCAATAAACGCAGTGACACAGGAAAACCATACTCACATAAACCTGGGGATGAATAATATTCGTTCTGCTGCCTGGGCTGCCAATCTAAGAAAAGATTCCAAAAGTCAGAGAGCCAGCGCAGACCTCAAATGACAGGCATCGTTAAATTCAATGACAATGTAATGTGCTTGAAAGGGTGGGATTTCTAAATAGTCTCAGTCAAGTGTGGTCCATCGTGAAGAGAAAACATCTTAGAGGATATGGAAAAGGCAATATTCATTTTATAACCATTCCATGTACACGGAATTTCTCCAGGACACATCAATACAACAGAAAGGTATCTGGGGGGGGGGGGGGGAATGATTCCTTTCCTTACTAGATGGAAATTTAGGCGGGAACGTAATCTGGAGAGAAGGCTTCCTCTTCTAAGAAACTCGGGGCACAAGAGCAGAAGCGGGGAGAGAACAGTGTTCTTGGAGGGAGGGTATTTTTCATGAATAAGGGAGCATGGGGAAAGCTGTGAGGCCTTTGCACTTTCCTCTTCATCACTGGCTACCCCGAAACAAATGCAGTTATCCTCCAAAGTACGACCGGGTCCTGGGTGGGAGCCCCTGAGGCGGCCACGCCAGCTGCAACGCCAGCCTCTACCCGCGTGTCCCAGACAGGGAGGCCGCCTGCGTCACCGCCCAGGCTGGCCCTGCCACCCCGAAAGACTGCAGGCTGGGGTCACGTCAGGGCAAGCGTGTGTGAGAGGATGTGTGATCAGAAAATAAGTAACGATGGTGGACATCTGTCCTTATGCCAGAAGGGAGGAGAGTGGAGACACAGAACTAGAAGGATCAAGGAACAGCACTACGGAAATGTAAAGAAGGCCGTATATAAAGGAAGCAGAACGGCACGTGCAAGCCAAGCCAGTACACATGCGGCCGGCAGATTAGCACACTGCCAGTCGGGCTAAGTGAGTACGAAATGGGTCTGCACAGGTGAGGTGATACATGTTCCCGCCGATTTTGGATCTCGTTTCTCTGCTGAAATTGACCACTGGCGGCTTACCTACATATTGACTACGACCGCCTACGACTGACCCAAAATATACTTAGGTCTTCCTGCTAGAGCTAGGGGAAACGAGGAGCAAGATTTCACTAGAGCAGAGTGACAGGCTTAACCTGTCTGACTGGCTTTCAGGGCATGTGGCCGGGGCACCACGGTGCCACTAAATACCCATTCGAGAGCCACACACCGTAGAGGAAGAGGAATTCTTATCCGGTGCTGCATAGCGGAAAAATGTCCCGACTTTGTCCACAGACACTGGGCTCACTTGCTCCCAGCCGTTCACTCTCACTTGCAGCTGATGAATCCGGAGGTCGTGGGTGTGTCTACCAAAGAGAACACGGGAAAGCATGTTAAGCACAATCGGAAAAAGGGTAAGAAAGCGGAAGCAAAGAGTCAAATCTGATTTACCGTATAAAGACCTAAAAACCCAGTTGGCCAAGCCTTTTTGAGGATTACCTAATGCGAGAAAAATCAGGAGAATATTTTTAAGTGGGTGTCACACTTAAAACAAAAGTGCAAGATCCGTAAAGCTTGAGCAAGAGCGCGTTTACCCTCCCTTTGTACAAACTTTGCAAGTCCTGTGCACAAGCCCAGCTTCTTCCCCCACCAGCCCCCACCCCAAGCTCGATAAAGCGACCTCAGGTATAACCATTGCAGCGGGGTGGTAAAACCGTTGCACCAGCAATTTCGTCACATAACCATACTCTCGGAAATGGGTAAGATGGCATTTTCTTCTTGGCTCCCTACTTCTCTTGGAACCACATTCAGTTGTTTGGCTTCGGTCCTACAAGACTACAGACAGGTTATGAGAGACGGAGCCCTCCGAGCGTTAGGGCTGAAGTCCTCGGCTGAAACTAGAGCAGAGAAGGCAGGGGGCAAAACAGGAGGAATGGGAGGAAATTGCACATTTAATTCTATTTTAGATTTTGCCTAATTCAAGCCAGAAGCCTGAAATGGGGAAGTGGACTTGGGGCTGACAGGAAAAGGGGAGGGAGGCAGGGAGTGGGGGTACCGTGCGCCAAAGAACTGGAAAAGCCAGAGAAGGCATTTATTTTGATGAATTCAAGCAGAACAGTGGGACTTGAAAAGCGTTACTGGACGGGTATACTAAAACGGAAATGACAAAGAGGTCAAACCCCTTCTGTCACAACGGAGGCCGTGCTGATTAAGAAATGCAGCCAGCACTTCTACAATTGGCTTCTCCAGGAACTTTGTGGAACAGGAAAATGCTCCCCACTCATCCCTGGAAATTCTACCATGGCTTCCCGGTACATGTGCCCAGCACGGTGATTTTCTAAGCTCCGTTTTTCCTGTGTAATCACCGAGGGGGCCCACAAGTAAAGAAGGCCTGCCACGAGGGAATGATGTGTTGGTACAAGTGACACATGAGGAAGAACTGTCTGACTCGGGGGCAGGTTTGCACACAAAGACTTAAAGCACAGGGAAGCAGAAGACCACGGAAGGCTGAAGCGAGCTCTTAAATTTCAGCCCTGCTTGAAAACGGGTATGAGGCTCAAATGCTAAAATCTTAACCTATTCGCTATCCACCCGATAGCCCTTCCACTTAAACATGTTTGCAAACAAAAGGACATTTTATGACCTCTCAGTAACCAGACAGAACCTCTTTCACATTTATTCCGGTCCTCCGGCTGGCTGTTTCAAGAGCGCACTGGCCAGCAGTCTCCCCAGATGAGTCATTCTTATCCTCCTTAGAATCAGAAGTCCTTATCATTATTGGCCCTGCTTCCTGAAACCACTTGCTTGCTAAGAGTGCTATGTGGCACGTGCGTCTCTTAAAGCTAAAACCAACGTGCTCGGATAACCTTTTAAGAATAGCATGTCGTGCCAGTTGGGGAAGGAGTAAGTCACAGGGAGACAAGCACAGCACAGGGAATATAGTCGGTGGCCCTGTAAAAGCGCTGCGTGGTGACAGATGGCAGTCACACCTGTGGCGAGCACAGCCTAACGGACAGCTGTCCAATCACCAGGTTGTACAGCCAAAACTAATGTCACACTGTGTCAACCATACCTCAATTACAACAAATAACAACACACAACAAAATCAGGTCACCACTGTGCCATAAAAACCAGGCTAGGACACAATGAACTTGACAGCTGCTCTCCATCTTTCGGCCAAATTATGGGAAACACACTGGTTATCAGCTCATGTGTCAAATAAAGGGATAATTAATGGAAACGAAATGTATTTCCAAGACAGTGAAAGGAAACACTGATTTTCAAAATACCTTTTAAAAATAAAACATTAGGGGCACCTGGGTGGCTCAGTCGCTTAAGTGTCCGACTCTTGACTTTGGCTCAGATCATGATCTCACAGTTCGTGAGTTCGAGCCCCCACGTTGGGATCTGTGCTGACAGCTGGCAGCCTGCTTGGGATTCTCTGTCTCCCTCTCTCTCTGCCCTTACCCCACTCTCGCACACACACACATGCTCTCTCTCTCTCTCTCAAAATAAATATTTTAAAACATCATCATCATAATAAAAAGATAAAACACTAAAATCATTAATAAAGGCAAGTGAAAACGTAAAACATTAGAGACTATCTTTTATAATATACAGATATATACAGTCTATTTGGTGGGGAGGAAGAGAACACACAACGCTTTACCTGTGTCTTAGCTTTCCTCTTGCCTCAAATTCAAAGGGAATCTCTTCACCCGTGAGGACTTCCCGCCATTCGCTGACATTGTGAGCATCATCAAGAAACGTTCCATTCCCTTCTGGAACGAGCCCTGGACTCCCACTGTGGGACAGTGCAGCCCTGGAACCAAAGCAGACAACGCCAGCTTGTCCCTCTTTCTCTCTCGACTCCCTCTCACCAGAGCTTGGTGCTGGGGGCAGAAACCCTCCGGGCACTCGATCTACATAAGAAGGCCATACAGCCTGGCTACCAGGATAAACTAAAAGGTCAGTAACTACAGTTATCTTTGTGACCATCACGGCTTCTGTGAAGCTTTAGAAACAGCTGAAAGCTATCACTGCACAGCCACTTACCTCCAGCAACAGAGCCCAGTACACAGGGAGATGTGTAAACTCAGTCATGAGTTTTAAAGGGAGTTTTTAAGTGACTATCTGGAATGGAACAGACCTAAACTGCTTCTAAAAAACAAACAACTCCTCTGAAGCATGATCATACTTAGTGGAGGCGGGAGAAACGTGGCTTCGAGTCAGCAGATTCTGTTACTTATTTCACGCACCTCATTCCCTAAATTGGAAAGATCAGCGTCTGTTTGGAGGGTTGAGCCAAGGTCTACATAGGCAGAAAGCTGGTAGAGAACACTGTCACTCCGCCCAGGTAACCTCTTTGTTCTCCAAACTCCACCCGCTTCCATCTGGGGTGAATTGCTATAAGTCTGGAAAAGAATTCTTGGTGGGAGTTTAATATGGGGAGTGTTTTCAAAGCCATCTTGGAAGAAAAATGCAGGCTGTTTGGTTTAATAACCACATACAGCTTCTTTTCAAAGGGGGTGGGGGTGGAGACTGAGAAAAGATGGGGTGACTTCTCCCTCCCACCTTCATACTCACATCCCTAACCTGCTGGACTTCTACCTTGAACGTAACGGGCATCAGGGCCGGGATCGTAATCTGGGTATTTCAGACTCAGGACCTACTTCTCTGGCCACAGATTCCACCTCCCTCACAAAATCCCAGCAAGACAGCGAGTCACTGACTCAAATACAATCCCCAGGGCTTCAAGAAGGAGCCCACCTTGCTCTGCTGGGCCGGCACACAGGAGCAGGTGTTCCTTACCTGGTGGGTGTGGTGGTCAGGGTGGCAAACCACAAAGTGCAGCCTGTGTGATTCCTCAGAGCAAAAGGGACAAAGGGCTGCCGGCGCTTCGGGGTTTTCACCTCTGCTGTGGGCAAACGGAAGAGGCCGTTAGCATACCCCTCCTCCATCTGCGCAGCAGAGACCCCCGCCCACAGCCGCACACAGGGCCCCTAACCGTCTCGCGTGCGAAAGGGCCGACGGCGGCTGCGGCAACAGACGCGGAGCCACCACGGGTGTGTCGATAGGACTCTCGGGGTCTCCGCGTCCTCTGCTGCCTGCTACGTGGCGACCGTCCCCCTACGACTGGCTGTGACGAGGGACTGCTCCCAGCCCCCAGGCCTCCCACAACTCTTGTGGGCCTGCATTCAGGAGAAGGTGCCCGGCCCTACCCAGACGATAGCAAGACACGGCACACATCCTTGTTCAAACGTTGTCCAAAACGCCCGCGCTTTAACAAAGACGCCCTTCCTAGAGCAGCTACACTTCAGTCATATTATGCACATTATAGCAAAATAAAAACATCTTTTCTATTCTCTTACATTCATATTTTCCCCCCTCCCTCCCTGGAAGATCAGAAATCTACTATCCCAAAACTTTTTACATGAGATTTTTAGTTGTCGTTGTTGTTTTTTAAACATAATATGTATAGCACCATCTGCCGTGGGCACTACGGGGCCTACAAAAGGAGCACAAACTATGATTTCTTTTCACAGAACAGCTTCCTGTCAAGGACACTGGAAAGAAATGGTGATCAATCACAAAACCGTAAGTAACCAAATCCCAGAGCCCTGACTAGAAACACTGGAAGGAAACAGAGAAGTGGGAGACCGTGTGGCCAGGAGTGGCTGTCCAGCGCCCAGCGTGCCTGGAGACCCTTCTGCGGCACCGCTGCCCTGCCGTGCGGTCTGGCCTGGACCGGCGGGTCGGGAGGACGGGCACGGCTCTGCTCACCCAGGGCCCACGTCTCCTCTGCCGGTGGCCCTGGGAAAGTGGGAGGGGGCGGCAGGAACCGCAGAGGCAGGGGCCCCGTGCTCACACTGCCCACGCGGCCAGCTTTAAAGCAGAGAAACAGCCCAAGAAGGACCCGGACCCAAATGGTCTGCAGCTGCGGAAAATGACATCTAGGAGTGACTGCAACTGCCCACGGACAACACGAGAGCAAAATTAGATTCATCTTCCAGGACCACATGCTTCCAGCCAGCAAAACAAGAAGGAAACCTGCAATGGGCCGTGCCTTCTCCCACTGCTAGGCTAAGGCCTGGGCTGGGATCGTGGAAGTCAAGAATTGCTGCTGCCTTTTAAAAAATAATCGCTTGCTTTTCTTCCCCTTTGTGCCTTCTAAAGTTTTCAGAAGTTAGTTACTAGAAACGCTGCAAAAAAAAAAAAGCAATTACAAGCTAAGGCAAGTTCTATTTCCGAAAGGACAGTGGCTCAGGGGAGTGAGTGTAAGAAACGGCTGGTCCAATGAAGAGTGGTCTGCAAGGCGTCCCCACAATTCTGTAGTTAGTCTTTAGAGATGCCCCACCTACTTGCAGTGATCATCTCCTTGAATATCTCCTAGATGACCACCCAGAATATACCCATTTCTCGTGCTCTCATACCAATGGCCTCACTTAATTCACAAGGTTGGCTTTAAAAAAAAAAAAAAAAAAAAGTTCATCGAGTACAAAATTAAGGAACAGCCATGAGGCTAGTGACCAGGGCAGAGGGGGGAGTAAAGATTTAAGAGCTGTCTGCAGGGGCACAGAGCCCTTACTGTGGCACCTTGAGAGGCACCAGGCGTGCAGGGAGACGGCTGCTTTATGACAGCAGATAAAGGACCCAGGAGGAAAAGAAGCCAGATGTGCCTTCATAGCCTACTGTGAGCCAGACTGTAAGTTTCCATTTGCAAATTAGATTAAAAAAGAACAGCTGGCAAATGGCTTTGATCACACTGTCACACAGAAAGAAGTGCTAGGACTCCACGTCCAGAGAGTCGCAAGCGCACCGCTCTGGAATGAAACAGCCTGGGGAGGCGCACTGCTTAGGGCCCCAAGCTTCTTGCGTGGATTACACACAAAAGCACAGGCTTCAGCAGCCCGCTTCTCTGAGAATAAAAATACACGGAGTGCTCACAAATCCAAACCCAACAGCAGGGGACAATCTGACATCTCCTGCACTACGGCCCAAATCAGCTGTGAACCTGCCTTTGGCACGACACAAGAGAACAAAACTCCCAAGTCCACCCAAGAGAGAATAGCATATTCCCTTGTGGCCCCAGAAAATCTGCCTCTAGTCTAGTGACCAGACCTGGTTTCTTCACAGGCCAAGAGAACCCGAAGCTCCTCACGTCCAACTTGGGCTTCGTGTGGCTGAGGAAAGTTCTAGCCTGCTAGACTTGTTTCACAGAGCAACGTGGCCCTTATAAACGTGCTTTATAAGCATCCAGTCTATCAGAAAGGACCTGGCTTGTAAATCAGAAGAAACAGATTAAAGTCCCAGGTCTGCTCCTAGCTAGTCATGTGGATAAAGGCAAATTTCTCAGGCTCTCTCAGCCTCCATGTCCTCATCAGCTACGGGGAATAAGGTTTTGCTTAGCCTGAGAGATTAAATAACAGAGGTAGAAAGGCTTAGAGTATAAATCCATCAATAAGTGAAGATTCAATCACGGGTTTCCTTTGTGAATCCTCTCCCTAAACATCCATCTGCACAAAACCCTGGCAGAAAAAAACCCACTGCACTGCCCCCGTGTATGAATATTCCTGATCTGAACAGAGGAAGCTCTAAGGGTCTTTTTTACAAAATACATCACGACCCGGCAGGATCTGGGGTCAGCCGAGTACATACATAAACCATAAACTGCCCTCCTTCAAACTAGTGAAGAAGTGAACATCGTGGGATTCCAAATCCTTGAGGTTTATGGTCTCCTCTATCATATTTACTCATTAGTCAAATTCTCAAGAAAGCTTAAATAAAGGGTCAGAGACAGAAATAAAGAACATTTTATTTTCTATCTCTGAAGCACTCAATTTATAGCTAAAGAAATCAGTTTGTTTCTAAGCAAATATTTACCGGGAAATTTTTTCTTAGCTCAATTGCTGACCAGGATAGCTCCTAGTCCCCAGACCCCCTGGCATTGCCCTAAGAATAAACACTCACTGACGGGCGCCTGCATGGCTCAGTCGGCTAGGCATCCGACTTTGGCTCAGGTCAGGCTCTCGGGGTTCGTGGGTTCAAGCCCCGCGTCGGGCTCTGTGCTGCCGGCTCGGAGCCTGGAGCCTGCTTCGGATCCCGTGTCTCCCTCTCTGTGCCCCTCCCCCACTCACGCTCTGTCTCTTCTCTCAAAAGTAAATAAAACATTTAAAAAATTGTAAAAAAAGAATAAACGTTCGCTGGGTATTCTATAAACAAAGCGCTGCCTGATGGAGGGCGGCTTTCCTCCATTTACTTGCTTTTCGAAGTAAGAAATCACCTCTGGCGCTGGGTATTTCTGCACCACCGCGCAGCGGACACCGCGGAGCTGAGGGCTGGGGCAGATGGACGACGCAGCGTTAAGAGTCAGCACCGCACCTGCTTCTGATAGGTCACCGTACTCATCCGTGGGAAGCGCTCTTCCCTGCTACTAAAGCACAGCATTCCCAACTGGGGACGTCCCACTCGGCTCCCATTCACAGAAAATTGATGTACAAGGCAGTTCTTCAAATAGGAAAAGAAAGCAAGCCCTCGCTTGGCTATACTGTACCTCTAGCATAGATCTGGTGCTCTAGGTTAGTCAGACTGGCTGTACTCCTAGTTCTAAGGTAGACAAGGGGGAGGCCTGGTGGACAGGAGAGACAAAGTTAGAGGGTAAGAATAAATACAGTGAATAAGAAGACTCACCTCCAAAACGTTAGCACAAAGAGAGCATGTGACAAAAAGCGCAAGCATCATGCAGTTACAGGATCATTCCCTTCAGTGACCGCTAACAGCTAAAAGAGCACTTGACAAAGTGAGCGAGACATTTTCATGCTGGCTTTTACTGTGGACGATGTGTCACAGGAGCACGCCCCTCTTTTTTCTCAACTGGGGAAAGAAAACGTAGTCCACGTTCTCTTTAAACAGAATGAAAAGCCTTTTGAGGATTTTTCACTTAAAGCGTGTATGCTCTTACACGGCATGGAAAAGTCCCCGAGACCAGTCAGGACAGACTTGGGTGCTCCAGTCCACTTTGCAAAGGCAGTAGCAGCAGGAGGCTAATCCCCCACGGGTCTCAAAATTTCAAGGGAAAGAGTCCATCTGTGTTCCGAGTTTAAAGAGTCTCTGCCAAGGAGCTATCTCGTGATATTACTTACATTAGAAATTAAGCATGGAAGCTTTTAGAATATTCACATTTGATATTTCCATAAAATGTCCTTTGAATACAAAACTCATAAACTCATGCCACCCACGTCTACCTGCAGGAATCTCAGCCCTTACTGAACAGAGCCAACAATGATGTCAAAAATGAGGCCACTAGTTTCTCTCCCCTGCGAAAGAGACAGTGAGAAACCAGCAGCTGCGTCAGGTGGGATTTCATATTAAGAATCTCTCTTTCAAGGGCTTGTTCTGAAGCCCGCCCAAAGAAAATGCACAAATTTGGGGGGACTGTGACTAAATGTTCGTGAGCAGGACCCAAGAGATGCGGTCGGGTCAAGAAGGTTCAAGTCTACTGACTTTCAAAACAAATGCCCCATTTTAATTTAGTTGACCTGCTGAAGGAATACAGTCCCATCCGCCATACGTGGTGCTACCCAGGAACCTCCAATAGGAAAGAGGTTTGGAAATGTAGGTATATTCTCTTATGTCTAAATAAAAAGCTATGCCTTTGTAAGCCTAAGTAACCATAAAGATCTGTAAGTAAATAAAAAGCCAGCTTTAATTTAGCACCGGCATTTAACACAGATAAGGCAGCTTATTAACTATAAAGGAAGAGGAGAAAGTGTTTTTTAAAGAGGTGGGAGGGTGGGGACAATAGAAAGTCCTTCATCAGAATCCTGAAGATCAGGTCTTCCCTGTGTTTACACGGGGTCGGGATTCAAGATCCCCTTGTAGGAGTAACAACTTCAGAAACACTCTCTCTAGGACATACTACATATTACAAAGATTACTTAGAGTCTTCTGGGGAGACTGTTACATTCTTTGGACATGCAAATTGGGAAGGTTCGAGGAGGAGCCAGAATCGAGGCTGAGGCTATCTGAAAAGCCCTGGCTCCTAAGCAATGACCTTGAGACTCAGAAGCAACAGCCTGGGAATACAGAGAGCAAGCATGGCTAACATTTCCCTGTCCCTCCTTCTAGAAATACAAGGCAGACAGAAAATCCACTTAAACACCCTGAGGAGAGACGAACCAGTTCAAATACTTCATAAACTAAGAAAATCCATCTTCCCGTGACATGTTTGCAGACCAGATGGAATATTTAAGCATTCATGAGCTATGTGAAGCCCGGCCAGGACTCCCCAAAGAAACCACACTGAAAGAGTTGGGGCTGAGTTGAATTTGGAGGACAATGGCTTGTGGAACAACTAAGGACCACGCGGTTGGCCGTCACAATCTCCCCAGCTCTAAGGAAATCAGAGCTTCATGGTGAGGCATTAAATTTAAGGAAAGAAAATATCGTTAACAGAGAACAAACGGACTCCTCTCTTCAAAAGGCTGGGTATTCAATTCTTTTCTTCCTTATGAACAATACAGAGCCCTCCTTTTAACAATTTCTTCCATATGGGATCCTGCCTGCCCTCCCTTCAAGAATATGCCCAAACTCTGTACCTCTAGATTCACAAAACTGTAAAGTTAGTTTTTAAAATCCAGTCCAAAAGTCCCAATCAACTGGAAAGTTTTGCCAAGTGAAACACACTCACTAACGGCTGACCTTGATGCGTTTTCAGGCACGCCAGCTCATATGCAATGTTACCAGAATTTAGAAAATTGTGTATCACAGACCTTTGCTTTCCCACAAAGGTGGAGGAATTAGAGCCCATATCAAAAGTTCAATATGTTGTGCCAGAAAAATGTCTCCTGCAGAGATTAAAACAGAACTAAAGAAGACAGTCAGAATTTCCTGTAGGTTTTTCCATAGAAAATGACAATTCTATTTGGATTTCTCAATAAAACATGGCTGCATTGGTCAACAGTGATTTATTCAGACACTGGAAGAGAAAAATCTTACTTTGTCCAAAGCATGGAGGGTCCACTGAAGAGCCCATCCAGTCTTCTGATGTGGTCGAGTCTATTTCCTTGTCCTGTTTACAGTAATCTGCCATCCACGATTCCTTGGTACTTACATACTGGTCTAGAAAGAATTCCCCAAAGATATTAAGTACAGAAATAGAAAAGATCGAGGCTTCAAGTCAAATAATTTCTATTCAGTAAAGCAAGCTTTTGTTGAGCATCTTACTGCATGCTAGGCGCTATGCTAGGTTTTCAGAAAGTCTGTCCCCTGGAAAACATGCTGCACTGGAAGAAATCAACGTTAACCAAACAACCATCACCACAAAGCCGCAATGTGGAAGGAGCTAAAACGAAGTCATAAATACAATTCTATGGGAGCACAGAACAGGGAAGGCTCATTCTGCTTTGGCAGAAGTGGGACAGTACACGCCAAGGTCCACGGGAATCTTCAGAGGTGTGGGGACCTTTGCGCTGGGTCTTGAAGAATGAGGAGAGGTTAGAGTCTACCAGTGGGATTAGGGGTGCAGGGACGTGCCGGGCCAAGAGAAGTCTAAATGCAAAGATTCTAAGACACGAAAGTACACAGCCCTTTTAGGGAACACTGATACTTCGGTGTGACTGTGGCACACCAAACATATTGGCGAAGGGAGATAGCAAAGAAGGCTAGAAAAGGGAGTTAGTTTGGGAAGAGCGTGGTATGTCATGCTAAGGGATGGGGTTTCGAGACATAAAAAACTAGTGAGGAGGCTGCTCAAAACCACCAAACTCGGGAGGCTGAAATCCAGCTGACAATTCTCCAGGGGAACGGTCTTACTGTTTTTAGAGAAATGTGACAGGAAGGGCAGGTTGACAAAATAATTACGATGCACCACCCCGGGATAAAGACCTTTTCTACTAACTAAGGTATGATATTTTTGAGAACAAGAGTTATTGGTTTCTGGCTTTCTGGTTTTCAGTTCCAATAGTTGGCTATATAGAAGATTTATTTTAACACTAAGAAGTCACAGTAATATTTCTGGGTTTCAGCATGGTATTAGGAGCAAGGAATCGGAGGTTTAAAAAAAAAAAAAAAAAAAAAGCTTTGGGGCGCCTGGGTGGCTCAGTCGGTTAAGCGTCCAACTTCAGCTCAGGTCACGATCTCACGGTCTGTGAGTCCGTGAGTTCGAGCCCCGCGTCGGGCTCTGGGCTGATGGCTCAGAGCCTGGAGCCTGCTTCCGTTTCTGTGTCTCCCTCTCTCTCTGCCCCTCCCCTGTTCATGCTCTATCTCTCTCTGTCTCAAAAATAAATAAACGTTAAAAAAAAAAAAAGAAAAAAATTAAAAAAAAAAAAAAAAAAAGCTTTACCACAGACAAGAATGCCTTTTGGAAGACATTTTTAAAATTTTATTTATTTTTTATCTATTTAAGAGAGAGAGAGAGAGTGAGTGTGTGTGAGCAGGGGAGGGGCAGAGAGAGGGAGAAAGAGAGAATCTCAAGCAGGCTCTGCACTGTCAGCACAGCGCCCATTGCGGGGCTTAAACCCACAGCCTGTGGGACCATGACCTGAACCAAACCAAGAGTCAGACACGTAGCCAACTGAGCCACCCAAGCACCCTTAGAAGACATTTTTAAGTAGACAATGGCTCATCAGAAATATCAATAAAATTCTTTTGTTCGAGGTAACCTCTTGTTTATCGTAGCTTTCCAAAACACTACCCTAAACTTCACCTAAACTTCCAGGTGCATATATTATATAAGAAATAACATCAGATAAAAATAATACAGTATCATGAGATCAATTATCCAGACAAATTTAATGAATGAAATCTGATCATGTAAAACAGCAGTTTTAAAATTTTTCGATCAATAAACTTAGGGTCTCATTTCACCATACATTCTCTTCATCTTCTTCTGACACAGAACAAGCCAATGGATATCCTATGAGCCTCGATCACACACACCAAAGAAAGTTTGCAGATTTGCAGTCGTACGTGTTATCACTCAAATAACCACAGTATTACCCAAAAGTCAGATCATGTAGATAATAATTCAAACAGTTTGAGAGTTTTCATAGCAAAGACAGGCAACACCTGATTGTTTGATAATGTAACTCTTTTCTTACGATGATATAAATATAGGCATAGAGTGGTTCCAACTCACTACATCAAATCCAGGAATGTACATGTCGGTGTTTTCCAAGAAACTTTCAGAACACACACCGTTAGCTTGGCAATCCTTCAACCCAGTGATTTTCAGAGTTAGGTCAACATGATAACTTGATGGGAAACAGTACAGGCAATTTATCCTACTATAAACACAAGGTCAAAATTACACCTTTTAAAAATTATTGTGTGTGTGAGTACCCGGAAAGAAATGTATCTAAACTCACTTCTAGGACATTAAAAAACAAAAACAAAAACAAAAACCCATGACCAAGCATGGTGGGGGAGAGAGTTTTTATCACGGACATTTATGTTGCCCAAATGGTCTAAGTTCTTGCTTGGTCACGGACGGCATTAATACAGGATGCCAACTCTAGAGCAATGGGTTGAGAAGAATCGTGAGGCTAGGTTAGGGTTTATCAGGAAAGCAGCCATGCTGAGTAAGTGATGTCTGGTGTGGGCCTGAGTATTTGCTAAACCAGGATTAACAGTCTTCTAGACAAGGGACTTATGTACAGAAAGGCACCAATCTTCTAGAGACAACTTTCCACTCACCGATGAGTACAGAGGTGATGTTGATATCCAAACGGGGTTTGGCCTTGGCTTCTAGCTTCAGTCGAGGAGGATGGAGACGACTAGCTGCCTGTTGTTGCCAGGATACAGAGCATGGCCATGGCTCAATAAATGGCTCCCAGCCTAAAAGAACACAGGAAATAAGACATCTGTTAAGCAGATATCAAGAGTTTATAGGGGAACACTGTTCACAAATGCTCAGCAAGGACAAACTATAGCTTAATAGCTTTCTATTTCCAATGTGATTTCACAGAGAAAGGACCATCTTCAGCTATAGGTCACCCTACGGATGCCTGTGCAGGCTAGAGGACATCACTACACGGACAGATACGTGCCCCACATGGTCTTCCAGAGGGGGAAGGAAGGAGGGCATAGAGTGCATGTGCCTTCTCTATGAAAGAGCAGGCAGGACCTGCTTTTGATCCACTCAAAATGGAAAAAGGAGTCTCTGACACAGGATGGAAAAGTACTAACAGCAGCTGAAGTAACTACTAAATTTGATTCTCCTGCTTATGTTGAGAATCCACTTAGTTGAGGGGCGCCTGGGGGGGCTCAGTCAGTTGGGCATCTGACTTCAGCTCAGGTCATGATCTCGTGGTTCGTGGGTTCGAGCCCCATGTCGGGCTCTGTGCTGACAGCTCAGAGCCTGGAGCCTGCTTTGGATTCTGTGTCTCCCTCTCTCTCTGCCCCTCCCCGACTCATTCTCGCTCACTCTCTCTTGCCCTCTCAAAAATAAACATTAAAAAAAAAAAAAAAAAAATCCACTGGTTGAATAAATAGGTAGAACATAATTGGAAATTCATTAAGTCTTTCAAATTTCTAATTTTAAATCATATGTGCCAAAGGTATATAAACAACACATATATGTGGTTTAAAGAATAAAATTACTACAAAGTCCTGTACCCACTATTCAGCTTAAGAAACAGAAAGTTCCTTGGAAGCCCCCGAGTGCCACTCTCCCGTGTCAGTCCCCCTTGCCACCAACCCTCTCCCACCCAATTCCAAGTAAACATTGGTTTGGGTTTTTAATCACATGCTTGCTCTTATCGTTTTACCACACACACATGCATTTCTTCAGAACATACTGGTCAATCGGTCCTACTGGAGATCTTTACATAAATGGAATCTGATGTATGTGTTCTTCTGCAAGTTCCTATTTTTGCCCAACAACATGCCTCTGAGATTCACTCATATTGCTGCCAGGTAGCTGTGGCACATTTATTTTCCCCGCTGAATTGTAATCCACTTATGAATATACCACAGTCTACATACTCATTCTACTTCTGAGAAACACCCCCTTGAGGAGGAGGAACAGCACTACAACCAGTCTTCTATCTGTTTCCGAGCACACATGAGCAAGAGATCCTTCCAGGGTACAGACCGAGAAGAAGTATGTTGCTGGGTTGTTGAGCATGCTTATACTCAACCTTACTAGTTGTCAATTTTTTCCAAAGTGGTTGCCCCAATTTACAATTCGAATGGCAAGAAATTATGTGCGGCTCATAGTCTCACACTTCATTCTTGCCAGTCTGATAGGTGAGAAAAATGATACCTCCCTGGGTTTTAAAGACTCAAGTTTTCGGGCACCTGGGTGGCTCAGTAGGTTAAGAGTCCGACTTCGGCTCGGGTCATGATCTAATGGTTCCTGGGTTCGAGCCCCGCGTCTGGCTTTGTGTTGATGGCTCAGAGCCTGGAGCCTACTTTGGATTCAGTGTCTCCCTCTCTCTGCCCCTTCCCTGTGTTCGCATGCACACTCTCTCTCTGATGTAAATTTTTTTAATAAAACAAAAAAACAAAAGGCTTACGGGCAGAAATCTCCCTATCAGGAGCACCTGGCTGGCTCAGTGGGAAGAACATGCAACTCATCTTAGGGTAGTGAATTTAAGCTCACATTGGGTACAGAAATTACTTAAATAAATAAAAACTTAAAAAAAAAGGGGGGGGGGGAGGAGAAATTTAGCTACTATCGGGGCCAAATGATCCTTAGCAATTTCATATTCCAGAATGAGCCAAACTCCTGAATCAAAAACAATGAACTTCATATGAAACCTTGGGTTTAAATAGCTCAGTTGCAACATATCAGATATGTTAGGAAAATGAAAAGTCTCCATCTTTTGTGCTCATGCAGTCACTTGTGTTTCATCTTTCCCTGCCCAGCCCCACCCCCTTTCCCTCACGCAAAATTTATGTAGAAATTGGCCCAGGCAAATATTGAAGTGTGTTTTTTAAGTCCCATGATAATATACGCTTGTATACTGACCTGACAGAGCACGGTTATAATAATCTCCAGAAAGGGTGAAGTGGGCGTACCCTTCAGGGCTAGTCCTTACATGCTGCAGAAAACTCAGGCCTGCAATGAAAGCAAATTTTACTATAGCGCTGGGGTGAGAACAACCAAAACTTTCTTTCACAGATTAAATCACAGTGAAGAGATGTCAGTCACAGCTGATACTGATGAAATCATAGGAAAGCACACCAAATTTTGAGATTTTGTTCATCTTGGGTTTTTGGCATGAATTCTGACTTAAAAAAAAAAAAAAAACCACTGTGTTAAAATTTTATTTGTCATAGCTCCTGAGTTTCCTGGCACGCCTTTAAGTGTCGTGCCTCAGGCAAATGCCACCTTTGTCTCCTTCTGGCCCCAGCCTTGGCACGCAGGTGTATCTGTGTTATTTCAAGTCTGCAGGAACATAAAAAACATACTTCTCCCTGAATATCTGAAAATCAGAAGGCAGGCTGATGAGAGCAGTTATGTCCTGATGAATATTAGCTCAAAATTTTAAGATTACCACAGAAAAATAAGAAGTAATTATTCCCTGCAGAAAAGACACTCAGTCAAAAATTCCAGCTGTTACTTTCAATCAAGTGGCCCTTGTGGTGCCTTGAAGCACAGGGAAAAGGAAGCCTCTCCAGTGTGTCAAAGGTTGAGCTCAATACCCAGGATGGAATTTTCCTTGAAGGGAAAAGAGGCTAGCAAGATCAAAACAATGGAATATTAAAAGTAAACACAGCGGTGAGATTTTCGGGTACTCTCCTCAGAAGCCCCATCTACCACCACCTGCAATGACACAATTTAGGGTAGGGTCCTCATACCCTTGTCACTTGCTAGTGAAAGACAGCTCTCAGGGCCCCATGGAGGACACTGAGGGAAGCATTCTCGTAAGACTGTGTGTGTTTTATTTTCAAACGTATATAAGGTAGAGCATTAGCTTTTAAACATCTTTAAGAACAGTACTCACTCCAGTCTTTAGATATATAAAAAGATAAACAAAATGGAGACACCAACAACGATTTAGGTAGAGCTGTTAATATAACAGAAATTTCATCAATGACAATTTCTATTATTCCCAAACTAGAGGCTGAAGGCCACATATGGCAAATAAATACACATTTCTTTAAAATAGAAATAATGAAAAACATATGTAAAACTATTATCTAAATTTCACCCATACGACTAAGGGGGGGTGGGAGGAGGATGAATATCATTTAAAAAAAGGGGGGGGGGAGGTGCAAACGGCTTGGCAATCACTGCAAATCTTCAAGATGAATCTGAAAATCAGGACAACACTCACGGGAAAAGGTGAGCTCAGCCAGGGGAACGTCACAGTCCATGCAGTCATCGATGAAACAGATGCACACGCTCTCAGCTTTCACCTCCACCCCAGAGATCAGCTGGGCTGCCACAGGCCCCTGGCTCTCGTGGCTATCAGCAGCCAGGGAAAGAGACTTCAGAGGTTCAGCATTCTTAAACAACCAACTTGCTGCCTTTTTCAGTTGGCCTTCGAAAAAATGTAAAGGCGATCAGTTCAGCCAGTTCGCACAGCTACTCCAGCAACTCATTGAGGAAACAGAGAAATAAAGTTCATAGGGACCTGCTGGAAAGCCCAAAGGAACCTTGTTCCCAGATGTACTCTTAGACTTAAAGGGGGAAAAAAACCTAGTGTGATGATAGCAATTCTATTTTTAAGCAAACAGAATGTACCCCCCTTGCACATCTTCCACTCAAGTTCACCACCGTTCATGATCCGGTTCAAAATGCCTCCAGAAGCCATCCCTCCTCTATTATGACATCCGTCGAAGGAGAGAAGAGGAAAAGACAGGATCCATATTCTAGACGTCACTTAGTAGGGAAGTACGTAATCTTCACCATGTAGAGTTTTATTATACTATTATTATTATTATTATTACTATTACTATTATTATTTTAGTGAGCTCTATGCCCAATGTAGGGCTCCAACTCATGACCCTGATATCAAGAGTCACATGTTCTACGGACTGAGCCAGCCAGACACCCCACTATGTAGTTTTGCATAGAATGATGTGCTACTACACTTCGTCTTCGCAACCGATCACAATTCCTTGCGAACAGACAGCTATGAGAAGTGCATGTGTGTGACACACGACTGTTAGATAACAGCCCTCTGAACATAACCAGATTGCTAAAGCTAAAAAGAAAAGGAAAGGAAAGCCATGCGACCCCATATTTATAAATTAGCATATAAAATATGCAGACCCCATATTTATAAATTAGTGCACAGAACAGGGGTGAGTGGTGAAGGGCATATGCTCTAGAGGAAGATGGCCTGGCTTCGGATTCCAGCACCTACTGGATGCTGGACTTTGGACAAGTTCCTCGATCTCTGCCCACAGCACCCACAGACAGGGCTGCCATGAGGAGGAAACAAATGAGCACAAGTAAAGCTCTTCCAGGAGCAGAGCCCGGCGCGTACTGAAGGCTCTATTAACATTAGTCATTGTTATCTTTTTCGCAACTGATGGAACGACACCTTAGCTACTAAAGAAATAAAAATTAACAAAAATCTAAAAAGCTCTTAGAAATTGAAAAGAAATGTTTTGTTATTAAAGAAAGAGAAAAAAATAGACAATGTAAACACTAAGAGGTATTAAGCTAATCGAACTAGCTGACTAGAGCTACTGTCATTTGTCACAGAAGGAAAAAGATAACAGTTAATGCAAACAATCGTGCGGTGAGAGCAGCGTTTTCACACGTAATTGGTCAGAGTGTCGCCTGGTACACAATGTTGCAGAAAAAGATCTGTCAATTTGAATAAAAAGCCCGAAAAACAGATCTATAACCTTTGATCCAGGATTTATACTAGTAGGTCTCTCTACCAGGGAAATACTAAATAAAAGTTATAGACAAAAGTTCATACCAAAAACTATTTATTACAGAATTATATACAATATTGAATGAAAAACAAAAAACAGTTAAATAAAATATATCATTTGATCAATGTCAAAAAAAAATCAATGTTTATAAATAACTTTAATGACATGGGAAGATGCTGCTGATATGAAGTATATCGCAACAATATTATAACTCAATAAAACCATGTTGTAAAGAGGGCTATAAAATTGTATTTGCAATACAATCTGCCAACATACACGGTATTATATGTATATATACGTATGGGTACATATAGTACGTGAAGAAACAGAAAAATGTACGTGTAAGTGTAGACTAGAAAAAACACAGCTTTTGCTGTATCTTCCTGTTTTAAGAGAAAGGACCACACACAGAGGGAGGTGGGAAGGAAATTATGTTGCAGTAGAAAGAACCCAGGCAGACTCAGCCCCTCACTAATAGGTGACCTGAAGCCAGTTAATTAATCTATCCGAGCCAGGTTCCTTATCGGAAATGGGATAATAATGGCCACCTGCAAGGCTATAAAAATTCAAGAGAACACAGGACGAGGCACACGGGCACTCGGCGGTCGTGACTATCAGCATTGCCAGTGCCTCCATCAGCAGCAACAGCAGCTGACAGCATTAGAGCTCCCGCTGTGGGCCAGGCACTTCCCTTAAGTGCTCTGCATATAGCGCCTATTTGTATCAAACCTCCAAGGGAAGTGGTCTTACCCTCCTCTTACAGATAAGGAAGCACTGCTACCGAGAGGCTAAGTAACTTGCCCGAGTCGCTAACAGGTAACCAAAAAGCAGCAAAGTGAAAACCTGAAGCCAAGCATCGGTTCCAGGGCCCACGTTCTCATCCACTAAGAAATACTGCTGCTCATTATCACTTCCAGCCCAAGATCATGGTCAGCCCAAAGAAAATCATGGAGGGGTTTCAAAATACAGTCCAGCTCTCCAAGCCACCTCGTGGGAGCAGGAGAGGCAGGGAATGAGAAGCAAGCTTATTATCCAGATGAACAGGTCATGGAAACCTGGGTGCAAATTACCTTGACAGACCAGAAGGGCTTTGCGGCAATCGTCCATGCTGAATCCCAGCTCCTGTAGTCTAGCCAGCTGTAACTCTAGGAAAAAGCGGGACATAATTTTTATAAATAATTGTATATAATTAATCCACTAACTGAAGAAAAAAGAAAAGAAATTCAGAAACGGGTGACAAAAACATTATAGTTCTCTAGGCAGAAACGGGATCCTAACTGGAGCACCTTGAAATTTTTAAGAGTGTGTTCCCTGTATTGACTGTGTTTGTAAAAGCTTAAAACCGACATTTAGAATCATCCACATAGCTGTGGAGGAAAACTCCAGGTATCAAACTAAACCTTCACATTATCTATAGAACTCTGGAAGAAATGGCAAAAGGGAAACTGGTGTCGGCTAGCACAGCTGGTTTGGGGTGTTGTATTTGTTCTTAAATTTTTAAAAGTTAGAGGATCATACTTATAATTACACTTAATGACATATAATTATCCTCTGAACAATTTAATTGTGCAAAAGAAAATCTTGAAAGTTAACAAGAAGGATAGACATTAAGAAGACTGAGTGGGTCGTACAGCTCGACACCTACCCAAGACAGGATCTAGGGTATGTCTCGTCCCTTCTCTGATTTCCTCTCCGGCTCGAGGCGCACCGGGAACGTGACTGCTAACGGAGCTGGCCTCCAAGGCCACTGCGTCGGGGCCGGCAGCATGGGCTTGCTCTGGGATGGATTTGGCGATGGCAAGAAACAGCTGAACATCGTTATAGGAGAGTCTGATATCCAGGGCCTGTAACTGAATCTAACAAAATTGAAAGGACGTAAGTTTTTAAAGTTGCCTTTGCTTTTACGTCCACACCTCTTACGGGCAGAGTTCCTAATTCAAGTTCTAGAAGTCCCACAGACACTACACTAATTTTCCATTTCAAAGACTGGGAAAATCTTGAAATGAAGCACCAAGAGCCATGAGGTAAGACATCTCTGCTGTGAGGTCAAGTGCTCATAAAACTTCACTAAATAAAAACTATGAAGCTAGGAAAATTACTACAGCAATGATTTGCTTACAAGTATATTAATCATCAAAGCAGGGAATCAGAGAATGGCTGTGGGTGGGGGGACAGATTACCTGTAAGCAAAGTTCTGTTACTCCATTTTGCTTTGATCTACTTCATTTTTTAAAATTTCTAAAACGAGCAGACCACTCAACAAAAATGATCTCCTTCTTCTTCCAACGTAACTTGAAATGAGTCAAGTTCCACACCCATACCTCTCGAAACCCAGTCTGCCTCAGAGAATGGCAATATAGCTACCATTGGTAAAAGCAATACAGATGCCAGCACAATCGGGACGTTGTGGTCTCACAGATCGTGAGATTGAACCCTGTGTCAGGTTCTGCACTGGCAGTGAGGAGCCTGCTTGGAACGCGCTCTCTCTCTCTCTCTGCCCTCCCTGTTTCTCTCTCTGTCTCAAAATAAATACACATTAAACAACAACAACAGGATGCCCCTGCATGGCTCAGTCGGTTAAGTGTCCAACTCCTGATTTCAGCTCAGGTCATGATCTCACAGTTGGTGGGATGGAGCCTTGAGTCAGGTTCTGTGTCGACAGGGTGCAGGCTGAGCCTGCCTGAGATTCTCTGTCTGCCCATTTCCTCCTCATGCCTGCTCTCTCTCAAAATAAATAAATAAACATTAGGGGCTCCTGAGTGGCTCGGGCAGTTAAACACCCCGCTCCTGATTTCAGCTCTAGGCATGATCTCACAATTTGTGAGACTGAGCCCCGTGTCAGGCTCTGTGCTGACAGCGTGGAGCCTGCTTGGGATTCTCTCTCTCTCCGTCTCTCTTTCTGCACCACCCCTGCTTGTGTGCTCTCTCTCTCTCTCAAAATAAACCAACATGAAAAAAATAAATAAACAAACAAACATACATTTCAAAAAAAACACAAACTGGGATGACTGTTGGAATGCCTGGGGGTGGCATTTTGTTTATTCGCTATTTCAAATTTTTCTTTAAAGATAAAAAAATCAACACCGCTCTTCTCTATCCTTCAATCTCCCATGGTTCAGGCGGATTAATGAATCGTTCCTCCTCTGTCAAAGAAATCACACACTACCTTCTCAAGCCTTCCTTGCCTGCCTTTAGCCTCCCTCTCTTCAGCTCGCGTCCTCACATTCCCACGCACCTTTGCTCTAGGGAGATCTCTCTCCGTTTTGCGTTAGCTGCACCCCTTCCGCTTCCAGCTCTGCTACTTGCCGACGTGGCATGGTCTCCGCTCTGCCTCCTGACATCCTGCCCCTCCGCTCAGACTCAGCCTACCTTCGGTTCCACCCACAACCCAGATGCCTCCCTGTCTTGCGTTCTGCTTTCCATAAACTTTTATAAAACTTCAAGATTCTACCAATTAACAGCTCTTTTATTCTCCACGAGACTGAAAGATTTTCTAGGACAGAGACAAGGTCTTATTTACTTTGTATTTGCTATAGTGAAAAAAATGTGGAGTTCAGCAGAGTAAGTAAGTTGTGCGGGCTCAGGAATGTGTTTGAGAGTGTATCGATGTGTAGACAGATTTTTCATCATTACCTCTAAGATCGGTGGGAAATCTTCACTATTGAATGCATCCATCAATCCTGAACTGTTCTGATAAGAAGAATTCCCCACGAGTTCCACCTGAATTTGAACCGGATCAACAATTGAAAGAGCTGTATCATGTTCATTCCCTAGTCGGCATGAAAACACCTAGAGAATGAAATGCAATAGAGTAAGGATTAATGTCTGATTTAGAAGAGTCTAAGCATCAACAGAAAAAAAAGAAAACACTCTCTTGGTATCAATCAGCCCTGTGGTATCAAAAGACCCATAGCAACTGCTGAAATAAACACTGTCGAGAGTGAACCGGGGATTCTCACCCACTGCCAGGAGCACGTGAAACGGTTCACCCATATAAAAGGCAATTTACTGATCCACGGCAAAAGACTTAAAAATCTCACACCCCTTGATCCAATAATTCTACTTCTTTCTAGGAACTAGCCTATGGAAATAACGCAAAACACATTTAAAAAAAAAAAAACCACCGAACCATTATTTCATAGTTAATAAAAAAAAAAATTAAGAGCAACCTATATCATATCACATCTACTCAACAGAATATTTTGCGATCATTTAAAAGTAATAAAGGGGTGCTTGGGTGGCTCAGTAAGTTGAACTTCCGACTCTTAATTTCGGCTCAGGTCATGATCCCAGGGTCGTGGCTTCAAGCCCTGTGTCGGGCTCTGTGCTGAGTGTGGTGCCTGCTTGAGATCCTCTCTCTCCCCCTCTGCCTCTCTTTCCTACTCACATTCTCTCTCTCAAAAATAAAATTAAAATAAAATTAAAATAATAATAAAAGGGACAATTAAAAAGACCATGGCGGTGGGGGGCGGGGGGAGGGCCTAGGTGGCTCAGTCGGTTAAGCATACAACTCTTGGTTTCAGCTTGGGTCATGATCTCACAGTTCATGAGTTTGAGCCCCATGTCAAGCTCTGTGCTGATGGTGCAGAGCCTGCTTGGGATTCTCTCTCTCTTGCTCTCTCAAAATAAATAAACTTAAAAAAAAAAAAAAAAAAAGACCATTTGGAATGTAGGCAGATAGTTACAACATGGATATGTGAACAAGCAGCCCAATCAAAATATTATGCCATGACTTTAAGGAAAGAAACACATCAAAATGTCCATAGAGATTCTGTACAGAGGGATAGGTAATTTTTCTCTCCCCTCCTCCAAATTTTAGGTGATATAATTATTGTTTCACAATTGAAAATAAATACATTAATTATTAAAGCTGGTGATGCATATATAAGAGCTCATTATATTAATCTGTTCACTTGTATATGTTTGAAATGTTCTATAATAAAATGTTTAACAATAAATATATCTATGGGGAGAGAGAAGGGAGAGACGACTCCCATTCTAGGACCAAATTATTTTTGTGCTTCAAGAACAGTACAGGAGAAAGCATTCGCGTTGGTCTCCCTTGCTTCTTCCCCTTTGTGGAGGGTGGAGGGCATTTTCTAGTGCTATTCTCCCCCAGTGATATACCAAAGGGGTCTTAAAATTCAGATCCAGTTGTGCTGCTGCAGGAACAAAATTAAAAGGAATTTCCAGGAATCTCAAATATTTTGCCATATACTTCTTGTAAGACTTTGGAGCAAAAAAAGTTTCATTTTTCTCTTTTCTTCAGGGGCTCTGGCTACACAAAATGCAACTGTACCTGACAGTTCATTAATCAATCACCAACGTTTTCCATTCAGAGCTGGTACTGGAATGGCTTGGAAAGCAGATGAACTACAATTTCATGATCAACTCGCATCACTGGGAAGCTGGGAAGCACTAGACTATTGCAAACTAGCAACACATTTATACCAGGGTGGGGGGGAGGGGGGGCACGAGGGGGAGGGGGAGAGGGAGGGGGGAGGGGAGGGGAGGGGGGAGGGGAGGGGGGGAGGGGGAGAGGGAGAGGGAGGAAACCTCAGTTTCCCTACACGAGAGAAACAAGTGATTGAGAAGTGAAATCTCTACCGGTTTTATTCAGCTACATCTGATGCAGGGGAAAAAAAGTACCATATGTTGCTGACGGTGAAAATAAGTTGTGTTCATTCAACTCTGAAACACCACTAGAAAGAACAGGGCATGAAAAGTTCAATCATAAAGGGAAAGGAAATGATGAGAAACCCAGACCAAATATTCCAATATTATAACAAGAGGAACGTTAGCTGAGATCAGTGAATTAAGAATACTTAATAGAAATAATAATGTGCCTCATTTCTCCTTCCGTCTCCACAACCCCCGGCTTTAAGACAAGCAGAGCAGTTTATGCTGAATATTGCATCATGTAATTTTCAGGCTGCAAAGGCCACTCCAGTGCAAAGTATCTCCTTCGTGGGATTAAAGCAGAGCCTGAAGCAGCACTATTAGAGATTCACTCTGTGAGGTCATGTGTGACTCTTTAGAGAGTTCCTTTTACAGACTAGATGTTCCTAAAAGGATAATACATAAAATCCTTAACACCTTTATAATGACCACAGAGCCCTAGGTCTTCAAAGACACAACGACTCGATGTGGGGAAGGGGACGTGAGGGCAACGAGGCCCACCTCCCCACCTTCACTCATTTGCCAAGGACTAGACCGCTAGAAGGAGTGAACACAGCAGGGGCCTAACAGGGTCATGGGGATGAGCAGAGTCTCCCTTAACTTCCTGAGGAAGGGAGGGTGTCAGAGAAAGAGGTCAAGTCCCTCAGCACACGTACAGCCCGATGCTGGAGGACTGGATTCACATGTTAGAATAACCTGGTAGATTTGAGGACAAAACAAAGAAGAGGAACAGAGTCCACCAACTCCGCCAATCACTTCCCCTAATGAAAGCTGAGGAGCTAAAATTCTCTTCCAGAGCCTTTTCTCTTAAGCCAAACCATTGAGTGTTTTGATCGACACGGAGACTTCTTACCTCGATGCCAAACAAACTCCCTGAAAAGGGGCGATCGACAAATCGGGGCTTATAGGTGAGCACTGTAGTGCCTTTGAGAATAATGGCATTGGTATCGAAGCAGGACACATCTTCAACAACCACAAACTCCGTGCCTGGAAAAGACAGCATTGTCAACCAAGCAGAAGCTGGGAAGCTGCGAAGCATTAGACTGTTGCACACTAGCAACACATTTACACCGGGGGGGGGGGGGGGGGGGGGGGGGAGGGGGACACAAGCCAGAAAGATTTGTTCCCAGGACATTCGTCGACCTTCTGCTTCACCACCATCCCGAACACAGTTTCTATATCTGGCCAGGCCCAGCTCAGCCAACAGAACACTGCACAAGCAGAAAAGACTGCGAGGCAGTTCCTTCTCTCTTTAGAATATATTTTTAAGCTGAGTCTCCTGAGAGGCCAGATCAGATATTCAGAAGCCCAGGAAATCGGCCCTTCTCCAAGCAGTGACCTGTTTTAAAATCCCAGGAAGGAGACTGACACGCTAATGTTGGTCAGCCAGTGTAAGGCGTGACATCATCCACATAGCTGTTCGAGTTGTTTACAAAGAATACACACGAATTTAAGGTAGATTTTTCCAAAATTACTAAAAGCAGACAACTTTCTACTCATTTGTACATGGCAAATTTACTTTTTATTTTCATCAAAAACCACGTATAGATAGAACTTTTGAAACTCAATCCATCTACGATGCACTACGCTGGCCAGCTCCTTCCAAACCATTAAGCAGTAGCTGGGGTATGTCACCAACACAAGGTAAATACATGCAGATATACTAGAAGAGTTTACCAGTTAACAAAAACCCCAGTAAATCTGTTTGTAAGGG
The DNA here is from genome assembly GCF_046562875.1 of Panthera onca. Classification (NCBI taxonomy): domain Eukaryota; kingdom Metazoa; phylum Chordata; class Mammalia; order Carnivora; family Felidae; genus Panthera; species Panthera onca. The sequence continues at coordinate 212,414,104 of NC_138346.1, forward strand.
AACATGTTCTTTTTGTAAAGGAAATAACAATCCCCTCACTTATTTACCATGTAAACAGAGATTTTCACATACCAAATTTGCCTGAACTCAGGAAGGCACATCTGTTGGAGCACTAAAGATCAAACAGAAAATTGAAGCCAGATTCAACAGTGGGCGGAAAGACCACTGCCCAGGTGGCGCTCCAGCTGGGCACGGGTGACGGGCAAGCAGAGGAGAAGGCCCAGAAACCCTGCAGTCCTGAGGGAGAGCCAGGAGCTCACACCAGAACACGGAGGTCAACAACTATGACACCTGCTGGGCTGTAGGAAAATGTGTAAGTGCTGGGGCACCTGGGTGGCTCAGTAGGTGAAGCGTCCGGCTTCGGCTCAGGTCACGATCTCACGGTCCGTGAGTTCGAGCCCTGTCGGGCTCTGTGCTGACAGCTGGGAGCCTGGAGCTGCTTCGGATTCTGTCTCCCTCTCTTCCTGCCCCTCCCCTACTTGCACACTCTCGCTCTCGCTCTCTCTCGTTTTCTCTCTCAAAAATAAATATTTAAAAACAAAAAAAGTGTTTAAAAAAAAAAGAAAATGTGTAAATGCTCACGTCAAAATACGGGAACAACAGAAAAATCACCCTCTAAGACACACACCGAGCCTAACATTCAGACTAAGAATCAGTGAGTGACTCACACCTATATAGGCTCACCTGTTACATTGACCTTGACCTCAAGATGCCTTTCTGTGGACACAGGAAGGGAAGACCGCTTGGTAACTACTCCACTTTTCACAGTTTTGGGGACGACAGCAGATTCACTGCTAGGGTTACGGTGGCGGCGAGAAGGAGTAACATTAGTCTGTTTCTTAGTATCGCTGGGAGTGTGGAGAAAATCATGGACTAACAGCAGCCAGTCAAATATGAGAAACACGCGAAGGTTGTTGAGGACTACCGTAAAACAGGATGAGTCCTTCGTAGATCTGCAAGAAAACGACCCCAAAAATCAATCAATCAGTCAATCAATCAATCAATAAAGTAGGAAAGGAGAAATGTATTTTACTAACTTACAAGTGTAGTACTCAGCTTGGGAAGGTGTTTTTCCAGTATTTTTTACATTGACCGTTCTGAGTACAATAAACTCTGAACACCGGTTTAATAAAATATTCAGTGTGCGTTTTCGAAAGCTAATCATGTTTTTATGCCATAAGAAAGCAGGATGGTGTGATCCAGCAGTTCTCAACGAGGGGTGACTTTGTTCCCCAGGAGACTTTGGGCAACCAACGTCTAGAGACATCTGTGACTGTCACGACGCAGGGTGGGGGCGGGGGGGGGGGGGGGGTGGTGGTTTGCTATCGGCATCTAGTGGGCAGAGGCCAGGGCTGCTGCTAAATATCCCACAACAGGCAGGACGGCCCCACGACAAGGAAGTGTCCCAACCGAAAACGTCAATAGTGCCGAGGCTGAGAAATCCAGGTGGAGTAGAAAGAGCAGAGGCTTAAATCCAGTCACTTATCCTGGCTAAGTCGCCCACCTTCTCCGAGCCTGTTTCCTCACTTACAAAATGAGAAATATCAACACCGTAAAAGATAAAGCACCAGGCACATAACCGGTGTTCAGGAAATGGCAGCTGCCTTCCCTACAGGCTATTTCAAGAAGATCACTAAGGCACTCTTTGATGTCTCGGATCACTTCTTTATGAACACCAAATTTACATACTAGTACTAATTTCCCAGCTGGAACTAAAAAGAGAGCCCCGATCTTTCAGCCTGAGGAGGAGAACAAGTAAGATGACATTTGTATGTGGGTACAACCAATCCCATGCGCTCTGGAAGTGGAGTTCGGGGCGGGGATGGAGAAAAATTGGCTTTGTAGCCCCCATTACCCCAAGTTCTCTGTTTGAGCTGAAAACCCAAGGACGACCCCAGGCCTGGTCTCAAACCACAGTGTGGCCCTACCAGGATATTAGTAGGCAGAGATGGGTAAGACAGAAGGAAAGAGGGCTAGAGACACCTTTTTATGGTTTTCTGGGTTGAACTTTGTTCCGTGAGCTCAAAAGCGAGAGGGGCTCTAGCTACTACATGTGCCTGGTTTCCTGCCTTTAAAGGGGGCTTCTACTCAGGAAAAGCGGATTCTGAGATGCTTTTAAGGCTGGCTTCTCTAGTCTCTGGTTTCTCCTAAACCTGGCTCAATGCCTCCAGAAAAAGGGCACAGTGATGCATGGCTCCCTCATACAGACACAGCATTTTTCACAGAAACACTTTACTCTTTTGTAATAGAGAAAAAATGTTGCCCTCAGTAAAATTTTTCCATCCCATTTTGAACACAGATCGTCAGAGCTATGCACTAACTGGAAAGCCAAAGTATGTCTGATCCCTTTTCTGGAAAATATTTCAAGCCTTTAAACACTGTGAAGTGATTTATATTTGACACACAAAATCCCAACAGAAGAGCAATTCTTCTTGAGACACAGAAAGCGTTCAAAAGTTCCAATCCAGAGAACATGTTAACCCCCTCACTCACAATGGTATTTCTGTTCACAAGCTCCAAGGTAAGACTTTACTATGTGACCAAGAAATTATACACCTTCAGTATATAAACAGAGTAAGATTTCAAGGCTCCTCGTGTATTAAAAACATGATTGCTGAGACAAGGAGCTGACAGATTAGGCAGTCAGATCAATAATAACAGAGCAAATTCAAAAAGAAACTGTTTCTGCAGAAGACCCAAATATATGGAAACCTCCTGCTCAAATAAACCTCTTCAAACAAAAGAACCGCCAGGTTCACAGCCAGGTTAGCCTCTGAGACTGCAGGCAGCCAGCTGGATCAGTAGACACACACAGTGGCCGCACCCAGGGACTGTCAGAAGGGACACGGACGCTGAGATCAGAGGCACTGGTGTGAGTCCTGACCACTTCACTCAGTCACTGTGTAACCTCGGAGAGGTGCTTGATGCTCTCCTAACCTCTATTGCTGCATCTGTAAAATGGGGCAGGAGTCACCCGCTTCCCAGACTTGCCAGGAGAATTTAAGTAAAGGCAGGGAGAGTGCCTGGCTTACGGGAAGGCTCAGTAAGGGACAACGAGCACTCCTATTTCTAAGCATCCAAAAGATTCACGCAAAGGTTTGACTGTCTCCTTTGCTAGACTTTCTAGAGGTACATGGAGAGTGACCATGAACTCTCCCTAAAAGAAAGCTCAACCTGGGAACTCACTGCACATTGAAATGTCAGGCACATTCAAGCATATCAATATAAACATTGACAACGTGTGTGTGTGTGTGTGTGTGTGTGTGTGTGTGTGTGTTTCCCAGCCTTTTACTTACTGGTTTCTATTTACAACACACCTGATGACATCAAGCACTAATAGAATAAAACTGACATTGCTTCCAAAGGTCTCCTTTTGGATTTGCATTGGATGATTTTTTTTTTTTTTTTTTTGAGAGAGAGAGAAAGAGACAGAGCGCGAGTGGGGCTGAGGCAGAGAGAGAGAGGGAGGGAGGGAGGGAGACATCGAATCCAAAGCAGGCTCCAGGCTGTGAACTGTCAGCACAGAGCCCGACGCAGGGCTCGAAGTCATGAACCGTGAGATCATGGCCTGAGCTGAAGTCGGACACTTAACCAACTGAGCCACCCAGGCACCCCTACATCGGACGATTTTAGGTCAAACCTAATTTTTCAGTTTCTGGGTCTATCCCCACTTAGTCATAAAATTTTACAGTAGGTCATAAAATAACACGGCTACATCAGTAATAATACTAAGAGCTGCCAACTGTGTGCAGCGTGCCAGGATTGTCCTTAGTTCCCGCCTCTGCCCTGCGAGGTGGGTATGGCCACCCTTTTCTATCTTATAGACAGTTGCAGCTTAAAGTGGTTGAACTTGTCCAAGGACACACAGCTAGAAGGTGGTAGATCAAGGTCTTAAGTCCGGAGCTGTACAATTCCAAAACATGTACTCATTCCACACACACCACTGCCTAGCATAATACCAGGAAGAGAAACATCATCTACTTCAAAGAGGCTAAAGTCCTTTTAAGTGGAGAAGTGAGTTAGCGACACTCGCACAGATCAATTAATAATGCAAGTCAAAACCACCTATCTTTCTATAATGTCTATGGACCAGAAGTCTTTTACCCCCTTAACCAAGCGTAATATCTTCTTTCCTCAATTCACTTTACCCATTAAAACAGTCTACAGCTTACAAGGAGGTTGATTTAAAGACTCTGGTTTAATTCTAAACTTTTTTTTTTTTTTTTTTTTTAAGGCAACAGAGACATCTTTTGGCCAATAAATGAAACTGCAAGGTTATAGGATTAGTAAATTAATCTGTGAGCTGCACTGGGGAGCCATTATCTACCTTGCCCGTGATTCCTCAGTCCTTTGATGCTCTAAAGCTGACACAAGTCTTGGCCCACTGCCCACAAAAGGGAATTTCTCGATAAAGAAAAGGCAGGGTCAGGGTCTGGATCCACTACCTGAAATGTAGTTCGATCTGAATGGATCCCTGGGCAGTGCTGCTGTTCCTGGAAGGCTGAAAAATACAGCTGAATACATTTGTCATGCCGGGACTGGCCTTCTGCCCAGCATAGCGGGTGTCAAAAGCCATCATGGAATGGGAAACCAAGTTAATGGACTTGGTTTGGTTGGAGAAGCTTTCATAGAGCAGTTTACATTTCTTGAAGTCAAATCTAAAAGGGAAAAAGCAGACAAGATGTTACACTCTTCCAGTTTACAAAATTACCTAAGTTCAAGACAACAGAACAAAAGCCTAAGTATACCTGAGTTCAGTGAAGGAGAGAAACTTTCACTGATTTTGTTAACAGACTCCTCAAAACAGATGTAGTGTCGTTGTGCCCTGTCTCTTACTTTCCATTTCCAGGAAGATGACCTTGTCCACAGGGACTCCGTGAGGAAGAACACCACCTAGTATACTCTGGGTGCATTAACGTTCTTGTTTCTGACCCTAAGTCTGAGAAGGCTGTATATGTGTAACAATCCCCAAAGGACGTCAAGGGTCCCTTGAAACCATCCCCTGTCAACTCCTAGCCTGCCTGTGGGATTCTCTCTCCACAGTCTGCCGAATTTTTATATAACCACTACAGCTTCCTGGAAACAACCAGAACAAATAATACTCTTCATACAGAGAAATCATGCAACTGGTCCACCAAGAGGAAGTGCATTTGGGACCATCTTTTTTTTTTTTTTTTCTTTTCAGTAACAGAGAAAGCTGCAATAATGCAATTCATAATTTATTCAGTACCGTCATGACATTCTGTGCAGAATTACTTCATTTTGTAAAAAACTAAGGATGTAGCCAGCCATCAGAAAAGAACGGCTAGCTCACAAGACAATCTGGGACCCAAGCCTTGGTTATACCATGTTTCGTTCAACTGAGTCAGATACAGGCCAGGATGGGTTCTCAAGGAAAGACAAAGGAAAAAAAAAGTGTTTCAGTAGGGAAATTTCTAGCTTTGAAGTCCTGTTTTCAAATACTGAACCACTTTTCCAGCCATATGATCTTACGCTAGATAAAAATTCCATCTGGAAAATAGAAGATCTGCCCAACCTCAAATGGTTGTCAAGAGATCAAAATGAAAAGTTTATCAAGTGTGAAAATACAACTCAGTCTTAAAGGCTCTACACCAGTAACCATAAATTCTTGGTCTGCCCAGACCGCGCAAGTGAAACACTAAGAGAATTGCTAGGCAGAACACAGCCTCCTAAGGGCAGCCCAGTGGCTCTTCAGCTTCGGGATGCTTCCAAGTGAAAAGATGGGCCCAGTATTGTCAAAGCTTTCAACTTCTCAAAAGAGGTTGAAATCCAGACTTTTTACGTGAAGTCCCCCACTTCTGAAAGGTTGGCCAGCGAGGCAGCCATCAGTGCTGCTCGCCAAAGAGCTCTGGGTCTCCCCTATTCCCCTATGGCAGACACCACTTCTGAGTCCTCTGCACTTTGTGGGACCACGTTCTAACCCATGAGCTCTGCAGAGCACTCGACTGCAGTTCAAAGCCACTCTGGGCTCTTGTTTTTCTCATTGGCACAACAAGATGCCGGCTGCTCTGTCGGCCACGGTGACTGCAGGAGCAGAGCAGCAGGAGGGCCACAATGGACACACAGCATCAGGAGAAAAACGACTTCGCTTTTCTAAGTCACTAGTATGTCCACATGTCTGTCACGTGGTAGACTTGTGGTAGTTTTTACCCCCTGTGGTAGTTTTTATTGATTATTATTAAGCTATTGATAACATACCATGGCAGCAAGATTATATTAGGAATATACCATAATACAACTTTCTCCATCGAAGCCTTACACCTTACAATTCCCTAGGCTATCTGGAATGTTCCCCTCCCTCACCCCTCCCTGCAACTCAGCTACAACTGAGATGGCTTTTCTGTCCCTCCCAGTACACATACAAATACCACACTATGTTAAAGGTATATTCTACAAACATCATGAGTGACATTACTGAGCTTTCTGGAACTGTGGTTCTACAGTTAAATACTTTTAAAGCACAGTAGATTTGGGAAATAGGGTGGATGGGAGGTACAAGCTTCCAGTTATGGAATGAAGAAGTCACGGGGATCGGAAGGAAGTACGGCACAGGGAATACAGTCACGGTATTGTAATAATGTCGTGTGGGTGACAGGCGGTGGCTACACCTGTGGTGAGCACAGCATAACTTGCAGAGAAGCTGAATCCCTATGCCGTAGACCTGGAACTCAGGGAACACAGTATGTCAACCATACAATATTTTTAAACACTACTGACATTAAAACGAAACAACAAAATCAGTAGATCCTCAGGAAACCAAAGGCTAGCACTATTTCTGAAGCTCTTTCAAACTTATCAGTTTCAGTACCAGGTGTGGGCCTGTCTTTGCTAATAAAGCAACGAAGTTAAACTTTTAAAAAGCACCGCGCACCACCTCTGGCCACTCGGCTCTGTGCTAAAGCGAAACAGGTGTACTGTTTGTAACGCCGTTACTGTGATGTCAGTCACTGGTAGCAGAATGGTACCATTAAAGCCATACCTGGCTAAGGACCCGGCACTTTCTTTTCCTTTCGGATCTTTCAGCTCCAGACTTACATTCACCATATCGATGAGGAAACACATGCACGTGTACACTTCTCCACTGAGAACAGTCTGCAAGAGGAAAACGCCAATCTGAAAAGGGGGTTAATACGTCAAGACATTCATTTGCTTCTTGCCCCATCTCTTCTCTGCAGGTGAGCTGGAGGTGGCCATCGGCTGAGGCTGCCAAAGTTAAGAGTTATGGGACGGCGCGAGGTCTCACTCACGTGAATTCTTGGGTCTTGTAAATCGTAAGGCCGCATAAATTCCTCTATGGGCTCACCGAGGTTGTTCTCCAATAAACCACGGATCAGCTTGTATTTGTACAAATCCAGGGAGCAGTGGACTGAGGAGAGGTTGCCGTGGATAGATATGTCTGGCACAGTGTGACTTATTTCTCTAAGAAAAGAAAAAAGGTCACTTTGGCAAACAAACCACTAACTTAACACGGACAAAGCTCACCCCCAAATATAAGAGCTAAAGTGTACCCACCTACATTATCAACCAGTTAATTTCTAACTTCCAATAATAAAAATTTCATGTGGCTTCAAATAAAGCAAGTTAGCACAACTGAGTATCATGCTTGGCAACAAAAAGCCCCTTTTCTCCCAAAATATGCATTTCAAAAGTCCCCAAATCTTCCATGAGTTAGCTAAGTACTCTATTAAATATGGAAAAATCGCATGAGACTCAGAAAGAGTTTAAACATTTCAGTTGGGAAGGTAATAAAGAAATGGCAAGTTCTTTTTTTTTTTTTTTTTTTTTTAAGAAGCGGCAAGCTCTGTAATCAACTCTTCAGGTTTCATGATAACTAAAGGCAGAAACCAGTGTTTCACAATGAACCCAGATGGGACATCAGGACGAAATCTGGATCCATCACTTGTCTCTACTGAGATGGGCAGGAGTACAGCTGGGATGCCCGGGTCAGGGGCTGGTACAGCTCAGGCCAACCCCGAACAGCTTTTTCCCTGCCCTCCCAACCTGCCCATGGTGCAGTGGGCATCATGGACCCTGCAGAGTCCACCACGTTCTGAGTACATAGAGGACCAGAATTGAAAGTAGAAGAGGAAAATAAAAAACTACTTTGTCTGCAGAGGAAAACCTACGTATGTTAAAGACCAGTGATGCAATCCACAAAGAAAAGCTGGAAAGGCTCCCCAGTGCGCCCGCCCCCCCCCCCCCCACCGGATTCCTGTTTCTGTGGTGCAAGCAGCTGCTAGGATATCTCATATTGAGTTGTCACCTTCTATTGGGACTAACAGTACAACCCTCTGCACATAAACGCTGATGGAAGTGGGTGAAGTTTACATAATCCGAGTAACAGAGCACATTTTTTTTGGAAAGCATCGCTCGAAAAGAAAACGAGGTGTTCGATTTCTAGATAAGGAAGCTCCTCGTAAGACTGCTAAGCCAGTAAAACCAAAGAGAGCCCCGCCAACCATAACTGAGCGCCAGCCAGGGAGCACTTGAATAACAAATACGAATGAAATGTAAAAATCCCAGAGAGAGCAGCTGACCTGTATCATTAATCCAGAGAGAAACAAAAAAAGTGACATCAAATGACTCACCCAAACCCGAGAACCGTGAAGGGAGCGGCCAAAGAGGGATTAAAATCACACTCGCCGCAAGTAACGAGACTGCTTTTCAAAACGCTACACGAGAACCTCTTCCATTACTTTACAGCCTCATCTCTGCCTGTGGTTGAAACACAAGCATTGCTGCTTTCTCCACAATCAATGCCCCAAACGGACACGCATCACGTGCTGTGCGCAGCAGCCCCAGGCTGCGCACGTGGCCCGGGTCCCCAGCAGGGGACCTGGTTCACAGACACCCGAGAGTCAGGCTCTGGAGGTCTCAGGTGGAGTGTGGGAACATTTATTTCCAAGATGCTTCCCAGACGCTCCCGCGGAAGTAATGGCAACTGAAGCAATGCTCTCAACTGCAGACATGAGCATCCTGTGTTTGAGGCCAATTAAAAGGTAAATTACAGTCAGTGCTTTAGCCTTTCTGGAGTCCTTTCAAATTGCTTACTGGAGTGAAATGGGCAGAACTGCATCTCCACTGTCATTCTGATTAAATGGAGCTCCAGGGTAAGTAGCAACAAAGGTCCAGAATCTACTGTGCTTGGGACATATAACCCAGATGTCACCACTTCCCAAATACCTTCTCTGCCATCACTACCTCCCTACCTCTGCCAAAATCCACGTTACATCTGTGCCCCTTCGCCTTTGTTTCCAAGGCCAGGGGGCAATCCCGTAACACAATTTAGAACACTGAATCAAACACTAAGTTAGAGTCACCTATGTGCCTTCTATCCCTGTATCAACAGAACGTAAACTCCGTAACGACAGAAGGTTTTTCTTTGCGTTAGCGTAGGCCTCATGTCTAGAACACAGCAGTGACTCAATAACCATCTGTTACACAGAAGAAATAAGTAAATACCTATTCTCTTCCGGACTTACCTTCACGGCGCTGACTTCCAAGTTACTAAGACTTTACCTAGGACAGACAGTTACTCAGATGTAAACCACTCACTTGTCCAAATTCCTTTCCACCTGCAATTTCAGCCTACAAGGCTCAGTGAGGAGACTCCCTCCCGTCTGCCGCACAAAATAGGAAGGGAAGATCAGATCTCCACTGCTGTCGTCTGAGGCCTTAGAATACTCTCGTGGACGTCTCTCTGCGGCAAAGATGTCCATGTCTTGCAGATCCACGACAATGCAATCCAGCAGGCAGACGTGGTCTTCTACGTGGACCCAAGGGAAGAGAGAGAATGAAGAAAACAACACCCAAAAGGACTGGCCCTGAATAAAAACTAAAAAGCTAAAGGAAGTTCACTCTGTCTTTAGATGACAGAATCTAAAATGTTCAGAACTGCCAGCTTCAAAAAACTGAGCGTCCGGAGGTCTTCACCTGGCACCAAGACCTCCCCATGCGACACTCCGTGTGCTAGATACTTCCTGTCTGCTCCTCCCCTTCCGCATCACGTGCATATTGTGCCACATCCCTTCAGCGTCTCGCTACTGTCCCGAGACACTAGCTGAGCTCAAAGGGTTTATGACTGAAATGATTTGACAGCCATCCCTCCCAAGGACATCCTACAGGGGTGGGGTCTCATGTAGAGACAGTGTCACCCAAAAGGCTTACAAAATTGTCCAGCAGCAGAATTCTTTTCTCAAACAAGTATGTAACCACTTCCGCTACCAGTGATCTAATCCAAATCACCGTCGTTCTCGCCTGGCCCACCAGAAACTCCCCTCCAGTACACCTACACCATTCCCCTTCTGGCCTTCACAAAACCACTCTGCCCACAAAATACCTGAGTAATCCTTAAAAAAATAAACGAGACCGTAACATTCTGTTCTTTCTACGCTTTAATGACTACGTCGAATCCAAAGTTGTTTCTGCAAAACTCCCCCCTAAATCCCTATAAAACCCTGCATGAGCCCACTGCCTACTTTTCCAACCTCATCTCAAGCCATTCTCCACCCTGCTCCTGAAGCCTCAGGCTCACTGGCCTTTGCCTCCCCCAAGACTGCTAAGCCCCTTGCTATCTGAACGGCATCACCCTCCCCTCTCGATCTCGACTGGGTCCTCTCGGTTCTTCCCTCCTGCACCATTCCGTCTTTCCCATAACATCTTACTCTGTCAACACTTAGATGCTTGCTTAGTGCCTTTCTCATCTCCTACGCATGGTGGCAGGAACCGTGTCCAACAGAACAAAATTATAACATCAGCATTCAGCCCACACTAAACATATCAGTTCTTGATTTTTTACTATTTTGATAACTATGGGAAAGAGAGAAAAGTGGAACTGATCAGGTAGAAGGGGGAAGGGAAAGGAACAGAGGGCTTCAGAGGTCCCCTAGGGTCATCACGGAATCCTAAGGATACACAGAAGCAGCTCGAAAACCACTACTTTAATCCCATCTTCATCATAAAGAAATTCTAGAAACAGCAAATCAGGAGGAGAAATACTGTTCGGAGAGAGATCTTACCAACCACCTCGAAAGCATCCCGAATCACTTCTTAGAGGCACTCAAGCTGGCCCTCCTCCTAACCACCACTGTCCTCACAGCAACACCAGCTGGTCACAAGTGCTGAGCCGCACTGCGCATGTGCCCCCTCCACGCTCTACACACATCACGGGGAGAAAGCGGCAGACCGTATCACGTGGGTTAAGGATTCGGGCTCTGGAGTCAGACAGCCTAAGTTCACAGTCCAATTCCACTATCCACACAACCGAGGCCAAGCTAAGCTACTCAATCTCTCTAAGTCTTTTGCTCCCTCACATGTAAAATGAGGATAAAAACGAAACTCCACAGGGGTGCTATGGGGGTGAAATGCAACGATCTACGAAAGAATGTGCCGTGCGATCTGGCACACACTAAGTGTTCAACAGCCAGCACTGGGATGAAGACTGTGATAACCTCGTTTCTTTAATCACCAACGCAACCATAAACCACCTTCCTGTCGCCTCTAGGACCACAGGGGACTACAGGGAGCAGTACCTAGCACGGTCAGTCCTTGCATGTAACAAAAGACACGCAACAGCCTCGTCAGCTAGCGTCCCACATTCTCTCAAAGCCCAATCACGCTGAACTGGCTTTGTGGGAGTCACATTCGGTTTCCCTCTCTGACTCCTTAGAGCACCACCTCACTTATCCTATCCATCGCCCACCCAGAATACATCCAAAAACCGAATGGGGCACCTGGCTGTCTCAGTCAGAGGAACATATGACTCTTGATCTGGGGGTCATGAGTTCAAGCCCCATGTTGGGTGTAGAGATGGCTTAAATTAGAGAATAAAAATTAAGGGTGCCTGGGTGGCTCAGCTGGTTAAGCATCCAACTCTCCATTTCAGCTCAGGTGACGATCTCACAGTTTGTGGGATCGAGTCGCGCATCAGGCTTTGCACCGACAGCGCAGAGCCTGCTTGGGATTCTCTCTCTCTGCCCCTTCCCTGTGCTTGCTCTCTTGCTCTCTCTCAAAAGAAATAAACTTAAAATACATACATACATATATACATAAATAAAATTTTTAAAAACTTAAAAATAAATAAAAAAATAAAAAAACCAAAGGCCAAACTATATCAAAATAAAAAGTTCTGCACTGGAAAGGAAACAATCAACAAAACCAAAAGGCAGCCTCCTGGATGGGAGAAGATATTTGCAAATGACATATCCAATAAAGGGTTAGTATCCAAAATATATAAAGAACTTCTACTGGGGCGCCTGGGTGGCGCAGTCGGTTAAGCGTCTGACTTCAGCCAGGTCACGATCTCACGGTCCGTGAGTTCGAGCCCCGCGTCAGGCTCTGGGCTGATGGCTCGGAGCCTGGAGCCTGTTTCCGATTCTGTGTCTCCCTCTCTCTCTGCCCCTCCCCCGTTCATGCTCTGTCTCTCTCTGTCCCAAAAATAAATAAAAAACGTTGAAAAAAAATTTTTGAAAAAAAAAAAAAAAAGAACTTCTACAAATCAACAGCCACAAAACCCAAATAACCCAATTAAAAAATGGGCAAAGATTTCTCCAAACAAGACATGCACATGGCCAACAGACACATGAAAAGATGTTCAATACCATTCATCATCAGGGAAATGCAAATCAGAACCACGATGAGATATCGCCTCACACCTGTCAGAATGGCTAAACTAAAAAACACAAACAACAGGTGTTGGCGAGGATGTGGAGAAAGGGGAGCCCTCAAGCTTGGTAGAATACAAACTGGTGCAGCCACTGTAGAAGACAGTACGGAGGTCTCTCAAAAAGTTAAAAATAAAACTACCCCACGGTCCAGTAATCCTGCTACTGGGTATTTACCCAAAAAAACACAAAGACACTAATTCAAAGGGATATAGGCACCCCGAGTTTTATAGCAGCATTATTTACAATAGCCTAGTTATGGAAATAGCCCAAGAATCCACCAACTGATGAATGGCTAAAGAGGTGGTCTATAAACAATGGAATATTATTCGGCCATAAAAAAAAGATTGAAATCTTGCCATTTGTGACAACATGGATGGAGGTACAGAGTATTGGCTAACCTAAGTAAAGTAAGTCAGCCAGAGAAAGACAAATACCATAGATTTCACTCCTATGTGGAATTTAAGAGACAAACAAGCAAAGGAAAAAAGAAAAAGAAAGAGAGAGAGGGAGGGACAAGATAAGAAACAGACTCAACTACAGAGAACAAACCGATGGTTACCAGAGGGGAGGTGGTGGGGGGATGAGTGAAAGAGGTGATGAGGATTAAGGAGGGCACTTGTGATGAGCACAGGGCCACGCACGGAAATGCTGACTCACTATACCATACACCTGAAAGTAATAGAAGCCTGTTAACTATACTGGAATTAAAATGGGAAAAAAAAATTAAATTAAATTAAATTTTTAATAAAAACCAAAAGGCCAAAACCAGGCTCTCCTCTGGAATGACTAATTCTTTTGTTTTTTTTAATGTTTTTTTTATTTTTGAGACAGAGAGAGACAGAGCGTGAGCACGGGAGGGGCAGTGAGAGAGCGAGACACAGAATCCAAAGGAGGCTCCAGGCTCTGAGCTGTCAGGACAGAGCCTGATGTGGGGCTCGAACTCACAAACCGTGAGATCACGACCTGAGCCGAAGTCGGACGCTTAACCAACTGAGCCACCCAGGCGCCCCTGGAATGACTAACTTTTAAAATCTAGAGAACACCAATAACTGGATGGCTCATGTCTTTGCAAAATTGTTGCTTATAGTATCTGTTGTTACCTAATTCACACTAATATTTTTTAAGAGTTCTCTGGGGGTTTTTTAGAATTAAACAGAATAATATTTACGTAGGAAAAGGATAAAGTCCAGACAGTGACTTGCAAGGATGTGTCTAAGGAATCGTTCCAGCTATACTATCATCTTCTTGTGTCAACTACCCTGACCTAGAAGAAAAAGTCCTGAGAGGCCATCTAAATCCCTTTATTCACACTGTGTCTTGCTGACTGAACTGTACTGTAGAAGTCACCCCAGGGCTAAAATCTGCATCCTAAGATTCTTAAGCTTTCTAAAGCAAAAGCAAAATCAGAGTATCACAAAAGACCCGCGATCTCTGATGCACACACCCCCCACCCCCCCACCCCCCAGGTACCTGCCACAGTCCCGTGAATTCCCCACCTTTCTCCTCTCTTACCAGGACTACCAGGAACCCGGCCGGTGGAGGGTGTGGCTTGCTGTCCTTGCTGCTTGGCCGAGGTACTCGGCACAGACTCATTCCTCAGGCTGCCTGCACTCACTCCAGCAGGAGGCATCATAAACAGCCCCTCGGAATGGGTTCCCTTCGGGTCCTCTGCACTCGTCGTTTTCCTCAAACTGTGTTTGGGGGTACCCGTTGGGGAAGCTGAAGGCACAGACTCCTGGGAAGAAACAAAATAAAACTAGAAGACAGGAACAGGGGTGACTATTTATCTTTACTCTCCTGGAAGTCCTATTCCAGCCGCTGGGCTCTTCAAAGACTCTATGACACCTGACACTTTCCAAGCACCCTCCAGCTTCCAGAAACGAAAGGAGTAAGAGGCTCATGGCATTCCCTGCCACACGTAATTCTTTGCAGAGGTGTTACTTATAATTCAATACCTGTTGAAAACTATAGCAATCTTGCAGGAATGTATTATCTTTTGGCTTAAGATGCTAACTGTTGGTGGTTTAGCCTTAGGTCAAACACAGCACAGAGAAAGCAGACCTCTCAGCCATATATGTTGTTGCTTCGCTGGAGGGGAGGAGCTCTTTATCCTAAGAACATGTATCTAACAGCAATGTGGTTCCAATGGAATGAAGCCATGGGAGTGTCTGGACTTTCTAGAAGTCGCTCCTTCTAGGTTTACATCTCTCATCCCTTTGAGTAACTGTGCAAATGAGAACAAAATGGAGAACATAGGAGGTTGGCCATTCCTATTATGTTTCTGTTCGAGGGCATAAAAATCAAGGACAAACACAGAGTAACATAAATTCTGTAATTCTATTGAAAACACTACATACTTTTTTTTACACACTGAGTACCTTCAGTTCATTGCTAACTGGAGAAATCTTCACCAGATGATTCAATAACTGACTTTTAAGCTTTCCCCCAAGCCACCGCGCTACCTATCTGCAGGGCTTCCGATTCATTCACCCCTTCTCACAAGCGAGCTGCAGGGAGGGCAAGAATGGGTTTGCTAGTACTGCCTTATATGTTTATTCCTCTCAGCATTGAAAAGGGGATGATAATACTGTTCTCCTTCCCAGTTATCTTGAGTAGTAATTACAAGTAACAGTGGAAAAAAACAAACAAAGAAAAAACAGTTCTTAACTTTCTGCAATTTTTTTTTGAAGGCAAATTACTAAGCAAATGCTCTTATTTAAATATTTCGACATTAAGGGGCGCCTGGGTGGCTCGGTCAGTTGAGCGTCCAACTTTGGCTCAGGTCATGATCTCGTGGTTCACGGGTTTGAGCCCCACGTTGGGCTCTGTGCTGGCAGCTCAGAGCCTGGAGCCTGCTTTGGATTCTGTGTCTCCTTCTCTCTCTGCCCCTCCCCTGCTCGTACTCTGTCTCTCTCTCTCTCTCAAAAATAAATAAGACATTAAAAAAATTTAAAAAAATATTTTGACATTAAAAACCTTCCCTGTTGCTTAGTTTACTTAAACTCTAGGACAGTCGTTGCTCTTTCATTAGATTTATCTCTACACAGTCTATATAGTTTAAATAAATCAATGGCTTGAGGAGCTTAACTGAAAGCTTCTGAAAGGCTAACTTAGAAATTATGGTTTAAGCACAAGCTGTGGTTGAGGAAAATGAGGAAAAGCATACATAAAAAATCCAAGCCTGCATTCATGAAGACATGGATTTGTGTAAAACAATTTCAAACGCACCAAAGTCGTGGAACTCAAAGGCAAATAACCCTTCCGCGAGCTCCGGTTTCAGGATTATTTCCTGTTCTTTAACCACCAGAACACATACTAGACAAACCTCACCCGTGCAAATACACTAAAGGGAAAATGGAAACGCAACGTGATTTCTGATGAAGAAAGTAATTCTTCGCTTCATCTAGGCCTCGATCAATTGAGCCTGTGGAGAGGTAAAGATCCACAGAGGTATTGATCTGATTACAAACACTTTACCCAGTGACACACTCCAAGCAGCCCTTATGGAATTCTACAGATCACTGGCATGTAACAAGGTAAAGCTTCTCTAGGATTTAAGGAAATAAGATCATCAAGAAATTACTACCTAGGGGGGGAAAAAAAAAGAAAGAAATTTCTTTTATTGGTCCTTAAGAAGGCCTTCTCTACACAGGGGGAAAGTGATTCGGGAAAGGGACAAAAAACTGATAATCAGGCTTTCCCAAATAATGAGGTGCTTTAAAAAGTGAATTTTTGGAAGTTTTCTGCTCCGAGCATATGAATGTGGATTGACTGCTGAATCCCATAAGGTTTTTCAGAATAAACAGTAAGCAAAAGAGTAGATTAATACCTTGAAGAAAAAGCGATCCTTGTATGCACTGCCACTTAAAATCAAATCCTCAAAAACAAATACAGGACAAGTTTTTCATTAAAATGCTATAAACTGTGTGCTGTTATTTGCCTTACTTAACAAGAGAGACTCACGTGCAACAATTTCTTCAAATGTTTTGGCAATTCTTTAGGAGCTAACTGCCGAGTTAGCTCACGAGCCCGTACGTAGATATAACCGATGTAGAACATCGGTCCTTTATCTTTGCAGGAAGGGTAGAGAAACAAAAATGGTATTATTGAACCTGATCACCCATTCTGGTTCCAGCTGATCCCTTCCTAAAAAACTAAGTCCTCAAAAAAAAGACTTCCCACAAACAAATACATACTGAAGAACTTAACTATCGGCTCAGAAGACCGCCCCCAAGGAGGGATTCGGCTCTCCCTCGGCAGGGATGACAGCAGAGCTGGAGCAAGGTGTTGGAACAAAGTGTCCCAAGGTGACAGTGGGGACAAACTTCACGTGCAAACAAAAGTTCTGATACGTTTGTTCATTATCTAGTCACGTTAACTATAAATACCGCACATCCACGGCAAGCGAGTGAGAAATTTTAGAAACAGTTACCCATCTTTCTTTTTACAAATGGATCTTTTATGTTAAGACTCTGGTCAGTGAACAGCAAAATGCTTATCTCTTGACTGTGGAAACAGACTTTCTTCCTTAAGACCAAGGTTACTAGTTCTCTTCTACTAAGCCTGCCATGAAAGACCGCAGGCTAATTTCACTTTTGTGCTCTTAAAAAACGTACCCAAGTGAAAGTCTACTTCTCCCAATCAAAGCAGCCTCTGGCAGGAAGGCGCATCATCCCAACAGGAGGGGCTTCCTTCCTACAGCGAGGTGAGCGAGCAAGTTCTCAATCATCAGCTCTGGCTCAAGGCTGGTCTCCGAAGCTACAAGATACACCTGGTGGCACTGTGCCCTCCAATGCTGGACGCTGTCGTTCTGGCACCACCCTCTGCTCTGATCACTGAATCCGGTTTCTCTGAGCGACTGCAAGTGAGGGGACATCTGGAAGACCGGACCCTTTGTCCAAACACCTTCCCTCTGGTCTGAACACGCACTTATGGCTGCTATGTTCTCGCTGGCGGTCTGCACCCTTCCTGCTCTACCCACTCCCTCTCTCTGCATCAAACATTTTCAGCTCAGCATGTGTAGGTCAGTAAGAGTGAGTAAATGGAGGTGACTGGGTGGTTCAGTCAGTTAAGGGTCCAACTCTTAGTTTCGACTCAGGTCATGATCTCACGGTTTCGTGGGTTCAAGCCCGATGTCGGGCTCTGCGCTGACAGTGCACAGTCTGCTTGGGATTCTCTCTCCCTCTTTCTCTGCCCCTCCCCAACTTGCACAGTCTCTATCAGAACAAATAAATAAACTTTAAAAAATTGTTTAAAAAAAGAATAAATGGATGGGAAGTAAAACAAATGAAAGAAAACATGGAGACAGTAACTTGAAAATAGTAACATTATTTGCATTTAGGCATCACCAACAAATAAAGTCTCTGGTTGCCTTCCAAACAGAGCTGAGGTCCTTGGCGAAGTCCTGGTAAGAACTAGCACCCTAATCACACTTTTTCATTTTCTTTTCTTTCTATACCTAGAGAGGCAAACAGTAACTGCTCATATTTATATCTTTTCTGTAATAATCATCGGATTTCTTCCGTCTAAATTATTCTAATGAATTGTGTCACACCCTTTAGAAAATTCAAAAGAGCTACGGCTCTGCAGGAAAGGGCCAAGAGGACACATCCTCCTCCAGTTTACCCTCCCCACAGAGATGTGACCGGAAGGTCTGTGAAGGTGATCAGTTTAAAGCAATGGCATAGAGAAGGCAGCCATAGCAAGTCTGAGGCCCACACTGTACTTCTGACTAGCTATATTATCCAAAATAAATGACCTTAATCTTGAAAAAGGGGGTTAATAAAACTAGATACCCCTTAGGTTGCTAAGGAGAAAAAAATAGACAAATACATAAAGAGCTTAGCACTGGGTGATGTGTAAGAAGTATTCAAAATGAACATCGTTCCTGAGAAACGTAACAGAAACCCATGGGGGAGGGGAAGGAAAAAAAAAAAAAAAAAAAGAGGTTAGAGTGGGAGAGAGCCAAAGCATAAGAGACTGTTAAAAACTGAGAACAAACTGAGGGTTGATGGGGGGTGGGAGGGAGGGGAGGGTGGGTGATGGGTATTGAGGAAGGCACCTTTTGGGATGAGCACTGGGTGTTGTATGGAAACAAAATTGGACAGTAAATTTCATATATTAAAAAAATAAAAATAAATAAATAAATAAATAAAAAACAAAATGAACATCGGCTATTTATTGCTGTTACCGGCAATCGTAAGAGCTTATAATGAAATTTATGTATCTCCTCCTTCAAAGGCTCTCTCCCCATGTTATCAGCTGTTACACTAAAGATGGGCACAACTAGTTGGGAATTTCAGTAAGTGCTTCTCTGACAAGCGAAATGAATTTGTACTTAATAAGCAAATATACTGCAAAGCTGCCCTAGAAACCAGCAAGGTTTCATCAACACACACATCTAGAACAAGACCTTGTCCCCAGTTTGGGCAGCGTGAGTCTCCTCAACTGCAGAAATGGGCAGGAGGAGCTCATCAGACCACCTCCAGCACTAAGTCTGGGATTTACTGCATGTTCTCATTTTTGTCATTTATTCTCAATGAGTCCAAATTGTCCCAAACATAAAATGAAAACAACAACAATCTTTTATCCTGATTAACTCTAAACACTGTCATAAGAAATAAGTTAAGCGCTACCAAAGTAGTTTTAAACTGTAAAGTCATATACTGTACAAGCTTTTATTATGATGATATTCTTAAACAGCTTCCAATAAATCATGGGCCAAAACCCATCCTCTGAAAAAAGGCAGGTGGTGTGAAAAGTTATTTATAAGACCAGCCTGTTAAAAAAGCATTACAGAAATGGAAAATCGGTTCTGTTGATTTGTTTGCTAAAGTAAGTTACTGCATACAATTGGTAAAGGTTAGAATTTACACTATCTCTATTAAAAGGCTAACTGAAATATCAATAAAATGTCCCAAAAATTGTTCAAGCCACCTATACTACAAAAGTAACAGCAGTTATGAGTCATCTTATGACAACATATGAAACCTTCAAACACGAGTTGAACTAAAAAGGGAATGGATACTGATCACTCACCTTATCCTGCAAGGAAAAGGTCCCGGGAAAACCAGCAAAGAGAAACTTGTTCTTGACTTTCAGCTTCCCCAAATTTGCTACAATTAGATTATTTGATCTGGAACTTTCGGGGATAAGGAGAACAGGAGCACCCGCCTCAATATCCAGGAGAACCCGTGAACAGCGCTGGGCTTGATCTCTCACCTGAAAGAAGAAGGAAAATTGACTCAGAGGCTCAGTCAATGCCCTAATTTTACAATCAAATAGCCTCCGGTTCCCAAAACCTTCATGAATTCACAATTCTAAAACAACCGAAATCGCACAGAGCATATTATACGAGCACCATGGAGTTACACTAGCAATCAGTAACAAGGGAATGGAAAACTGGTAAGTATTTGGAAATAAGACTATGCACTTTTTAATGACTATGCACTTTTTAATAACCCAAGGTTAAAAGAAGAAATCACAAGGGAAATAGGAAAATATTTTGGCCTAACTGCCAAAATAAGGAAAGCATGTATATTAAAACTTGTGGGATGCAAATGTCCATCGACAGATGGATAAAGAAGATGTGGTATATATTCAATGGAATATTACTCAGTGATGAAAAAGAACGAAATCTTGACATTTGCAACAATGTGCATGGAGCTAGAGTGTATTATGCTAAGCAAAATAAGTCAGTCAGAGAAAGACAAATGTATGATTTCACTTGTATGTGGAATTTAAGAAACAAAACAGATGAACATAGGGGAAAGGAAGCAAAAGTAAGATAAAAACAGGGAGACAAACCATAAGAGACTCTTAAATACAGAGAACAAACTGCGGGTAGCTGGTGGGGTGTTGGGGAGGGGGATGGGCTAAATGGGTGATGGGCATTAAGGAGGGCACTTGTTGGGATGAGCACTGGCTGTTATATGTAAAAACAAAAAAAAAGAAAAAAGAAAACAGGTGAATAACAACAGCAAAAAAAAAATTTATGCAAAGGATTCGAGATCTACTTATTTCTTCTAATTTAAAATCTGTGATGTATTTTCCTTGATATACTTTCACTGGCCAATTAATTAATGTTCTGAAAATTATTTAGCAAAATAGCTCTTATTTTCATATCATTACATTTATCTTTTCAGTTATCTCTTGTAATTGTTTTAAACCAGACAACTTCTTAGAAGGTTTATTTAAAAATTTTAATTTTATATAATTTAAATTTATTTTTTAAATAAACTTTTTATCAAAATAAAACATACATGCAAAATGGTAAAAAAAAATGGTAGTATGCACTTAAAACAGTAGAGAAAAATGTATTAAATGCTTATTTTATTTTTTCTCTTTAATGTTTATTTATCTTTGAGAGAGAGAGAGCATGGGAGGGGCAGAGAGAAAGGGGGACAGAAGATCCGAAGTGGGCTCTGTGCTGACAGTGCAACCCTGATGCTGTATCAGGGTTCAAACTCATGACCTGTGAGATCATGACCTGAGCTGAAGTCAGACACTTAACAGACTGAGCCACCGAGGCACTTCTTAAATGTTTACTTTATTTACTCTTTTTTTATTAAAATATGTTTAATGTTTATTTCTTTTTGAGAGAGATGGAGAGAGTGCACGCGTGCATGCAAGTGGGGGAGGGGCAGAGAGAGGGAGACAAAGAATCCACAGCACAGAGCCCCATGCGGGGCTCAAACCCATGGTCTGTAAAATCATGACCTGAGCTGAAGTTGGACACTCAACCCACTGAGCCACCCAGGTGGCCCTTAAATGTTTATTTTATATAAAAGAATAAAGATTAAAATCAGTGATCAAAGCCTCTATTGTAAGAAGCTAGAAAAAGGAAAAGCAAAACGAAGCTAAGTAGAAGGAAGAAAATAATGTAAGGCAGAAATCAGTTATTTAGAAAAGAGAAAAATAATTTTAAAAATCAATTAAACACTGGGGCGCCTGGGTGGCTCCGTCGGTTGAGCATCCGACTTCAGCTCAGGTCACGATCTCACGGTCCGTGAGTTCGAGCCCCGTGTCGGGCTCTGGGCTGATGGCTCAGAGCCTGGAGCCTGCTTCCGATTCTGTGTCTCCCTCTCTCTCTGCCCCTCCCCCGTTCATGCTCTCTCTCTGTCTCAAAAATAAATAAACGTTAAAAAAAAAAAATTAAAAAAAAAATCAATTAAACACTTACACAACACAACACCCAACAGCCACAGAGTATACATTCTCCCCAAGTGCACAACATACTCGGCGAGGGTGTGGCTGGGCCAGAACACGGGCCTCTCGGTGGTAAGTTAACTATCTGAAAAGACTGATAAAAGTGAGAAACCTCTAGCTCTATTAATCAAGAAAAAAAGGAAGAAAACAAAACTCATCACTGTCAGGAAGGAGTGCGGGACATTGCTACAGAACTTACAAATACTAAAATGATAAGGGAACAGGGCACCTGGGTGGCTCAGTCCGTTAAGCATCGGACCGGCTCAGGCCATGATTCTAGGGTTTGTGAATTCAAGTACCGGGTCGGGCTCTCTGCTGCCAGCGCAGAACCTGCTTCGGATCCTGTCTCCCTCCTCTTTCTGCCCCTCCCCAGCTCACTCTCTCTCTTTTTCTCTCTCTCTCAAAAATAAATAAACATTTAAAAGAAAAAAAATCTTTGAAAGATAAGGGAACCTATGAACAGCTTCACGCCAACAAACTGACAATTTAGATGAAGTGGACAGATCAAGAAAACGGTAAAAGTATCCATAGACGGTAAGTAAATGAATGACGGTGGCTGTATTCCAACACAACTTTATGTATGCATGTGTTTATGTGTATATTCTCACAGGCCATAGTCTGCCAACCCCTGGAAAACTGAACACTGTTACCCTAAGATTAGACACAAGTCAGGGGTGTCTGCTCTTACCCCTTCTGTTTGACACTATACTGGAAGCCCTTGTCAGTGCCGTAGGGAAGAAAAAGAGTTGAAAGGCATACAGATTGAAAAGGACAAAGTAAAACTCTATTCACAGACAACATGACTATCTATGTAAAAAATCCTAAAGAATCTACAAAAAAGTAACTGGAACTGGTAAGTATATCTGGCAAAGTTGCAGAATGCAAGGTCAATGTATAAAAATCAATTGTATTTCTCTGTACAGTCAACAAAGAACTAGAAATTGACATTTTTAAAATATCACTTATAATAGCATCAGAAATATGAAATGTCTTTTAATAAAAGATACATAAGATCAGTACACTCAAAACTACAAACACTGCTAAGAGAAACTGAAGACCTAAATAAACAGAGAAACATGCCATACTGAAGAAACAAAAGACTCAACACTACGAAGATGTCAATTCTCTGAAAGCTGACCGACAGATTCAACACAATCCCCAACAAAATTTCAACAGGCTTTATTGTAGAAATTGACACGCTGTTTCTAAAATCCACATGAAAAAGCAAAGAATCTGGAATAGCCACAATTCTTTTCTAAACTTTTTTATTTTAAGGAATGGTTTCTATTTTAAAGTAGGCTCCAGACCCAATGTGGGGCTCGAACTCACAATCTGGGATCAAGAATCACGTGCTATACTGACTGAGCCAGCCAGGTGCCAAAACAATTATGAAGACAGTTCCTTATGATGTTAAACACATAGTTACATGAAGCAGCAATTCATCTTAGATATTTACTTAAGAGAAACATATGTTCACACAAAGATTTCAATGCAAATGTTCACGGCAGTTTTATTCAGAATAGCCAAAAACTGGAAACTACCGAAATGTCCACCAAGTGGGTGAATGGATGAACAAATTTTATTACAAAGAACAGAATACTACTCAGCAATAAAAAGAAATCACACTGCTGCTATTTGCAACAATACAGATGGATTTCAACCAGCATTATGCTAAGTGAGAAAAGCCAGATACAGTCAGCCATGCTAGAAGATTTCATTTATAGAAAATTCTAAAAAAAAAAAAAAAAAGGCAAAACTATTATAACAGAAAGCTGGCCAATGGTTGGCAAGATGCAGGGAGGGATCGGGGGACGCTAATATAATGAAATGTTTCTCATACATTGGTCAGGGAAAAGTATAGATTACAAAATAGAACAAGACAGTCTTAATTTTCCACTTATTCCTATTTTTATTGTTTTTCGTCACCTATGAGAAACACTACTTTTTAAAAAGAAAAATATAGCCCTCATAATATAAAAAGCTCTCCTTTCTTGGGTGTTAAGCACATAAACAAGTCAGGGGAATTTACAACGCAGTAAATACTGTCTTCCCTTTCTAACTGTACATGAATTGTTGGTACTGTCTATCAACCCATGACTACTGCCTGTTTGCTTTGTTTTTTAAGTAAATTATAAAATTACAAATTACTCGTCTTCACTGTAGCAAATGTAGACAGGAAAGCCAAATGAACAGAAGAAATCTGGTATCATCCATCACCTCACCTCCCGAGATAAATACTGGTACCATTCTGGCAGTTTAGTGGAGGAATTCAGAATGGGAATCCTGAGGCCTGACTACCTGAGCTGGAATCCCCACCCTGGCCACTTAGTAGTTTGGCAGCCTGGGGAACTGGTGAGGGCTCTGGGTCTCACTTCCCTTACCTACAAAATGGGAGGAATGGGCCCTCCCTTAAGAGCCATCTCGAGGATCAAATGACACCACACACCCAAGACACTCAAGCCCTTGTCGAGGGGCTATATACTACTCACACGGCAACCCCGTACCCTCTGAGTCCCGGTTTCTACACACACGTACACACGCAGCTATATTTTATAAAGTTCAATGTATTCAGGGGCAGGTTCAAAACGAATAAACTATTGCTCGCACACTGCACGGCACTTCCTTTGTTAACATGCCTTAATAGTCGCACATTATTTAGTGGGAAGAGCGGAACTGTGACACAGCCAGAGTTCCGGGCAAGCAGAGCTAAGAATTTCTGCTTCCTCGTGGATAAAACGGCAATAACACGCCTGCCCACCACTCCCTCACTGGCTATAATCCCAGCTAATTCTGTTTTTGTCTGGTTTGTCTCAGCTCACTAAAACAGAAGCTCCATTAGGGCAATGACCTTGTCTCTCTCGTTTTCCATTATGTTCCCGCTACCTGACATTGTACGACGCGACATCTGTCAATAAACATTCACTAAATAATTCAAACAACTGAACAAACAAGCTTGTCATAAGGACCAAATAGCATATAGGAAAGCACTCTGAGAACTCCAAAGCATCATTAATGTACTATTTAACAAATGGACAGCATGCTTATTTGTGGTATCTCCGTTTTCCTCCTATACCTGAGTCCAAAGAAGAATAGCAAGAAAAATAACTCGCCACCGGTGACACAGCTTCATAGTGGCGACACCCAGGTTCCAGACTGCTGTCCCAAGATTTCAGAATTGCAACACCCCATCTGAGCTCCACCAAAAATCTGCACTCCCGGTTGCTCAGTGAATACATTAGTTTAGAATAAAAGAAACAACATATAAAGCAGAAGACACAGGAAAACTACATCACACTCCTAGTGTAAAAAATAAAGGAAACAATTTATATTTGGCCCAAAAAAAGGTGTATGATGCTCTTAAAACTGCAAACATCAAGGTTAAAAAGAACTGTAAAGTTCTACTAGATCGTTATTTACATACACAGGAAAACACAGGAATAAAAGTCCAGCTACAGGGCCTCCTGGGTGGCTCAGTTGGTTAAGCAACCAACTCTTGATTTCGGCTCAGGTCGTGATCTCACAGTTCGTGGGTTTGAGCCCCGTGTTGGGCTCTGCACTGACAGCACAGAGCCTGCTTAGGATTCTGTCTCCACCTCTCTCTGCCCCTCTCCCCCTTGAAAATAAATAAATAAACTTAAAAAGAAAAAAAAAAAAAAAAAGAAAGAAAGAAAGAAAAGCAAGCTACAAGCCAAAGGTAGAGGACACTACCTGTCACCAGTACAATCAGGAGAAAGGAATTTAAATTTCCAATTAGCCTCAAGCTTAGTAGCAGGTCTTTAGCTCTCTCCATGAATCTAAGCAATGCCAAATCCTAAACCTAAGTAATTCAAACAATTAGGATTAAAGATCCTTGAGCAGATCAGTTTTCCTTCAGAGCCCACAACTGTTCAAGACAGACTCTCACGCCTTAAAGGTCTCCTGACCGACTGCTTGTCTTCCATATCTCGATATAACAAAAACTTCACTTACCTGTTTAATTCCTACTTATCCCAGAAGTGAAACCCAATGACACACTAACGTACAGTGTCATTTCCTAGCCCTACTGAGTCTTCACAATAACTCACTGCTGCTTAAACCACACAGGTGAAAGTAATCGTTGTAAGGGTACGTAATAGACAACGTTTATTAGAAGTATCATATTGAGAGCCACAAAAACGTTCATGGCTTTGACCAAACAATATCACTTACAGGATTCAATACTGTAAAAATACTTCAAAAAATGAAGAAAAAATATGCGCACAAAGCTGTTCACAGAACCATAACTCATAAAGAATGAAACACTGGCAACAATTTAAATGTTAAAAAACAGGGACACGGTTAAGTAAACTGACTTGATGGGTCATACAGTTATTAAATAGGACTGCTATGAAAAATGCAAAGCAAAATGGAAACAGATTATGAAAAAGGTTAACATGCTGGCTTCCAAAAGTGTATGCATAAAACTGACACACTTTATGTTACATTACATGTATGTACTGTATGCTATTCCTCCTTCAAACGCTTTTTTAAAAAGCATACGTAGGTGGAATTAAAGTGTTTTTAATTATCTAGAAAATAAAAAATAAGGGACGCGTGGGTGGCACAGTCAGTTTAGCGTCCAACTTTTGATTTCACCTCAGGTCATGATCCCAGGCTCATGGGATTAAGCCCCAGGTCTGGCTCCTCGCTGAGCACGGAGCCTGCTCAAGATTCTCTCTCACTCTCTCTCCTCCCAACCCCACCCCCTCCCCCACTTGTGTTCTTAAAAAAAAAGACAGAGCGAGAGAAAGAGAAAAGAAAAATAAAAAAATAAAATAAAAAGCCTAAGCTGGTCATATATGCCATAATGTCATTTTACGCCATTATTGACCCAAAATAAAGAGGTTCACAAGTGTTGACAAGGATATGAATTAAAAGGAATCCTTACACATTGCCAGTGGGAATGTAGAATTGTCTAGGAAAACAATCTGGCACTATCTTGTAAAGATAAACACGTGTGTACCCCGTGGCCCAGTAACCCGCTCCTAAGTATCTCCGAGAAATTCTTTCACATGTGCACCAAGAAACGTTGCACACGACAGCAAAACACCATAAACAACCCACATATTCAACAGGAAAATGGATAAATCTGTGCTCCACAAAACGAAATACAACAGTGAAATTAAACAACCGTGTAACAACTCGAATGTATCTAACTAAATGACAATATGAAAATGAAAAAACGGGGCACCTGGGCGGTTCAGTCGGTTAAGCGTCTGACTTGGATTCAGGTCACGATCACACAGTTCGTTAGTTCGAGCCCCACATCAGGCTCTGCACTGATGTGCGGAGCCTGCTTGGGATCTTCTCTCTCTCTCGCTCTCTCTCTGTGCCCCTCCCCCCCACACTTTAGCTCTCTCAAACTTTAAAAATAAATAAATAAATAAATAAATAAATAAATAAATAAATAAGAAAATGAAAAAAAAAGCAAGTCACAGAACATTAAATACAGCTTAATACCATTTTTATAAAGATCAAAACAAATGAAACAAAAGATATTATATGGAAACTTTTTTTTTTAAAGGGACTAGAAGATCCAAGAATCAGGAGAGCAGTTACCTAAGGAGTTGACAGAGGAGTGAGATGGGGAAGGAACATGTACAACGTTAGCAATGTTTTCATTTTTATTTTGGTGGCAGGTCATGAAGGTTCATTTTATTATACTTTGAAACTTACATGCTACAGATATTCTTTTAGGTGTGTCAAATAACAAATCTGTTTTAAAAGTTTCTAAAGAGAGGGGGAGAAAGGTTATACACTCTGATTACAATCATGGAAACATGCACAGGGAGAAATGAGAAAACAATGAAAACAGATTAAAACATACCTCGGGTGTACCTTGGTAAAACTGATTCTTTTTTTCCACATTCTCTACATGTTGACTGTGCTTTTGTATTTTTAAAAAATATATATTCTCTCAAAGATACACTGTTTCCAGGGAGAAAAACTGAGTGGTTGAGGAAAAGTAATTGAGAAGGAGACTTTTCTCCAAATGTCCTTTTACTTTGATTCTGTACTAAGTCAATATGTAACATATTCAAAAAATTTAAATAATTTAAAAAATTTTTTAATGTTTATTTGTGACAGAAAGCGAGAGAGAGTTCGAGCAGGGGAAGGACGGGGCGGCGGGGGGGGGGGGGGGGAGGGGGGGGGGACAGAAGATCTGAAGCAGGTTCGACACTGACAGCAGAGAGCCCAATGAGGGACTGGAACTCATGAAACACGAGATCATGGCCTGAGCTAAAATCAAGAGTTGGACGCTTAACCGACTAAGCCACCCAGGCGCCCCTTTAAAATAAAAATTTGTTTAAATTAACAACTCAGGAAACAATAGATGCTGGCGAGGATGCGGAGAAAAGGGAACACTTCGTGCTGTTGGTGAGAATGCAAACGGATGCAGCCGCTCTGGAGAACAGTATGGAGGTTCCTCGAAAAATTAAAGGTAGAGCCACCCTACGACCCAGCAATTGCACTACTAGGTATTTACCCAAAGGATACAAAACTGCTGATTCGAAGGGACACATATGCCCCAATGTTTAGAGAAGCACTATTAACAATAGCCAAATTATGGAAAGAGCCCAAATACATACACACACACACACACACACACACACACACACACACACACACAATGGAATATTACTCAGCGATGAAAAAGAATGAAATCTTGCCATTTGCAACAATGTGGATGGAACTAAAGTGTATTATGCTAAGCAAAATAGACAAAAATAAATATTACATGATTTTTACTCGTGGAATTTAAGAAACAAAACAGATGAAGACAGGGGAAGGGAAGGAAAAATAAAAACAGAGAAGGAGGCAAACCATAGGAGACTCTTAAATACAGAGAACAAACTGAGGGTTGCTGGAGGGGTACTGAGTGGGGGGATGGGCTAAATGGGTTATGGGCATTAAGGAGGGCACTCACTGGGATGAGCACTGGGTATTCTTTGTAGGTGATGAATCACTAAATTCTACTCCTGAAACCATTATTACACTGTAGGTTAGCTAACTTGGATCTAAAGAAAATTTTTAAAAATAAAATTAAAAAATAACAAAAATAACGAAATAAAAAATTTTAAATGTTGTCACTATGAAGATAGTATCTATTTATTTAATTATAATCTTTGACCTAATGAAGTTCAAAAAATACATAAGTTTTGGGGCACCTGGGTGGCTCTCAGTTGGTTAAGTGTCTGACTCTTGCTTTCGGCTCAGGTCGTGATCTCACAATTTGTGGCATCGGGCTGGGCGTCAGGCTCTGTGCTGACAACACAGAGCCTGCTTGGGATTCTCTCTCTCCTTCTCTCTGCCCCTCCCCCACTCGCACACATGCTCTCGCTCTCTCTCTCTCAAAGTAAAAAAATAATTTTTTAAAAATAATAAATAAACAAAGTTTTACAAAGGACTACATTATAATCATGTTCTGCGGTGCCCAAACTCTACGCCAAGACACCATAAGATGCTGCCACACAGTCCCATGTGCACTTGCCAGGGCGTTTAAAATTTTTCAGGGAAACACATCATCTGTTGGACACTGCACATACTAGACTGAGTTAGTTCACATTCAGCATTAGATCATGCTAGATTCCTTTCTATTATGTCACATCTTTACAAAGCTGGGTCTTCAGCACTTGCTGTGATAAAAAGCCAGTGCCACGAGACAAAGGATGTGGGACAGGAAATGAAGGCTGCCATGTTCAGCCTGGTTCCAAGTCTGAGAAGCTGCACGTGCCCAAGGGGCACGTCCATCCCTACTAACAAGTAATTTATCTACGAATGAAATAAAAATATTAGTCTTTCACTTACGTGTTATTTTTTTAAGTAGCTACTAAGTTGTTAGGACATGCGTACTTACTAAGTTGTTTAGACTTAATTATTTTTTAAATGCAAAGACCATTTGGTGTGTCTTTTGGCTTAGGACGTGCAGCGAAAATATTTCCGAGACACTAAGAGAACTATGAACTCAGAAGCTGGGAACCTCTAATCTCGTTGAGAAAAAAACTCTCTTCATGTAACAGATATGTTCTTTGGAAACACTTTCCAAGAGAAGTATCCCAACTAAAGTACTAAAAGGGACCAGGAGTCTTAAGTGTTAGCCATAAATTTTGTTTATCTTCTTTAGAGGACGCTTAAGCTAAGCCTTAAAAGTCATTAAAACACGGTACCTTGCTAAAGAAATATAAGCTCTCCAATTACAGTGAGATTTCTGTAGACAATCGGCTGCATGGAGGACACTAGAAAGCATAAAATGACCCAAATACCTTCCCTTTTTTCAGTGAAATTTTCCAGACTTCTCTCTAGAGGCTTAAAAGTTCTATCGATCGGTCAAACTGGAAAAGCAACGTGGAGAAATGAGCCTTCCTACCGTCTGCCCCTCAATAGCAGCTCGCTGGCGTCCTAAGACATCTTGCAGCTGAGTGAAATGCTGAATGAAGGCCACCACCTCCGCCTGAAAACGCTGCGTGTGCACATACTGGACGGAGGCCATCTGGAGGCTCACTCGAATGTCGTGTTCCCTCCGGAGCAGAGGGTCGGGCCGTCCATATCTGGGAATAAGAGACAGCAAGATACAAGTTAGTATTGGAAGAAAACAGGCTCAGTCAGGGATTCTCCTAGCAAACAGCTTTAACTATGAGAATGCGAATCTGCAATCAGGTTTGACAAAGCAAACTCCAGTAATCACTCCCTCTCTAAGCTGCCACAATGTGTTGAGGATGTTAAATGAGAGTCTGGTATGATGACCAAGGCCATGAACAGGTAGGCAGCTCTGGTGTTAAACTCTTGATTCCAGAACTCACGCAGAAGCCACCTGTGGTTCCACCGGGGCCCCTTTCCCTGCCTTTAGGGAAAGGGGATTATTCCTCCTCAAAGATTGTAACAATATGGACTCAAAAGGTACAAAAATAAGGTCATGAAACTATGGGGAAAGAAAAAATTAGGCAATGCAATCGGTGTTTCTGGGGAAAACAGTCTCCTGGAAGCAGAAAGAAGTCTGTTTACTTCAGTGAAATGTGGGCCAAAGAGGTTTACCATGTGCATTCCAAGACAAATTAGGAAACTTTTATGAATGGTTTTCAATTTAATGGGCATGGTATGCTCTCTCTTTCTCGCTTAAAAATAAACACCAAAAGAAAAAAAAAAAAGGACAAAAGAAAGAAAAGATTCAATATAGACTTTTATAGAGAAAAAAATGCATCATATAATTTAACATCTATATCTTCAACAACTTTCTCAGGCTGAAATCATTCCAGAATGTTGAAAGGGAGATGGAAAGTGATCTAACTTCATCTTCTCAATATTTAGATAGAAAAACTGATTCGTGGAGATTAAGTGACTTGCCTAAGGTCACATAACAAGCCAGTGAGATCCCAGGCTTTTTAATATTCAGAATTATTTCAGGGTGTCTGGCTGGCTCAGTTAGTAGAGCATGTGACTCTCAATCTTGGGGTTGTGAGTTTGAGCCCCACGTTGGGTGTGGACATTACTTAAAAAAAAAAATCTTAAAGAAAAAAAGAATTATTTCAATCACACACCATCTGTTTATGAGGACTGAGTAGCCCACTTCAACAAAGATCCATTTTACTATAAATCAGGATTCCTTGCAACCAGATCATATCAATTTTACCTAAGATGGTAAAAACTTTTTTAAACTTTTATTGGTTTAGCCAACAAGAATTTGAAACAGCAACAAATATGACAAAATGTCAAACGAGAAAAATGGGTATTTTTACTTAAAAGTTTGGAAAATGAGTGCTTCTTCTCCACTGGTAGTAAACCGCTCTCTGTAGAATTCTCCGTGGGCTGTAAGGTCACTTAGGGACAGGCTCCCGATGCTTCCCTGCAAGGCCAGGTCTCCATCTAGGGATGTTAAAAATAGAACACACGCCTATGTATCTTTTTTTGTCATACACCTTAAATATGTCTAGAACAAAAACCGATCCACACATGCCTCAGACTTTTCACTATTTAATCAAATTAAATGTCAAAGGCTAGTTTTCATATTCCAATGCACCCGCCAAAAACATTTTACACAGTATTTCAAAGTCTCAATGCAGAAGTCCAAAGGGGGTTGAAACAATACAGCAATATCATACTTGAACCTTTATGAGGGAAAGAAATTAAATGCATACACAAATTAAAGGATAAAACATTTCTAAATACAGGGGCGCCTGGGTGGCTCAGTCAGGTAAGCGTCCAACTCTTGGTCTTGGCTCAGGTCATCATCTCACGGTTCGTGAGTTCGAGCCCTACATCGGGGTCTGTGCTGACAGTGTGGAGGCTGCTTGGGATTCTCTGTCTTCCTCTCTCTCTGTCCCTCCTTGCTTGTGTGCTCACTTGCTCTCGCTCTCTCTCTCTCTCTCTCAAAAATAAACATTTAAAATATTTTTTTAAATTTTTTTTTTTTTATGTTTATTTTTGAGAGAAAGAAACAGAGTGCGAGCAGGGAAGGGGCAGAAGGAGAGAAAGAGACACAGAATTCGAAGCAGGCTCCAGGCTCCAAGCTGTCAGCACAAAGCCTGACACAGGGCTCAGGCCCACAGACTGCGAGATCATGACCTGAGCCAAAGTCAGACGCTTAACTGACTGAGCCACCCAGGCGCCCCTAAAAACAACATATCTAATTTTTTTTTTTTTTTAACGTTTAGTTATTTTTGAGACAGAGAGAGACAGAGCATGAACAGGGGAGGGGCAGAGAGACAGGGAGACACAGAATCGGAAGCAGGCTCCAGGCTCTGAGCCATCAGCCCAGAGCCCGACGCGGGGCTCGAACCCACGGACCGCAAGATCATGACCCGAGCCAAAGTCGGATGCTCAACCGACTGAGCCACCCAGGCGCCCCAACATTTCTAAATACAGACAGAACGGGATCCTTTCTGAGATGAAGACCACTAATTAAAATTAGTGAAACAGCATAAGGTCTATCAACCGCGCGATGGATAAGAGAATAAAGGAGGAAGCGTCAGATATGTCAGCTATTCAGGCATTTAAGTGGGTGTCAGTGTGATTTAATAAAAAAGTGCGATTAATGAGACAGACACTGGAGACAAGATTTAAAACTAGTCTGGTGTCACAAGAGTGAAACCCCCTGAAGGTGGAAAAGAATAAAGAAGGATGTTAAAACATGCACACCTGGGGTGTTCGCCTACAATGACTCATTCTTCACATGGTATGGATAATAAAAAGCGATACTGCAAACTGCTGCCTCCATAAAGCAAATTTTATCATCATAATTAGCACCACAAAGCCGTGACTTAGGTGTTTATATCTGGCATGCTAGTTCAGCTCTCAATGAAGTGAAGACACATAACTTATTTTGGACTCTTCTCGTCACCTAACAAAAATACCCAAGCTTCTCCCAATTTTTAAAGACCTATCTCCTCCAAGCTTTTATAAATTAGCTTATACCAGACGTGAAATCTCATTTCAGTTCATTCCTCCCCCCAAAAGACATTCCCATTTTTATTACAGAATCAACATTTGAGCTCTGTGATCTTCCACTATTAAGGAAGGAGGAGTGTTTTACTCACACTTTATAAACCTCTGCTATTTAGAACTCGACGTGGCTGATCACTTGTGTTCCACTAAGAACTTCTACCTGCACAGTCCCGTTGGAAAGAATGCCGGCTCTGCCACATCCTCGTGCCTGAAATCATGCGCCCTATCGAAGGCTCCCTCAACCAACGCAATAGAGGGAACCTATTCCCCGGTTTCCCAGGTGTAATTACTAATAATGCCCCCTTTCACTCTCAAAATGTTCCAATTTGGACAAAGAAAAATTATATAGTCACCCCAGACAGAGTTTGTTAAAAACACGGATAGATGCCAGGACTCCATCCCAACCTAATGAATCACATTTTTGGTAGCGGGAGGTGGGGGGGCAGGGTCCCAGACACCTGCATTTTTAACAAGCTGTCCACATGATTCTGATCCATAAGCCAGTATTCGGGAACAACACCGGGAATCCAGTGATTCCACACCTTATTTGCATGTGAGGACAATTAGATTTGTGAGAAAAGGAGGAGGAGGAGGTTCAAATTCTTACCAGATTGTGCAAGTTCGATTTCTCCCCACTTACCAATCATTTCCAGGTGTGCCGCTAATTTGGACACACTCGCTTTAGCCAGCTCACTGGTGGTCTTATTCAGCACGAGAGAGAGCGAATGCACCTAAGAACGTGGGACATAAAGCAAGGCAGATCTTACTGGGGGAGAAAAGGCATCTTTCAGGCAAACGGCAAAACCCAACGGAGGGAGACGCACAAAGGCTCGGGAAATGTGAGGCAGCGCTTCTGTGGACGCCGGTTTCCTTTCGGCCCTCTTCAGCAGTCAAACCATGATCTAAGGAGAGAGCTGAGGAGAAAGGGGCTCCACCAGGCACCCCGAAACCCAGGGCCTGTGGTATAGCGTCTCTGCAGTCGCCTTGTCTATACTCTGTTAGTGAAATGGGTTGGGTTATAAAACAATTTTTCTCATTGTTTGTGCATGTGTTCCATACTGCATTCTTCTGTCATCGCTCATAGAGGTTCATTAAGTAAAGTCTCAGCCTAAGAAATCTGTCCAAGCAAAATGATAAACAGGATTTAGAATCCCATTTAATCCCTGGACAAATATTTAATAGAAGCCCCTGGTGACCAGTGGGACTTCACCTAGGAACCACAATGAAACATTTTCTTTTCAAGGGACAAGCAGAAACAGAAGAAAGCCAAAACCCTCTGTCTTAGGATCTGCATTCTTTGTAACAAATAAATCCATTACGGGGGTGCCTGGGTGGCTCAGCTGGTTAAGCATCTGACTCTTGATCTCGGCCCAGGTCATGATCTCACGGTTCATGAGATGGAGTCCCACGTAGGGCTCTGCACTCACGTCACAGAGCCTGCTTGGGATTCTCTCTCCCTCTCTCTCTCTCTCTCTCTCTCTCTCTCTCAAAATAAATAAATAAACTTAAAAAAAATCAAATAAACACAGTATGGTAACACTGTCATTTTAAATATTCAAAGGACTCGTATCTCTACGATGTGTTGAGACAGGAACCTTAGTGTCGTCACTGGGGAAAAGGGATCAGTTGGAGAGAAGGAAGGAGAGAGGAGGTCAAACCTCAATTCACATCCCTGCTTCCAAATGCCACACTCACCCCTTTCTCTTCAGTGCCTACCGCTAAGCAGGTGCTCAGGAAACATCTGATGAATGAATGATAAGGAAGGAAAAAGACGGGGGAAGAAAGAGAGAAAAGAATAGGAAGAAAGGCAGGAGAAGGAACATCTATAGAGAAAGGCAGAGAAAAAAGGAGGGGATTACTACAGGTGCAGCGGCCTTGGAGGCCCCTCCAGCGCCATAGAGCCTCCACGGCAGAAAGTTTTTTCGTCACAGACACACAGGTCTCAAGGAAATGAGATTATCAAGTAGGAGGGAAACAGAAAACCTCTAGCCACTTAATCACCCAAGTAACAAATATAGTGGGGCTAAAACTGCTTTCATTAGAGGAATCCAGCTGTCACCACCTGACCCCACTCTTAACACAAATCCTAGTGTCCCTAAAAGTGGGACAACCAAACACTGCAATCCCCTCTAGCATAATACAACAGGAAGCACCCAGCACGACCTACCACATGCTCTTAACAAAAAGCTGAACCTGAATCTGATGAGGCCTCTAGAGCTAACTTCCATTTCTAAAATTAGAAGATAAAAGAAGTCAATGGCACCAAAAGAAAACAAAAAGATCCAGAATGTGCGACACTCTACAGGACACATTGGCCCGGTTTCTACAAGCCAGCGGCACGGGGTAAATAAAGACTGGTTTTCTTTTTTTTTTTTTTTTTTTTTTTTTTTAATTTTTTTTTTTTTTTTTTTTCAACGTTTATTTTATTTTTGGGACAGAGAGAGACAGAGCATGAACGGGGGAGGGACAGAGAGAGAGGGAGACACAGAATCGGAAACAGGCTCCAGGCTCCGAGCCATCAGCCCAGAGCCCGACGCGGGGCTCGAACTCACGGACCGTGAGATCGTGACCTGGCTGAAGTCGGACGCTTAACCGACTGCGCCACCCAGGTGCCCCTGGTTTTCTTTAATCAACAGAGATTTAGAAGAAATGAGAGCAAACGGAACATGTGAACCTATTTTGAACTCACATTCAAAAGATTCATATATCATTTTATTTAATGCTCCCCATTTTGTAGACAAAGAAACTACGGCTCAGAAAAGCAAATTATTCCAATGCATTGTAGAGATCACAGGGAAGTTTCTTAACCACTCATTTCTCTACAATCCATCAGCAAAAGGGCTATTTTGAGATAATCAGAAAGATCTGATTATAGACGGGTCTTACACAATACCAAGAAATTCTCGTTAGAGTTAGTTATGTAAGATAACGTCCACATTTTTTTTTTAGAAACGACTACTGAGGCATGTAGAGGTAAAATGATATTATCTGGAATTTGCTTTAAAATATTTCAGCAAGGGGCGCCTGGATGGCTCAGTCCGACTTTGGCTCAGGTCATGATCTCACAGTTCGTGGGTTCGAGCACCACGTCGGGCTCTGTGCTGACAGCTCGGAGCCTGGAGCCTGCTTCCGATTCTGTGTCTCCCTCTCTCTCTGCCCCTCCCCTGCTCACCCTCTCTCTCTTTCTCCCTCTCTCTCTCTCAAAAATAAACATTAAAAATAAATAAATAAAATAAAATAAAATAATTCAGCAAAATGAAAAAACGAATAAAGTAAATGTGATGAATCTCAAAGGAATTAAGTAAACGGAAGTTCCTTCAACTGTTCTTTTGTGTTGTCTGAAAATTCCCACAATAAACATGTTTTCAAAAATTCTTATTCTAAAACAGCCCACTGCCGAGGGGCATCGTCTAGTCTCGTTCTCTTGTGAAGCCGGCTACACTCCATCTGTGCAAGGCGCCCAGAGCGCTTTCACACCCAACACCAAGGGGCTCCTGAGGCCCTCCGTTACAGGCACCACAAGACTGAAGTTATGGGTACCAACACGTGACATCCAAAACAAGGGCTGAAGCCTCTCCAATTTCCATCCATCTCGCTAACCAAGGTGCCGGGGGACTCTGCACTGCCCCGGCACTCACTTGCACACACTGAGCAGGGGAAGTGAGACTCGTTCGTGGCCAACTCTGCCCTGGAAGCTCTTCCATTTCTAGAAGAATGCAGCCTCCTGCCAGCTAAGGAAAGAAGAAGATAGCAAGTGGATTACATGTGATTTTCCCCGGCGGCAGGTGCAAGTCTGCATTGGAGAAGGCAGGTAGATGAACTTCACCCTCCAGACACACACATAACCAGCCACTGCAGGGAGCCCGGGGCTCTGGAAGGTGCTAGCTGCTATGATGTGCCCCCAAATGGTCAATTAAATTGAACTGCTTACACATCTTACCGTGCTCACGCACAGAGCAGAATAACCTTAAATTCAAACGCTACTTTTTATGTGTTCTTAAACATTCGCAATACGAGTACCAAGGACAAGTACGTGTAAGTAAGTACGGTGAGCCACAGTACAGCAAAAATAATACCAGCTGTCGTTCACTGAATGCTTACTTCATGCCACGCGCTGTGCAAAGGGCCTTGCCCATTTAGTCCTCTCACACAATCCTTGCAACATCCCGACGACAGAGGCACCATCCAACACCCCCAGTTTATAGGTGAGAAAATCGAGGGAGAGAGAAGCTAAAAACTGTGCCCAAGGCCACACAGCTATAGGTTACAGCAGAAGTGCCAGGATTCGGACCCGCAGGCCGTCCTGAGGCTCCAATCTCAAGGGCTGGCCTGTTGCCTCAAAAAGCCAGTAACGATCTCAGCGAGCAGGGAGACCACATCCCAGAGTAGTTACCATGCACCAGACACCCGGCCAGGTGCTTTACGTGCGTTACCTCACTCGGTTATCTTAATGAGTCGAATGGTGGAAGGCAACCAAACGGATGGGTGATGGGAAAAAGAGGAAACTGAGGCTCCAAGAAAATAAGGCATTCCACTGAACTGCACAACCCAAAGAAATACCGGTTACTTAAACCATTTGTTTTCCATGCCTCCTGATGGGCTTAATACAAAAACCTCTTCTAAAATATTAACAGCCATCCAGACTACAGATAGCTCCCCTGCCAACAAGATCTACTTTCTAGAGTAAATGTACAACAGGCGCACGTAAGTGAACACAGCAAAATTCATTCCTGGAACTTCAAGGAGCCAAAGGGAAGTGATACCTTGAGATCCAGCTTGGTGTTAACCGGATCCTGAAGTTCAGACTCTACGAGAGCATTCGATTCTGACTTCACATTTTGTAGAATGTCCTCAGGAGGTACCTTCATTGCATGGTTGTCTGCAGTGGAACCAATTCCAAAAAAATCCAGTATCACCACCCACGTTTGCAGCGTGATCAGTACATCCAAGCAGTTAAAATCAACATCAATGTTCCGGTTAACTCGACTGTAACTGGAAGAGAATTCTGGATGTTTCTTATCCACCAAGAATACATTGATATGTACCAAAGAATCATCAAATTTACTCTTTCCAGCAAGTATCTTGGGCTCGTCTACCGTTGGAGAAGGGGGTGGAGTCAAGGGATAGTCCTGGTCTTGGACTTCCTTTGGCTTCTTCCGGGATGCCGAGGTGGGTCTCTGATACAGCTGGAAGACATTAGGAGCTTCTTCCATGTGGGAAGGAAGAGACCGAGGCATATCAGGATACTCCACATTGGATACTGAAGGACAGGACTGAGAGAGATATTCTTTTTGTGCTAAACTAGATGGCTTAGGGGCCCCCCGAGACACCATCAGGTTCTTGTATTTGGAATCCGGATTCTTCTCCAGTAAGTCTTCCATGAGCAGAGAGCGCAGGGCAATCTGAATGGATAAAGTCTGAGGATGGTCTTTACTGAATTCTACCTCAAAATCCTGAAACTTTAAGCTCACAAGACCCTGGGCCCCCAAAGTCAGATCTCCACTTAGCTGGACTTGAAGCTCCGGGATACAAAAGTTGGCTTGAATCTGGGTAAAGGACTTGACTTCCTTCAGAGACAAGGACTTTTGAGAAGAGTTAGAAAGGCTGGAGTGGCTGAACAATCCATTCTCCTTCCTTTCAATGGAAGGTTCTCCACAGGTACTGAGGGAAGGCAGAGGAGAATTAGGGCAAGGTGAGGAGGCAGCAGTGACTGGAAACTTATTCAGATCTTCACTATACACAAGATTGTCCAGTGTCTGTAAAACCTGCTCATATACATGCTTTGCTAACACCACCTGTAGTCAAAGAGAAAAATGTAGTTATTCACTACTATTATTAACTGCGCTCAGATGCACCGCCCACAAGTTTCCATAGTTGATGTTCATGGGTTTCCCCAAGACGTTCTAAACTGGATGACAGCAGGAACTATCCCTTCTGTTTCTTTTCTGTCCTTACCTCTCTGTGACCCACGTCTACCGACGAGGCCCTCCTGCCGCCTCCCCCAGCACCTCACAAAATAATCTTAACACAACCAATGTTCAGTAAGTCCTGTTGACTGTGGGCCTGAATCAGCAAAATCACTCTGTCTAAACCCACAAAAACAATACCAGAAATTGACGGAAAAACTGCCAAAAGTCTACTGTGGCTACACCACAGGACTGAGAAACAAGGCTCAGGGTTCTAAAACTCGCTGATCATCCCCAATTAGGGTCATAACCTCTGTTTTTACTTCAGCTAAACAAACAAAGTGGTTTTTAATGACAATAATGATAAGTCATGATTACTTATGTTTTCTCTCCCTTACTTCGGTTTTAATTACAATTTCTCATTAAAAATATTTTCACAAAAGTTTTTTAAGTATTTATGGGCAATTTTTTAACAGGAATTCCAAACAGATATAGAAATGATAGAATTAGAAAGTGATCGTTTTACAGCCCCCAATGAACTAACATAGCCCATCAGAGGTCATCCGTGGAATCGGCCCTTCTATGAACGACCAGCAGGGAATTTTACAATGGGCAGATCGGGTTCTCGTCACCTGCACGCAATCATCAATTTGAGCATCACTAACATAAAGACAACCAAGCATTATGTGCCTCTTGAAATAATGCAATATGAAGGACCCAGCACCACGCTGAAGTGTTCTGGCCAAAAA
Organism: Panthera onca; assembly: GCF_046562875.1. Taxonomy (NCBI): domain Eukaryota; kingdom Metazoa; phylum Chordata; class Mammalia; order Carnivora; family Felidae; genus Panthera; species Panthera onca. Next base: position 212,454,109 of record NC_138346.1, read on the forward strand.
AAGAACCTGAATCCAAATAAACCTGTAGAGTGAAGGTATAGTTTACAGGAAATGTGGGAGAACAAGTGATGCCATAACCAAACAGCCAAATCTGAATGTGGGACAACCTAAGGGCCACTGCCTGACTTCTCACAATAACAGCGTGCAGGGAAAACATGAAAGAAACTGAACAGAGACCCACACGATGTATCATGCAAACGGATTGTACGGGTCTAATTTGGATTCTGATTCAAACAAACTAAAAGTGAAAACACATTTTTTTAACTAATCAAAAATGTCTCTGAAATCCAAAAATGCATTAAAATGTATTATGCTACATGGCGTGCCTCTGTGGCACAGTCAATTAAGCATCCAACTTTCGATTTCAGCTCAGGTCATGGGCTCACGGTTCGTGGGATCAAGCCCTGCATCAGGCTGCACGCTGACAGCTCAGAGCCTACTTGGGATTCTCTCTCTCCCTCTCTCTCTGCTCCTCCCCAACGTGCACGCTCTCTCTCTCTCTCAAAATAGTAAACTTTAAACTATTCCACTTTTGCGTACGTTTTTAAATTTTCATAATAAAATATTTTAAAATTAAATTACTAAATTATTAAGTATTAATTTGAAGAATGATTTACAGTAATTTTTACAAGATTTTCATCAAAAGCCACACTAAGTCAATGGTAAACATAATAATCCAACAGAATTCATGTCATATGCTAGATTTAAGGTGAAAAAAACCACCCTAGTAGCCACTACTGATAAGGCAAAAAAGCTTAACCAGGAAGGGAAAGTTTTGGGGGAAGTCCTCTCACCCAGGGACACCTATTCAGGAACCACTGATGTCAAAAGGTCCACGCATTCTGGAGCACCTGGGTGGCTCAGTCAGTTGAGCGCCCGACTTCAGCCCAGGTCATGATCTCGTGGTTCACAAGTTCAAGCCCCATGTCGGGCTCTGTGCTGACAGCTCAGAGCCTGGAGCCTGCTTCAGATTCTGTGTCTCCCTCCTTCTCTCTGCCCCTCTCTAGCTTACTCTCTCTCTCCCTCTCTCAAAAATAAAATAAAAACATTGTTTTAATTTAAATATTAAAAGGTCCATGCATTCTGTTAACAGCACTCCTGAGTTACTCCAGAGCAGCTGCCAGATACAGACTAGAGACCAATTACTGCCCAAAGAGAGGGTCCACTGTCCTAAGAGCCTGCCCGTCCCTACTATTTTATAACGATATACTCTTTGCTCTTATCCCTGTGAAAACAGGAAGAACGACATTTTTGAAGGAAAAAGGATGACAGTTGCATACACATATAGTCACCACACACACAGGCATACTCACTAAACACACACACATACACACACACACACACAATCCCTATCCCGGCCCATTCCATTTCAAAAAGAGTAAGACTAATTCTCCCTTGAAAGGATCTGTCAACAGCTCAAATAATCAGATTGTTTCATAGGCTGAGCCAAGCATGTCAAAAGAGTGACAAGAACTATATCCTCCTGGGAAAGACAGGCTCTGACTTTTCCAGCAATAATTTTGCCTGCTTCTGAATGGCAATGGAATTAAAGATCTGCCCTCTCCCTCTACATAACTCACCACTCCTCCACATGAAGATGGCTAACAAAACCAATTCCCCAGTGACAAAAGGGTACAGTGATAGGGCTCCACATTTACAGAACAAGTTATCAGCAGTAATACACGGTCACACTGTCTCTTTGAACTTACATATTTTCCTTCTAACATTTCATATATACACATATGTAACATAACAAGACATGAATACACTGATGTAAGTATAAAGTAAATATATGACTTCAACTGTCCAGACATGAAAATCAACAAGGTGCTTACCTGAACTGGGTTGACAAATTTCCCTTCGATCTTCATGATGCTAGAAGTTCCCAGGTCATCTGGACTAAGGGAGAAAGTCAATTCAGATTCTCTCTCTATAGGGATCTTCTCCAGTTTAAACTGAATGGTGGTATTGTTCAGGATGTGAAAAGCTGGCATAACAGAGAAAAATGACAGATTGGAAAAACTAGTATTTATCGCATCATTGCTGATTAAGTATAGGGTAAATAAAATAAAGCCCATGAGTCATTAGGCCCAGAGGGCAGAAAGGCTTGGCACCTGGGGTGTGCGATTGAGTACAAACTTATATTACTATCCTAAGAACAAAACCCATAGTAAGCAGAGTACAACATAAACTTATACACAAAAAGAATCAATATTTTCATGACATGCTCCATTTGATGGCTTCAAAATACAATGGGGTGAACATTAATCCAGGCGAGGTCTCTAAGCTTCCCTTAGCCTCCCAAGCCAGCATTTTCCAAACCGAACTGCTCATCCCCTACCCAGTTTTCAATTACAGATTGCTCCCTCTTACTGGGCATACATCAAAATCAAGAACAATATCAGGTTCTAAGTGAACAAGCAGAGAAAACAGTCTTGGGAGAAGGAGGTTAAGTGAACTGGTGAATTAACATCTGAGAACCACAGAAGAAGTTCTCAGAGGCATGAATTTCTTCACCAATAAGTAAAGCCAGGCTTTAGGGCTCACCTGATGTCTGCAGATGCCAAGACTAATAACAGATTGAACTGTTTGGTTTTAGCAGATCAGATCGAGAACACAAATACAGGCATTTTATTCCTAGAACTCTGGACCACCAACCCATTACAGAGGATGGAAGAATACTGAAAGGGAAATACACCATCTGCAGACTAAATTTCATATTCCACTTACGTCAATCCCTCCAGCTATCTTGGACTACAATATTTAACTAGCAAAGACCTACAGCTGGAACTGAAAAAAAACAGATGTATTTGACCAAATTAAATAACTCTCTAGGGGTACCTGGATGCTCAGTCAGTTGAGCGTCCAACTTTAGCTTAGGTCATGATTTCATGAGTTTGAGCCCCACATCGAGCTCTCTGCTGTCAGCGCAGATCCTCTGTCCCTCTCTCTCTGCCCCTCCCCTGCTCACGCTCTCTCTCAGAAAAATAAACCTCTTTTAAAATTAAAATAAATCGGGCGCCTGGGTGGGTCAGAAGGTTGAGTGTCTTGACTTTGGGCCAGGTCATGATCTCGCGGTTCGTGAGTTCAAGCCTCGCATCGGGCTCTGTGTTGACAGCACGGAATCTGGAGTCTGCTTCAGATTTTGTGTCTCCCTCTCTCTCTCTCTGCCCCTGGCCTGCTCACACTCTATCTCTCAAAAATAAATAAAAATTTAAAAAAATAAAAAATAAAATAATGCTCTAACAGACCCCACCCTCTAAAGCAACCCTGTAAATAAGCACTCACCCAATGCTAAAGAGCGCCACTTAAAAAAAAAAAAATCTTACTTTGCCAAATACGGTTTCTAACGGAAAAAATTAAAAACATACCAACCTGATATGAAGCATTCTATTAAAACTATTTGAATTTCTTAAATATTCACTGGGGATAATTATAATTTTTTTTTTTTTTTTTTTTTTTTTTTTTTTTTTTGAGAGAGAACAATGGAGGAGGAGCAGAGAAAGAAAGGGACAAAGATCTGAAGCGAGCTCTGCATTGACAGCAGCGAGCCCAACGCGGGGCTTGAGCTCACAAACCATGAGATCATGATGGGAACCAAAGCTGGACGCTTAACCCACTGAGCCATCCGGGCATCCCTCACTGGCGATAATTCTAAACAAAAAGGTTATTTGTTGTTGTTTTTAGCAAAGTACTACATAAGCTGGGTTAAGAATCTTTAGATAAAATGAGACAAAAGATTTACGCTCCTCACCTTGACCTCTATGCAAAGATTCAAAGAAATCATGTCGGGTGAAATGAGCTTCCTCTTGACTGTTGGCGCTGGCAGACCCAGAAGGAGAACCAAACGCCCGGCTGACTTCGGACCCAGGACCCTCTCTGCCTGCCAACTGGGTGCAATTCAAAGAATATAACTTAATGTCTTTAATTTCCACCTGCAGGCGGTCACTTCTGGATTCATCATCTCCCGACACAAAATTCTGGATGAATATCTGCCCCAAGTGTCCCACCAACAACTCAGGACTCCCAGGCTTTCGAGGGATTGAAACAACAGGGGATTCGATGTTTATGTTCAAGATGAGCTTCACGGTGTCGGAATGAGACCCAGCGAGGCCAAACCCATACATTTCATTTTCTTCAAAGATGGAGGCTTCCCGAGTCTTCCTTGGAGTTTCAAAGAGTGACACCATCTCACTGTATTCGGCCGTCTTGGTGGCGAGTACCGTAGTGACTTTGGTAGCTGCGCTTTTCAGCATACTTCGGAAATTCTCCTCCAGTTCATCCATGGACAATGTCAACTCCTTCAAGAATTTGGCAGAGTGGTTATAATGCAAGGAAGCCATCTTGAGGTTGAGAAAACACTCCTGTTTAGATTTCTCAACAAATGTGAAACTCAAAGCTTCACTGAGGGCTGCATCTTCCATTCTGACAAATACAGATTCAAAGTAGCCAATATCGCTGATGATATTTTCATAGCCTATGGAATTCCCAATGCTGACAACGTACTGGTTCTTAACATTATCTTGTGTCAGGTCCATAAGCTGCAAGCAGCCGAGAGAACCATTCACGTCAAACGTGCCGCCCATCGAAACGTTCACTTTGGTGCCGCCAATGCTCGCGGTGGCGATTTTTCTGCCATGTTTCTCGCCGTTGGCCATTCCCACCGTCCGAACGAGCAGTAAGTTAAGCCTGTGGATCTCCACTGCAACCTCAGTGTTTTGTTCGTACGTAGACTGGTAAGTTCCTTCTTCCCTAAAGCTTCTTTCAAAATCGGTCATTAAAGGCTGAGGACTCAAATCGTCTTTTTCCTTGGGAAAAGATTTTTGAAGAAAACCAATCAGTTCCACGATGGTCTCCGGGTTTAGGATAATATCCAAATTATTCACCTGTAATGAAATCACCTGAAGAGTGCTGTCCAAATTCATCGACGGGCACTCTGAACTCACAAACTGATATTCCAGTTTAATGAGGGACTCCTGTTCTTTGGTGAGAATTTTCTCAAGGGCAACACCAGTAGCTGACGGGTCGTTCAGCGTGGCAGCATTAGTGAGGTGAACCGCATTGGGTCCAGAGACAGGGGACTGGGCCCTGCTATCCCGGAGGCTTCCTGTTGGGATATCAAAGCTCAGGTTCTTATGCGAAGCCATCAGAAGGTCAAAATCGGCACCGTATGTCTGCATCGTGTCCACCAGGAGCAAACCGTGAACCGTCAGGGAGACCTCGGCATCGTAAGGCCTCTTCACAAAGTGAGCATTGGTCCCAAACACCTTGAGCACGGAAATGTACCGGCCATTGCTCTCAACACCAAGCTGCATACAGTTCACCTTAAATTCAGCCAGGAGGAGCTGTGATTCCACCAGAACCTCCCGGGTATGCTGCTCTAACATCACAAAGCTCTGGGTTAAATTCATTACCGAGTCCTGCAAACTTCCCCGCTGCCCCGCTTGGGGAAAAATCTGCTCTTTAAACTGAGTGTCAGAAGCCTTCGTTTCTGGGGTGGTCAGGAGAGCAAAGCAATTCTTCAGGGCAGATATTTTATCTTCATTGATGTGGATTTTTAAGTCTGGTAGGTTGCCCGAGAGCACGGCTCCAGGGTACTTGGGATCTGAAGTATAAATCAATCGACGTTCTAACTGTAGGTGAACGTTGAATTTCTCAACCACATGGGTTGGTCCCACATCAATATCCTGGACATGCTTCCAATTGTCCTTCACTCGTCCAACCATGATCTGGAGGTCCATAAACGAGAGGGAGTACCTCTCATACATCTTCGTGCTCATTAAATGCGCTTGAAGCTGCTCTTCACTGAACTCAACCCCAGGAAATGGAGGTGTTTTCCCTCCATTACTGCTGCTTGTCTCAGGAGGTGGGGTGTTGGGAGGTGTGGCAAGAGGTGTCTTATATTCGTCATCACTAAACTGGTTCTCTTCAGATGCCGGCCCATCCCCACTCTTCCTCTTGGCGTCATCTGCAGATAAAAAAGAGAAGATTCGGAGTATATGTCTGCTCCTTCCTTACTCTTTCCTTCCACGTAATAGTTAAGGAAAAGAGAGAATCAACCAACCACAACTTTACAAAATAAATGGATGAAAGCTCTAAGCATAATATTCTCATTTTACCAGTGATTCAGTGTAAACTTATTTATGAATTTTGAAATCAAGACACAAGACAGAATTCTAAGATGGAGCCCTGCTGACACAGGGACATGCGTCGGGGAGCAGAGACCAGTAACCCACTTCCCTGCCACCTGACCTGCACTGCCACGAGCCGCTCTCAGCAGCCATTCTTACATCACTCTCCACAATCATCTATCTGTTCACCTTGTTCCCCACACTAGAACGTTCCAAAAGAACACAGGTCCCATCTGTCTTACTCACCAATACCCCGAGTGCCCAGATCGGTGCTTGGCAAGCAGTAACTACTCAGCATCACACTCCAGCCCCAGAGCCCACACTCAACCCCTCTCTTCTACAGACTTCTACAGCCCAGTCTTGTACACCTCAGCGCGGAGTCAACTACAAAATCACACCACTGGGTCCTCTCACCCACATCTCCGCTCCATGTTTATGCTGTACAAGTTCAAGCAGGTGCTTTCCATGGTTGTGAGATCCTCTTCTTTAGATCTGATCCCCCTTTAACATCCCTCATAGCACCAAACTTTCCCACTCCCGTTCAAACCCTCTACCTCTTGTCTTTTGGGGCTTACCTCAGTGAAGATAAGGCTGAGTTTATGTGATAAGCTCCCTCAGCCTTTTACCCCATGAATCCCCTTTCTTCCCCCCATCTCAAGGTAAACAATAAATACTGTTTTAGATCTAATGACAGTAACAAAATAACCTCCCAGGAGTCCCTTTTTATATATGTCCCTTATGTCCCTAAATAGATTAAATCTCCGTTCTTGAAATAAAGTGCTGAGAAATAGTGTTTCTTGAAATACAAAACGTGAAGGGCACCCGGGTGGTTCAGTCGGTTAAGCGTCCAACTCTTGATTTCAGCTCAGGTCATGATCTCATGGTTCCTAAGACTGAGCCCCACACTGGGCTTTACACTGACATCACAGAGCCTGCTTGGGATTCTCCCTCTCTCCCTGCCCCTCCCCTGCTCATGCTCGCTCGCACGCTCTCTCTCTCTCTCTCAAAATAAATAAACTTTAAAAAATAAACTAAAATACAAACTGTGACATAAGAAATACAAATAAAAACTGCAATGAGATACTACTTCCCACTCATAAAAAACGGGCTATAATGCAAAAGACACGTAACGAGTGTTGGCAAGGACGTAGAGAAATCGAAACCCTCATACATTGCTGGTAAGATAGTAAAATGGTGCCGCCTTTTGGAAAACAGTCTGGCAATTCTTCAAAATGTTAAACATGAAGGTCACCATGTGACCCAGCAATTCCACACTGAGATACACCCAAGAGTTTGAAAATAGGTGTACATAAAAGCCTGTACATGAACGTTCACAGCAGACACAACCCAAATGTCCACGAGTCGATGAACGCATGAACAAAACGTGGCATATTCACCCAAAGGAATATTATTCAGGCACAAATAGGAATGAGGTAGAATCTTCACCACAGATAAATCTTGAAAACAGCATGCTAAGTGAAAAAAGTTAGACATAAAAGGCCACATGCTGCATGACTGCATTCATATGAAATGTTCAGAAGAGTCAAATCCACAGATAGAAAGGTTAATGGCTGCCAGGGCCTGGGAGAGGGGATAATACAGAGTGACAGGGGATGGGTCTACAATTTCTTCATAGGATGATGAAAACGATCCAGATTAGATAAAGCAGTGAAAGGCATGATTCTGTCAATATCCCAATAACAGCTGCGCTGTCCATCTTAAAACGTATCCCAACACAGCCATTATCAAAAAAAGTAACAAGTGAACTCTGGAGTTAAAATGTCATAAAAAACCTTTTTAAAACTTTACTTGGCTAAGAACAGACCGATCAATTTATGCAAGGGGATGTTTTTATCACTTCGTGTTCACACATACCTTGGGAATTTGTCAACAGCATTCTCCCTAGATCCACGACAACTAACACGGGATTCTTGAATTTGAAATCATCGGGAAATATCACCTGAGGGGCCGAAATATCTAGTCGCACGGTCCACCTTTTACTTTCCTCCTGTAGAAGTAAAATAAACTGCAAATAAATAATTTATAACCCAACTACAAAAACTGAACAGCTTTATCAGCTGCGGCTCAAGCCTTTCTGAAAGCCACACCCAGGGTACGGAGTGACTTCAAGGTATTAGAGCAAAAAGTTTAAAACAAAAGTAGATCCAGGGGCACCTGGGTGGCTCAGTCAGTTAAACATCTGACTCTTGATTTCATCTCAGGTCATGATCTCAGTCGGTGAATTCAAATCCCACTGAACTGTGCTGACAGTGTGGAGCCTGCTTGGGATTCTCCTCTTCCCCCCCCGCCCCCGCCCCCTGCTTCTCTCTCTCCCCTCCCTCATGTGCTCTCCCTCTCTCAAAATAAATAAACTTAAAAAAAAAAAACACACAAGACAAAAGGAGATCCAAATGCGTAAGGATTTGAGCCATTATCACAGGCAAACGTTTAATGTGGGAGGAAAAAGGGGCGCCTGAGCGGCTCAGTCTGTTAGGTGTCTGACTTCGGCTCAGGTCATGATCTCACAGTTTGTGGGTTCGAGCCCCATGTCGGTCTCTGCGCTGACAGTGTGGAGCCTGCTTGGGATTCTCTCTCTCTCTCTCTCTCTCTCTCTCTCCCTCTTACTCTGTCCCTCCCCTGTTCTCTCTCTCTTCCCCCCCTCAAAATAAATAAACCTTTAAAGTAAATAAATATCAATAAAAATAAAAAAACGTAACAAGTCATGAGTCTATTCACTTTTCTTCTCTGCAACCAAAATCAGCCTCAAATATTTTGTATGTAGTAAAAAGCTAATTTACATAAATGTTTTCAAAAAGAACCCTCTTTGACTAAGAGAACCAATGGATACTAATTGTTGCAATTTGTGTTGAAACACGCACACACAGGGGCGCCTGGGTGGCGCAGTCGGTTAAGCGTCCAACTTCAGCCAGGTCACGATCTCGCGGTCCGTGAGTTCGAGCCCCGCGTCAGGCTCTGGGCCAATGGCTCGGAGCCTGGAGCCTGTTTCCGATTCTGTGTCTCCCTCTCTCTCTGCCCCTCCCCTGTTCATGCTCTGTCTCTGTCCCAAAAATAAATAAAAAACGTTGGAAAAAAAAAAGAAAAAGAAACACGCACACACAAAAACAAGAAACAGGACTAATTCTCCCTGCCAGAGAACACACTGCCACCGGGTGACACGGAACCTTCCTGCTATCCCTTACGAGGACAGGGGCTCTGCCCTCCCGAGGGAGCCAGGCTCTACCGGCCCCACCTACTGTGGCATCTGAGCAGTGCACTTCCCTGCCACCGGCCCAGGAACTGAGTTCCGCTGGACGGTTAAGGTGTTTTCTTAAGGTGTCTCTCAGTTCTCCCGATCTAGGCATCCTTGTGTCAGCTGGTCACTTAGCATCACAAAGTAACTATCTCACCCTGGAATCAAAACCGGGCCACCACTGCAGTGGTCTTTCTTCTGATAATAGTAACTGAAGGGGCTGGGCCGCCTGGGTGGCTCAGTCGGTTAAGCGTCCAACTGTTGATCTCAGCTCTTGCGGTTTGTGGGTTTGAGCCCCACATTGGACTCCGCTGCTGACAGCGTGGAGCCTGCTTGGGATTCTGTGTCTCCCTCTCTCTGACCCTCTCCCACTTGCTCTGTCTCTCTGAAAAATAAATAAACTTAAAAAAAAAAAAAAAAAGTAAGTGAAGGGGGATGGTCTTCAGTGAAACACTGATAATATATCAGGTCTAGAAAATGGGACAAGAACAAGTCCTAAGAGTGTTCCAAGACTGATACAAGAAAGAAACATGGTCTAGTCCCAGTCACTTGTTTTTATTCATGAAACCCTGACTGTAAAAGACATGAGATTTTATTTTTTGCTAGTCAAAAAGGATTTCACATTTTTAGTTAATCATTGTGGTTGAAACTCGAGTAGGTAAAGAACTTGACGGAAAGAGTGCCTTCCCCTTCTGCTTGCCCCACTTACGATGAAATCACCCACTAGCAGACGATCGAGAGTCTGTCGGATTTCCGCCTTGGTCTGCATCTTCAGCCTGTTATACTGTCTTCGGGCAGTTTCTGCCACTCTCAGCTCAAGTTCAGACTGATAACCAAACCCTGCAAGATTAGAGACACACAGACAGCAGAAGGAGAACTTTCAAACAGCTGGGTGGGAAAAGACAGCTGCAACATCTGTTCTCACCAAGAATTTCCAGCAAGGTTAAAAACCTGTCTGTACGAGAGCCTCTCCTGACTTCCACCTGCCCTGCCACTACATACAAAAACAGGGACGAGGCAAAAACGGGGGCACGGCCTGAGGGAGAAAGGCAGTACATGAGGGAAGGGCAACTCAGTCACTAGAATTCCTTAAACCATTTTCTGAACGATCCCAGACTATTCTAAATCTTGGGAGCATAACGTTACATTTAAAGAGAAAATTTAATTTGGAAGGAAATGCCTTCTATCTTCTATCGGTGCCAGAGCAATAAAGCCAAGACATTTACGGCTGTTGCTTACACAAAGACTCAAAAACTGGACCAAAAACTAAAATAGCTCCATTGTTATAAGGAGGGAGAGGGGATACACTTAGGAAAGGACTATTGTTTTATCAACCTCCCTGTCAACAAAAGTGCTTTTTCTGTTTCTGCGATCTCAAATCTCTTTTGGAAACCAAGGGAAGCATGAATAAAGCCGTGATGATAAAGAACAGTGCACGGATGAACTCAGTATTGAACGCTGCACCGGGCAGGGGAAACAGACCACCGACCCCGCCATCTACAGGGAAATCCTTGAGCATTCCTCCTCAGTTCACTGGCCTAAAGTATCCTGGGTAGCCAAGGAAACCACCACCCGAATGGAATGGAAAGCATTTTTTAAAATATGCAAAATGGAAGCAAAGAAAAAAAATATTTAAAGATATTGATTCCTTTTGGAAAAGTAACTTTCCAAGGACATCTACTTTAATCCCATAACTAAGGACAACCCCATCCATTTGCTCTCCAGGCCTTTCCTACCACTACCAGGTCACTTCGGTTTACAATCACCCTTGTCCAAAGCACTAAAAATGACACGAGAAAGGTCTTTAGAAAGCAGCAGAAGATCAAACAAACAAAAAAGTTAACCTGAGGTATGAACCTTTCCCTTGTAGAAAAAGTCTGCTACTTTTTTAATAGCCTGGGGATTGTATATGATGTTCAAGGGCCTCGTGCTGACATTCAGCCGCCTCTCAAAATGGCTGTGCACTGGATTTCTCTCATACAGCATCTCAAAAACTGGGTCATCTGGGTCCGCAGCTAAAGGGAAGAGCCAGAGAAAGAAAATGGAACACAACAAAAACAATCACCTTATTCGTGATAACCCATAAGGAATTCTGGGAAAAAGACATTTTCTAAATTATTTTCCAGCTAGTTCTCTCTTAGGAAAATTTTACAAAACAGAGACTCTAATAAGGATGGACTCTAACTTTCAACAAGAATCCTCGAGAGCGGGCTATTGCGATCGCTCCCATTATGGAAACCCAGGCTCGAGAAGCCCTGCGAGTTTACCCCAGTCACACACGGGTTAACAGAGAACATGGTCTCCAAGACGAACACAGACGCACACAACAAACCACTGGGACAAAACAGGACACACTCCCTCTTACGACTGACCGAGACCACCGATCCATAATCACCACATTTTTAAAGATTAGTTTTAAGAACAGATGACAAATTACCAGGAGTCTGATCACTTCTGTCTGCGGATGTTGTCTGGAGACCAAAAGACTGTGAGACTCTGCCAACTTCTTTTTGCTATTAAAACATACACAAAATGCATAAATGTCAGGTGAGCGGGGACAATTTGCCGTGCACACACTTGCTTGAGCTCTGCCCCTTGACATCACTCTCGCTTAGCACAACCAAATCCAAACTCATCTGACATCAGAATACAGAGGACTTCCAGACTGATCTCCCAGGTCTGTGCCTTTTTCCAACCTAAAATGGACAGCAAGCATGCTACTCTGCAGTCAGTGCGTCGAAGGAATGATTGCTAAATGAGTATGAAGTAGGTACATAACTTCCTTAGACTTTCACTTTGCACTCCCGCCCTCTCTACAATCACCCCCTGAAAAAAATCACAGACAGGGCAAGTGGCTAAATACTCAACTACTGTGACGCATCTGTGCCAACTTAGTAAGACCAAAGATCTAATTAAAAAAGTATACTGAGTATAAAAAATTATACATATAGAGATAACTTGAAGTGGTTCTCTTGGAACTCCGCAAAAGAAGAGACTTCCCATCAGTGACCAATGATCAGAAGGCACGAAAATGAATTCCAGACAGAGATGGAACCATTGACTTCGTAATGCAGAAAATAATGGTGCTTATGGCAATCTCTTCCAAAACAGAGCAAACTATTCCACAGCAGTTACGGCACAGAAGAGAAAGGCGCTGCCGTAAATCCCTCCAACATCCATTGTCTGACAAATTCAAACAGCTTACTGGATTCCAGGTTGTTTTTCATCGGCCCACCCTTCTCAAGATGACCAAATGAAGCGAGTTAATATTGCTTATGGCTGGCCTAACACAGACCACAGTGCACCACCCCCCGGACGAAGCAGCCGTCCTACCGCTGTACATACTGAATTAGGGAACACCAGAAGGGGAAACACGGTTCCTTCTGTGGCCAGGTCTCGAAGAAACAGTCCACCCAACCGGACTGAGAGCAAGGAGGAATTTCTTCGAGGAAGAGACTCTGACAGTAGTTTCACATCTACAAAAAAATAAATGTAAGAGCTAACACTGTGCCATGACACCCCAAAGCACTTTACAAGTATGAGATACAATATTTTGCAGAGGACAATTAAGTATCATGAAGTCTTTTGCCTCGAAAACAGAACAAAAAATCCTATTTATATATCGATAGGTGCATATAAATCTCTCTACAGGAACACATAAGGAATATGAGAAGTTGCCTAACAGCATGAATTCTAAACAGAGCATATTACAATGAAGTTCAAGCAATCTGCTGGTTCACACTACGTTTATGAAATCTCAGCTCTCAAGATTATAAAGTCAAACAAACTGCTGATCAGTCACCTTTATATTACTGAGATATGTGGCTATCTTATGGACCAAAATAAAAATATTGGTGAGATGTGAAAAACCAATGCCTGCACATTTATACACCTTTAATTCAAAGTCACAACAGCAGGTCAAACATGGTCAATCCTCGTTATTCATGGCTTCCAGTTTTGTGAATTCACCTACTCACTAAAATTTATTTATAACCCGAGATCAACCTTCACTGTGCTTCTCAGGACACGCGCAGAGCAGAAAGAAACCTGAGTCCGCTGACGTGCCTGCTCGCGGCCGAGGCCGAAGCAGGCAGCACTGCTCTGCCTTCCTGGCTAGGCTTCGTTCACACCACGCACAAGAGCCCCTCTCGTGGTCTATTTAGTGCCAAGTTTTTTGCATTTTTGTGCTTTCTGTTGGTGATTTCACCATTTAAAATGGCCCCCGAGCATAGTGAAGCGCTGTGCCTTACGGTAGACGAGCTTCACTCAGGCACGAGTTACGGTGCCGCTGGCCATGAGCTCAGTATTAATGTCTCAATGACACATGTTAAATAAGTGTCTTTAAACACAGACACGCAAGAAACAAGGTTCTGTACCGATCCCTTGGTGGATGTTCTGACCAGAGGCTGGCAGGCACCTAACCTCGTACGCCCCCTAGTGGCACTGACTCAGCAGTCAATCATTCAGTGCTCACCGCAACTTTCTAGAACATAACTACCACGAATAAGGAGACTCCAGTGGACCCTGGTGCCAGGGGAGAGAAACAGCATCAGGCGGTTCCCTGGGGGCAGCACCTGAAAACTCGAGCTGCATAAACGCGCTCTCCTGCGTCTGCAGGGCGCCCGGCTCCTGGTGCAGCAAGGTCACAGTGCCCCGCTGTAGCTGCAAGTTCAGTCTGGCAAAGATGTGGTCCCGCTTCGTATACGTGTTCACACAGGAGGCGTCGGCAGTGGGGTCAAAAAACTCCTCAGTGCCTGAGCGTGAGGAAGAAAAGACTTTAGGGGAAAACGGGACAATTAAAATGGCACCACCAGGCACGCTACCAAAGTTACGATGACATTATTGAACTATCTCCCCCTTTTTTCAGGAAGAACCCCAAAGTCATGGGTGACTGTTTCACTCCTGATGTAAAACGATCCTATTTTGTAAGAGATCTTATCAACTTATTCTCAAACAAGGAAGGATATTAAGATTCATGACAAAGTACGACATCAGCAACACAGCACGCCCGACACAGTGACATGTTCCACGTCCGCGCCGTCCAGCACAGGAGCCGCCAACCGCAAGTGCCTTCGAGCACCGCGGCTAACGTGGCTTGAAACAGAAAAGAATTCTTCTTAATTTTAATTAATTTAAACCTAAATAGCCATCTGGGACTACGGCTACCAAAACGGACAGCGTGGGTCTGAAGAGCAGCCCTGGACCGATATTCAAGCTTCAGAGCTTAAACCTTTTGAACTTGCTCACTTCTCCTACAATCATGACCCCTCAGATCTACCTGAAACTGTGCTAAGTATTCAAATTTAGTAACAAAGTTGCAGATGAAGTATCTCTCAAAATTTCCTCCATCTGAATCTGTGAACATGACACAAACCATTTTACAAATGTCTAGTTTTTTTAATGTTAATTTTTTTTTTTTTTTTTTTTTTTTAATTTATTTTTGGGACAGAGAGAGACAGAGCATGAATGGGGGAGGGGCAGAGAGAGAGGGAGACACAGAATCGGAAACAGGCTCCAGGCTCCGAGCCATCAGCCCAGAGCCTGACGCGGGGCTCGAACTCACGGACCGCGAGATCGTGACCTGGCTGAAGTCGGACGCTTAACCGACTGCGCCACCCAGGCGCCCCTTTAATGTTAATTTTTGAGAGAGAGAAAGAGAGAGAGACGGAGGGAGGGAGGGAGAGAGGGCAGGGAGAGAGGGAGACATAGAATCTAAAGCAGGTTCCAGGCTCTGAGCTGTCAGCACAGAGCCTGACGCGGGGCTCAAACTCACGGACTGCAAGATCATGACCTCGAAGTCAGATGCTTAACCAACCGAGCCACCCAGGGGCCCCAAATGTCTACTTTTTTCATTTGAAAAATACCATGGGCCATTGCACAAATAACAGACGAATTCTGATGAACCAAGTGTCTCCCTTAGCAACTGGGCCAGGGCAGGGAAGTGAGGGCCAGCTCCCCCTTACCTAGGATCTCCTCGGGGTTCCACTGTTCATGCTGTTCTGCTGAAAGACCCTCGACCACTCTCCCCTCAGGGCTCTGCTGCCCGTACCAGCCTCCCCAGCCAGGAAACCAGGACTGAAGGTACTGCAGCATCCAGCTGCCTCCGCTGGGCTCTGGGTCCCCAGGAGACTCGCCTGGAGAATCAAATTGAGGCTCTCGTAGGCTCTGTGTCAACCAGAAATGAGCAAACATGAGTCCGCAAGACAGAAACAAGAGGTCATGCGCCGCTGACTATTCTTTGCCCCCACAGAAGCACATCAAGACTGAAGCATTCTGAGCGCGTTGGCTCTGAACACATCTTCTCACAGAGGATTTCTTACCTCTGCCAATTCTTCTTGTTTGTGAAATCGTTCATGAACCAGTTCACGTAAAATCTTCAACTCCTCAAAGCTCTGTTCCTCTTCAATCCGACACATTTCCTCCTGTTTTGGGTTAAAACAAAACAAACAAAATGGGTCTTATAGCTCCAGAGAAACTGGACACCTTCACTGACCATAAGTACTGTGAGGGAATCTACCTGGGCCCAACATTCCCACTTAAAGCCAAGGAACAATGAAGATGAATAGCTTCAGCTTTTCCACACACAATGCAACAGATTTTATTTGGTCTCCGGGGACTAACAGCAAATACAGAAGGAGCAGAGAACAGTGCTTGGTTGAAAATTAGTAACTGGGGGCGCCTGGGTGGCTCAGTCAGTTGGGCGTCCGACTTCGGCTCAGGTCATGATCTCACTGCTTTGTGAATTCGAGCCCCGCGTCAGGCTCTATGCCGACAGCTCAGAGCCTGCAGCCTGCTTCAGATTCTGTCTCCATCTCTCTGCCCCTCTCCAGCTGTGCTCTGTCTCTTTCTCTCTCAAATATAAATAAACATTAAAAAAAATTAAAAAAAGAAAAGGAGTAACTGAAGCGTAGGTGCCGCTACACTACCGCGTGCACGGTCCGGACAGAGGCGCCAAAGTGTTTTCATGCGCGTGACCTCCGTTACTCAAAGTAGGGGGCTATTTGGTATCCCTCCCACTTCAGATGAGGAAACTGAGGACCACGTTTACACCGTAAGTGTGCGGTGTAAACAGTTCCTGTACGTGTCATGTGGGACATCAGCAAGGACGTGCTCATCTTAACATGCTTCCTGCCAGTTAGGAAAGAACAGTGGTGGCCAGCTACGTACAAGGATAAAAAAGAAAGCAGAATTAACTGTCCTAAACTGTTTCTTACACTCTAACATCAAGAAAAAGAAGATTAAGGGGCGCCTGGGTGGCGCAGTCGGGTAGGCGTCCGACTTCATCCAGGTCACGATCTCACGGTCCGTGAGTTCGAGCCCCGCGTCAGGCTCTGGGCTGATGGCTCGGAGCCTGGAGCCTGTTTCCGATTCTGTGTCTCCCTCTCTCTCTGCCCCTCCCCCGTTCATGCTCTGTCTCTCTCTGTCCCAAAAATAAATAAACGTTGAAAAAAAAAAAAAAAAGAAAAAAAGAAAAAGAAGATTAAGAGACGCCTGGATGGAGTCCAACTTCGGCTCGGGGCATGATCTTGCAGTTCATGAGTTCGAGCCCCACATCAGGCTCTGTATTGACAGCTCAGAGCCTGGAGCCTGCTTTGGGGTCTGTGTCTCCCTCTCTCTCTGCCCCTTCCCCACTCATGCTCTGTCTCTCTCTCTCTCTCTCTCTCTCTCTATCTCTCTCAAAAATAAATAAACATTTAAAAAAAAATTTTTTTTTTAAAGAAAAAGGACATTATGTTTACTTTCTCCCCTCACTGTGAGTTTATACTTCTCTCTCCCTCCATGTCTTTGCCTGTGCCTTTAAGATAACCATCCAAAACGAAATGTCTGGTTTATTCCAACCTTTTCATAAGGTTCCTATGTCAGTAACCATGCCTGACTCTGGTGGAAAAGGCATTAACCAAGTGAGTGGGTCACGCCTCAGGGAGGCGGCAGGAGACACAGAGCACCGAGTGGCTCAGCACTGCCACTGGTGACCACACACTGGGTCGCTGTTACGGGCTGAATGTCTGCGACCCCCAAAATTCAAATGTTGGAGACATAACCCCCAGTGTGATGGGATTTGAAGGTGGGGCCTTTGGAAGATAATTCGGTTTAGTGCCCTTATAGGAAAAGGAAGACAGATCTCTCTCCACCCAAGAAAGGCCACGTGAGCACACAGTGAGAAGGCAACCGTCTACAAGTCCCAAGGAGACTCTTGCCAGAACCCAGCCCTACTGGCACCTTGATCTTGGACTTCGCAGCCTCCAGAACTGTGAGATACACAGCTGCTGTTTAAGGCCCTCGGTCTGTGGTATTTAGTGATAGCAGTCCGAGCTGACTGAGACGGGTGCCGAAGGGAAACTTGGAAGTGTTTACTAAAGAACAGTTCATTGAAACACAGTACCTGTGCCAAAATACTGGACACAGTCTAAATTGCTATCGCAAAAACTGCTGCTCATAAACCCAAGACAAATCGAGGAACAGAACAATCCCCACTCCCTTCCCCAAGGAGACAGAGGCAGACAGACTAAAGCAGTGCAGTGGAGTCCCAGGCCAGGACTCCAGGGACAGTGGTTCTAAGGGCGTCCAGCCCTACGGTGACCTTGCCTTCACCTCCTGCTTCACCCCCTCCACCTAGCCTCTACCTCAAAAAACCTACGGTCAATGAAGTCAACTGGGATTGGGGAAAATATAGGCCAAAGTCTACAGGGATTAGTCAGAGACTCTGGAGGAAAAGAATACTGATGAGGACCAGGCTTTGAAGAGACACAGGTGATGAGATGGGTCCTACACAGGCAGCCAGGGGAGGAGGGGAGTGACACGAAGGCGTGGCAGGACCATGGCCACCTTTATTCCTCCCCCACCGTGGTCTGGCTCTCCTCCAGCAACAGAAGGTGGAGGATGTTTCTGGCCAAGGCAGGGCCAGGGCCTTGCAAGAAGTTTTCACCTAGTAAAACCAACTCTACCCTCTAAAATTACAGTCGTTTGCCAGGGACTCTATTTCCTCAAAGATTCCATTCTCTTCAGCTTTTGAGAGATGTTTTTATCCTCTGAATGAAGACATGACATGCAGGACAACAGCCCCCTCACCTTGTCGTCCGCAGGCAGCAAGCCTCCTTTCAGCTTGCTGAAGTATTTGTCGGTGTAAGACACAGCGTCGCGGGCGCGGTGTAACAAGAAGTCCCAGGTACAGCGCTTCCTCTCCTCTCTGATCTCATTCAGGTTAGCATTCAAAGCGAAATACCACCATTCTCGGCAGCTGAGGTGTTGCATAACAATGTTAGTTACTTCTTACAATAAAAGCAACTAAAATGCCATCAACCCAGGGCAACCCACATAATCCTATTCCTTCCTCTTCTGAAATCTCTGTTCTCTCCTCAGCCAGCACTTTATGCCTGCAGCTCATTTTAACATTAGGCTAAACCCAACATGTGGCGAAAATCCATCTGCTGGCAAAGAACATCAAAGAATAGATTCTCAACCCACACATCAATTGTAATATAATACTCGATTGGTCTCAATTACCCATAACGTAAGTCCCATCCACTGACGGATAATCAACTGGTGACCGCAAGGTAAAGACCATCTTAAGATGATCAGCAAGGATTTGGATACTAAAGAGTTTATATGGCACACTTCAGGAAAGACATGGAAATACACGGGATCTTTTAAAAGTTTTAGGGGCGTCTGGGTGGCGCAGTCGGTTGAGCGTCCGACTTAGGCTCCGGTCATGATCTCGCAGTTCGTGAGTTCGAGCCCCGCTGGGGCTCTGTGCTGACAGCTCAGAGCCTGGAGCCTGCTTCAGATTCTGTGTCTCCCTCTCTCTCTGCCCCTTCCCCACTCATGCTCTGTCTCTCAAAAATGAACAAAGTTAAAAAAAATTTTTTTTTTTTTAATTTTAATATATTGGACTGGTCACGTTTATCACTACAACAGGAAAAGACTCCTTTTTGCCACAGAAGTTAAAAAGTGCGCTACATAAATGCTGCCCTAACAACACGGGAGAACAGACAGAGGGAGGAAGGTTCAAAGACCACTACAAAGTGTTTCCTACACAGTCAGACCCCACCCGAGCAACGCCAGCCTACTTGTTCAGCGAGGCGCAGAGGATCTTAACTCCACCGCACTCCATCTGACGGTAAACCCATGACACCAACTACATGTATGACAACAACACCAGCATAGGTCAACAACAGAAATGGCACGGGAACAGCCAGAAAAATCGACCGTGTTTTTAGCTCCTCATCTCCTCAAACAAAAAAGCATTCTGTAACACGCATGTCACATACGACATGTAATTGATAGGTCCTTACTTCTCCGATACAGCCACTCTAGGTTTCCACTTCCGGAACTTCACCTGCCTCTCCTTCCGTTCCAGCTCCTTGAGGAATTCCATGATTTGCCGGTGTTGCAGCTTTTCGTCAGAGGTTAAGAGATCAGTAGGTTAGAACTGATGTGTTTCGTTTACTCAGTTAAGACATCTCTCTACCAAGAACAATTCGTATTGGTCAAGCCGCTGAACTGAAATCCAGTGCAAACTGGAGACCACATATCCGCATCAGGTGGCAATGGTCTCTGACCGCGAACAGTGAGGTATTCAGATGTACTCCGTCACTCAGACTCTCAGTTCAGCACTTCAACGCCAAATCAAAACTAACCTGAGGGCAACCCGATCCAACCATGTAACACACGGCAGGATCTTGCACCCCAGGAGACAGCCATGGGCTCATGTGCACTTCCTTTCCCACTACGGGCTGTGAAGTATCGAGACCCTTCTATCAAAGTGCTTCTTTCGCCCCAGTTACCGGTCCAACAGGGAGAATATAAACCACTGGGAAGAAAGAGAGTACCTGAGACAGTTTCAAGGGGATGGTCTCCAGATGAATATCACATTCAATGCGGGGGGTGTGTCGTGACCTCAGAGGTTCTTTGGAGCAATTTCTCTTCAAAAGAGCAGATGCACACACAGGTTCCAGGATGTAGTGATGATCGCGACTCTCCATGCTCTTGTCCATGGCCTCCTGGGTGTGACAAGAACGTCTGTCATTACAGCAAATGTTTTCAGGATCAAGTTACATGCTGGTAGTTATCTAATCTAGGGGATATTACCTCAGAATCCAAAATCAAGATAAAACAGGGAACCTAACGCTCTCTAGCATTTCTCCTAAAGTTTATTTATTTTGAGAGAGAGAGAAAAAGAGAGAGCAGGGGAGGGGCAGAGAGAGAGGAAGACAGAGAATCCCGAGCAGGCTCCTCGCTCACAGCACGCAAGTCTCAAACTCACAAACCTTGAGATCATGACCTGGGCCGAAATCAAGAGTCAGACACTTAACCAACTGAGCCACCCAGGCACCCCATAAAGTTCTCCAGCATTTCTTTAAAAATGTATCTGTATTTCTGATTAGGTAAAATGTTCACAAGGTTCAAAACTGAAAGACAAATAAAAGGTGAAATCTCTCCTTCCGACTCCATCCACTAACCACCCAATTATTCTCCCCAGAAGCAACCAATAACACCAGTTTCTTATGTATCCCACCAGAGGTATTCTGTGTATGTTCAGAGAACTCAATGGTTTTCTGGCTTTTTAACTATTCTCATACAAATGGTACATATGCTGTTTTACCTCAATTTTGTAAACTTAACACTAACTCTTAGAGACAATTCTATATTCATCATAAAGATCTTTGTTCTTATTTTTTATAGCTGTAAATGGCTCTACTGTATGGATGCACAGTACTTATTTAATTGAATTAGCAAAACAAAGCCATTCTGTACAACAGCATGCAAGCCAAAGAAAACCTTGGGTGAGGGGAAAACACGAGTCCTTTTTCTCCATTCCACTTAAACCACCTATGATTTCTTTACTGAAGATTAAACTCGGAATTTTTTCTATCCTTCACAAACAGTAATACTTTATGTCCCATGTTTTTAATGACTCTCTAAGTATTTCTTAAAAGAATACCACCAAAGGGCAAGTTTCAACATTTATATAAGAAAGCTCTTCTTTGAGAATCACATCTGGTGCTTCGTTCACTTAAAATCTGGATGTCAAGGGGCGCCTGGGTAACCCAGACGGTTGTTGAACGTCCGACTCTTGATCTCAGCTCAGGTCATAATGTCAAGGTTCATGGGGTGAAACCCCACATCAGGCTCTGTGCCAGCAGTGCATAGCCTGCTTGGGATTCTCTGTCCTTCCCCAGCTCACTCACTGTCTCTTACTCTCTCTCAAAATAAACTGAAAAAATTAAAATAAAATCTGGATGTCAAAAAACCCCACAAATAAATAAAAAATAAAATGAAAATCTGGAGGTCAAGTTTGTGATGGCTTAAAGACTAGATAACTATAACATGTTAGACGCCTACCGTGGAATACTGTGCAGTGGTCAGAGGCAATGAACTAGAAATATGAACAGCAATCTTGATCGATCTTAAAAACACAGCTTTAAGTGGAAAAAAAGAAATCTACAATGCAATATAAATGTGAAACATACCCCAAAGACTACATATTGTTCAGCATTACATGCATACCAAGTTCCTCAAGCAAACCCACTTGAGCATGGATGCCGATGGACGAAGAGTGGGATGGGATGAGGACCACAGCCACAGAGAACAAACACCGGCGTGGCAGGGACCCCACACTCCGGTGCTGTGTTCCAATAAAGCCTTCTGCCAGAGTCATACCTGTAACTCCACCTGAGGCAAATCCCCCAATAAAGTGCAATCGACATCCCAATAGATGCTAAACTCTGCCACATCTAGTTGTTTTTTCCGCATTAACTTCTGTACCTGGGGTAAAACAGGGAAGAAAATAAGATGACTCTTCATTCACAAACTCCATTCACTCATTCAACAAACCACTTCTGAGGAAGCATGTGTCAGGCACTTGGCAAGGTGCTGGGGATACAAAACTGAATTAAAACATGGGTTTTGCTCTTATGGTTTTCCAAATCTAGCTAACTAGGGAGACAGGCATGGCACAATTTTAATCAAGCAGAGGGAAAGCAGAAGAATAGAGAAGATGCTCTAAGCAAACAAAAGCGAAAATGTCACCGGGTAAATAAGCATCAAAGGACGGGTATGTTTCTAGCACAGGGCAGGAGGGAAGGACGGGGACACGTGTCAGAGTGCAAGGTCCACCGTACGAAAGGCATGATATCTTCAGAGGATGGGGACTACGTGTGTGATGGGAGCGCTGTCCTCTCGATGTGGGGGCAGCACTGATACACAGGCACGAACACATATGTGGAGTGGGGTGCTAAGTGCTGACAATACCCAGGCGTGCTGGGTTAAGTGGTTTCCCTCCCCCCAAAACTTCATGTCCTCCTGGAACCTGTGAATGGGACATTATTTGGAAATAGGGTCTTTACTGATGTAATCAAATTAAAACGAGGTCATACCAGACGAGGGTGGGCCCTCATCTAATGACCGATGCCCTTCTGAGAAGAGAAGGCAGACACACGGGGGAGGAAGACCACACGACAGAGGCAGGGATGGAGTGACGCACCCACAAGCCACGGAACGCCGAGGTTAACCATCAGAAGCAAGGAGGGGCAGTTTCTCCCAGAGCCTCCAGATGGAACCGACCCGGCAAACACCTTGATTCCGGACTTCAGGCCTCCAGGATTAAAGAGAATAAATTTCTGTCGTTATAAGCCATTTTGTTCATGGTAATTTGTGAAGGCGGCCCTAGGAAACGAATACACAAGGAAAGGAAGCGGATGCCGTACTAAGGAGTCTGGACTTCACACTCGAGGAGCCATGGAGCCATGGAGGGTTTTGAGGTAGGCATGCACCAGGCTTAGGTATCTGTTCTGTTCAGAAACAGAACGCTGGCAACACTGCAAAGTAGAGCCTTCCCCTTCGGTGTGCTAGAGAAAACGAATCATGAGTGGATCGAGAAATGAGCAAGTTTACAGGCTCCAGTTACATTTCAGAAATATCTGCCTAACCACCTCCAGCCTCAAGCAGCCACGAGCACTTGCCCCAGCGCCCTGTACAAATAATACTGTATTTCCGTGTGGGCCGTGATGTGGAAGAGACTGGGAAGCGCCGGTTTAGAAAGAACCAAGGGCCTGGGATGGAAGCAAGGGGATATTTTACCCCTGGGATGGAAGCAACGGGATATTTTATCAGCCCGGGCCAAAGTTTACAGGATCCTGAAGTGAGACGGTGGCCGTGAGGATGCGAGGAAGGGACACATGTGAGACCTCGTGCGAGGGAAACCGGCAGGGTGCTGTGAGCAGCTGGTCATGGAAGTCGGGGAACGGGAAGCAAAGGGAGGGGCCCGGGTCTCTGGAGATCAGGGCAGTGGCTCAGGACACACGCTCCGGAGCAGGGACGGCAAGCTTCCACAAAGGGCCAGACCGCAAACGTGAAGAAGCCTTCACGGACCGTGGAGTTGCGGTTGTAACTGCTCAGCTCTGCCCACCGGAGCACAAAGGCAGCCCTGGACGACGTGCAAATGACGGGTGTGGCAGTGGTCCGGTAATCGTTTACAGACAAGAAGGGGGCGTGGGGGGACTTTGCTCTCCAGTCCACAGTTTGCAAACCCCCACTTGGCAGCTGGGCCACGCAGCTTCAGGACCTGGCCCTTCCACTCCATCGCCGTGCACCTCCGCATCCTAGGCTGTGTGTAGGAGGAGGCTGACAGAGGTGTGGTAAAGAGCACTGAATATTCAACGAGGTTAATCATGTGAAGCGCTAAGAAAAGTGCCTGGCATGGGAAAGGGCTCAAAAGAGGTTAGTTTCGTGTGTTTTAATACTCCTTAACATGTTAGAGAATAAAGGGAAAAAGCCGGTTTCAGGGACGCAAAATGGGCCAATGGAACACAATGGGATAATTTTGGTTGTGACCCTAAAACACCACAGAGGGGCCCCGCAGGTAAAGCCCATGAGCCAGGAGGCCAAAAGGAGGTGGAGAATGGAGTTCAAGATGTGGAAGGCACCGACAAGTATTCCCAGAGGATGGCTGAATCTGTGAAACAGAGAGTTTACCCCCAGAGGTGCACACAGTATGAGAACTCAGTTTCTTCAGGCACAAGATAAATGGGGCCGCATCGACGTTGAACGGATGAGCGAAGTAACAAAGGTCAGAGAAAATGAGCCATTTTCCTATTTTGGTAAATTAATCTGTTGGCACAGACGAGAGGCGCGCACAGCCGCCCAAGAGCTTGGTGAGGAAGAACGCAGCCTCCTTTACATAACACGAAACGACGAAGGCGGGACCCCAAACTCCCTAAAACCAGTGCTTTCTTCCAGGTTAGCAGGCCAGTTCATACTCACAGGCTCATTCACAGCATTCTGCATGGACACATTCTTAATACAGACGCCAAATGCAAAAGGATGGGACGGATTGGTGACGCCATCTTCAAAGCGCAAATGGACATCTTGGATTTTTAACTGCAAGGGGGAGAAAAAAGGAAAATGCACTCTGACATGTGCTGCAGGTAGAACACCACAGGGAGACGTCAAACCGCCCTTGAGCATTTAAGTAAACTACGGCAGGTAGTTTACACAAATGCTCAGGGCACACACACCATTCCAGAAGACCCCTTAAAGAAACATTCAAAGAAACGCCACTGGATCTAGAGAACTGGCCCGCCCTCTCCTACGATACCTTAATCTTGCCCCAGCGTCCCGGCACCTAGACTCGGGAACACCAGGAGGGCACATACACTTTGTACCTGTCTACTTCCCCTTGCCCCTGCCGGTGGGCTACAGAAAAGGCACTCTGCTTCAGTGAATTAAAAATCGTTAACAGAAAGCGAAAAGACAACCCATAGGGTGAGAGAAAATATTTGCAAATCATACATCTAATAAGGGACTAGAATCCCAAAATACACAAGGAACACTTGCCACCCAACAGTAAACAAATAAACCAGGGCACCTGGATGGCTCAGTCAACTGAGCGTTCAATTTGGGCTCAGGCCACGATCCCACGGTCATGGGATCAAGCCCCACGTCCAGCTCTCCACTGAATGTGGAGCCTGCTTAGGATTCTGTCTCTCTCCCCCTCTGCCCCTCTCCCCGGCTCACACTTCCTCAAGAAAAGAAAATTTAAAAAATTTTTAATAATTAAAAAAATAAAATAAACCAATGTTTTCAATGGATAATGGGATCTGGATAGACATTTCTCAAAAAAAGATACACAAGCGGCCATAAGCACATGGAAAGATGTTCAACATGAGCCGTTAAGGAAAGGCAAGTCAAAACCACAGTGAGATACCACCTCATACCCACTAGTCTGGTTATTATCAAAAGATAGACAGTAACAAGTGTTGAGGAGGATGTGGAGAAATTAAAAAGCTCATACGTTATATGGTGAAATTGTAAAACAGCACAGCCCCTTTGGAAGACAGTCTGTCAGTTCCTCATGAAATTGAACACAGAGTTACCATATGACTCGACAATTCTACTCCTAGGTATGTACTTAAGAAAACTGAAAACATATATGCACACAAAACCACATACACGAATGTTTATACCAGCATTATTTACAATAGCTAAAAAGTGGAAACCACCCAAATGTCCATCAGCTGATAAGCAGATAAACACAATGTAGTATAGCCTGAAAACCGCAAAAACCCTCAGTGTGAATACTCCATTCAAACTCCTGCACTTTGAGGAGGTTTCTAGCAGCCTAAAGCTGCGTGCCTGGGACATGCCGGCCTCCTCCTGAGTTCCCGTCTGGAAAAGCTCAGGGCTGTCTGTTCCAGCCAACGCCTGACAATAGGTCCCTGGCCTCCCTTTCTTAAAAGCATTGACCCAGAAGGGCTTACAACTGTGAATCCTTTCTCTGTCGCTATGACATGTGTGTGTATCTCCTACCATCAAGGACATGAAAGCCGTTCCTCTGAAACGTAATCATCAGGAAGGAGAGGCCCTGTCTCCCAATCTCTGTGGGAGCACAGAAGCCCAGCCAGCAGATACAGCCGGCCTTACCACACTGACACTGGCCTTCTAGAATTCTTCACCTGAGCCCCCCCGCCGCCCCCGACACCGATCCCACCTCACTCTCCCTTTAAAAGGCCCAGTCACCTCTGTGCAAACTGGGACAGAGCTCTGCTCCTGCCACTTCTGTCAGTAGTTACTGGATAAAATCTGTTTTCACTGCTTTAACTAACATCCAGCTTCGTTTATCTTTGACAATCCATACACGGGAACACTTTATTCAGTCTTAAAAAGGAATAAAGTGCCGGTACATGCCACGACACAGACGAACCTTGAAAGTATTATGCCAAGTGCAAGAAGCCAGACGCAAAAGGCCACGTGATGAACGATCACACGGACAGGAGCTGTCCAAACCAGGCAATTTCCATAAAGAAGATAGATTAGAGGGGGGCTAGAGGGAGAGGAGAAATGGGAGTAGCTACTAAGTGGGCATGAAGTTTCTTTTTGGGGTAATGAAGGTGTTCTGGAATTAGAGAGTGGTAATCTAGGCACTTCGTAAATACACTAAAAAACACTAGAGTGTACGTGTTCAAAGTCTGAACTTTATGGGGCGCCTAGGTGGCTCAGTCAGTTAAGCGTCCAACTCCAGCTCAGGTCATGATCTCATGGGTCGTGAGTTCAAGCCCCACGTCGGGCTCTGCGCTGACAGCTCAGAGCCTGGAGCCTGCTTTGGATTCTGTGTCTCCCTCTGTCTCTCTGTCTCTCTCTCTCTGCCCCTTCCTTGCTCGTGCTCTGTCTCTCAAACATTAAAAAAAAAAATTTTTTTTCAGTATGAACCTCATGGAATGTTAACTAAATCTCAATAAAGCTATTATTAAAAATAAAAATAATGAATTATTTAAAATTAGTGAAAGCCAAAAAGAAATTTAAAAATACAACTGCCTAAAACAATTCAAAGCACTCACCTCAAATGTACCAATCTCTTTGTCAACGTTCTGACAGTTATGAAACCAGCAACCTCAGACTGCATCTTTGGGGGAAGTGGTGTACCCTGAAGCCATTTTGGCCTCTGTCACCTTGGCAATGCAAGAAAACCCCAGATGTAGTAATAAGTACAGCCTTACTCTTATGGCATTCATGAACATCAGTGTGGACCCTGATCTAGTTTTTGAGGACAAAACAAAATTGTAATTAAAGCGGAAAATGTGGCCAGCAGCCCGAGCACCTGCCACCTCATCAACCTGCCACCAGAAACGTCAGTGAGAGATGAAACACCTCAGTGGGCTGCTCGCAATTCACTACGCCACCCACTAGAAACCACGTATCTGACCTCTCTCATCGTACAGAGGAAGAAACCGAGACCAGAGAGATTAAGTGATTTGCCCTAGAAGAATCAGTCACGACGGTGCAGGTCACCCGGCTTCTTAGGAGGTACATCCTGTAGCAAGGAAGAGGGCGACACTCAAGAACAAAGTGAAGTGCAAGGTGAGTGAAAATGAAACTCCTACTCGCACGAGCCGGAGCAAGAAAAACCTGTGTCTGCCCAGGGCTGGAGGCTCGCTCTTCAGGTTTCCCTCCCGGCACTGCCTATAAAAGGGCACACCTGAGCAGTCAGCCGTGGCACCGCATACCCCGCATCAGTTAAGCCCACGAGAAACCAAGTACTGAGGAGCACACACTCGTCAGCCTGAGAAGTCCCTGTCGTGTTCATACTTCATAAAAGTCAGTAGGACTTACTTCGATATTCTCCACAATTCTCGTAACTACTGAGGCAGTGACTGAATACCAGTAGGACTCCCCCTTCCGCTGGCGTTCATTCTACAAAGGAAAGAGCGAGGGTTAGCCACGTCTAATGCTCTGCTCACATGCTGTGCCTCGCCGCAGCTGCTCGGGCGGCCGAGGGGGGTGTGGCTTGCCTTCCATCTGTCCTCCAGGGCTTGAAGTAGAGCCTTCTTGCGCTCCCTCTCCAAGAGCTTCTCCTTCTCATCATCAAAATCCTCTAGCTTTTCAGGGGCTCCAATTAAGTGAAGGCTGGAGATGGAGATCACCCAAGGGTCCACGTGGGGGCGGTAAAAGGGAATCTGAAGAGTCACCTTCCCAATCAAGCCTGGGAAAAGCAAAATCTCGTGAAATGCCGATACACAGTGTTGGTACTTCTTCCTATTTTTCTGTATTCTTCCAGTTTTCTGTAAGAAGCATTAGTACTTTTACAATGTATTGTTTAATCTACGAAAATAGGCAGCAGGTTCTCATACGTGGGAAAAAGAAGTTAGTACACTGACACCTGTAAGAACAAGACCCAATAAACTAGAAGGTGGAAAAAGTGCAGTGACTTCACCCTATCAAATGCAACACCTCTCCTCTGCGCAGTGCCTCCTCCCCAACTAACCTACATCTTAAACGACGTTGGGGTGTCTTTCTCCCCATAGCACCCGCACAAGCCTAAGAGCACTAAACTCATTTCTCGTTGGTTATTAGCTGGCTGGTTGAGAAGCACTTCTTGGGGGTCACCGGGCTTATGATATGTCCGGTCTTGAACATACCAACTGCAGCGCGGGCGGTCCTGCAGTGGCACTCTGTTGAGAACAAATTCTGATCCTTCAGGAGAACACAGGCTGATGCGAAACTAAATGGCCTGCTAGGACCGTGAAAGGATTTTCCCAGTCCCACCACGTCTAGCCGAGCTTCCTAGGATACAGGCCTTCTTTAAAGACAATTAGTAAAAGGCATGTCCTACTAACAACAGTGCATAAAACTATCTGAACTGGTGGCACCTGGGTGGCTCAATCGGTTAAGCATCGGACCCTCGATTTCGGCTCAGGTCACGATCTCACGGTTCATGAGTTCGAGCCCCACGTTGGGCTCTGTGCTGGCGATGCAGAGCCCGCTTGGTATTCTCTCTCTCCTTCTCTCTCTGCCCCTCCCGTACTCTCTCTCAAAATAAATAAATAAACTTAAAAAAAAAACAAAAGAATATCTGAACTGTCCTAATGGTTCTCAAAGATCCACACGGCCCAACTAATATTGTATCTCTGAAACATATGTTATCAGAAGGTGATCATTTCCCTCTAAGATCTAGAATTCAAGTAGGATTGACCTGTTAAAGATAAAATATCATTAACACCAAGTGACTGTGTAATCCAGTAACAAGTTAAGAAATGTGACAACAAATAATGAAAAACATTTTAATTTGGATTTTATCTAGAAAAATGAAAGTGAGTTTTTTTTGTTTTTTTTAATTTTGGAGGGAGCTTTATTGGGAGCTCTGGGTTTCTTTTTTTTTTTTTTTAAGTAGGCTCCACACTCAACATGGGGCTTGAACTCACAACCCTGAGATCAAGAGTCACATGCTCTACCAACCGAGCCAGCCAGGCACCCTGCAAGTAAGTTTTGTATATTTAATAGTTAATATTATAACCAAAACCATATACCAGTTTTCACCACAAAGAGTTTAACAATAATTAGAGTGCAGTCGCAATTCTAACCTAAATTAATTGGGAGGAAGAGGCATATTTGATAGACGACAAGCAAAATATAATTTCTGTTACATTTCATTTAATTTTTGCAGAATACAAATAGGGTCGTTTTTGCAAAAATATGAGAAAACCTCATCAATTTCCTCCAAGAGCCTCTCTGAATCCTTTGATACTCAAATAATAACTCTTTTGGAAACATCCACAGTATCATCATTCCAGAGTTTCTTTAAGATTCTAATCGGTCAGGGTCTTTGCCATATGATTCTGGCAGTTCACCCATCACTTGAATTGACTTCAAGAAAGTCTAAATCTTTTACAAGATTTCTATCTTATTTCACCTAGCAACTGATTTGCATTGTACTTGCATTTTATTTTAATATAAGTATCCAAAAATAAGGGAAAGAATGACATCAACAGGCTATTATTGAATGATGAGTGGTGTCTGAATAGGGACTAATTTTATACATGGTCATTTAACAAAGAATGTAGTTGTTTTTGTTTTTTTTTAAGATTTTATTTTTAAGGGGCACCTGGGTGGCTCAATCAGTTGAGTGTCCAGCTCTTGGTTTCGGCTCAGGTCATGCTCTCACGATTCATGGGTTCAAGCCCCAAGTCGGGCTCCATGCTGACAGTGCAGAGTCTGCTTGTAATTCTCTCTCTCTCTCTCTCTCTCTCTCTCTCTCTCCCTCTCTCTCTGCTCCTCCCCTTCTCTCTCTCAAAATAAATAAACTTAAAAAAAAAAGAAATTAAAAAAATATATTTTATTTTTAAGTAATCTCTACACCTAGTGTGGGGCTTGAACTCACAAACCCAAGATCAAGAGTTGCACGCTCCAAATGAGCCAACCAGGTGCCCTAACAAAGAATATTTTTATTCCATGACCATTCTTGTTTCCTTACCAAACCTGCAGAACTCCTATAATAACTGCAAAAATCTATGAGTGTGCCAGGCATCGTTCTGAGTAATTTTAATGCATTAACTCACGTATTCCTCTCCACAACCCTCTGATGTAGGTACAACAATTATCCGCTCATCTTAAAGACTACGAGGCACACACAGAGTTGTGAGGGAACTTCCACAAGGTCACATAGCCAGAGAATGGCAGATATGGAATATACACCCAAGCACACTGCTCCAAAGCCCACCTTTCATTCAGTAAACTGTCTCTCCATAATATAAAGAATTCTCCAAAAATAAGAACTCCCTGTATCTAGAAGTTCTTTAAGAAACATAAGAATCACCTGGGGATGCTTATTAAAAATGCCGGTTGGGGGCGCCTAAGCGGGTCAGTCGGTTAAACGTCCGACTTTGGCTCAGGTCACGATCTCACGGCTCGTGAGTTCGAGCCCAGCGTCAGGCTCTGAGCTGACAGCTCAGAGCCTGGAGCCCACTTCAGATTCGGTGTCTCCCTCTATCTGCCCCTCCGCTGCTTGCACTCTGTCTCTCACGTTGTCTCAAACATAAATAAACATTAAAAAAATTTTTTTTTTTTTTAAATGCCGGTTCAGTGACACTCCCTTGCCAATTCTGATTCAATGGGCCTGGGGAACACCTGACCTCCCCACCACCACCCAAGGTCATCCTGATAGACAAGGCCACACTTTAGGACTGATCTACAGTCTATACTTCCTATCCTGCCTCTTCCTGCTCAAACAGAGCCAAACTCAAGGGCTCTCAGTTTTCACATCCCAAGCAGTATAAGACTCAAAACCGCCTCTCTCGGCCTTAGAGGTCCGCATACCAGCTTTGACTTCAAACGGTAATTCCAGCTCTTTCAAGGCATCTTTCTTCAACGGCAAGTTTTCCAACTCAACAGCACCTAAGAAACAAAAACAACATCATGAAATGTTCATCCAGCAACTGCAGTAGGTGCCTACTGTGTGCATATCATTGCAGGTTAAAGGGAAAGTCTTCCATCTCCACCCAGCTATAAAAAGCCAGGAGCAGCGCCAGACTAGCCTATGGACTTTATCTGACTACTTTCCTGACCATCCCCCTCTGACAGCCGAAGGCTTGCCCGAGGATGAAGGGTTTAGCCTGGGATCTTTTTCTATAATAAGCCAGATAGTAAATATTTCAAGCCTTATGGTATCTGTTGTATATTCTCTCTGTTGTTGTTGTTGTTGTTGTTGTTGTTGTTGTTTACAAGCCTTTAAAAATATAAAAGCGACATTCTCGGTCTGGATTTGGCCAGTGGCTAGGTTGCAGACCCCGAGTTTAGACGAGTTTAGATGCATGTTCAGCAGAGAACCATTAACATCTGAATCACCTGGAAAGAAATGCAGGCTCCTGGGCCCCCTGCCCAGACATCTCTGGGATTAAAACAAGAAATCTGTGATTTTTAACAAGCTCCTCCAAACCCCCCACTCCCCAACAAATGGGTATATTGCACACAACATCTGAGAGCCCCTGAGTTAAAGTTGGTCGTCAAAAGGAGCTGCACTCCCTTCTGGAGAGACCAGCTCCACATGTTCTCCTCCATATCTCCACTTGCAGGCTTAATTACCTGTCAGAAAGCAAAGAACAAACCACCGCTGAAGGTCCTTGTCAGACCCAGCTTTTATAGGACTTAAACCTAGAGGTCCAAGATGTCTCTGAAGCGACTGAGGCACAGTCAAGAGGGAGCGGCTGACCTCTCGCTCTCCCAGAGGTAGCTCCTCAGTGTGTAGTAGGCACTGAGCTGGCCACTGGGAATGTGAAGAGAGGAGGCAGGGCCCCATCCTAAAGGGCGGAGACAGGCAACATTCTACAAAACTGCACGACCTCGGGCGATTTCTGAGAAAAGGGAGTACAGACGACAACCACCCAGCAACCATTAACTGGTACGAGAACTCAGAAGAAAGGCAAGCAAGCCAAAGACAAACTAATACAAGAAACAATTATTTTTTCCTTTAAATGACTGTTCAGAACTTGTGGGTAACTGGCTTCTAAAGAAGTATTCAAATCTAGCAACTTGGCAGATGCTGAGCAAATGCAAGCAGCTCATGTTTTAGACTTTTGCAGAAACGTATCTACGTGGGTCCCCACAAAGCTTAAAGACCAACCAAAGAGCTGCGGTGCCTGGGTGGCTCGGTCGGTCAGGTGTCCAACTCTTGATTTCGGCTCAGATCACGATCTCATGGTTCATGGGATGGAGCCCCGGGTCGGGCTCAGCTCGGAGTGCAGAGCCTGCTTAGGATTCTCTCTCTCTCCCCCTGTCTGCCCCGCCCCCCACCTCTCTCTTTCTCACACACACTCAAATAAGTAAATTAAAAATAAAGACTAGCCACAAGGAGAAGTTAATAACCCCGAGAGCCCGGATGCAACCCTATTTCCACATTTGGGGAGTAAACGATCATAAGGGGGGAGGGGGACATGAAACATGTTCCTCAACAGTTGAAACTGACTTAGAGGGGGAAAGTATATCATTTCTCCTTCTTCTGAAGAGCGTCATTTGTGATTTGAATCATCTGCCCTGTTTTTCAATACCCACATCTGTCACAAAGGCAGGTGGCTGCTATCCACCTGCGGGAAGTGGAAGGAGTTGCAGGCAGTCCACGCCGGGAAACATTAAAGCACAGAGGGCAGGAGAGGTGGTCGAGGAAGGAGAAGAGACCAAGGAAAGAACAAGAAGGGCCGCTCAAGGCGAGTCAATAACAAAGGAATCAGACAAAAGGGTGGCAGTGGAAGCCTTCCAGTCGGAAGGCTCTCTGATTCCCCACCCACTCAAATGTGTACCCACAACTGGCCCTGCTGGGAAAGGTCCCTCAAGGGACCCAGAGGAGGTGAGCACTTTATAAATGAGAGCGCTGTTCGTTTATTTCCGGGCAGATAACACACAGGCTTATTCCTGGATGTCTCATTCAAAAACTCCTCAGCTTAGTTAGGCTACCAAGAAACAAAGTCCCTAGAACTGGGGTAAATCTAGGGGCCGGCTGCTTTTCAGTCATCACCAAAGACTACTGAATTCTCCTTCCTCGGCTCTGCGTCACTTAAAAAGCCAGCCTGAGCGGGGCACATGGGGGGCTGAGTCGGTTAAGCATCCGACTTCAGACTAGGTCATGATCTCGCCATTCCGGAGTTCGAGCCCCACATCGGGCTCTGTGCTGACAGCTCAGAGCCTGTTTCAGATTGTGTCTCCCTCCCTCTCTCTGCTCCTCCCCTGCTCACGCTGTCTCTCTCTCTCTCTCAAAAACAAATAAACATTAAAAGAATTAAAAAAAAAAAAAAAAAAAGAAAAAAAAGCCAGCCTGAGGTTCAGGGCTTATAGGAACAAAAAGGAGAGGGAGCCAAAGTGCTGGGTCACAAACAGAGATATGCCCACGGCCCGAAGTCCTGCCTCCCCGACATGACACCAGCAGCTGCTGTCTTCTGGCCCCAAACCATCCCAAACACGCCCTGCGAGCTTTCCACCTTCGGCCTGTGCTCACAAGCTTCATGCTACCCGCAATGTCGTGACCCGTCCCACGCCGCCTATCGAGACCCTGCACTACGGCCTCCTAGGGTCCTACGAACAGGATGGACGACCCCCCTCCTCGGCACCCCACTGCACTCTGCCTGTGTCTCTGGTATAACAAGTTACTACCTACTACCTTGTGTTGCTGTATCACTTCTGTCTCCCCAGCAAGACAGCAGATGTCCAAGGGCAAGGACCACAGACGCGGACGTGGAACAGGAACAGTAATAGCAGGTACCACTGAGTGAGATCTGACTGGTGCCAAGCACTCGATACGCATCGCCTCATTCAATCCACACAACATGAGGAATACTATTATTTTCTCCATTTCAACGTGAGGGACGTTAGGCTTAGAGAAACGCAATCTGCTTGAAACTCACAGAGCCGCTGAGCAGCAGGGCTCGAACCCGCCCTAGATCTGCCTGATCTCAGCTGGCAAGAGGCACAGCGGGTGGAGAGGAGGCCTAAGTAACTTGCTCACAGTCACAAGGAGCTTGTGAGTGGGGAGACCAGGCCCAGCCCCTAGGCCTGAGCTCCTAGAATCTTCTCCTGTCCCCGCTCTTTGTATCGCCCCTTAGCACAGAGCCAGACCCAAAGCAGGCACACAACGGTGTCTGCCGAGTGGCTAAACAAATAACATCTTATACAAATTCTCTCTCTCTCTCCTTCAACTACTTGTACGCTATTTACAGTTTCATTACTTTCAGTATGTTGTGCACAATCCACGCTTGAAGTCCAACCCACGCCAATCATAGGCTGACGATCGTGACAGTGGAGGATGATGGTAACTAACATCGACTGAGGGCCCGCTGTATGCCAAGAACGGTTCTAAGCTACTTGACCTACATTAATGTGTCCAGTCCTCAGAACCTCATGAGACCGTTAATATTCTCTCCAATTCACGGACAGGAAGAATTTGAGAATTCATGAAGACTTGGAGTAAGTTGCCCAAGTTACTGGTAAATGGAGGAAATGGGATTCAAAACCAGTCCGGCTACAAAACCCATACTCTTGATCACTATGTCCAGCTTCCTGGCATCTCCCAAAGCATCTCGCATACTAAATATCTCCAGATGGACTGAAATAACATTCTTATTCCCATACCATAACCCCTGCCTCCAAACACTGCTTTAACTATAACTGCGATGCCCCAAACTTTCCTAGCCAAGCACTGTGATGTGCTTTGAATCTGTAAGGACGGGGCATCACACTAATACCGGTTAGGAAAGAAACAGTATTTTTTTATTCTGCACAGAGAATATTTTTAAATGGGAAATAAGCATAGAAAGGCAGTCTGAAGCACCAGAGAGATACACATAGTTGTCATTACAAAATAGATTCTAAAACTGAGATTAGAAATCTGTTATTAGTATAGACTCTAGTACATCAGATACCACACATTTCTATTTATTCATTTCTTCAGCCAACATCCTCTTACCACATCACTCTTGAAAGAGCTGGCTCTTTTATTAGCAAGGTTACGGTTTGCAATTCCCTTTCTCGGCACTGTTTCCTGGCCTGTGCCACATGGTTAGCTTTGTAGCATATGTATGAGAACTTCAGTAAGTGACCAGAGAGGTGAACTCGACACTACTCTCATACTTTGAACACATCCTCTTCCCTGACAGGTTGGTCACTTTCACCTTGCACTCGGCAACTCCCTTCTAAGGACAGGGAGGAAAAAAGTCAGGACAGAAGTTAGAGATTAAGAAAAAACCCACTTCAGTTTCCAGTGAAGGGGGGGGGGGGGGTCCCCACAGCCTGTGGCTGCCAAAATCCTTTCACTGGTTCAGATGGGTCAGGAAAACCTGCAAAGCAATACTTCTGGTGACAGGTGAACCACTGGCACCCTATTCTCAGATGCCACAATAGGAACCACTGTCATCTCCGCTAACCTGTCCCGGTCCACCGGCCAAAACCCACACCCCCAGAAGGTGAGCTTTCCGCCATATTTGAGATCTGCTTCCCACTTTCTATGATGCTACATGATTGCAGACTCACTTTATCTCCTCTCTCTAGATTGTTCAAATGTTCCATTGTGAGTTGAGCACAAAGAACTTAAATTAAAACAAGGAGAAGGGGAGGGGCGCCTGGGTGGCTCAGTCAGTTGAGTATCCGACCTCAGCCCAGGTCATGTTCATGAGTTCGAGCCCCACGTCAGGCTCACTGCTGTCAGCGCAGACCCTGCTTGGGATCCTCCGACCCCTTCTCTCTCTGCCCCTCCCCCATTCATGCTCTCCCTCTCAAAAATAAATTTTAAAAATATTTAAGGGAAAAAAAAGAAGGGGGAAAAAAAGAGGTTTTCCAATGCTCACACCAGATCCCTGGACTGCATTAAATCATGTACAGGCATTTACTGAGGATAGGCCTGTAAAGGCTAAAATGTCTCAAACTTCATAGAACTTTATTACTAGGCAAGACAGGACCTCAGAAATTCTGTCAAAGACTCCACAGTAACATATTTTAAAACTTTGACTAGGTGTCTATTACACACAGCAGGATAAGAGCTTTAAATGTCATTCCGTTTGATCCTTACAACAACACTGGAGAGGTGTATCACCCATTTGTTCTAAGGAAACCAAGGCTCAGAATTTCAATGACTTGTTCACATAGGTAATAAGTAACACAACAGGATTTGAAGCCAAGCCAATGCCATGGTCACTACATGGCCACCTCCATAAAGCTTCATAAAGTTAAAAAGTTAACTGGGATTGGGGCACTTGGGTGGCTCAGTTGCTTGAATGTCCGACTTTGGCTCAGGTCATGACCTCATAGCTCTTGGGTTTGAGCCCAGCGTTGGGCTGTGTGCTGACAGCTCAGAGCCTGGAGCCTGCCTTGGATTCTGTATCTCCCTCTCTCTCTGCTCCTCCCCAACTCACGCTCTGTCTCTTTCTCTCTCTCTCTCTCTCTCTCTCTCTCTCTCAAAAATGAATAAACATTTAAAAAATATTTTTTTAAGTTAACTGAGATAAAGCAGAGTCACCAGCACTATAGTCTTTTTTTATATATATGTTTAATAGTTCCCTAAAATCTATAGCAATACAGCTACATTAAGTTACCCTGTAATAATAATCAGTGTCATATAAGAAAACATAGTCCCTTTAACACATATTTAGTACAAAGCCATTTGGGCATTATGTTTTATTATTCTCAGTACAACAAAAAGAATATTAAAAAAAAACAGAAATGCCATCTGCAAAGGCATACTTTACCAAAAAGAGATACACTTACCTTTCAGAAGTGCAACAGAGAGCTGATCAGTGTTCAGGTTATTGACGTATTTCCCCAGATAGGTATTGAGAACCCAGGCTACAAGGCCTTCCAACATGACTATATCCTCAAGACAAGGTGTTTAAAAATCATGGATCATTCTTTATTTCTCTCTCTCTCATGGTCATAGAAGAATCTATGAAGGAAACAAAAAAGGAAATCAACAGAAAAAAACAGATGATTTTCTGAGCTGATTTTCTACTCTGCCTTCCCTGAGGGTGGACGAATGCAAAGCCCAGATTTAAGAAAAAAAGGGGTGACGAGCACTGCAAGATGCCCTGTTGGCAGAGGATCAAACCAAGGAACAGTCACAAATTTACCAAAAAACACCTAGAACTCCAAGTTGTCTATCTTTTCCATGCAACTGATCATTAAACTGCTTGCCTTTAGGAATTCACCTTGGAAGTAGACTGTCCTGGTCAGCGATTCTCGTCCAAATGCAATTAGGCAACGTCTAGAGACATTTTTGATTATCGTGACGGGGGGCTGCGGTTGGGATCTTGTGAGTAGAGACCAGGGAAGCAGCTAAACATCCTACAACGCACAAGACAGCTCCCCCACAGCAAAGAATTATCCAGCCTGATGTCAACAGTGCTGAGGCTAAAGAACCTTCTCCTAGATGAAGGCAAAAAATGCCCTGAGAGATTTCAATGAACTTCACATTTGGCAGCGATCCTCTGTCAGCCTTCCCTAGTTCCATGTTGCAAATGTGTTCATCAAGATCATTCATAAAACAACATAAATGACAGGGAGAAGGCAGTGGTTTCTCGCTATTCTTAAATGTCCTGGAACTGCATTACAGGTACCCAGACAGAACCCTGGGTTGCTGATACAATGAACTATCTTAGCAACACAAACACAAGAAATCCTCTGGTTCCAGCTACTGTATTTAGCATAGTACTGAGCTACTACTGCCCATGATAATAAACGTGTTTATTAGTATTACAAAAAAATATATAGGTTACTTTTAGTACGACTAAAAGTTAACATGATGGAACTTGAGACATAAAAGGTTTAACTTTTTTTAATGTTTACTCATTTTTGAGAGAGCGAGAAAGAGAGACAGAGAGAAAGAGCAGGGGAGGGGCAGAGAGAGAGAGGGAGACACAGAATCCAAAGCAGGCTCCGGGCTCTGAGCTGTCAGCATAGAGCCCAGTGAGGGGCTCAAAGTCACGAATCGTGAGATCACGACCTGAGCCAAAGTGTGAAACGTAACTGACTAAGCCACCCAGGCGCCCCAAGATATAAACGTCTAAATGGGCTCCAAAATCACCCAGCTAGTAGATCCCAATTAGAACTGCGAGTTCCAAATCTTGCTCTGAGCCAAGCACATCAGATACCAGCCCACCATGCTGGACACTCCAGGTTTGCTACGACATGTGTCCTACTTGGAACCAGCCCTTTCAGGATCCTTTCCAGGCACTCTGCCCCACCCCCCCGGTGATTCATCTTGGTGCCAAAAGATACACTTATCCCAAATGAAAGGCCACCACCCGACAAAATCCCAACACACAAGGCCCCGTAAGAGTTAACTCAACCTCCAGGAAAGACTGAATTTATTTGTCAACAGTGTCTTGCTCTTCCAGCAAGATTAATTTCTATTTGCCATCAACGACAGTGAAAATAAATCAGAAGCTAAAGAGCATCTGATGAAATGCTAGTTTCTTTCCAGAGATTTTTTTTTTTAAGCCGTATTTTGTGTAAAACTAAGAATTTGCTAGAGATCACTGGATACCTGTATTTAAAGAAGAGGTTACAAGAACAAATTCTTTAAAATAAGAAATGTGTACCAGTCTGGTAAAAAAACAAAAAAAAAACAAAAACAAAAAAAAACAAAAAACAAAAAAAAACCATTTATTTATTATATCTTTAAACAAGTGAATCTGTGAAAACAAAATGTGAACCTGACTAATCTATGTACTATGTAGACTCCAACAGGCAAGGTGCCAAAATCAGAGTATTCTTTATTTCTGAAGTTACTGCCATTGACCCCTAAAATGCTAACAAACTCTCTCTGAAGTGCCAAATACAAATGCTCTCCCAGCAGAGGGAATCAGGCCCTACTCTACCCCCGCCGCCCCCCACCCCTCCGCAAGGTGGGAAAATGCAAAACACAGATTACCAAAAAGATGGGGCGAGAAGCATCGTAAACGCCCTGGTCAGTAAATTAAGACTCAAGCCAGAAAGCATCTATCGGCTCTGCTAAGCATCTAGACCAGGCTGGAAGCCACTTCAAGGATTTCCTTAAGGAATCCGGTGTCGGGAAGGGCCCCCAGACTGGCTAGAATCCCAAAGTGTTTACACGCTCGGGTCCACCAGGGCTTCCAGGCAGCCGCCCGGCACTAACTCCCACCTGACCTCCCCTAATCGGTGAGGCAGGTGCCACTGGGGATCAGGGCTCAGCCCACAGGCGGACAGACAGCCGGGAGTGACCTTGAGCCAGGCCCCTCCCTCGAGGGGCGGCCAAAGCCGGGAGTAGGACTGGCAAAGGGACCAGGACGCTCCTCACCAGCCGGCCGGGCCTGAGTGCCACGGAAGCCGGGGTGCTATGAGAAAGAAGACAAGAGGGGGCAGCTGCCAGGCCCCGGGGCCCCCAGGAATGGGGCCGCCCGTGAAGGCGAGGGGCCCATAGCCCTTCTTCCACCCCGTGGGCTCCAGGGGACAGAGACCCCACCTCCCAGATAAAGCGCGGAGGCGACGGCGCCCAGAGCCTGGGGTCCCGCCCCTGGGAGGAGGGATTCAGTCGGGGTGTGACCCCGAGGAGCGGGGGTAAAGACTGGCTAGAGGCCTGACGTCCCCATCCCAGAGCGCGACCCCAGAAGGCTGGTGGGTGGCCAAAACACTCTGGAGAACTGACCCGCGCCCCGTTCCCGGGCGTGACATACGGGGGCCCGCGCACGGGGGGCCCGCATGGGGACCGCCGCTCAGGCGGAGAGACGCGGGCTGACACCGCCCCCAATCCCAGGGCACCAGGCTACCGGGACCCCGGGAAGGGTGCCGGGTCCGGCGGGGGCTCGGACTCCCGGGACGAGGACGCCGGGGTCCCGGGAAGCTCGGGCAGCCCCAAGCCCGTCTGACCCTGGGGTGCCCGCGGTGGCTGGGACGCAGGTGTCCCCGAGAAGGCGGCGGGCTCGGGGCCGTCGGGAGCGCGGACGCCCCAGGGCCCCCGGAGGAGCTCAGGCGGCGGGAGGGCCGGACGCCGGGCTCCCCGGGCTCCCAGCGGCGCGCTCCCCGCTAGCGGGCCCCGGCCCCAGGTCCGAAGCTGAGCCGGGGCGGCCGACAGCGGGCCCACGCCCGCCTGCAGTCCCGGGCCCTGCCCGCCGCCCCCCGCCCCGGCCAGTACCTGTCGGTGTCCCGGGCCGCCCGCCCTGCCCGGCACTGCGCGGCGCTTCCTCTCCCGGCTCCTCA
This sequence comes from Panthera onca, assembly GCF_046562875.1. Classification (NCBI taxonomy): domain Eukaryota; kingdom Metazoa; phylum Chordata; class Mammalia; order Carnivora; family Felidae; genus Panthera; species Panthera onca. The sequence continues at coordinate 212,494,948 of NC_138346.1, forward strand.
ATGGCGCTGGCCGGCGGCGCTCCGGCCCGCCCCGACCCGACCAATCGAGCGGGCGACGCGCCGGCGCCTGGCCAGCCGAGCGCCGAGTCATCGAGGAGGCGCCCCCTGGCGCCGGGGCGGCCGCTGGCGGATGGGCTGCTGGAGCTGGAGAAGGGCCCAATGAGCCCCGTCTTACAAGGGGGAAACTGAGTCCCAGGGGAGGACACGGCCACCAATTCGTCCGGCTGCGACAGTGTGGGAACGCAGGATTCTTCCTCCTACAACGCCCTGCCTTCCACTGGCCCATCCACAGCGGGTGCTCCACTCAGCAGCCACAGGGGTCTGCTAAAACATAATTCAGAATAAGCCACTTCCTTGCTTAAAACGGCTCCCCCCCCCCCCTATACTTGAATTAAAATCGAACTCCTGGGGCGCCTGGATGGCTCAGTTGGTTGAGCATCCGGCTTCTGCTCAGGTCGTGATCTTCCGGTTCATGGGTTCCCCACTTCGGGCTCCAGCCTGACAGCTGGGAGGCTGGGATTCTGTGTCTCCCTCTTTCTCTGCCCCTCTGGGCTCGCGCGCTCTCTTCGTCTCAAAAATAAATAAACATTAAAAAAAAGTTTGTTTGTTTGTTTGTTTGTTTGTTTGTTTTTTAAATAAAATCCATCCCCTTACAGAGCCAACACCAATCTCCTACTGGATTTGGTCCATTCCTATTTCTGCCACTGTTTCCCTGGCTCACTCAGACCCCGGCAGCGTTCAATTCCTGCCTCAGGACCTTTGCATTTGCGATTCTCTCTACTTAGGATGCTTCTCCCTTAGATCCAAACTGTCCAGTAGAAATATTATGCAAGCCACACATACAAGCCACGTCACATTTTTTCTAATTTACTAGTTGGTACATTTTTTAAAAAGGAAAAGGTGAAAATAATAACGTATTTCATTTGATTCAATATGTCCAAAATATGATCATCTCAGCCTGTAGCCAACAGAAAAGTGAATTAATGAGATACTTTATGGATTTTGTATAGTAAGTCTTTGAAATTTGGTATGTGTTTCACACTTCCGGCACATCTCAATACAAACCAGCCACAGTTCAAGTGCTTGATAACTTTATGTGGCTGATGATTACAGAACAACTTTGGATAGTCCTAGAGCCAGTTCCTTCTTGCTTCAAACATTACACCTCAGAGAGGATTTTTCCCGGCTGCCCTATCTAAAGTTCCCTCCAACCATTACCCTGTTGTACTTTCTTCATAGAACTTAATGCTATTTGCAATTACCTTATTTGTCTATCTTTTGGTTGTTACCTTTCTTCACCCTAAAAGTTCCCCCCAAAACGGTGATTTTTATCTTTTTCACAGATGCCTCTTCAGCACCTAGACTTTGCCTTGCACAGAAAAGACTCATTTAAAGATGCTGTAAACGGGGGCGCCTGGATGGCTCAGTTAGTTAAGCATCAACTGCTTGGGACATGATCTCGTGGTTTACGAGTTTGAGCCCTGCATGGAGGTCTGTACTGATGGTGCTGAGCCTGCCTGGGATTCTCTCTCTCTCTCTCTCTCTCTCTCTCTCTCTCTCTCTCTGCCCCTCCCCTGCACACACGTGCATACTCCATCTCTCTCTCAAAATAAATAAATAAACTTTAAAAAAATAAGGTAAACTGCTACAAGTGAATGAAGGACTAAGTCAACAAATCAGACTTCATCTTGCACATCGTCTTGCATTAGCACCAGAAAGACAGGAAGAAGACCTCAGGCTCATAAAAAGCCAAAAGCTGCAGGAAGCAGGATGGCAATGAGTGTATTTACCATAATAATTATCAGCCCTCATAATGCTAAGCTAATTAAGGTGACCGTGGGCTGAAATTCCTCTGATGTGGGACCAACAGATCAGAGTCTCAACTCTGGGTCACCTCAGCAGCTGAGGTTTGGGTGTAAAACCTCAGACTCCACAGATGAAAGGCGGGAGGGAAGCAGCCCATTCATTAGAGCTGAAGGATCTCAGAGTCCAGACCTTCTAGCACAGAACCACTTGGCTGTCCCGGGGAGTTTATTAAAAATGCAGAGGGGCGGGGCGCCTGGGTGGCTCGGTTGGTTAAGCGTCCGACTTCGGCTCAGGTCATGATCTCACGGTCCATGAGTTCGAGCCCCGCGTCGGGCTCTGTGCTGACCGCTCAGAGCCTGGAGCCTGCTTCAGATTCTGTGTCTCCCTCTCTCTCTGCCTGTCCCCTGTTCATGCTCTGTCTCTGTCTCAAAAATAAATAAACGTTAAAAAAAAAAATTTAAAAAAAAAATAATTAAAAAATAAAAAATAAATAAAAATGCAGAGGGGCACCTGGGTGACTCAGTCGGTTGAGCATCTGACCCTTGATTTCAGCTAGGGTCGTGATCTCAGGGTCATGGGATCAAGGCCCACATCAGGCTCCACACTGAGCACGCAGCCTGCTTAAGATTCTCTCTCTCCCTCTCCCTCTGCCCCTCTCCCCTGCTCTCTCAAAAAATAAAAATAAAAATAATAAAATAAAATAAAATAAATAAAATAAAATGAATACATTTTTAATCCAGATCCCAGGACACCCATTTGTTCAACTAGTATTACAGACAGTCTTTGTGCCCTCAATTTGTAATCAGTCTGAAGGTGCGTTTATCAAACAGCAATCTTCCTACTAAATATTTACTCACAAGAGAAATGAAATCACATGTACAAGCAAAGACATACAAGAATGTTCACAGTGGCTTTATTCATAACAGTCAAAACCTATTTTGACTATTAGTGAAATGATCAAAATGCCCATCAAAAGGAGAATGGATAAACAGGTTGTCCTGTACCCATATGACAGATTACTACCCAGCAATAAAAAGGAACAAACTGTTAATACAGACAGTATCTTGGAGGAAACTCGGAAGCATTAGCTTCATGTAAAAAGCCAGACCACAAAAGACCACATACTATGATTCCATTTGTATGATATTCCAAAAAGGACCAAACTACGATGGCACAAGCAGATCAATGGGTGCTAGGGGCCAGGACTGGAGGAGGGAGATGACCTAAGAAGAGACCCAAGGTCGGGGGCACCTGGCTGGCTCAGTCTGTAGAGGATGTGACTCTTGATCTCAGGGTCATGAGTTCGAGCCATATGTGAGGTATAGAGATTACTTTAAAAATTTTTTTTAATTTAAAAAAAGAAAAAAAGAAGGGGTACAAGGGAACTTTATGGGGTGATGGAACTTCTGTATCTTGACCGTTGTGGTGGTCACAAGGCTGTATACAGTTGTCACAATTCACTGAAGTGCACACCTAGAATTGCTAAATTGTGTTTTCTGTCAATCATTCCTCCATAAAAGTGATACTTTAAAAATCTCCGCCCTCATGGGGGCGGGGAGGGGAGGGGCCTGGGTAGCTCAGTCGGTTGAGCATCAGACTTCGACTGAGGTCAAGATCTCCCACTCATGGGCTCTGTGCTGACAGCTCATATTCTATAAACATGCTTTGCACGGAGTCTTCAAATGTCGGTGCTCTGTGTTGGGATGCAGTTCACACATCTCAGTTTGGACCGGCCGCACTCAGGTGCCCGATACCCGCACACGCCTAGTGGCTACCGAATGTGACCGTGCAGGCACAGACTGTCTTGTGAAGATACAGACAGCCCTGTGGGAAGTACAAGAACAGAGCGCAGCTCAGGGCAGCCCCCTCATCTTACAGGTGGAGATTCTGAGCTCCAGAGAGGGACAGTGGCTGCTTTAGGTTCACACTGCCGGTCCTCGGTGACGTTGGGACACAATCCAGGGACTCCTCACTGTTAGCTGTGCCCCAAGCAGCCTCTCAGCTCAATTTCCCAGCTTTCCGGATGCTGCCCTGCTCACTGGTTTTTGACTATGGAGCTCCAGGCAGGACAGGGCAGTCCCAGGAGAGAGAGACTGAGAGAGAGAGAGAGAGAGAGAGAGAGAACTTGCCCTTTAAACCCAGGCCTCAGTTGACTTTCTGGTGAAATTCTAAGGAGGCGGTTCTCAGGAGCCTCCCACAGGGAACAGGCTGTCCTCCCAACTTGACTCTAGATAAAAATCAAACCTCCGGCCCCCACCCCTGGGTGCCCTCCTCTGCACAGCAGGGATAATGGGTACTCTGCCTATCTCCTGGGGCAGTTGTGGAGATAAAGTAACTGAAGCTCAGTTGCCCAAGTTGCAGACCAGACAATTTAAGGAACTCCTCACACTCCAGGGGCGCCTGGGTGGCTCAGTCCATCCAGCGTGTGACTTGGGCTCAGGTCGTGATCTCCTGACTTGAGCCCTGAGTCAAGCTCCCTGCTGTCAACTCAGAGCCAGCTTTGGGTCCTCTGTCCCCCCCTCTCTCTGCCCCTCCCCCACTTGCACTCTCTCTCAGAAATAAAGAAAACGTTAAAAAAAGAAAGAAAGGAAAAAAAAGGAACTTCTCACACTCCCTGGACTCCTCCCACACGCCAAAACATAAAACCCTACATCCTTTCTGTGGCTTCTGAAGCCACCCCCACGACCTCATGTCCTGCCCTACCCCGAGTCCCAAGGCTGTGCTGCCCTCCCTTCAGCGAGGCCTCTGCTCAAACACCAGCTCCTCGGAGAAGCCTTCCTCAACCCACCCCACAGGCTAGCTTCTCAGCACTTACTGTCACCTGGCGTGGCCTACATGTATTTCTTCACATAGCCCTTCCTAGCGTGTGAGCTCTGGACAAGGACCCTGGCTGCCCTGGACTCGTGATCCCCAGCACCTACACACACACACACACACACACACACACACAAATAGCAAGTGGCATGTATTGAGCACTTACAATGTGCCTGGCATAGTTCTAAGCATTTTACAGATAGTAACTCAAATAATTCCAAACTCGGAGGGAAGCACTGTATTAATCCTATTTTACAGATAAGGGTGAGGCACAGAGAAGTGAATTAATCTCCCTCCGGTCACACAGGAACTGGTCACACCTGGGCACCTGGGTTTGGACTTCTGGGCTGGTGCATCAGAGTGCCCGATAGCAACGACGACTGCATGAAGATTAGACGGAGGAGGACCGCGGTCACCCCCTACTCGCCCCCCGCCCCCCACGCCAGCCCTGCCTTAGCAAAACCACTCACCCCATCACGGTTAAAAAAGAAAAAGAGGGGGCACCTGGGTGGCGCAGTGAGTGTCTGACTTTGACTCAGGTTGTGATCTCACGGGTCCTGGGTTCGAGCCCCACCATCGGGCTCTCTGCTGTGAGTCTGTCCGCACAGAGCTGGCTTCGGATCCTCTGTCCCCCTCTCTCTGCCCCTCCCCCATTAGCTCTTTCTCAAAAAAAAAAAAAAAAGAAAAGAAAAGAAAGAAGAGGCAGGAGGGGCTGCCCTCAGTTACTCCAAATTTATACCCTCTGCTATTGTGATTTATAATAAGAAATATATATTTGGTCTTCGTCCTCTGTTTCTGGCCTCACAGCCCCTCAAACACTTAAAATTTCCTAAGTGGGGAGAGGGGCTGGAGGTTCAATCCGTCACCAATGGCCAATGCCTTCATCAATCATGCCCACGTAACAAGGCCTCCACAAAGACCTAAAGGGCGGGGTTCAGACAGCCTCCATGTTGGTGAACACATGAAGGGGTAGGGGCGGGGGGGCACACACCCAGGGGGACCAGAAGCTCTAGCCCATCCCCCCGTAAAGCTCGCCCTCTGCAACTCTCCCATCTTTATGTTCCAGAGTCTTTGCAATAAACCGGGAATCGAGTAAGTAATCTGGTCTCCTGAGTCCGGTGGGCCACTCTAGCAAATAAATGGAAATCCAGGAGGGGGTCACGGGAACCTCTGACACACGGCCCATCGGTCAGAAGCACAGGTGGCCACCTGGACCTGTGACTGGTGTCCGAAGTGGTCGCGGGCTTGTGGGACTGAGCCCTTACCCTGTGGGACCCTGTGCCTCCAGAAGGCAGTCCGTTCTGTAGGACACCTCGAGGTGCCTGCTGAGAAGCGGGGGGTTCCCTGGTGGTGTGGACGCCGTGGACCCTCATTTGTGAATGTGCCGTGTCTGCTCTCTCACTTCAGCAGCACAATTGAGTGGTTGTGACCGAAACCGTAAGAGCCCCCAAGTGGAAAATATTTACCACGTGGACTTTGCCGAGCCTGCTCTAGGGTAGGGTAGGGTAGAGGGCGGGGCTGCGGGAGGAGAGGCCTCCCAGGAAATCACCAAGAAAGAAGAGGGTAGTGCTGAGGGAGTGACAGTGGCCCAGGAAAAAGGGTGAGTGATCTAGAGGTCGGATTAAGGAATTCAAGGGCCTGGGTCTCCCTCCCCTCCTGGCCTTTCCAAGTGCCTGCAACCTCCTCCCCACCCTTTGTTCTGGCTCACACCTCAGAAACAGATCAAAGGTCACCTCCAGAACCCTCCTGTGGCGGTTCTCTGAGCTGCACCTCCCCTGTCCCCAAGCTCATCTGAGCACCCTGTGGCGGGCCTCACAGATGTCACCACACTGGGGCCTCCTGGAGGCCAGAAACTTACTCCCTTAATTGAACAGGGGGGCTGCGTGTGGACAAGAAGATCTGCAACGACCCCAGTTAACCCCAAGAGCAGGCTAAGGACACTGAGGCGACAGGGCATGTGATGAGGGCATATTCAGAGGCCAGCTGAGTGATTCGGAGCTTGAGAGAGCAGCCAGGCTCTCAGCAAGGACAGCTATGCGTCTGGGGGTGCTTCTCAGGTCCTGTCAGCGCAGTGACCAAGGCAACGTCTCCCCCTACGCGCTGGTGGCAGGCAAGTAGGACCACGGACAAACCCCAGCTCAGACCCGAAGCCAGAGCCAGGAGTCAATGCGTAACAAACAAAAGGTTTATTTCCAAGCAGGAACGCTGTCCAGTATACGGTGCAAACTCTTGTCTTGGGATCCACACAAGCCTGGGAACTGAGGTCACATGCAGAGAGGTCTCCTTGCAATTCAGAGCTTCCCCAGGAAATGGCAGTGAGGCCTGAGGCCCTCCCAGGATGGTCCACCAGGGGGCAGACACGCTCCATTGCCACACGGCGTCCAATGTGGGCAGAGACCCTGGCCAGTCCAGGCAGTAGAATATCCTGACTCTAGAGGAATCTGGATTTTCTGGGAAGCTGTTACTTTCTCTGGATGGTAATGACTGGACTCTCCTACCTTCCAAAAGTTCAGCTGCCAAGTTCAAGTCCAGTGGAATTTTTCAACAAGGGATCCAAGTCCCTGGGCCCCAACTGGCTTCTCCAGGAGTCCCGTCTTCCTTCCAGAATCCAGTCAAGGCCACACATGTCCACGCTCTGCGGGGCTCTGGGGCATGTGTCTGGGGGGAAGTGGACTGACTTTTTAATGGAAAAGAATCCTTTGACAAAATTGTTGGCTTGAGCTGCTTCAGGCAGGACATTCAACCCAACAACATGGTTACACAGATCAACAGCACATGACACAGACAGACAGACAGACATATACACACACAAAACTGGCTCTCAGCGTCCCACATCCACTTGAGATCATGGCAGGCACAATACCCAAGTGGCCCCGTGGGTTTCCCTGGGGCCTGGGACTCCAGGAACAGTGAAGGGGGTAAGGGGAGGAGAAGTACCTCCCAGGGAGGCAGAGGAAGGCCCAGGCTGAGGTAGGAGGAGAGAGACGGCTGCGGGGAGCCTCAGTCATCTCTGGTTCCTGAAATTCCCTGATAGGAGGTGTGGCCTTGCACCGGAGCTATAGGTAAGTCGGGAGTGAAGGTCAAAAGCAGAGAACAGCAAAGTCTCGAGTTCGGCTTTGTCGTTTTGCGGGCTTGTTTGCATGCGTGGTGGGTTTTTGTTTTGTTCTTTAATTGCCCCATGTTTCGGTTAGAGGTCTGCCATTTTGTCCAAGCTATGATACTCGTGCAGGTTGCTGGGCTGGGCCCTCAGGGTGTCTCATTTTCACACCATTGTTCAAGAGGCGAAGCTGCCAGGAATAGATTTGGAGGTGGTGCAAGGTAACTGGGGGACCCCTGTCCCCATCAGGGGTGGCCGCCCCCTCCTGAATAGAACCATCTGATCGATGACATCCCCCTCCCCCGCCCCCGCTGGGAGCACCCTGCAGTCTCAGCATTTCGGGCTAAAGCACTGCCCCTTCTCCGTGGATGACTCACACAGAGTCCCTCTTCCCCAGGATGCTGGGGCCTCCCAGGAAACCAGAGCTGGGAAGCGTCCAAGGATAAAAAACAAAATAAGGGCTCCAGAAGCCCAATTCACAGGACCAGCCGGAGGACAGCTCTCAGAGAGGCAGGCGCCGGCCCCAGGCTGCCCAGCACGTGCATGTCAACCAGCCTTCTAGAAGGAAGCACACCATGCAGGACGGGTTTTCCACGATTCTCCCTGCCTCACCCTCTGCCAGCAGGTGAGAGGAAGGCTGAGGCTGCGAAGGCCACTAAAGGAATTTGGCCCAGAAAGAGCCAGAGTCCTGGGGGGTGGGGGCCCAGAAGGACCAGGGAACAGCCACCTCGGCCGTGACACAACTCATGCCAGCCAGTCTGGCTAACTGGGCTTCATCCCAGCATCAGGCACACCAAGGGGCAGGGGCTTCTCCTCTGGGTTCTCCAGCAGAGTCTCCGGGGCCCCTGGCTGAGACTGAAAAGGGCATTCTTCCTTGGAGAAGGGGACCTGCTCGTCATTTGGGGAGCCGGAGGAGTTGGCATCCACGTCCCCCATCGTGTAGCTGGCCTGGGAGGCGCACTGAGAGCCATGGTCGGAGGCGCTGCACACATTCACGATGCATGTGACGTTGACCTGGGTCCCATGGCTGCCAGAGGAATGCTCTGTTGAACACAAGATGGGGGAGGGCAGCGAGTCAGGGGTCTGCAGGGGGATGTCTTCGCAGTCTGTCCCCTGCCCAAGAGACAGATTAAGACAAGAGGGTCAAGAGCACCGGGCGAAGGGCCTAGAGGCCACGTGATCTTGGGCAACTCAACCTTCATCGCCTGCATTTCCAGTGTCCTCATCTGCCAAGTAATTCCCAGCCCAACTCACCCTGTAGGTGGGAGGAGCCAGTTCACAAAGCAGGGGAAGGTGCTCCAGGAACAAAACATGCCCCCACAGAGATTCAGAGAGGTGAGCAGGGGCAGGAAGTACACGGGACAGAACAGTGATCAAGCGACCAGGGTGAGTTACTTTCCCGTAAGTGCGGGAAGCCTCCACAGTCCTGACCAAACCAACTCTGGAAAGGCGACAGCCTTCTGTCATTGGCCCCTTATCTGTGTAACATGAAAAAAACATCAAAGGGTTTGGAAATTGCTCCTTTGTGGAGAGGAAACACTAAGCCTGATAGTGTCTTTTGCCCCAAATCTTTCTCCTCCGTGTAGGCCTGCCTCTGTGATTTCCTAAATCTGGGATTCCAGAATGCGGTAGGGGTGGTTTGTCCTCACCACTGAGGCCAGGATATCTGCCTACTTTCCGGCCCACCTGCTCGCCCAGCCCTGGGGGCATCTGAGTTTCCCAGCTAGTTGGTGAGGGACTGAATGCTGGATAAGCTGAGAGGGGACACGGGATAACCCCTCCAAGAGTGAGAGCTGTCCCTGTTTTTCCTGCAGGGACCTGCCAAGTCCCCAAACACGTGTGCTGTCTGGGGTGCGTGGGGAGGGCCGGACGGACATTCGCTTCCAACTCCAGGGAAGCCTGGAAGGAGGATGGGGCCAGCGAGCTGCTCTGTTCAGAACAGCCCCAGACAGGCCAGGGGAGGGAGGGCTGAACTCATGGGGCCTCAAGGAAATTTCCACCCTGAGCCTCCATAGCACCCAAATGTCACCCAGTCACCGTGGCCTTTGCACATGGTGAATGAGACATTGCAGGGGTGGATGGGGGACTACAAGGGGGCACAGCCACACGTTCCACAGGAGAGAGAGGTGACTGGGTGGGAGGAGAGAAGGGGAGAGTGCGGGTGACACCAGAGAGTCGGGTAGGGAACAGAGAAGTGGCAGGGTGTAGGAGGGGTGGGCAGACTCCCTCTCTCTCTGCCCCGCCCCCCAAAAATAAATAAATAAACATTAAAAAGGAGGAGGAGGAGAAGGAGGAGGAGGAGGAGGAGGAGGAGGAGGAGGAGGAGGAGAAGGAGGAGGAGGAGGAGGAGGAGAAGGAGGAGGAGGAGGAGGAGAAGGAGGAGGAGGAGGAAGAGAAGGAGGAGGAGGAGGAGGAGGAGGAGGAAGAAGAGGTGGGCAGACATGGTCAAGGGGCCAGGATGACTGCAGGAGAGGTGTCACCAGGAAATCAGAAAGATGAAACCAAGAGTTGGACAAAGACCAGGGGTTTGTATTTGGAGTTCCGTTCCCTCATTCAACAAGAGTTTAGGACCACGGGCTATGTCTCTTCCTTGGGGAGCTCTCGGGCTGGGTGGGGGCGCTGACGAGACATCGCACTGGTGAGGGGAACACGGCGGTGGGGGCGCCTCCGTGCAGGGGGCAGCCGGGGCAGGAGCGGTCCTGATGGAGGGAGCTGTCCCACAATCAGGTAGGAAGAGATGTTGCAGCCCTGCCAAGGGGATGCTGGGCTCATCTCCAGATGAGGAAACTGAGGCAGGGTTAAGGAGCCTGTTCGGATCCTCACGGCACCGGAGCGGTCAGGAGGGCATCCGGGAAGGACCCGAGCGCACTGTCATTCCTTGACCTCCCGCCAGCCAGGGCGAGAAGGACAGACGCAGGCCAGTGGGCTTTGCCTGTCGCTACAAAATACACCAAGGAAGCCCCAGGCTTTCTGGACCCCTGTCACAGACCGGGTCCAGGGCAAAATGTATCCTGTGTAAATGGGGCCTGGGCTTCTCCAGCACCCATGAGGTCTCCACAGTCCTGACGCTTCAGGTCCAAAGGACTGGGCAATGGCCCACAGTGAGTGGAGCCCTAAAGACACCATTTATTCATCCAGAGTTCCACCCCAGGGCTCTGGAGCCTGGAAGCCCAGGGGGTATTCCTGGCTCTTCCATATACTAGCTGTGTGGCCTTGAACAAGCTCTTCAACCTCTCTGGGCCTCAGTTTCCCCATCTATAAAATATAATAGGTCTGAATATAACACTATAATACTACATGTCATCTAATAATATATACTACGCGATAAGCAGTATACAATATGTAATAATTGTGCGAAAATATGATATCAATATATAATATTATGTTACATATTTATGTATTATAATACCAGGCAGGGAAACTCCCTTCCTGGCTATCGGGGACTCGAAGAATAAGCTGGGATTGTCTAGAAGGGAGGGTGCTCCTGGTAGAAGAACTCACGTGGGCAGAGGTGGGAGAGATTTGGCAGGTTCAGAGAAACGAGAGAGCTTTGTGGCCCAGCGCTGCATCTGACGGGGAGAAGAGGCTGGGGGGGCGAGCCCAGGCTAGTCGCACAGTCATTCCAATGCCCTGCTAGGAGCTCAGGCCTTGCCCTACGGGGGAGGCCCAGGAGGGGCCGGCTAAGCCAGAAACCAGGAAGAGCCACGACGCGGGGGGTGAAGCCACATGGGCTCCCCCATCCTACCTGAGTTGCTGGAGCTGGCCCAGGCCTCCCCAGACCCGGCGGCCTTCTCCGTGCCTGGTGCGGGCAGCCGGGTCCCGGTGGGCGCCCTCCCGTCTGCGGTGCTGCCTGAGCTCTCCAGGGAGCTGCTGCTGGAGCTGGGCGCTGTGGTCAGCAGGTGCTGCTGCTCGGGGCCGGGGGCACTTCGGGCCTTGTCAGCAGGCAGGTGAGGCTGGACAGGCAGGAGAGGAGCGAGAGCAGTCAGCCCATCAGCCGGCTCGTCTTCCTCTCCCTGCTCACACCCGTGCACCCTTCTGCACCCCCGTGGCCTCAGCACCCTCACAGTTTACACAGCGCTTCTGCCCACACCTGCACCTGCTTTCCACACACGGCGCTTTCGCTTTCGGGATGCGGGATTCTGCGTCATTTCTGTGATTAGCATTTGGCTGCTCTGTTGGAGCGGGAGCCCTAAGAGGGTGGGACTACTCACCAAACAGTCCTGGAGGTGGGGCAAGATTTCCATCCTCATTTCGCATAAGGAAACAGAGGCCCAGAGGAGAGTGACTTTCCTAAGGTCACCCCAACAGCACAGGGTGATGTGGTCCAGCCTGGCGGCCAAGAGCACGGAACCACACCCACGTGGGTACAAAATCACGACTCCACCACTTATTAGCTGTGTGCCCTTGGACAAGTTACTTAACCTTTCTGTGCCTCCTTTCTTTCATATATCAAAGGGGAGTTATAAGCCGACCTCCCAGGGCTGTCAGGAAGATTCAATGGCTGGATATTTGTAAGGTGCTCAGGACAGGGCCTGTTACACCGTAAAGCTCCACACAAGGGTTTGTTAAATCAGGCGGGGGGTGGGGGGTGGGGGTAAACTAGTACCATGAGTCAAATCTGGCCTGCTACAGTTTTTGTACAGACAGCCTGTGAGCCAAGAAGGGTTTTTACATTTTTTAAATGATTGAAAAAAGTGTTCAAAGAATGATATTTTGTGACACGCAAAATTACGTGCCCTTTACGTTTTAGCGCCCATAAATGCAACTGTATTGCAATACGGCCACTCTCGTTGGTTGATGGACAAATCTGTGGCGGCTTCCTTGCTACCACGCCAGGTTTCAGTAGCTGTAACAGAGCCCATACGACCAAAAAGCCTAAAATATTTACTGTCTGGCCCTTCACGGAAAACGTTCGCTGGCCCTTGTATTCAATCCATCATTCCAGAGTAGACAGCCCTTTTATTTAGAGCCCTGGGCCACGCTGGGTCAGGAACCCTTTCCAGATTCTATTCCCCAAGCCTGCTCTGTGACTAACTCCTAATATCTTTTCCCCACAGAAGAACATAACTAACACCGACAATAATAATAAGGTATTAGCTGATATCTGCTATTCAATGCCAAGCACTGAGCCGAAGTCCTTCTAAAACACTATATTGATACTTCTAACAGCCCAGTGTTTGCAGATGTAGCAACTGAGAACCAGACATGTTGAGTTATTTGCCTGAGGTCACACAATTAGGACATGGTAAGGTGGACTAAAACCCTTGACAGCTTTCCCGGGTGTCTGGGTTTTCAAGGTCTGGAGGCCCAAGACAAGGTGCCAGTTTCCACGTATTCCTGCTTGGGGAGCACCCAGAAACTCCACTCAGAGCCTGTCACCTGCCTACACCAACTGAATAGGCACCCAAGCCTTTGCCTCGGGGTCCCGGGTGATTGCTAGATCCCAGGAAGAAAGGAGACAGAAGGGGCCACGTTCTCACTTGCTGCCCTTGGCCCCTGGACCAGTGCAGGATGAGAGGGTCCCGGGGGGAATGAGGACCAAAGCAAGGGAAGGGCTGGTGGGACATGGCCTAGTAAGGTAAGAGGGAAGGCCTTTGCCATAGGGGTGGAGGCATGTCGGGTCCCACTCCCCAGGAAAGGCTGACACCCCTTGGCCTCCAATCCCAAGCGCTCTCTGAGCAGTCCACTCTCTGGCCAATCACTATGGCCACCCAGCCCCTGTCCCGCCCACCAAGGCCACGGCCTCTCCCACAGCTGAGCCTGCTTCTGTCATCAGGACAGAAGGATCCTCTTTGCAAGCTGTCCCTTGAGGCCACAGAGTCCTAGAGAGGGTGGGTCCCTGGCTCAGTATCACAGCCGGTCTGGGCTGTGGTGGAGGTGGAATGAGCCCAGATCCGTGTAGCAGTGATGCCGGCTTCCCACTGCGTCCTGCCTCCCTGGTTCACGGCCCCGGGCTTTGCAGGGATGGAGGGCATCTCAAGTTCAGGCTGAACCTTTGCCCAGGTGGTCTGATCTAGGCTACTGGACTGCACTCCTACCCTTGCTCTGCGCTTGGACAGGCAGGGGAAGGAGGGACAAGAGGGGCACCCAAATGGCATTCCTTAAAACCCCAAAGAAGGGGCTTTTGGGAGCCAGTCTCCTGCTGCTCTACTTGTGGCTGGGGCTGGGCAGAGCAGGAACCCCCAAAGGTCACGATCTGCCTCCTTCTCCCAAAGCCACAAGTTGCAAAGTTCAGGCAGGCTCTGAGTGGGGCAGATGCATCCTTGAGTCCTGTTCCTTGGACTGGGACCCCAGTGAGGGGCAGTATGGAGGAAGCTCACTCAAAAACCAGGATTCCAGCCCACTAGCCTCCAGCACGCCCAGCCCCCAACACGGCCAGAGGCAGAGACTCTCGTAGAGCCACCAGCCAGGTCCTTCCACGTCTGCCTGTGTGTGTGTGTGTGCTCACGAGGCTCACACCTCTGTATGCACAGGTGTGGGGGGGGGAGGTAAAACATCCCACACACTTGTCTGTGTGTGTAGGAGCACGTGTGAGGGCACGTGCTGGGGGTAGTGAAGAGAGGCTTGTGTCTCTGGCCACTCTCATTAGCTGTGTGACTTAGGGAAAGTCACTTAACTTCTCTGAGCCCAAATCTTATTTCCCAAATAAAAACCGGGGCAATAATCATGCTGTCTGGGTGTCAGCACAGCTGTGAGACTAAGCAATGCATGAGCACACACGCTCGGCACCTCCCAGGTGCTCACTCTCGTTGTTAAACATGAGCCCACGTGTGAGTGTGTCCGTGGGAGTGACTGACTGTGGGTGAGCTCACATACGTGGGTATGCTGGCCTTGTCCAAAGGGAGGCCACCGTCCGGCCATGCGTTGGAGTCACTTCCGCAGCAGGAGGGGTGGGAGGCGCTGGGTCTCCCCCCTCCCAACCCCAGCGGCCCAGGTCTGGAGCATGACCCGGTGGCCTCTCAGCGGGGGCTTCTGCCCACCAGCTGAGTGGGCGCAGGCTAAGCATGACAGGGGCAGGGGCGGGAGCCTGGGCACTGGAGGGCACCTAGGAAGACGCCCACCCTGTGAGCTCAGGCCCTGATGGGAGATAAGGGCAAAGCCTGCAGATTCAGACTGGGTCTCGAACCCGGGCTATGCCCCTTACCTAGTGGTCTAAGCTTAACACGGGTAGCTGACCCTCACTCGGTCTCAGGGTCCTCATCTGCACAATGGAACTGGTTCTATGCTTGCCTCACAGGAGTGCGTGAGGGTTCGGTGGCAGGGGACAGGCAAAAGGCCTGGCATGGGGCTCAGGAGCAGCGGGCTCACACGCTTCCTCCCAGCTGCACACTCAGCAAGCTCCTGGCAGCTTGAGACCGGCCATGGTGGGAGCAAACACCGCAAATTCGAGCTCGGGTTTTTGGGTTCTTTTGGTTTTTTTTCCTGCCCAGAGAGCCGATTACCAGCACACCACTGGGCGCGATACTCAACCACACTCTACAGATAATTGAGCTACACTCAGTGAACACGAAACTCCGTGAACGGAAAGGGGAAGTTAGAGGCTGCTGGGGCCACACCCGAGACATCCTCAGCGCACTGAGTATTGGGAAACCCTGGGTGGGGAGACAGAATGTGGTAGCAAGGCTGCTGGGTGTGCTGGCTCTCAGTGCCACCCGGCAGCAGCTGTCAGCATCGCTGAACTGAAGCCAGAGAAAAAGGAAGGAGTGGCATTTGCACGCTGGAGGAAGGAGAAACGGTTTGAACCTCCAAACCAGAACGTGCATCTGCTGAAATACTGCAGGGCAGGTCAAAGAGCACTGGGCCAGGGGTCCAGAGATACACTGCTGTATGGCCTGGGACAAGCCGCTTTCCCTCTCTGCACCTCTTCTCTTGCCCGAGGGGAGATCAGTCTCTAGTCCCTACCAAGTCCAACTCCCTGTGTAAACCCTGGGCACTGGGCCACCAAGGGCTGAGCTTCTTCCCTGGCACAGCAGTTCTCCATCAGGGGCAAGTCTGTCCTTCCTCCAGGGACATTTTGCAGTATCTGGAGGCATTTTCGGTTGCTGGTCCTGAGAAACGGTGCTCCCGGCATCTGGTGGGGGGGCCGGTGATCTTGCCAAACAGCCTCCAATGCAGGGTGACAGCCCCCCGTGACAAACAATGATCTGGCCCCAGATATCAAAATTGCTGAAGTCAAGAAACCTTGCCCAAGCAGGACAGGGGACATGGAGGGAGTGCCTCAGACTCTGTTTCCCCATCTGTAAAGTGGGTAAAAATTCTGCCCTGCCTACCAGGCACGGGGTTGCAGCAAACACTGTGTCCTAGCTCACCCTGCACCCATTTCCAAGTCCTGTCCCTCCCCTCCTCCACCACAGAGGCTGGGAAAGCAAAGCTCCCCCTTTTCTAGCCCCCCCTTGCAACTAAGGGTGGTCCCCACGACACCACTCTGGCCAATGAGAGGGAAGGAGAAGCCCACTCAGGGCTATCAGTGTCTGATTTCCTGATAAAAGGCACCATCAATGGCCTGGCCACTCTCTTTCCTGTCTTTTTCCTGCCTCAAACCTGGAGGCCATATGCAAAGTGGGGCCCACTATCTTATGATATAAGGCCACAAGCAAGAGAACAAAGGCCAACAGGCTGAAGGTGGCGGAGCCTGGGGTCCTGCCGACTTCACAGGATGCAACCCAACTGTTCCAGCAGCTGTCAGCCCCCCCCCCGACTCTGGGATGCAAGAAAAGCCCCTTTGCTTTAAGTCATCCTTAAGTTTTCGGTCACTTTCAGGCAAAGGCCTTCCTGATAAGAAACTGATGAACTACTGTGTCAGTGGTCTGTCTCTAACAAAAGTCCCTCACGCACCCTAATTTATAAAAAAAAGAAAGAAAGAAAGAAAGAAAGAAAGAAAAGAAAAAGAAAGAAAGGAAGGAAGGAAGGAAGAGAAAGAAAGAAAGAAAGAAAGAAAGAAAGAAAGAAAGAAAGAAAGAAAGAAAGAAAGAAAGAATCGGGGCACCTGGGTGGCTCAGTCAGTTAAGAGTCTGACTTCCGCTCAGGTCACGATCTCACGGTCCGTGAGTTCGAGCCCCGCGTCGGGCTCTGGGCTGATGGCTCAGAGCCTGGAGCCTGCTTCAGATTCTGTGTCTCCCTTTCTCTCTGCCCCTCCCCTGTTCACACTCAGTCTCTCTCCCTCAAAAATAATTAAACATTAAAAAAATTTTTTAACTGGGGCACCTGTGTGGCTCAGTTGGTTAAGCATCCAACTTCCACTCAGATCATGATCTCACAGTTCGGGAGTTCAGGCCCCACATCGGGCTCTCTGCTGACAGCTCAGAGCCTGGAGCCTGCTTCTGATTCTCTGTGTGTGTCTCTCTGTCTCTCTGTCTCTCTCTCTCTCTCTCTCTCTCCCCCTCCCCCACTCACACTCTGTCTCTGTGTCAAAAATAAATAAACGTGAAAAAACATTTTTTTAAAAAGGATCAAAGGTGAGCTGCTTTGATCGAAGCGGAGAGCAGGGCCCAGGGTCTGGGACCCAAACTCCCGCCTCTACCTCAACCCCAGAGACGACGCCGGGCCCTCTTTGGAAAACCAGGGTACCCCAGCGCGGCTCCACGGGGAAGCGCTCTGTGAAGGTCACGGACAGCCTGCCAACTGTTGCCGCTGAGCGAATGGCACTGCCCTGCAGGCTGGGCTGAGCAGACATTGTTTCCTTCTGACGGCGAGGACACGGAGTCATGCGCCATTTCACATCTGCCCGCCGTCACACTATGCGTCCGTGACCACGTGCCTGCCGCTGACACCGCCAGCGCCCTGTGCTCTGATGGTACCCTTCACACTCGCAGCCTCTTTGAGCCCACGGAGGGCTGCCTAACCCCCAGGGACAGACACCGGCTGGCCCTTCCTCGGCCTCCCAGGGCTGCGCACCCCGGACACCAGACAGACCAACCCCCAGAATGCACCAGTGCCCGTGGGCACGACTCGGCCCACCAGTAAGGAGACTGGCGAGGAGGAGGAGGGGGAGGGCAGAGGGGGTACTCACCACTTTGGCTTCTCCTTGTAGACAGAAGGGCTTCTCTGCAAAGAAGAGAGAGGCGACAAGTCAGGGAACATGGCTTCCTCAGGCCACACCTGATCTAACTAGGAGGGCAGCATGGGGCCCAAGCGGAACCAGCCAGAGCAGGCCCGGCCCTGGGGGCTATGCACGGTTGCCCTCCCCAACTCCCCAGACGGCCCGACCGTGTCCCACCCCCTCCGCCACGCTCAACGATTCTCCGGCGTCCCCCTATGTGCTCACACCGTGCCTTCTCCTCAGCGTGCCTTTTCTTTCCTACACACGTCTGCCTGTGGAGATCTGACTCAGCTCAGATGCCACCTGCTCCAGAAGGCCTGACTCCCCCGGGATTTCCAGACACAATCCTAGACTCCCACCCCCTCGGACAGCTCTGTGGCATCTTGCCTTCTTTAAAGGTTTTTTTTTTTTTTTTTAATTTTTTTAAAGTTTATTTTTGAGAGACAGGGAGGTAGGGAGAACACAAGCCGGGGAGGGGCAGAGACAGAGGGAGACAGAGGATCCAGAGACGGGCTCTGCACTGTCAGCACAGGGCCTGATGAAGGGCTCGAACTCACAAACCATGAGATCGTGACCCGAGCCAAAGTCGGACGCTAAACCGACTGAGCCACCCAGGTGCCCCGCATCTTGCCTCTTTAGTAGGTAAGTTAGTGGCACTGCCTTCTACCCCAGGCTCTGAGCTCCTACAGAACAGGGGCTGCCCTGTCCAGCTGTCTGACCCACAAAGCTATGCCCAGCACTGGACTGACCGGAGGGACCCCAGAAAAGCTTCCTAAACAAACGGATGAATGAATGAATGAATGAATAAATGAATGTGTCCTGAACAAATGTTTGAATGAATGAATTATGAATCTGTCCTGAACAAATGGATGAATGAATGAATGAATGAATGTGTCCTGAAGAAACAGATGAATGAATGAAAGAACGAATGCATGAAAGAAAAAGGAATGAAAACTTACTTTTTTTCTGGGTCATAATGACACATTTCACCAGCCCTATGATCACCAGACCCAAGGTTGTCACAGCCACAATCAGTCCTAGAAGGACAAAAAAAAAAGCTCCAAACAACTGCAGAAAGCAAACTCAAACATACCAGGGAGCCAGGCAGCTAAATCAGTGACCAAACATGCCTGGGATGTCACAGGAGGGGCAAGCCCTGTCCAGAGACTCTCAAATTTAATCACAAGACAAATAACCAAAAAATCTGACCAAACAAGACATGTCTATTGGCCACATCCAGCCCCAGGGTCACCATTTTGAGACCTCTGGCCTTGAGGTAGTCCTAATCCCAGAAGGGAAGCCCATGGGGTGACCTGGCCCAGCCCAGCGGCTAATGAGTTCATCAGAGACGGCAACCAGGAAACCACCTCTGCCTGCAGATAAAACGCGGACCCTGCCTCTCCCACCCGGGCAGTTCTTCGTGACAGCACCAGGTCTTGAAAGAAGACAAGCCTCACCACCCACCTCCCAGAGCAGAGCAGCCTGCAGGGGGCTCTCAGAGAGACTCGGAGCTCGAACAGGGGAAGGGACGCAGGGAGGCTGAAGGAGCCCTCCTGGGACTTACCAATGAGGAGAGAGATGTCGCCCGTGCTGAGCCCTTCAGCTGGGGGGGTTGGGCCCATCACGAACAGAAGGGAGGTGCTAGGGGCCGTGCGAGGGCCTGGAGTCAGCTCCACTTGCTGGGATAGTGTAGACGCTGGCTGGGACGTGGGGGCTGGGCGTGGGGCCATCCTCAGGGTAGGAGGCACAGAAGCGCAGACGGCATCCATGGTTGCATTGCCAGGGATGGCCACTGAGCCACAGCTGAGGGAGGAGGAGGCTTGGTCAGGGCACAACAGAGGCCTGAGGGCTCAGCGTGGCTGGGCTCACTCATGGGAGCCAGGAGGGAGGAGAGAGTATTCGTGCCACACGACCCCTCAGAACCGCCCCTGTCTGTCCCCTCCCCACCTCTCCCCATGCCCCCCCCCCCCCAGTGCTGACTGCCAGGGCAAGGATGCCACTCACCTGCTGTCTGTGCTGGGCCCCACCCACCCACTGTAGGATAAACCCACCCAGGAGCTGAACAGGGGTTCGGCAATGCCTCCACCCGAGGGAATGAATGCGGGGACTTCAGGCACCATGGCATGGCCAGTCTGTGCTCTAGACCCCACAGTCGCCCAGGGACTGCCCTCCCTGCTCCTCCAGAACCGATCGACCCAGCCACTCACATCCGGTGGGGCCTGCAGGCATCTGTGGACGACGTTGTGTCGGAGAACGTCCCTGGGCCACAGGGAGCGCACACCACATTTGACGTTGCAGTTCCTTCGAGGAAAAATTGGAACCCGTCGCCAACTCAAATACTTAGCAGAACGACTGGGCCTTGGCACAAGAGTCCCGGGGGAAGTCTGAGGGGCCTACGGACCTCCGTCTTCACCTCCATCCCTTAAACCACACAAGTGTGTGTGCGCGTGCCCACCGGGCCGAGGTTGACGGTTAACCAAATCTAGTGACTTCCTGGCCTCCGGGGTCACGTGGGTTCATCTTCCGTGGCACCACCCGATTTTCCAGTAACCCTGGGCTTCAGCTGACCCATCTCTGGATCCCCAGGGCCTAGTGCACAGTAGGAGCCTAATTTGGCATGCTGGAGGAAAGGAGGTAGGGGGAAAGGGCTGGCAGCTGGCCACCACTGCTGACATTCCCGGCCTGAGCTGATGGGCTGGTGCCCATGAAGGAGAGGCCCAGCGGGGTCCCCGAGGCCCACTGGCTCCAGCCCCGTACCTGGCCTGGCCACGCCGAAGCCCGGGCGGCACCTGTGCAGGGGCGCACACAGCCGGCACCCTTTCTGCCTCTTCAACGTGCAGTACCAGCCCGGCCTGCAGGTGCAGACGCGGTTCTGTTCCGGAGTGCAGGCCTGAGTCTCCACTTGGTCTACGAGAACGAGAGGGCAACCCAGGGTTATTCCCGCCTCCGCCGGCCCTGCCCACCACCGTGCCCACCCCGTCGCCCAGCCAACCCGCCACCCACAGAGAGCTCTGGTCTCCAGCAGGCTGGTGGACCACCCCACGCCCCAGCACGGGGCAAGAAGAATGCTGGCCACGCAGTGCCAAGGCCCGCGGTCTCGCGGGCACAGTTCTCTCACGGCTGCCCTTGGCCTGCCTGCCCATGGCGCCGTGAAAGGGGATTTGGTGAGACAGAAGATGAAAATGCTGTTGATGGGGGCACCTGGGTGGCTCAGTGGGTTAAGCATCCGACTCTCGGTTTCGGCTTGGATCACGATCTCATCATGGTTTCGTGCGTTCGAGCCCCATGTCGGGCTGCACGCTGATAGTGCGGAGATCGCTGGGGATGCTCTGACTCCCCCTCTCTCTGTGCCTCCCCCACTCACACTGTCCCTGTCTCTCTCAAAATAAATAACTAAACTTAAAAAAAAAAAATGCTGTTGGTAAACAGGGAAGGGCTGTACCCATACAGCCCCAGGCTCCGGAGCACGAAAACACCTGGCCTGGGGTAATCCTAGCCAACTTTGAGTCAAAGGGGCTGGGCTGCTCAACGGCTGGGGGAAGGTGTCAGGGCCCAACCCCGGCTCTGAACCCACTCACCAGAGGTGCAGCGGGAGTCACAGCTCAAGCACTCGTGCACCCAGTTCCAGAGCTTGGTGTAGGTGCTGTCCTCGCAGCGGGCACACACGGTATCTGAGGTCTCGGTGCACAGCGACTGTGCATGGTAGCCTGAGAAAGCAGGGGCCAGAGGTCAGTGGGGTGGGAGCTCTGCCGGCGCCCCGGGCTCATCCGCCATTCCCCAGAGCCCCAGCATCTTAAAGCCTGGCTGGGAAGGCTCTTTGAAAGGGTTCCAAGTCCTTCACCGAGTCATCCAACATCTTGCAGGTCCCAGCTGTCACTCCATCTCCAAACCCCTGATGCTCATAAAATACTTTTCCCTCTGCTCTTTTCAGATGCCTGGGATTCCGCCAATGGGACTGCCTGTTACTGGTCAATCACACTTTAGTGAGAACTGGTTTTCTAGCTCCTTTCTTCTCGATAGCTACAATTCTCTTTACCTGTGGGTGTGAACTAGCAGTAAGCCAACAGTACAAATGTAGTCCCTGGTCTCCTACCAAGGATGAGGACATGGGACTTGTGGGCCTAGAGAGAAGGCATGCCAGGGGATAGGACAACATCAAAGCAAACCATTAAGGAGTTTCTCTCTTGAGCCTTGAGCCCTATCCTGCCATCTTCACTGCTGTGCTAATCCAGTAACTTCTTACGGGGACCCTGCCAATTAACAGAAAAAGAGTCACTTGTGAGGTCTCTTAAAATGGCTGTGGGAGATGACAGGTACACATGTGCCTGCCCACACCTCAGGCTAATGGCTCAGGGGCCCTCCAATGGCTCCCTAGCTTCTGCAGAATAAAATCTAAACTCCTTACCATGGCTCCTGCTAACTCACTCACTCTGGGCCACACACTGGCCTCACTGTTCCTCAAGTTCACCAAACAGGCTCCTACCTCAGGACCTTTGCACTTGCTATTTCCCCAACCCAACAGGCTGTTTCCTGTACATTTGGACCACTCACTCCTTCACCTCCTGCATGCCTCTGTCCAAGTGTCAGCTCTTCAGAGAGGGTGTCAGACTCCCTGACCACTCCATATAAAACAGCAGGCCTAGTCCATCTGTCTCCACTGACTTTACCCTGCCTTGTTTTCTTCACAGCATTTACCCTCTGATGGGACCACATATCTGTTTCCTCTGTTGGTTTGTCTGTGCCTCTATCAGATGCAAAATCCATGAGGGTGAGGATTTTCTCTGCCCTGCTCTCTGTTGTATTCCTACCACTTAGAACAGCACCTGACACTTAGCAGATGCTAAGCAGAGAAAGGGAGTTGGGAATTCTGCCAGGAAGGGGGAACAACATGTGCAAAGGCCCTGAAGCAGGAGGCAGCGTGGGGCCAATTCATGGAAATAGAAGGAATGCGGTAAGAATTGAGCGCCGTGACCCTACCCCACTCCAAGCCCCCCCCGCCACACACCCTCTCCAGCGGGTCAGGGCCCCAGTGGCCACCCCTTACTTACCAGGCTGACACTTGCTACAGCACATCTGGGTCCTCTCATCGAAGTATTCTGTCAGTTGGCATGAGCTTCCAGGCCCCGGAACGTAGGGGAGTAATGTAACCTGGAAGAGGGAAGGGAAGGACAGCCATCAGCATGGCCACCCCTGGACTGTCATACTTAACACCCATATCCCCATCCTGTGGCCTGCAGGTGTTTGGCCCTCTCCCTGTTGCGGCTCTACTGACGTGGGGACTTCTCCCTTTGAGGGGAAGGTAGGAGAGTTTTCGCCTCTCACTGCCTCTTCTTCTTCCCTCAGTGTAGCACGCTCACGTCTGGAGGCGGGGGCACTGAGCCCGCTGGCCGGAGCACGGGGCTAGCCCCTACCACTCCTGGGGGGCAGATGTGAGGCACCAAAGCCAGTGGCCTCAGTCACAGAGAGCCACAGTGCCCAGCACAAGAGGGCCCTCTGCCTGGGATTCCTCCTATTCCTTCCTGCACCTGGGAATCACCCCTTCACGTTTCTGGCTGAATGCTGCCTCCTCTGAGAAGCCCTCCCTGACTCCCCCAGGCTGTGTCCGATTCCTCCTCCTCTGGGCTCTCTCGGAACACTGGATAGGGCCCCTTCTAACAGCCAGCTCATTGTGCTGAAACGGGGGTACCTACTTGTCCTGCCACGTGGGCACGCGCGCGCGCGCACACACACACACACACACACACACACCCCATAAGTGTCTGCAATGCAGGGGACAGAAACAACGGCCTCATCATCTCTAGACCCTCAGCCTCCAGCACGGGATGCTCGCAGGGTTGGGGCTCAGTAGGTGAATGGTTGTCGATGACCAACAATGACAGGTTACCATGCGTCGAGCGCCTATGGGGCACCAGGTGCTCTAGTGAGCAGGTGCTGCTGCTCTCCACTCAGAGCCCCTTTTCCCAGCAGGGCACCCATCCCCCAGCTGCCCTGGGTGCTGCCTGGTAAGGGCTCCGGCCTCCAAGTGGGACTGACAGAGCCCTGCCCCCCCCCCCCCCCCCCAGGGATCGGGCTGCAGGGAAGCTGCACATGGCCCTCCCCTGCTCCCTCCACAGCACCGCCGGGGGTTGGGGGCAGGGGCATGACTGGCAGAGCCTGGGGAAGCCAGACTCTTGGCCGGGTCCTACATGGGGGATGAGCAGCCCCGGGGAGCAGCCCCAGACCCACCCTGGCGGCACCTGTCAACAGCTGGAAGCCATGGGAGGGGGCAGGGGTGGGGGAGGACCCCCCCGGGGCCCGGGCTCCCTGCTACAGAGCAATCTGTGGCTCTTCCTGTCCCCACGCCTTTGCCCGAAGTGCCTTCTGCACCTGGTCTAGCTCCAGGCTTCCTCTGACAAAAATCCCTGTTTCTCTCTTCTCAGCAGGCTCCCCCTGAAGGCTTCCCCGCACGCACCCCACCCTGAATAGTCACTGGGACCCAACATCCCGACCCCCTCCCCCAGGGCGCCTGGCACGCAGGGCTACACCAACCCCCACCCAAGACGGGTGCCCTCCGAGCCCGGGGTCGGGGGTAACTCTTTACTATGACCCCAGGGCCTGGCACGTAGCAGGTGTTCAGGGGTCACTAATCTGAGCCGTGGGCTTCATGACATCTTTCCTCAAGGGGTCCAATCCAGCACCGTGGCCACGAAGCATAAACATGGGTGCAGACGCCTGCCCCCGAAGCCCACCCTCCACCCTGGGGCCAGTGCCAAAACCCCTCTAGAGGCTGGGAAAGACACGGGCGGCTGGCAGGGGAAGTGGGAACCATCCTGCACAACACAGAGCCTAAAAAAGTAACTTCCACCCCATCTGGACTATAAGCTTGCATGCCCACAGCTGCTCATGTTGCCGCACACACACACACACACACACACAGTCCCTCTTCCCTCCCCATCCCGTCCTGGAACAGGCTGCCAGGTACTGGACAAAAGATGAAGCAAGCCTCCTTATCAGGGCTCCTCGCAGTTGGGGGTGAGGCTCACTGTCAGCGTCCAAAGCATCTGGGGGCAGGGGCATGCAGAGCAGACCCAGAGATCAAAGGCTAGGGGAGCCCCTAAACCAGAGGAATCCTACAGCCGCCTCTGCACACTCCATTCAACTGTGTACTAACCCCAGCGAAGGGCCTGACTGTCCCCCACGGCCCCCCACACGGGCCCTCCCTGCAGGCTGCGGCTGTGTGGCTTCCCTGAGGGCAGGGGCTGTGCCCCTCCTCTGGCTGAGCGCCCCCAGAGGCAGCTGCCTGTCCCCTCAGGCAGCAGCCCCGAGGGCAGGGAGGGCTGCACCTCCTTCTCACCCCGGCAGGGTGGCTGGCACAGGTCTCATGGACGCCCCGCACAGCACACTGGGGGCTTCTTCCCCACATGGAACCTCAGCAGTAACTAGGGAAGCCCCTCACTCACGCAGGACTGAGAGCCACAGGGCCAGTGAGGCTCCTGGTGGCAGAGAGAAACCCTCACCCTCCCAGGGAAGCTCCTGTGGTGCAGCCGGGAGAGGCCTGCCCTGTCTGGGGGGAGGATTTCCTGTCAGGGTTCAAAAGGCCTGATGGGAAAGGGCCCTGCCTTGGCCAAGTCTGTGCTCTCTCCACCCACAGGCCAAGGGTTCCTGGATGTAGGCAGACAGCGGGACCCCCATAGCCCCCAGGCCACTGCCCGGAGGCCTCCCCTCCGGGGCCCCTTCCTGTCAGAATCTTGTTATAAACACCCTTCCCTGCACTTCCTCCTGCCACTCTGTGTGATTCCAGAGCCCAGGAGCTGGCGGTTGGCAGAAGAGGTCAGCCCTCCCTTGAGCAATCTTAAGGCCTGTTTATGCTCTCGGACAGAGGGAAAAAAAACAAAACAAAGAAAAAATCCAACAACCACAGCCCCGTCATGGCTAAACAATGAGGAACAGAAAGCCCCTCTGCAGAGTGGGACAAAAGGTCACTCCCTCTACTGCGGAGCTCCCAGAGCAGAGGCCCGGCCAAACCACAGCCCTGGGAGCCAGGCCTCAGTCACCTCAGGGGCCACATGGGCCAGGGGTCTCTGGATGGCCCCAGAAGGTGGCAAATGGTCTCTGGGAAACCCAGGGCTGTGGAAGCTTCTGGATCCTTGGGCTGGTACTGGGGAGGCCCAGATCCACATACACCCACCCACAGGGGAGCTCTGACATTTTAAAATGAGGAAATAAATTGGATATGACTCAATTTACTCAGCAGTTTAGCCAACCCAATTTTTCAAAACACTGCGTCCCCAGGTGAAAATTTGGAAATCACTGATGACTGTTAACCACTCATTTACAGGCGCTGGGTGGCTCAATCGGGTAAGCGGCCGACTGCGGCTCAGGTCATGGTCTCACAGTCTGTGAGTTCGAGCCCCGCATCGGGCTCTGCCCTGACAGCTCAGAGCCTGCTCGGGATTCTCCCTCTCTCCCTCTCTCTCTGCCCCTCCCCCCTCAAAATAAATACACTTTTAAAAACCCACTCATTTAAACAGGCAGGCAATCTGTGACTCAGTGTGGGGATGGGGGACGGGGGAAGATGGACGATGGACGGATGATAACGGATGGATGGATGATGGATGGATGGAAGGACAGATGAATGGATGATGGAAGGATGGATGGGATCAGTGAATAAGAGGGAGAGAGGACAACGTGAAGGGAGAGAGGGAGGAGGAAGGGCAGACCTAGCTAACATACAATGTATGAGGTACAGAGATTGTGCGAGATGGAGACAGAGCAGCAAAGCCACCTCCCTGGCCTTCTAAAGGCTCCAGGCCATCCCAGGGCGTGGCTGGTGCCAGGGTGACACAGGACTGTGCACAAGGAGGCCATGAGGGTCCCCCGCTCACCTCCTACAGGCCTCAGAGCTGCCTCACCACATCAGGGTCAGCTGTTTCATTTCCTCTGCTCAACATGGGCCTCCCTCCACCCAGGACAGAAGAAACCCGCAGAACGGGGCCCCTCACACCCACTGTCTCCCAGGCGTAGCCACACATGCAAGACCCGCGGTCCCGCAGTCTCCCCACGATGTTCACAGACAGACGCTCAGAGGCGAGGTGACGTGTCTGAGGCCACGGCACAAGAGCCCCGCTCCTTGCTCCTCCTCTCCCACCTCCCTTCTCTTGGGGAGGTCCCCAGAACACGGGACCCAAGCGTCCCTTCCCCTCGACACAGACCCGGGACCTCAAGTGCCTCCCAAACTCAGCACACCCTCCCACCACGTGGCCTACATCACTCTTCCAGCTTCTCGGCTTTGGCCCTTTGAGGAGGAAGGAAAACCACGGGATATTCACGAAGCACCTACTACGAGCCAGGCCAGGCGGCAGGCGATTCACGGAAGCCAACTTCCACCCCCCAAAGCAGGGGGGGCGTGTGCCCATCTCCCAGCTCAGGGAGATCAAGTCGTTTGTCTAAGGTCATCCAAGAAGGATGGGGCGGAGCAGGGATGTGACTCTTGCTCTGGTCCTGCCGGAGAAATCCTGTCCCCTCCTCAGGACGGCTGACAGAGCCAGGTCCTCGGATCTGCCCTCCGCCTTGGTCCCCGAGCCACCGCAGTGCCACCAGCTCCTATGCACCCACCTCCGCGCCAAGCCGGACCTTCGGCCCTGGCTCACGTGGGCACACAGGTTCTACCTTTCCTCGGGCTCTCTTTCTCACACACACACATGCCCCCCAGCACCGGGGACCCCTCTCAGCCTCGGGCCAACAACCTCTGACTTCAGGTGACCACCCAGGAACCTCAGACCAGACCGGTCCTCCGCAGCAGGCAGGGACGTTCAGCGCCCGAGACCTGGCTCGTCCCAGAGCCGCCCGAGTCACCGGGCTCCGGAGAGGACCCATCCTCAGGCTGGCGGCAGAGGCTCGAAGGTGGCAGGAGCTTCAGACGCCATGTCAGCAGCCCCCCATTTAATGGTGGAGGAAGTCAGGGACGAAAGTGGACACGGTCATTCACTCGGCAAACAGTACTGAGCACTTGGTCCCTAGGTGCTGGGCATTACTGCACCGACCCCGCCCCAGTCTCTGCCCCTCCTGGGAGCAGGAGGCACCGCCTCTCTGATCCCTCATTTACCTGGTGAGTCAGACGTGCCTTTTCCTGCCCACTGCCCCCTCCCCTCCCGACCTCCCTCCCTCTGTCACCCTGGAGGAGCCCGACCGACCAGAGCCCAGAGCAGGGGGAGGGGACACCAATTCAAGGTGGACCCCTCACTGGGGTCACTAGCCAGTGAGCGGCAGGCCAGGGCAGCCTCGCCAGTCTGAGATGGAGTCAGTGCCCTCGCGGGGAATTGGGCAACCCTTGCACGGATGACTTCTGTCCTTCCCGCTCCTGGAGCCGGGCCCGGCCCCGTGTGTACCCCAAGGTGGCGGCGCTCGATTTCTTCTATTTATAAACAGTGAGAGAGAGGAAGGGAAAGCAGGGCAGGACCGGGGAAGGAGAAGCAGTGGCCACCAGGAAGGCGTCATCTGAGAGTACCAAACTGGGGACGGAGCCTTCTGCCCTTCCTGCCACTGTGAGCGCAATCGATGCCTTTGGGGTCTTCTGGGCCTTTTAATTTTCTGGAGACCCCTCCCCCCGCTTTAGAGGCCAGTACCCTTGGGAAGGGGTCACTCTCCCAGCCTCCACTGGGAGCACCGCTGGGAGGGAGAGGGCGGGGAGGGGAGGAGGGGGGAGGAGGTCACAGGGAGAAGCGTCAGGCTTCGGGGAGGAGCACGTGCCTCTCAAAGCTACCCTTGTCGCGGAGCCAGAAGGACGCGGAGGCTGCACAGACCCGGGAGACCCACCGACTGTATACACGCAGCCCTGGGCACCACACGCGTTCTCTCGTTTTATCCCTTCAGCAACGCAAGGGGGTCGACATCACCCCATTTTAGGGATGCAGAAACAGAGGCTTTGGGAGATTCGATACTAAGTCTGAGAGCAGCCGGCCAGCCAGCGGCAGACAGGAAGCAGTCACGGTTCCATCTGCCTCCGTGTCCTTGGACAATTTTATATGCTGTGGTTTTGTCCTGCTCCCTCGTCTTATAGAAGAGGGGCCCCGAGGGGAAGCGTGTCTCCTAGGAGAACACTCAGTGAGCAAGGTGCAGGCAGATTCAGAGACTCTCCCGAAAGGGTCTCCAGGGTCCCCGGGGGCAGAGGCCGCAGCCAGGGGGAGGGGCAGAGGCATCTGCAGAAGGACCCAGGGACCCCGACACGGATGGAAACCATCTTCAAGCAATAGAGAAACCCCCTCATTTGCATGGCAGGTCTCTGGGGCCCTGCGGTGCGGTGGGAGGCGGCAAAGCCGCTTGGGCCCCAATCTTGGGGGTTCGTGGGAGCCCCGTGGACTGCAGGGTGCAGCCACATCAGGCCAGACCGACGCGGCAACGACGTTGGGACCAGGCAACGGAGGCTCGCCTGCCGTCATGGAGAGGAACAGCGTCTGCGTCAGGAAAGACCGACCACATCACAGACGGCGGCCCAGGGGTGACCATCCCACTCCCTGCCTGCTGCCTGTGATGTCGCTTTAGAAGTGAGCCTGGGGCAGACAGGAAGCCCGGGCTGGCATCCGGTTCTTGGGGCCCGCCTTTGTGCAAAGTGCTAGCGCTTGAAGATGGCAGGATGTGGCCCCTGCCCCCAAGGAACCCTGCGGCTAGTTGCAGAGGACATCCCTTTCCATCCCTCCCGACCCCCCCCCCAACACACTGGCCTGTCGGTGTGGCCCCCTCAATTCACCCGGCTCCCGCCTCCCCACCCTTGGCATCTCCTGCCAGCTACAGCCTCCTCACTCTTGGTCCCCAGGCTTTCCAGATGGGCCCAAAATCACCTTCCTGCAGCCAAGTCTGGCCCCGTTGAAAACCACTGGCTCCACGCCCTCGGGCATGAGCTCATCCTCCCCAGCTTGAGGTCCGGGCACCGCTGCGCGGCCCCCTGCAGCGTCCGGTTCCCTTGCCCAACCATCCCGACCCCCACGGCAGGGCCAACTCTCCAGCCTCTTTCAAGGGTCCTCTCCACTACCACTTTAGCAAAACCTCCGAACTCCCAGATGGGGCCAGAGGTCCCTCCTGGGGGCCCCAGTGACAACCTGAGTAGATCTCTACCCTGCCCAGACCTCTTCTTGGTTAATTACCTGTTTCCCAGTATCTCCCCCTCAAAGGCAGGCACCATGCCCCCTCCACACACTCTGGCTCTGAGCCGGACATCTGGGTTTGAATCCCAGCTCTGCCCTTCACCAGCCTCAGTTCTGTCATCTATAAAATGGGGACGAATATAGTGCCCACCACATGGAGCCATTATGATTCACTGAGTCAATGCGTGTCAAGTGCCCAGTGCCGTGCCCGGCTGGCAGTAAGAGCTAAATGTTCCTCGTTGGGTTTTTATTACTCGCTGCTCTATGTCCAGCCCAGGGCACGGCCCACAGTAGGTGCCTAACAGAGGCTGAATTGTTTAACAGATGCAAAAGTTTTCATTTCCAATTAGTTGAAACGAGGTGGAGTCAGCATGAGAACTGGGCAGGAAATGGCTCGCAAGGAGAGCAGGAGGTGTCTGTCCTTAGCTGGGGTAGACCAAGCAACAGCTTTCAGATAAGAGCCTGTCACAGCCACGGCGGCGACCACCGCGAGAAAGTACAGAGCTCTGGAGGGCGATGGCCTGCGGTGGGATCTTGGCTCCGCCTCTAGTAAGCTGACAGCCTGAACACACAGCTCAACCTCCCTGTCTCCACCGCCTCTCCTATCAAAACCGCCCTCCTCCAGGGAAGGAGGGGCTGTGAGAATTGAGGGCTCGGGGAAGGCAGAAGCGCCTCCCTCCCGGGATGTCAGTCCCAGCCCTGGGCTCACTGCACTCTCCCAGCCCCGATGCAAAGTGACAGAGACGCTGTTATCCCCACCTTACCAGTGGGGAAAAGTAAAGCTCAGAGCGGAGTTCAAGGTCTCGAGGCCCTCGGCAGCAGAGCTATGCAGTTCCCCAGAAGTCCTGAGATCTCACCTCACACCTGAGACAAGTGGATCAGCCATGCGCTGTCCCATGGCACCCCGGTGGCAGCCCGGGTGACCGAGGCCAGGCTCACCGGTGGCTGCCCACGACAGCTCCAGGAACACGAGGCTGACGCTGGCCACCATCACTTGGCTCAGGCCGGGGCAGGGCTGAAGCCAGAGGGACCTTGTGTTGCACGATGGGGTACAGAGGGGCAACCCCTCCTCCTCCTCCTGAGAACCTCTGTCCCACACTAGGTCTTAGGTCTAGTCCAAAGGCCTCCTATTCCTCCCTGAAGCCTCCGATCCTTCCTTCCTGTTTGGCTGCTAACTCCCTCAGCCCAGAGCTCCTGCTTAAACTATTGCAACAGTCCCTCCTCATCTGACTTGCCCACCAAGGCCAGAGTGATCCTCCTAATTCACTCTCTGCTCTAGTCACTCCCTTGCTCTAAAACTATCAATGGCTTCCCACTGCCTCAACCCCTGATAGGAGGTGAGGGTTGTGCCAAAATCATATCATGGACGCTGGAGTGAAGATGCCTGGCTTTAAATTCAGACACCGCCACCTCCCCCACCCCCTTATTAGCTGACAGCATCAGAGTTTGTTTGTTTAATAAATGAGGTTAATAAACCTCTATCTTCTCATCTATAGACCGTACACACTTCGTGGGGCTGTTGTAAGGATTAAGTGACGTAAGACACGTAAAGCATTTGGCACACACTCCAAAAATCACCGCTGTAACCACTTTTAATGCAATCTTTGTATTTGTTACTACTTCCTTTAGTTGGCCCCAAACAGCCCATAACCTCTTGTGTCCTCACTGCTCCCCATGAGGCTTTTGCCCCAGCTAGGCTTTTGTCCGCTGCTACACCTGCCTCGTGGCTCCCTCCACGCCATTCCCCCTCCTGGACCCACTCATCTCGATCCTGCTCACCCTCGGGGCTCAACTTTTAGACAGATCCCTGTGCGGTCATCGCAAGAGGGCAACTTGGAAGAGGCCAGGATGGGGTGGCGGGGAGGGGGCAGAACCAGGAAAATGACAAGGAAAGATGAGGACAGTGACCAAGAGCCGGGCCAGGCAGAGAGTAAAGCCCTCGGGGGCGGGGGCCGGGGGGCGATGGCTGGGGAGGACACGGGGGAATCGTGCCATGCGTGGGGGAGGGCTCAAGGCTGCTGGGAGGACAGGACAGGATGGAGCAGGAGACGGAGGCAGCAGGCAACAGGGAGAAGCCAAACCCGGAGTCTCTAAGAGTGGCAGACAGAAGCCAGGCTGTGGGTCAGCAGGAGGAAGGACAGGGGCGCCCAACGTGCTGGTGAGCATCCTGATGACTAAGGTGCCCCTGCCGGGAGGGTCACGGTCAAGACCAGACAGGGGCCTTCCAAGGGGGCGCGGCGTGTGGAGGCAGAACTGCACTCCACCCTCTGCCCAAAGCCACGAGCCGTCCCCCACCCCATGCACCACCTCCCCCAGTCCCTCCCCCAGTCTAACACTCGGGGCCAAAGGACTCCAAGGCAGGGGTGGGCGAGGTCCACGCTGATCTCAACTTCCAGCTGGGGTAGCTGAAGCTCAGAGAGGAGAAGGAAAGTGGCCAGGCCCCCCAGAGCTGCAGACTGAGCCAGGACCAGGCCCCAGACCCCTCAGCTCCCAGCCTCACGCTCTGGTCACTTCTACAGCCTCTGGCATCTCTCCTGACAGGCGCCGGAGAAGGCCTCCCACGGACGGCCCAGAAGATACCCGTACACAGCCTGCCTGTCCTGTCCCCAAATCCTTCCCCACACTGCTCTCCACCTCGCACATCCCAGGCCCACTCAATTCCCTGAACCTGCGGCCACAGCAGCCATGCCCACTCAGGGCCACGCTCAGATTGAAACAGATGGGTGGGCCACCGTCTGGACATCAAAAGAAAACAAACAAAACCCCCTGGGGATTTCTGCCCTGTCGGAGGGGCTGGGTCAACTCAGGGCCCCGGCTCCAAAGTCACGGACAGAGCAGCAGTCTGCTGGCCTCGAGGACCCAGAAACAGACTCATCCTGTGGCTCTTGAAGTCATTCCGCATTCCACACTGCCTATTTGTCCCGCAGGTGACACCAGAGACGAAGCCTGTCCCTGCAAAGAAGACGTGGAGGCTCAGAGAGGTAGAACGGTGTGTCAGACAACAAGAGAGCAGGGCAGAGACCAGACCACGGCTCCAGCCTGGGGCCTCCTGGACAGCTGCCCCCGCAACTCCGCTCCCCCAGCGCTGCTCACCTCTGGGGCAGAAGGAAATCTATTTTCCCAAACCCCAGTCGGTAAACAGACACTTCCTCCTACTGGGTGCGCACCCCAAGTGCCCCAAACCACAGTGATGTCACTATTTCCCCGGTGACCTCACAACATGCCACAGTGGAAAATGACCGTGAGCCCCACAGGGGTGGGCCTTGAGCTTCAGAGTCCTAGCCCCACAGTCAGTAGCTCGGCAGAGGGGGGACAAATGCCCAAAGCCCCGGGCTGTGAAGGACGCCTGCCAGACTCAGCACCAGCGGGGAGGGCTGTGTGCCCATCACAGGTAACAGAGGGCTTCTTCGAGGAAACCGTCACTCCCACCGAGGCTTCCTTGAACTCGTGGGTTCCCAGACAGCAGGCCCTGCAGTGGGTGCCCACGGCATAGACTTACTCACTCACGGTTTGAGGCCCCAGGGAGTCTGGCTTCTGAATTTTACTAAGTGGCAAGGAGGCAGGAAAGCCATGAATCCTGTTCTGCCTGAGGGTTCTGCATCTTGTTCTGGATGCAAGTTGACAGGCAGCCAGGAATTCTTGGTGCCACTGGGGCCTGAGTCAAGGAATCATTCCAGGCAAAGCCAGCGGGATTGAGGTCAACAGGAAGAGAGGCTGGGAAGCCAAGATATTCACAGTGGGGAGTGTTGGGCTCTGCTTCCTGGGAAAACTTTTAGACACGCACCCCTCCTCGGTCTACGGCCTTTGTTAAACACATGCAAAGTTAGCACTTCCCTGACATTCCAGGAGAGTGTTGGGATCAGTGGTGGGAGGTTTAATAGAGAGGAATGCTTAGCCCCAGAGAAGCTAAGTAACCTGAAGGAGGTCACACAGCAAGCCAGTGGCAGTGCTGGGCTGGGAACCCGGTTCTCCTGACACCTGG
The DNA here is from genome assembly GCF_046562875.1 of Panthera onca. NCBI lineage: Eukaryota > Metazoa > Chordata > Mammalia > Carnivora > Felidae > Panthera > Panthera onca. Next base: position 212,528,805 of record NC_138346.1, read on the forward strand.
GCCAGTGTTCCTTCCTTGGGGCCTTGCCATCTTGGAAGTCCCTTAGAGGCTGGAGAATGGCCTCAGAGGATCCTCCAAAGGGCTTTCCCTTCTCAGGGTTACAAGTAAACAGAACTTCAGGATCACAGAGATTAGAAACGGAAGAGACTTTAGAGATAGCCTGGAAGAAGGACCATCTTGAAGGCAGGGAAGCTGAGGCCAGATAATCCCTTTCACGGGGAGGTCTTAAGACTCCTCGAAACTGTGCCAAATGTACCCCTCGTTCACCCTCAAATGACATACAGCACCTGTCACTCATGAAAGGAGTGGGGGAGTGATTTCCTGACCCCCTGGCCGTGACCACATGCTAGGGTCCGGAGGCCAGGCAGTCGGACAGGTGGTGAGAGAGGCCCAGTGAGGGGGCTTCAGGGGAGGAAGGACAGCCAGGAAAAGGCAGGGCAGAATGAAAGTTGCTCTCAGGGATGTTGGGCATAAGCTCTGGGCAACCAGAGGTCTGCTACCCACACCTTGGGGCCCTTGTGGCTCAGAGACAGGGAATCTGACTCCCCGGTGGTCCCCGCCTCAGCCTGAGCACCATCCCATAATGCAAAGTCAGGTCAGGCCCTACAAAGCCACCAATGCTCAAATAGCCACCAGTGAACTGCATAGCCTACAAAGCACTTTTAACCCTGACAAGCATCCAATGAGCTGGAGGTCGTTCCCATTTTCCAGTTGGAAACACAGAGGCTCCCAGAGATAGAAAGACTTGCCAAAAACACACAGCCTGTAAACAGCAGAGGAAGGATTTGAGCTGAGATCTGCCTGATTCTGAGGGCTGGGCCCTTCCCCTAAGTCATCAATACTGCTTCCCCATGACCCAGCAAAGGGCCCGGAACTGGGAGCCACAGCATCCCCACTTTGTTCCCGTTCCCCTGGTGGCACCCCTCTCTCCTCCCTAACCCCCAGCTTCCCTCCCTTCCCGCTTCTGGGCCAGTCACATGCCGATCGGGGCCCTGAGTCATTGCCAGTGGATGGCCCTGTCACGAGCTAGAGAGGGGATGTGAAGGACAGGAGGGAGCACTTTCAGGAGAGCACCCCTAGCCTCCGCAGACCCAATACGGCGTGAAGAGGAACCCAGAGAAATACCCCAAATGGAAGGAGACAGACTGGAACCCAGCCCTGCCACCACTGGCTTCTCAAACCCTTCTGCCTCATCCAAAAAACAGGGCCATGATACAGGTCAAATGAATATTTTTGCACATTTACTCAATATTTTCTAGCACCTACGACATGCCAGGCACTATTCTAAGCCAGCGGTTCTCAACCAGGGCAATTTCTCCCCCAGGGGACGTTCAACAATATCTGGTAACATTTTAATTGTCACAACTAAAGGGGGGGGGGGTTCTACTAGCATCTAGTGGGTAGATGTCAGGGATGCTGGTAAATGTACCAGAACACACAGGACAGCCCCAAAACAATGATGTGGCCCAATGTCAAGGGTGCTGAGAATGAGAACCTCGGTTCTAGGCGGTGAGTCTATAGCGGCGAGCAGGTCCCAGCCCTCACTGTGCTTACAATCCAGTAGGAAGATGCGGTAAAAGTGAAAGAAACAGAACAAAGAAAACAAAGCAGGTCAGGGGAGGGAGAGCACCTGGTGGGGAGCTTTTGTAGGCAGGATGGTCAGAGAAGGGCTCTCTGAGAAGAATTCATTTGAGCAGAAAGAAGTAGTGTGATGAGACTAGGGGAGATCAGCAGGAGGAGCATTCAAGGAAAAAGGGAAAGGCAAGTGCAAAGGCCCTGAGGTAGGTGCGTGTGTGACATGCCTGAGGAACAGAAAAGCAGCCAGCATGGCATAAAACTGAGAGCTGAATGGAACACATACAAACACACACACACACACACACACACACACACACACACACACACCATGGTTGACATCAAAACTCCCCCTGCCCACCCGACCCAACATACAACCTTCCTGGCTACTCCTCTAGGAAGCACTGGATGGTCAAGGCCATAAAGTATCTCCCAGCCCTGGAAAGCAATGGTGCCCCAGGATGTCAGTGAGGGTCACTACCTAACACAAAAATGCCTGGCAGGCTCTCAGCCATTATCTGCCGCAATACCTTTCACACCCACTCGGCTCTGTGAGGACAGCAAGGTGGGAAGTACTTTCCAGGCCCACAGTGTCCATGCCACTAACTTGGCCCAGCTCTCAAGGGCGGGTAGGGGCAGAGCCCAGGTCTGTGACCATTGGCAACGTGGCTCCTGGAGAGCTGGAGCCGGGTCATGGTCATTTGAGGTCCCCAGAGCCCGGCACTGGGGTGGGCCTAGAGTAGGTGTCCACGAATGCTGGGGGAATGAATGAACGGCGCCGTACCAGGGTGCCTGGCTGGCTGCCCGCCGCCCTGTGCGGGAGGACCAACCACCGGGCCACATCCCCAGTCAGCACACAGGCTCCCCTCTGGGAGGTCAGGCAGGGGGCATCCCGGGACAGCAGGTACACAGATCACCCATCTCCACATCAAAGGCCATTGTCCCCAGGTCAAACTGGGAGCCCCAATCTGTCCCCTTAACCCCAGCTGGCCCTAGCGCCCCGGGTAATGAGCAGGCAAGTAGTAGGGGCCCCTCAGCCTCCAGACTTCCGGTGAGAGGCAGGCCGACCCCCTTCCCAGCAGACAGCCAGACGGCAGGGGCCCTGCCCATCCCCATCAGAGGGCACCAAGTGCTCTTACCTATTCCGCCAGCTCTCCTGGCATTTATTTGCCGAATGAATGAATACTAGATGAATGAATGATGCACTCCACACCAGCCAGAAACGGCTTTTAAAGGAGGCAAAAGCGCGGATGGCAAAATGAATCTGCCACACCCTACAGCCAGTTCAGGTTCCCCGGGGGGGCTCCTTCTGCAGCTACGGTGAGTCACGGCCAACAATGCTGAGTACACACTGTGGGTGAGGCAGCTGGCTGGGGGCAGCGGGGAGATCCTGACACAGGGAGCACAGTGTGGAAGGAGCTGGGGAATCAGACAGACCTGCATTCAAATCCCCCCAGCCCCTCCCCGCCCCCAGCCCCGTAATCCTGGGAAATGTCACAACCTCTCTGGGCCCCAGCTTCCACGTCTCCAAATGGGAACGGCAGCAACCACCGCCCCCACCCCCACCCCACCCCCTCCCCCGCCTTTTAGGAGTTGCTGTAAGGAAGCTTTCAGTGAGATTCGGTACTAAAGGCCTAGCACAGTGCCTGGCACTTAGTTCATAAAAACCAGGGGGAAGAGGACCCCACAGGCCCTGCGCTCAAGGAAATTTCCACCTGTTGAGGTAGATAAGACACCACTAGATTCAAAAGCAGAATAGAGTCTGTTCTTGGGAGAAACAAAGAGTTTTGATCCAATCCAACCGGGAGGGTGAGGAAAGGCTTTTCTGGAAGGGGTGGTTCGTGGGAAAGGCCAGAAGGAGGCGGCAAGGGGTGTGCCGTGAAGAGGGGACGATGCAATGAACAAGTCTCTCTGGATGTGGGGTACGGATGCAGAGAGGTGGCAGAAAGAACCCAGATACTTCACTCACTCCAACCTGGGGCCCCCCGGGGGAATTTCTCCCTCCACCACTGGGAGTCATTAGCAGGCTTCTCGGGCGGGCGCAGAGGTACCCCAATACGGGGAGCAGTGCCACCAAGGAGGGTCAGTGGGAGAGGCAGCGGGGCCCAGGAGGCCAGCTCCGAGGCTGTGGACATAGTCCGGGGCGAGGGGACCTGAGCAGACACGGGAGCTGGCCCGGAGGCGTGGGAAGTGAGAGACACCAAGGACCCCTCACACTACTCTGGGACTCAGGCGTGGTGTTGCACAGAGGAGCCCTGCACCTGTTCCCCCGATGGGCTCACGTGACCCCAGGGTTCACCAGGGCAGGACAACACCCCTTGAGGCCCGAGTCTGTGACTTGACCCTGCGCTCAGGCTTTCAGAGCTGGGATTCTCCTGACCCTCCTCTGTTTTCAAGACAACCTCTGGGGCAGGCCCCCCCTCCCCACCGCCGCCCCAGGGTACATCCTGGCACCCGCTGCAGGTGAGTCAACTCCGGTGCGACAGCCTCCATCCTCTGCCCTGGAGAGCTGGACTCTAAAGACGTCTCCAGCCGTGGCCAGTGAGTCACTTCACATTACCGCATGAGCCAGTGCCACCTCCCACCTTCCTCCCGGTGAAGATGTTCACCTGAGTCAGCACATCACACATTCATCAGGGTAAGGTCACGAGGAGGTTGGAGGGGGGAAATGCCCCCTTTAGAGGAAGAGCGCCCCCTATGCCCTTCCACAAAATACAAGTTCTCTGAGCCTCAGTTTGCCTTCTCTGTGAAATGGGGTTACTCTGGCTTACCAGACCACGCAGACAGCCAAAAACAGGCAGAGGATGCGCGATCCCTTTGCAGACTCTACCTTGCTACCGTGGTGGGTGCACGAGGCCTGTTTTCTCCATGTTTCTGCAGTCCCTAAGGGGCCGCGTCTGCCTTGGCTAAACTGCCCAGAAGGCCTCCCGCACCTCCTGTGTCCCCCGAGCTCAGATACAGGCCCTCGCGGAGGTCAGCCCAGGGGAACCTGAAGACACGGTCTCCTCCCCAGTACCCAGAGTCCGCAAAGAATGAACAGGCTCCGAAATGGTCGCCGGACCCCCAAGTCCGTCCTGGCGAAGGGGTCTGCGCAAACGCGCGGGGACGCAGCCCACGGTCCTACTGTGCCCTTATTAGGCGCTTACTTACTGCACATCTGGCCCTGTTCTTTCAGACGCGCAGCCCTAGCATTTCTAAGAAAGAGGAAAACCATAGCCCAGAGGAGGAGGAAGTCTTCTAAAGAGAGGGCCCGCGTCCGCAGCGAGGACAGCGCTCCGGTACGGGACCCCCTACCCCGCCGCGGGAGGCGGGCCGGGCGCCGCAGTCGCAGGGGTGTCTGAGTCGGGGGCCAGACTCTAACGGGGATCAGCCCGGGGCCGGCCGGCTGGCCCCAAACGCCCGGGTCGGCGCGGCCGGAGGGGACGGGCTGCGCCCCGGGGCGGCGGGGGCGGAGCTCGCGGCCGGAGCGCACATGTGCCACACAGGCCTCGGGAGGGTCCCGGCGGGTCTCCGGGCGCGCGCGGCGACCGTCTCACCCTCAGGGGGCGGCGCCTCGGTCTCCCCGAGCCCCGACGCCGCGCTCCGGGATGGGGGGGTGGGGTGCGCGCCAACCGGCGGGCGTGAGAGCCGCGCGGGTCACCCACCTGGGCGGGCACGGCGAGCCCCGCGGCCCAGAGCTGCAGTCCGACGGCCAGCGTGGCCCAGAGGGCGGCGGGCGCCATGCGTGCGGCGGCGGGAGCGCGGGCGGGTCCGGCCGTCCCTGGCTGTCGCGCCCTTGGGCCCTCGCGCCTCCTCTCCGCGCCCCGCTGCCTCCGGCGCCTCCGACGGAAAGCGAAAGCCGGAGTTCTGGCGGCCGGAGGGAGGCAGGTGGAGGGGGCGGGGCGGGGCGGGGCCTCTCGACCACGCCTCCTCCCCGCCCCCGCCCCCGCCCCCGCCCCCCTCGCGCGCGGCCCCGCGTCCCTGCTCGGGCTCTTGCCCCCTCAACTCGCCCGGGGCTCCCGCTCTCGGGGACCCCTCCGCCTCCACCTGCTTCTCGTGCCCCTTCCCCTTGAAGTCACCCTCCCACCAGGTTTGTTGCTGCCCCCAGGCTGTGCCTCTCAACCTGCCCTGCATCCACCTACCCCTCCCACCCACCCCCTTCCCCAGCTGGCTCCCCATTCCTGTGGGGATGGGACACTAATTTGGAAAAACATCTCCCAAAGGTGACACTAGCTCTGGGGGGCCACCAGTTTTCTATATAATTCACTCATTTGGACTCGAGCCAGACCATCTGAGAGTGTCTCTGCATTAACCTCACAGTTACATTTTCCAAAGATTAAAAGCTATATAATATATATATTATATTATGTATGTACGCTCACAAAATATATATGTAACTTAATAAGCTGTGTATACTGAGTTGGCTGTTATTACTATTATCCATTTGTTCATTTATCTTCAAACATTTTTTTTTAGCAGGCTCCATGCCCAGCGTGAGGCTTGAACTCACCACCCTGAGATCGAGCCAGGTGTCCCTGTCCTTAAATGTTCTTCAAGCCCTTCTCAGAGCGAGCCAGACCCTGCCCTGCCTTCCCTCTTAAGTCTCCCGTCTAGGTGACGAACAAGTAAACAAGGCTAGGACAGAAAGCCATCTGGGAAATTGAGGGCGTCCAGAGAGAGCCCAGGCCAAGGGCCGCGAGGGCTGGCGGGCTCCCCTGGGGCTCGCATCACGACCGAGCACCCACGCTCCCTGCCATCTTCCCCGTCTTCCATCTTCCTCCTCGTTGAGCCACAACTCTAATTTTTTTTTTTAACGTTTATTTATTTTTGAGACAGAGAGAGACAGAGCATGAACGGGGGAGGGTCAGAGAGAGAGACACACAGAATCCGAAACAGGCTCCAGGCTCTGAGCTGTGAGCACAGAGCCCGACGCGGGGCTCGAACTCACGGACCGCGAGATCATGACCTGAGCCGAAGTCGGCCGCTTAACCGACTGAGCCACCCAGGCGCCCCGAGCCACAACTCTAAAGCAAGGGCCAGCCCCGTGTGGCCAGAACTCACTCCCCCAGGCCTGGGAGTCCTTGTCCCCAGCACACAGGGCATTTCGGAGGAGTGGGGTGGGCAGGGCCGCAGGAGACAATTCTGTTCTCCCATTCCCTCACTGCAGGCTGCCAAGAGGTTCAGGGACCTCTGCTCTGGGCCACCAACCCCCATGATGGAGATAGCAAGGTTGGTGTGTCTAGGCACTGAATGAAACTGGGAAGTGACTCTTGTGAGGTGGAAAATCCCATCTCCTGACCAGGAGTCTGGGAAATTACCTGGTTCCCAAACATTTCTAAGAGATAGGCCACGCTGAGGGTGCGGCTAGCACAACCCACAAACTTGACTCTGCATAGAGAGTCAGCCTCTAAAACTAGCACAAAGGTTTCTTCTGGCCCTTACTAGTCTCGCCTGGCAGTTTTGAGGACTCCCCGATCTGGAAGAGAGAGCCAAAGACCAGGAGTGGGGAGGGGGGGGTCACCCGGTGGATGCAGGGACAAGTCGTTCTCCATGGATGACCCACGTACCTCTCAAACCCAATGGGTCCCACTGGCTCCTCCGATGGCTCCCCATCCCAGTGAATGGCTCCTTCACCACCCAAATGTGGGGATCCTCCTGGGACCCCACCTCCCATCCCAACTCCATCAGTGGACCCAAAGGGTAGATGACAGCCAAGTCGAGAGAAAAGCAAACCTCTGCCTGGTGATTCTATCAAGGATATTTATTTTTTTAAGTTCATTTATTTATTTATTTAGAGAGAGAGAGAGAGAGAGAGAGAGAGTGTGTGTCCCAAGCAGGCTCTGTGCTGTCAGTGCACAGCCCAACACAGGGCTCAATCTCACGAACCATGAGATCATGACCAGAGCCGAAGTCGAGAGTCGGATGCTTAACCAACTGAGCCACCCAGGCGCCCTTCTATAAAGTGGATTTAATACAGAGGCATTAGTTATACACGTGTTAAAGGAATTAAAAGGACAATTAGAAGAAGGGGAGATAACCCTAAGATTAACAACTACAAGATGCTGCCACCACCCCTGTGGCTGAAGACGGCACCACCAGAGCCAGGAGCCGGGGCGTCTGGGGGAATCTGGAACCACGGAGGAGACAGAGCCACTGCAGGAGACACCATGTGAAGCACAATGAAGGGAAATATCCTGGCTTCTCCCTTCCTTTCGTGCCCTCGTCTCCCACCAGTGCCTCCCACTGGCCGAACCTAAGACGGAAAACATTTGACAAGGGAGCCTGGGAAATTTAGTTTGTGGGGTCAGCCCACTGCCATAGAGAGCCGCGCAGGGGCCTGGTGGGGCCCGTGGCTGAACACAGGCCACCAGCTGGCACCGGTCCAAGGAAAAAGGCGCAGTCACCTCAGGCCCATCTAGCCTCAGGCTCTAACTCAGGTCACACACTTTTATCGAGCATCTGTGGGGCCAGCCCTGGGGTGCTGGGCACTCAGGAGGGCACAAAGCAGGCGAGAATCTCCTGTCAGTCTTGTGGGCCCTAAACTCCTTGGACATCCAGCTGTCGGAGTGGTCCTTTGCAGCCCCTCCTGCTTTGCCGGAGATCAAGGGAAGCACCCCCTCCCCCAAGAAGCAGCAGGGGGCGCTCAGTACAATGGCGACACCCTTCCCCAAATCTCTTCTCTTGGCTTCTCCAGACCCAATGCCTTCTTTAGGCTAGGGATGGGCAATGGCAAATTCTGGGTGAACCATTCATCATTCAGTGTCAGCACACCTGCGCGGGTGGCCCCGGACTCTCTCTCTCTCCAAGATGGGATTTGGTCTTGGCACCCACCACTGTGTACCTGCCATTGGGAAATCTGCTAAAACTCAGCAAATGCACAGAGAGTCCCCTTAACACTCTGCCTTGGTCTGGATCCCTGGCTCCTTTCCTCCTGCCCCACAGCCCAGCCGTCTCTTTGGCCATGGCCATTTCTCACTCATGATGCTCTAGTGATCTCCCAACTGGTCCTCTGGCCTTCAGGTTCTGTCCCTCTAATCTGTGCTCCGTGGTGTGGTCAGGGCCAGCTCCCAAAAGCATAAGGCAGTCATGCCATTTCCCCCTGGTCCGGTGGTTTGAAAATCAAGGGGCGATTTTGCCCCCTGCCCTGCAAGGGACATCTATCCGTGTCTGGAGACATTTGGGATTGTCACAATTCAGGGGGCAGAGTGGTGTTACTGGCCTCTCGTGGGGTAGAGGCCAGGATGCTGCTAAATATCCTATGATACACAGGACAGCCCCCACAGCAGAGAATTATCCAGCCCGAAATGTGGAGAGTGCCAACACGGAGAACCCCTAGGGCCCTCCGTGCCCTAGCCCGTGGCTCCCCGCAGCCTTCTGAATCGAGCTCAGCCTCCTCGGTGAGATGCTGGAGGCCTTCACGTCCTGGCCCACACTGTGCGCCAGGCAGATCCCCCCCAGCCCCATACGTTAACCACCCTGGACTCCCTGAATAACCTTGAGTCCCCACCTCCGTACCTTTGCCCCGGGTTCCTCTGCCTGGGACGGCTTCCCCTTCCATCTGCTTGGTGATCACCGACTCCCTCTCCTTTGTGAAACTTGCCCTTAACCACACCCCACCAGCCAAGGCAGGGGTTGGTACTTTTGCAGACCTTTAGCAGAACCCTCACCTCCGTATGGTTAGCTGCTCACATCCCCTCTCCTCTGTTAGTAATTGCGAGACTAGCGGTTATTGGAAGTCTGCTCGGGGCCAGACGACTTACAGACATGGTCTTGCAGCGGAGGGGCCAAGCCTCGTAGGAAGCTTGTACAGCTAGTGAAGGCAACAGTGGGCTCCCACTGAGTTAGTTTGCCAAGCAAGTGCTCAGCCGGCTGCTTCTCACGCCGCTGGACTGTGTGGTCTTTGAGGGCAGAGGCACTTGGTCATGGTCCCTGCTATTTCCCCAGAGGGAGGGGCTCAGTAAAGCTGCACAGCACAGGGGCCAAGACGTGAGTGAGTGAGTGGATGTCAGGGTCAAGACCCAGGAATCTAGTCCGTCCCACTCCCTCCCAGGCCCTACCCACTCAACGTGGTCTCCCAGGCCGTGCATGTCTCAGACCCCAAAGTCCCACAGCCCACTGTTTTTGCTCCTCGTTCATGGGGAATCAGCAGGTTCCAGCAGGTAGGACTGTGGCCCTCTGGTCCCCAACCCAGGGGCTGCACGCACAGTATATACCCTTGGCCTGGGGCTCCCTGGAGCCTTTCCTCCCTTCCCAGTGCAGCCCATAGCTCTCAGAGGGCCCTCCACCATCTCACCCCAATGAGCTGATGATTGTGCTTTGCAAGCAGGTGTGGTGGAAGGCATCGGGCCCAAGAACAGCCAGTCTGTCTGCCGGTATTTCCTGAACACCTGCTACATGCCAGGCGTTTGGAGGAATATGGCTCTCCAGCTTTAGCCAGCATCAGAGTCATCTTGTTAAATGTGCAGATTCCTGGGCCCCACTCCCGTGTCTGTTGAGGGCCTGATGATCTGGCTTTTTAATGTGCCCGCAGGTGACTAATGGATTATCTTTTGGGAAACCCTGTGCAGAGAGGGCTTAGCTGCAGCAGGTGTTGTGGCTAAGGGCGGTCTGGAAGGCATAGCTGTGGTTGGGTTGGCAACGGCAGTTCACGCTGTGGGGAGGTCTCAGAACCAGCCACAAAGCCAGTACCTTCTCACCTGGTCTGGGCGCCCAGTGGGATCTTGTCTCGCAGGAGCTGCTCGCGCAGCCTGACCCTCCCCCCCCCCCCCACCCTGCCCGCCTCCCCATCCCCACCCAGCTTGGCCCACAGCCAGAGCAGGCAACCTTCTCTTGCTCCACTGTCCTGCTTATCTCAGCACCCTAAATGCCCTGGGCCAGCCCCTGGATGACTCACGTCCTAAAATCACGAACAGGAAGTAACACAGTGTTAGCCACAGCCCTGAAACTGTCTTCTTCATCTGTACCTCCCCTGGCCCTTCCACCATCCCAGGGCCACACCTCAGGCTAACCTGGTCGTGTTAAGCAGCCAGCCCCCGTCCCCATTTCCTTCCAAAGAAGAGGAGGGCCGAGGAGTGCAGATCTCCCTTCCCCCCGACCCTCAGAGAGGACCCCAGGCAATTGGGGAAGTGGAGTCAAGAGGGCCTCCAGTCCTCCTCCCGCACCCCACCCCCACCATTCTGCCCCAACCTCCCTGTTCTAGGTTGCCTCTTCTCAAGAACCAGCCCCCAAGTCAGCCCCCAACCACCTGAAGACCCTCAGTTTCTCAGCCAAGTCAAGTGGGGCCAGCTGAGAGTCAGGGGAGAGAGGCTGATCTCATCCTCACGGCCAGCTCTGCCTGACGGTGGCCGCCTGGGGCCCAGCGAGCGGGAGCTCCCGTGTGGCCTCTGCAAGAAAGGACGCGTGGCTGAGGACCGGGCGTGCCCTGGGTGGGGAAGGGGCAGCCACAGCATGACCACCTGGCTCCTCTGCCTTCTGTGGACTAGGACCGAGTCCCTGCCGGTGTCCTGACATTTGAGGATTCTGATTTTCCCGAGACCCAGAATCCGAAGCAGGCTCCAGGCTCTGAGCTGTCAGCACAGGGCCCGACGCGGGACTCGCACCCACCAATGTGAGATCATGACCTGAGCCGAAGTCCGACGCTCAACCGACTGAGCCACCCAGGCGCCCCAACACCCATCTATCTTTTTACCTTACATCGTCTTCATTTTCAGATTTTTTGTTTTAATTAAAAAAAATTTTCAAAGCCGAGGATCCAAAACACCCATACTTCCACTACCCGGAACTGACCAATGTTAACATCCAATGGCCGCCCTCATTCCTCTCTGACATCATATCATTTAACTCTTGACCCCTCTGCCCTCCCGGCCCGGCCTGAGCGCACAGAGCACGCTCCTGCCACCAGACCTTTGCACTTGCAGGCCTCTCTGTCTGGATCACCCTTCCTCCAGATACCTGCATGAATCACTTCCTGACTTCAGTCCAGCCTCTGCTCAAATGTCACCTCCTCAGACAGGCTCCTCTGACCCCCTAACTAAAATACCTGCTTCACTTTTTTTCTTAGCAGTTCTAGAACTTCTGTGTGTGTAGTGTCTGTCTGTCTCTCCCACGATGGCTGGGGTCTCGCCTTTTTTGTTCTCTCCTGGGTCCCCAGCACCTAGAATAGCAACACAGACATTAGATAGATACTTTCTTTAAATAGCAGGCTCTTGGGGCGCCTGGGTGGCTCAGTCGGTTAAGCGGCCGACTTCGGCTCAGGTCATGATCTCACAGTCCGTGAGTTCGAGCCCTGCATTGGGCTCTGTGCTGACAGCTTAGACCCTGGAGCCTGCTTTGGATTCTGCGTCTCCCTCTCTCTCTGCCCCTCCCCGGCTCATGCTCTATCTCTCTCTGTCTCAAAAATAAGTAAAAACATTAAAAAATAAATAAATAGCAGGTTCTCCGTATTTGTTGACTAATTTTTGCTTCAAGTTATTTTATTTTATAATTAAAATCGAAGCCTTTCTTGACACTCCCCCGCCCAGTTCTCACCCCATCTCCTTCCCCCCAAAGGCACCTGTTACTCTGAGTCTCCGAGTGGCCCTACATGGCTCTCTAGTCTGTCTTCTGCCTTCTCGTTTAAACAAACAACACAGAGTATCGTTCTCTATGCCTCTGCATTTACACAAACGGTAGAAAACCAGGCTCGCCGCTCTGCCCCTTGATCGCTTCCCCTCCCCTCGGACGTGTTTCTGAGAACTTTCCATGTTGATGAGTTCAGACCTGGCCCGTCCTCTGTACCTGCTGTGTGGTGCTGGCCCGCAAGCCTGCCCCACAGCCTGCTCCCTGCTCCCTGCTCCCTGCTCCCTGCTAGGGGACGCCTGGGTGCCTGCACTTTTCTCCATCCCTGCTTGGGGATGCCCATCCTTGGCGCCTGCCTCCCAGAAGCACGGGATTGAGCGCCTCCTAGACTCCTAGGTCCTAAACCTAGAAAGTCGAACTGCCAGATGGTGGGGTTTGCACATTTTCATTTTCACTAGGTCCTGCCAGATTCCTCTCCCAAGGGGCTGTACCCGGTTACACTCCCACCAGCGGCATGTGAGACTCCCGCGTGCCCACAAGTGCGAGGACCTTTGATCTTGTCAGTGGGTTTCCTTTTATAGCCCTTCATATTTTCAAAGTGCTTTCAATTCTCCTACCCGCTTTCAGGGTAGAACCTCGCCCTGGCCGTGCCAAAATTCCTCTCGCTTGAGGCATGCGTGCCCCCAAGTCTCCCAAACCTCAACCCCTAACTCCTCTACCCACTAGCCCCCAACCCGCCACCTGCCACCCATCCCCCACCCCCCTCTCCAAACCCCCCTCCTCCTGGGGAAGCTGCTTCCAGCTCGTCCCCACTTTCTGGTGAAAGTTAAAGACACAATGGCTGCCTTCTTCCCTGATCTCTCCAGACCCGCCTTACCCTGGCCTCAGTTTCCCTGCCTCCCCTGGGTCCCCTCTGAGTTCTCCACCCCGTTACAGACTGGGCCGCTCTGGCCTGGAGAGGCCCCTCCCCACCCCCCATCCCCTGCTTTGTAAATAATTCCCAGGGATTTTATAATTTGGTAGCTGGTGTGAATGGAATCTTTTTTGCATGACTTCTCCCAGGCTCTGTTTGTTTGAACTTCACCTGCAGGGGGTTCGATGAATCACGCTCTTCCATGCAAGAGTCCACACTTGCTTTCTTTTTTCCCCAATCCCTGCTCCCGCCCCGCTCCCCACCACTGTGAGCTCAGTCCAAAAATCCTGTGGTGTCCGTGGGGTCTGGGATCTCTCTGGGGTGGGACTGCCGGGTCTGGGCGTTGCTGTGGGCCTATTTCCCTGAAGCTGCCAATCGTTTTCCCCCCCCGGGCTGGCCACCCCAGCCACACTCCCTGTCACGAGGGTCCCATTCTGATTTGGGCCAATTCAATGGGTGTGATGTGGGACCGCCTCTCGCTTCATTTCCATTTCTCTGAATATTTGTGGGTTTGAGCACCTCTTCATTACTTGTTAGTCACTTGGGTTTCCCCTTCTGTGAACTGCCTATTCACATCCTTTGACCATATTTCTATTATTTCCTGTCTTTTTCTTGCAGCTTTGCAATAATTCCTTGTATATTCTAGATATTAATCCCTTGTCATTTGAGACATCACAAACATTTCTCTTATTCTGCCCTCGGTCTGGTGTCCTGGTTGATGGTGCCCTTTGCTATTAAAAAGAAAAAAAATCCTTCAGTTTAATGTAATCATCAAATCGACCGATTTTTTTTTCTTTTCTTTTCTTTTCTCTTCTTTTCTTTTCTTTCTTTTCTTTTTCTCTTTTCTTTTCTTTTCTTTTCCTTTCTTTTCTTTTCTTTTCTTTTCTTTTTTTTCTTTTTTCTACCTATTTGGATCTTCATCAAAAGTTCCCTCCCAACCCGTAGGATAAAAAGATATTTTTCTGGGGCGCCTGGGTGGCTCAGTCGGTTGGGCGTCCGACTTCGGCTCAGGTCACGATCTCGCGGTCCGTGAGTTCGAGCCCCGCGTCGGGCTCTGGGCTGATGGCTCAGAGCCTGGAGCCTGCTTCCGATTCTGTGTCTCCCTCTCTCTCTGCCCCTCCCCCATTCATGCTCTGTCTCTCTCTGTCTCAAAAATAAATAAAACGTTAAAAAAAATTTAAAAAAAAAGATATTTTTCCACGGCTGTTCTCATTCACTTTATGCTTTTTACATCTCCCACCAAGGTCTTTAATACAACCAGATTATATGTGGTGTATAAAATCTAGAGCCCCAACTTCATTTTCCTCCAGAGCCTCTCCCATCCCAGGATGTCAACTCCGATCATGATCACATGGCACTGTGGCTGGACTGTCTTTTCGCCTCCATCCGCCTTGCTCCTGGGATAGTTCCCCATGGTTTTCATCAGTAGCGCTCTGTAGACTGTTCAGTTCCTGGTAGAGTGAGTCCTCCTTGCTCGTATACAGGGTCCTTCATTCTTCATATATATTTTAGAACACACTCGTTTCGTTCTTTGAGCTCCAGCTGGGATTTGCACTGAATTGATAGGTGAATATGAAAAAAACCTGATATCATTGCACCATTTGGTGTAACCCGCCCACCACCATGATGCATCCTTCATTTGTGCAGAGCACCTTCTATCTTCCGTTTGATTTTTCTCTGGACCTCCGGGCGTGGAGAGGTGAAAGGCATCAGCACCCCTCCCTAACTCGCCCCTTCTACCCCCTGGGCTCTCAGCTGATCGCCGCCATATCTCCTCCAGGCAAGCTCAATGGCACAGCCTAGTAGTCTTTTTTTTTTTTTAATTTTTTTAATGTTTTTATTTATTTTTGAGACAGAGAGAGGCAGAGCATGAGCAAGCAAGGGGCAGAGAGAGAGGGAGACACAGAATCCGAAGCAGGCTCCAGGCTCTGAGCTGTCAGCACAGAGCCCAACGCGGGGATCGAACTCACAGACCGTGAGATCGTGACCTGAGCCAAAGTCGGATGCTTAACCGACCGAGCCACCCAGGCGCCCCAGAGCCTAGTAGTCTTAAGAGATGATCCAATATACGATCTTAAGTGGCTCGTCCAAGCCCTCACAGCCAGCACACAGAGTGTGAACACATAACATACAGCAAATCGATCTTACGACTAATATCATTAAAATCTAAAATGTCAGTTTTGAGGGATTTGCTGAACCCCGAGGCAATGATCTCTTATGTTGAGTTGTACCATTCATTCTAAAGAGGCGCCACTTCAAAGACGGAGAACTTGGGGTTCTTCTGGTGTCCCGAACACAAGGCTTTCTCCAGCCTGACCCTTAGGGAGAGGTGGGCTTACCAGGCCCATCTCCCCTATCACCAGGAGCTTGTACCGACTTGGTGGCCCCAGCTCTTCAGACGAGCCCAGCTAGGAGGCAAAGGCCTACCTGGCACATCTCCTTTGGCCTTTCCTGGGGAGAATCGCTTTCCTAAACCTGTCCTTACCTCACCTTTCCCCAAAGCTTCCTCCAAAGTACTTTCCCAGAGGGCTCCCACCTGAACCCCCAGGAAGTGCGGGCTTAAACGCTCTCACACTGAAATGCAATGCCTTCCCATTTGAGGCAGAGCCATTCTTCAGGGCTTTGCTCCAACCCTACCTTCTTCTTGAAGCCCTCCAAGATGTCTCCAGTCCACAGGGGTCTCTTGCCCTTTCTACAGGAAGTCTGGCATTGGAGAGAAAGAAAATGAGCTAAACCACAGACTTGCAAATATATATTTATTAGCAAACATGTGTGTGTGTATATATATATGGACATATACATAATATACATATATATGCCATAAAATTATTTATTGTAGTGGAATCTCCAAGTTTTGTGGGCCTTATTTTTAATGTTTATTTTTATTTTTGAGAGAGAGACAGAGACAGAGTGTGAGCAGGGCAGGAGCAGAGAGATAGGGAGACACAGAATCTGAAGTAGGCTCCAGGCTCTGAGCTGTCAGCACAGAGCCCGACGCGGGGCTCGAACCCACGAACCGAGAGATCATGACCTGAGCTGAAGTCAGTTGCCTAACCAACTGAGCCACCCAGGTGCCCCTATAGTGGAATCTTATATGGAGAGAGAACTCAGTTTTCTCAGTTTGCCAGGGTCTGGATCCCAACTCTGCCACTCATTGGCTGTGTGACCTTGGAAAAGTCACTACACCTCTCTGAGCCTGTTTCTTGATCTGTAGAACGGCAGTAATAACTACACTGGCCTCCAAAAGGTGTCATGAAGGGTAAATGCAATGGTACGTGAAGTCCTTGGCACTCATACCAACAGTCCAAGTCATGAATTGCTCACCGTTTATAATCGTAGGATGGAGACCATTTTAACAGTGTGAGGAGGGCTATGAAAAATGGCCACGTCACTTATAACCATAGGTTGGCAAGTTTAGGTTTGTTAAGAAATCACTGAAGATAGTTTTTAAAAGTTACTTAGAAGGCAAAGAAACCAAAATGTTTGAAGTAGTGGTAACGGGTGATGGGATCACGCATAATGTTTATTATTTTCCTTATACTTTTTCTGTGTTTGGTAGTTTTTTCTCCCCCCAGATTTTACTTACTTCCTTATTTATAAGGATTTTGGTTTTTGTTTTACTATTTAAGGCACCAGAAACCTGACTTGTAGTTCTTTTTTTTTTTTTAAGTTTGTTTTGAGAGAGAGAGAGAGACAGAACGCACAAGCAAAAGCAGGGAAGGGGCAGAGAGAGAGAGGGAGAGAGAATCCCACGCAGGCTCCGAGCTGTCAGCACAGAGCCCGAGGCAGGACTCCATCCCGAGAACACTGAGTTCATGACCTGAGCCGAAATCAAGAGTCAGACGCTCAACCAACTGAGCCACCCAGGTGGCCCCTGAGCTCTAGTTCTGAGGCCTGTGACCTCGGACACATCGCTCGCCTCTCCAGGCCTCAGTTTCCCCATCTGTACTCTGAGAGAGAGGGGCCGCAGGGGGCTCTGAGGTCTGGGGGCCACAAATCCTGCTGCGTATCAGCCCTGCCCTGGGTCCCCCGTTTGCCTCCGGCCGTGTCAGCGCACTGCTTGGGAGCCACCAGCCCGGATGGCCTGCAGACGGGAGAACCGGCACACGTTTTTCTCACCTGCAAGACCTTGGCTCAGAGCAGGAGCAGCCGGGGAGCGAGGAGGGAGCGACAGGGCTGGGGTTGGGGGGGAGGGGTGCAGTGCCCAGCCAGGCTGGACACCGGGTCGCTCTGTGCCTGTCTCCCTGAGGTGGCACCCAGCACACGACACCTCTCCTTTGGGAAACGCAGCACGTGAAACCTCTCCTTGCTCATCAGCAAGGAGCACGCAACACTCAAGTCACTGACCTCATTTTCCCGGCAACTTTTCCCTTCCCCAACTCAAAAGGAGGAAGAAAGAAAGAATTTTTCCCCTGGTACAATTTCCCAATCTTCACTCATTCGGATGTTTACGTGGACACGTCTACTGGCCAGAGCTGGGCAGGGCCGGACAGGGATGACCCAGTGTGGGTACACCCTCTGCAGAGAGCTTGCAGGAGGGACAGGGGTACCTGGCTGAGGAGCCGGGGGGCTCCTTGAATTAGGTGACAGTGACTTGGCCACCTCTACTCCATCGTGCACGTGGAGCTGTCTGTAGGACCTCGCTCCCAGGGAGCCAGAGTCCCTCACCGCCCCCAGGCCCGCACTGCCTTCCCTGCACACCCCGTACATACTTACTGAGTGCCTACTGTGTGCCGGGCAGAGTTCTCACGCCCCTTCCCCCGCAGCCCACGGAGACCCTGCTCCGGCCATGTGCCCAAATGAGATCCCAGCACACTTCAGCTCCTGGGAATGAATGGTGGAATTTCGAGCACCAAGAAGGCTTCAACTTGGCCACCACCTGGACCTGGGTTCAAGTCCTAGCTCAGGCCATTTACTGGCATGTGACCTTGACCTTGGACAAATCACTTCTTCTCCTTGAGTCTCCATTTCCTCATCTATGGAATGGGCATAAATAAGTCCCCTTTACGGGGTACCTGCGGGGCTCGGCTCAGATCATGATCTTGCGATTTGTAAGTTCCAGCCCCACATCGGGTTCTCTGCTGTCAGTGCAGAGCCGGCTTTGGATCCTGTCTCTCTTTCTCTCTGCCCCTCCCCAGCCCGTGCTTTCTCTCTGTCTCAAAAATAAATTAAAATATCAAAAAACAGGGGCGCCTGGGTGGCTCGGTCGGTCAAGCATCCAGCTCCGGCTCAGGTCATGATCTCACGGTTTATGAGTTCGAGCCCCCTGTCGGGCTCTGTGCTGACAGCTCAGAGCCTGGAGCCTGCTTCCGATTCTGTGTCTCCCTCTCTCTCTGTCCCTCCCCTGCTCATGCTCTATCTCTCTCTCTCTCAAAAATAAATAAACGTTAAAAAAAATTTTTTTTAACATCAGAAAATAAATAAATAAAAAATAAAAATAAACCCTGGGGCTCCTGGGTGGCTCAGATGGCTAAGCCTCCGGCTTCGGCTCATGTCATGCTCTCATGGTTCATGGGTTCAAACCCCGCATCGGGCTCTATGCTGACAGCTCAGAGCCTGGAGCCTGCTTTGGATTCTGTGTCTCCCTTTCTTTCTGTGCCTCCCCCATTTGCATCCATTCTCTCTCTCTCTCTTTCTCAAAAATAAATAAATCAATCATCTTTTTTAAAAGTCCCTTTTGCAGGGATACTGTAAAGATCAGGGTTTGGGAGCCCGCAGCACGTGGCACGTGGCAGGTGCTCGATAAATGGAGACTCAGAACTTGACGGTGGCCGTGCATTCGGCCTCCCCAGAAGGGCGCGCTGCCCTCCCCCGCCCCCCTCCACCGCCACAAGTTCAGGGGAAGTTTTCCCTGTGAAGTTCCCGAAGCGCTCAGTCCCTCTCCTCCCCCCTCACACTCAAAGGAAACCCCCTGCAGGCCCCGTTCCCCCGCAGTTCCCCCACCCTCGTGAGGTCGTGGCAACTTGTCACCAGGGGCCCAGCCCCTCCGCCTCCCTCCCAGCGCCTGCAGGGCTGCCCCCTAGGACACTGCCTCCGGCATCTCGCCCCTTCGTCCTTAGAGGCCCAGAGGTGGGAATTCGGCAGAGAGGCGGCCTCTGCCCCAGACCCACAAACGCCCCCATTACCGCTTCTCACACCAGGCCCCGAATTTCTCACCCCACCCTCAGACCTTCAAAGGGGACCAAATCCCCAAGCCCTGGCCGCATCCCTGAGCGCCCTACGCATACCACTGAGGTTTTTGTCTTTATAGCGGGTACCGCTGGCTAAAGTTGTCTCATGCTCCCTTTCTTGTCCCTCCACAAGGGCAGGGCTATGTCCCCAGCGCCCAGCAGCACATGCGGTGTGAGCTCAATAATCCACAAACCCATGAACGGGCTTAATCTTTGCAACCTATCTTTGGGACAAGTACTCTCGTGAAACCCATTCCACACAGGAGGTCGAGGAGGCCCACCCTCCGGGCCAGGTGCCAAGCCGTGGGCACTAGAGCCCCACGCCCCACGCTTCCCTCAGTCCCAGCGACGGTCACATCCTCAGCCACTGCCCGACCCCAGGCCGGCCTCTGTGGTTAGCCCGGACTCCCCGGGAGCAGCACCGTCTATCCCTGTCCTCTCCCAGCCCAGTGTCTCCCGGCACAGTCCCTGACACACAGTAGGTGCTCTAGACGGGCCTGCTGCTCAAACGACTCCGCCAAACGGGTGAACAAATCCTTCTCTCCGCACAGAGATGTTTCTTGTGAGCCTTCTGGGACTTGACCCCCAACCCTCTTCACAAGTCAGCGCTGTGGGAACTTGGAGGACACAGAGGCCCTGGTCCTGGGTGGTCCTGGAAGGCTTTCTGGAGGGGGAGGAGGAGGAGGAAGCGGAGGATGGAGGTTTGGGAGTTGGGGCGCCGGGCCGAGATTTCACGGCGAGACGTGTCTTCCGTATTTGGTGCCAGGGGCAGGTGGGGTGGAATCGAGAGAGGGGACGCAGCTGGGTCGCAGACCGGTTTGGATACAGGAGCCACGGGAGGTAGCAGGACGTGCCCGCGAGGGCCAGATTGGCAGGCGGACTCCGGCCCGTAGGTACTGGGGAACCACCAAAGGTTGTACGAGAGAACAGCCCAGCCGGAGCTGGGCTTCCAAAAGGGAGGATGAAAGCCGGGAGGCAAACTCCATTCGCTGTATGGTTCTGGAGCCTGGAGCCTGGCAGATGCCCGGGTGGCGTGCTCTGCGGGGTCTGGGACTTGAGGGCGGAGCCACAGCACAGCGGTGACCGCAGCCTCAGCTATGGCGGAATGGCATGGCCAAGCGGTTGGGAACTCGGACTCCAGCCGGATGGCCTGGGTTTGGAATGCTGGCTGCACCACTTAGCAGCTGTGTGACCTCAGGCCGGTGACGGAATTACTCCGTGCCTCCGTTTCCTCACTTGTAACAGAGAGGTATTAATAGCAATCTCTTCCTAGGGCACTGTGGGGTTTAAACGAGAACACAGAAAGCCTCGGTAAGTAAGAGTCCGTATGGTCTTCCTCACTGAGGCAGGACATCCTGGAAGGTAGGGATGGAGCCCCTACCTCTTCGGTCAGAGCCCAGCTCACAGGGACACAGAGGGGCCCTCAGAGAACTTTGAGTGAATGAACCTGGCCAGGCCGTCTCCGGAGCGCCCCAGGGTTCACAAGGGGTCTTCTGCCCGAAGTGAGGGGCCCTCCCTTGACACCTGCCTCAACACCTCCTCCCTCGGCACCCACCGAAGCTGTGGGTACTTCCTGAGTGAAGTGTGATCGCAATGAAAAACAATATCCCTGCGACAGCCTCTTGCATAACCTGCCCACAGCTCTCTGTGACTTCCTGACCAGGCTGTGCGCAGCCCCGGCGAGGGTGTGGAGGGGGGGAACCCATCCTGCCTTAGAAGGTGCCAGACGCTGCCCCCCCCCTTCTCAGGGGAGGCCCAGCAAGACCTCTTGCAGCCTCAGTTTCCCCATCTGGAAACTGGGGTGTTGAGCTGATTATTTTGAATGCCTCCAAAGTTATGGAATCCAACAGACGTAGGCTGGATGTCCGGCTCTGCCTCATTCCGACTGCGGGGGCTCCTGGATGCACAGGTCAGGTCGTCCCCAAGGTCAGAGCTCACACTCCGGAGACAGACAAACTCGAATTCAAATTCCATCCAGATGACCTTGGACAGGTTATATTTAGCTTCCTTGAGGCACCTCTGGGAGCAGTAAGCGTCGAATTATTGGGAACACGAAATGAGGCGATAGACGAAGTATTAAGCACAGTGCCTGTCACACAGTAAGATCTCAAAATTCTTTGACCCTCCTATTGAGGGCTGGGGGATCTACAACCCCTCACCTTGAATCTGGGCTCTGTGGCTGCTTAACCAACAGAATGTAGCCAGGGTGATGCTGTGCCCGTTTCTGGGTCCAGATCTTAGGAACCTGGCGGGTCCTATTTCCTACGCTGGGGTGGTTTGTTCTAGGAACGCAGGAGAGGCCCGTGGGGAGAAACCCGCAACAATCCCCGGGCCAGCCGCGGGGCACCAATGTGAACCGAGGTGGACTCTCCTGCCAAGTCGGGGCCAAACTGCAGATCTGTGAGCACAATCAATGACGGATGTTGTTTTAAGCCACTAAGTTGTGAGGTGGTTTATGACGTAGCAAGGGAGAACCAGGACAGTTGAGGTCAGTTACTAGCCATTCAACATTTTTGCAAACTGGGGCCCGGCGAGCTCATCTATAATCGCGGCCACTATGAGGGTAAGTGGCAAAGTATGGAAAGTGCCTTGGCACTGAGTAAGTTCCTAACAATTTCGCTGCCTCTTATGCAGAACCAGCTACGTCATTTGTGAGACCCAGTGGAAAAAAAAAAAAAGAAAACACAGGGCCCTTTGTCCAAAGGTTAATAATTTATCAGACAGCACAGCAAAACAGTAAACCCAGCGCTGGCCCTTCAAAGCAGGAGTCCCGTTGGACCAAACAAGCCGCGTGCTTAGGAAGCCCTGCTCCTACGACGTTCTCGTCTGGCTGTGGGAACTACTTTGACTCCTGCAAAGCTGCCTCATCAATAAGAACCCAACTCACTCACCACAGTTACTTTTAACACCAAATTAAAAACAAAAACAAAAAACGGAAGAATGAAAGTCAGCAGGTAATCTTTACTTGTTCACTTGGACTGAACAGTAATTTCCCCCCACCCTGTCTCCACACAGCACCAAGCTGAGATGTTAGGCAAATTGCTTTACCTCTGTGGGGCTCAGTTTTCCCAACTGTGAAATGGGGAGGCTTGTTCTCGACTGGTCTTCCTTCTGGGGCTCCCAGAAGGGAGGGCTCCTCGGGGGCTCCTCAGGGGCATGGGGCAGAGAGCAGGGCACAAGGGGTGACTGAGGATGCACAAGACAATACCGGGGTCAGGTGGTTCTCCAGAAGATGCCGTCTGCACCGCCTGCCCTCCCAGCCTTGGGTCTCCCCTGCCCGCAGGATCAGGGGGAGAAGCTCCAAGAACAGAGGCTCTGACTGGGCTAGCCTCGTGTCCTTTCTGCCTCACCAGGAGACTCAGAAAGCCACAACTGGCCTGCCACTTGACCTTGGGCAGGTTACCTGGCCTCCTGTGACCATCTCTGCCTCCCTGGAAGAGGAGGAATGAAACTGACCTTCTTCCCATCTCCCAGCTGTGGAGAGTTGGGAAGTGAAAGGAAACTTGTCCAGAGGGCACAGTGCCAGATGATGGCTCTACATAAACACAGCCCAACCACAGAGGCATCCTGGCCACATGGGCGGGAGGGGGACTTCCCGGCTGTGTGACAGCAGGTCAGTTTGTCTGCCTCTCTGAGCTCCGGTCTGTAAAAGGGAGCGCTGATACTTGGCTTTTCAGCTATCATCATGAAGCTCAAATACAGAAAGAATGCAGACAGGCTGGAGCCAACTGTAAGGCTCCTGAAACGCCTACTTGGACTGCTATTTCCTGAACAGGGACCATGCCTAGCACCAGGCCGAGCACTTGCCCCGCGTTACCGCTGGGCCGCACGACCACCTCAGAAGGCAGCTGTTGTGCCCATTTTGCGGATTGGGAAACCGAAGTTAAAGGCGCTTAAGGGCTTTGCCGGAGGCCCCGTAGCCGGAGTCGCTTGAGCAGGAGGTGAATCCTGACCGAGCTGAGCCATTCCTTCCCGGACAGGCGAAGCCATGGTGATGAAACAGAAGGGGGCGCGTGCTGGCCGACCGAGGAAGAAAGTGCAGGCCGTGGTTCGGAGAGACCCCACGCCCCACACCCGAAAACAAACAAAGGCTCCAGCCTCCCCCAGGAATTTTTGGTGTGGTTTTTACTCTCCTGGAAGGCACCCAGAGAAAGGGGGAACTAGACTGACTGACGGCCAGCCTCCTGTGGTGACATCAACCAGGGCCACATGAATCACTAATGCAGGCTTCTCTCTGTGTCCTGAGACCACCCATCCCACTGCTTCCTGGCTCCTGGCCACCGCTGCCCCTGGCCCAGGCTTCCCTCTGAAATAGGTTCAAACAACCTTTGCTGCCTCTGCTTTGGCCCTTCACACCTATTCCTGAGATAATACCAGGATATTTATTGTTCTAATAGGAGAAAAATAAAAATAATGATGTTTTATGACGAAGTCTAAGTGCCTGACAGCCACCCAGCAGGCCCCCCGTGACCCGGCCCGCTGCTTTCCACACTCACCTCCTGCTTCTCTCTGTTCTGCTCACTGTGTTTCCACCAGGGTGCTGTGCTTCCTGAATCTTTTTTTTTTTCTAGTTTATTTGAGAGAGAGAGAGAGAGAGAGTGCACAGGGCACAGAGAGAGAGGCAGAGAGAGAGAGAGAGCGCGAGAATGCAAGCAGGCTCTGCACCACCAGCACGGAGACCAATGAGGGGCTCAAACTCACAAACCGCGAGATCGTGACCCGACCCGAAATCAAGAGTTGGACATTCAGCGCACGGAGCCACCCAGATACCCCGTGCATCCTGAATCTCCAGGCCGTTCCCACCTCAGGGCCTTTGTGGTCGCTGTTCCCCTGACTTGCCGGAATGTTCTGCCGCCAGGTCCCCAGACTCCCTCTTGTCATGTCACCTCAGGTTGAGCTCAGAGGACCCCTCCTTAGAGAAGACTTCCCCGGCCACGTGGCCAGAATTGCCCCTCCCTTCCAGACACTGTGACACAGGCTCCAGATTGGGGTTTCTTGTAGCACACAGTGGGGTTAATCCTGGAATGACCTTGTTCACTGATCAGTTGTGCACACTCATCGGTCTCCATCCGCTGGACCCAGGACCCAGGACAGCAAGTCTGAGCGCTAGACAGACAGACCTAGGCCTTCCTAGGTCCCTCTGCAGCTAGACGTGGGCCTGGTCACCATAGGTGTTTTCGGAAGGAAGGGAGGGCGGGAAGAAGGAGGGAGGGAGGCCACTCAAAAAAAAGATCTTGAGCACCAATGCAGTACAGCCTGGAATGCACTAGAACCACGAGCAGGACGTCCCTTGCAGAGGGACCCAGAGCACATCGCAAATACCCAGAGTTCCAGACATCTAATAAACAGCCCAGTCCTATGACCATGACGTGAGGGGTTCCCATTGCAACTTGGCCCCAAGGGAGGCCAGGTCCCAGGAGAGCCTGAAAGCCCCGGTTAACCTTACCAGAGCAAACACAGGCTTGCTGGAACCAACCACCACTTATAATGCCCTTTTGAGGGTGACCTGTTTGTAGGCTGGAAGGAGCTGAATTCTGCTAGCCTAGGAAGGGCTCGCTCTTGGCAAGTGGCAGCCGGGCTGCACCCAGGACAGAAGCTTCCATGCAGCAAGCACAATCCATGTATCAGGTGGCGTCTAATGCAACCCCATGACCCTACCGGATAGAGACTGATACCTTCACCTCGAAGACCAGGAAATAGCTTTAGGGAGACAGAGGCACATAACCAAGAGTGCCCATCTGGTAAGTGGCAGAGCTAGGACTCGAACCCAGGTCTGACCCCAGGACCCATCCCCACCTGCACACTGCTGCTGTTCTGTGCCCACGCCCCAGAGAGCGGTGGGCAGACCTCCCTGCCTGCACCTCGCTCTCAAACACTGGTGACCTGTGCTCCTCTGGCCCCTGGGCACGGCCCCAGGATGTGCACCCAGCACGGGGTGTTGGCCCAGGGCGAGGGGCCTGGGGGAGGGTCACGGAGTGGACCTCGAAACTTTTAATATCCTCACTTTGGCCTCCAATCAAGCCTTATTCCCCCGCTTGCGCTCTGTCTCAGTCTCCACCCCACCCACCCTCCACTTCCTGCGCTGTCAGCACCGATTTTCATGTCTGTTTAGCCCAACAGGCCAGTTCCCGGTGACCGGTCTTCAGGATCTCCCCCCACCCAGGGGAGGGGTGAGATGAGACAGAAGCCTCTTGTTCCATCTCGGGGACCGGGCCTGGCCTTACAGATTCTCAGAACCTGGAACAGCTTACAACCTACCAGACAGCTTGGGAAATGATAAATTTCCTTTGAGTGCAATAGCTTCCGTAGGACACATCACTTACCGTCACTCCCCGAATACAAACTCTTCAGGAAGAGGGATGTACGTGTGCACGGGAGGGATCCTTACAGCCTACGAAGTGCTAGCCTGAGTAGGAGGGGCCTTGCCCGTCTGCCCACCTGGACATCAGAACAGACAGAGGTTGAGAAGTGGCCCCTGATCACGGGTCAAGACAGGGAAATTCACCGTGGCTCTCAGACCAGCCACATGGCCGGCAGACGCTGGTTAAACGGCTGGGTTGATTTGCAGGTCTGGGCATGAGCTGGAGTCCTGGGGATGGGGTGGGTGAGGTCTGACCACAGCCCTCCGTCTCTTTCCTCCACCCCACAGGGGAACCACAGTCGGAGTGGGGCTCCAGGCTGGCTGCCTGTTGTGGGGGCAGTTCCCTCCCAGCTCAGGCCCAAAGTCCAAGTCTCACACTTACCCCTTCGTCTTCCCCTCGCCCGCCCCCTCCACCCCCCGCCTCCGGAGACTACGTGTTTATGCTACTACTTTGTGACTCCCCTTTTCCCAAGCTGGGAGGCTGCTCAGCCCAGCCCAGAGGGAAGAAGGTCATGGGGAGGCCAGGGATCTCTTTCTGCAAATACCCAAATGGAGCCTTATGACAAGAGAGGCTTTATTTTGCATATCCTCGGAGGACAAGTCTGGGACCAGGGAGTAGGCGGTACGCAGAGGAAGGGCTGCCTCAGCAGATAGTGGGCTCCCTGTCACCAGAGGCTGGTTGCCCAGGTGGATGGGTGAAGAGGGACCTCCCTGTCCTGTGGGGAGAGAGACTGCCCAGACCCTTCCTGCTCAGAGCTTCTCAAATACTCTTAATTCAAAGATAGTTTCCTGAGCCTTACGATTAGTTTTTTTAAGGGACCTTACTAATTTTCTGAGGATCAAAAGTTTTGGAGGATCGAAAGTTTTGTGAGGGGCCTTTCGGCAAGGGAATGCTCCATTTCATTAGACGTGGGTCAGTATCTTCAAGTCGAGACTGCCGGAACCCTGCTGGGTGGCCTGCTGGGCGGGGTGGGGCGTCCTCGGGGCCCCTCAGAGCCAAAGCTCAGGGCACAGTGCCGGTGCGGTCTCTAAAATTTCATGTAAACTTCTCCAGCTTCTGGTGTGTCTGTCAGCGTCCTAGCCTCTCCAACTTTCCCAAAAACATCTGAGCAGTTTCAGAAACTACCCTTTTGATTCCTGACCCAGCCTCGACTTCCTCCCGACAGTGAGCAGGCTGGTGGGTAAACAGCAGATTCCCGGGCCTGGCCTCCTGCGGGGGGTAATTCCAGGAGCCTCTAGGTGGCGGAGACTCCACGCCCTGGGCTGCGGCCGACCTGTCCTCTGCCCACAGGCCCCTCTCCAAGGCCCCTCGTGTGTTTACAGGAGTCTGAAAGCCCCGGGGAGAGCAGGCCAGCGGACACAAGTTAGAGCAGCTTCTCTTCTTGTGAATTGCAAAGATCCTGAAATCTGGACTGAACTACTTGCTTTTCCAAGAATCCAGAAGAAGGCATTTGAATGCCTGGGTGAAACCACGTTACTTTTTGACATCCATATCCCCACCGTGGGTGCTGAGCAGGGGAGCCCGAGGGCAGGGTGGGGGGCCGCCGGGATCCGTGAGCATGGCAGATCTGGGGAAGGAGCATCTTCATTTCCCAGGACACAGAAGCAAGGATCCAGGAAGGGCCCACGGCTCCCCTTCAGCAGGCCATTCTCCAGGAGGGCAGCCGGGTGGGCGGGGTCTCCGGCTGGAGCAGGACCCCGCAACTGGAGCATCTACAGACATCTGGGTCCCAAGATGCTTCCCGCTGGGAGAACTGGTGGGGACATTTTGAGACAGTTGACCCCAGGCCCTCAGCCCACCGTGGGGGCCGCAGCATAGGGAGGGGCTGGAGGCACCAGGAGGGTCTCGCTCAGCCCTAGCAGGGCAGGAGGCCAGGCTGGGCACACACCTTGGCACAGAGCACAGCGTGGCAGCCGTTGCCAAGATGGGGGATGATGCCTCGTCCCTTGGCTTCCCCACTGACTCAGGCGTTGGCTCGGTGCCCATGGGGGCCACACCACAGTAACTGGGGGCTGCCGGCATGGCAGCAAGGTCAGGGGGGCACTGCTCCCGAGGCCCCGGGCGAGAGAAGCAGGCCGAGGGGTCTGTGCCTCACAACCTCTGCCGCCAGTGAGCTCCGGCCCTGGCGGCGTGCGTCTGATGCTCCGGGCTCCGAGGGCGTCTTCCTGGCAGTGGTGGGAGAGGGGGCGCCCAGTCCCTGCTGTCTGCCTGCTGCTCCAACACTGCCGTGCGGATCCAGCCCCTGGGTTGTCTCCACGGCACGAGCCGGGCTCCCCCGGGGTCTGGGCTGGGGGGGCAGCTGGGCGGGGCACAACTGGAAACCACCAGAAGCCCCCTGCCCAGGCTGGTCTTCCACCGGATGCCGGAACCTCAGTTCGGGCCACACAGGCCTCTGCTGCCAGCCTGGTGCCACTAGTGCCACCCTGGCCTCTCCGGGGCCACCCAGCTGCCCTCTCAGCCCCAACCCAGACCAGGCCTCATTTCTCAGAGACAGTCATGGGCAAGGGGGCCTCCTTTCCTTCCTCTTCTACTGAGAACATGACGTCCCCGCAGCTGCCCAGAGGCGGCTCTGTCTCCTGCTCCGGGAAGTGGGGGTACGCGTGGTCCCCTTCCAGATCCTCCTCCAATTCAGGCCCCGTCGGCCCCGCCAGGCCCCGGCCCTCAGGCACCTCGGTCCTCACGGTCCCCACAATCACTGTGTCAGCCTTCATGATGTAGATTTTCTCTGTAAGCAAAAGGATGGGTTGAAGTGAGGGAACGGGAGCCCTGGCTGGACGGAGTGAGGAGGCAGAGGTGGGTGCAAGCCCCAGCCTCGTCACTCCTACTGTGTGGCCTCAGGCAGATGACACAATCTCTCCGATCCACGGTAAGCCCCACCAACCTCACAGGTGTCCTGAGGCTCAAAGGAAATAAAACAGCTAGAAACCATGCGCTGAGAAGTTAAGGACTGGCCCGGCCCGCCTGCTCCTTGTGGGAGAGGCTCACGGTCTCCTCCAGTTTCCGTGGGGATCTGGTAGGGAAGGAGAGAGTAAAGCTGGGAGAGAAAGCGAGCCCTGGGGAGAGAAGCTGGCAAGTGGCAGCCCCGGGAAGCTCCAGAGGAGGTTAGCCGGTGGTAGACACTGTCCAGACACCCTCCACGCGTTACTCCCGAGTCCTCACATCCCGGCTGCCAGGGGGAGAGTCTAGGATTGTCCCCGTGGACAGATAAAAAACCTAAAGCCCCGAAAGGTTAAAAGACCTGCCCAAAGTCACCAGGTAGTCAGAAGTCTCAGAAGAAACCCCCACCTGACTGGCCACCCTTTCCGCTCCTATCCACGTGCCTAAATCAGAAACCACGGGTGACGGACTTGTCCCGGTTTGCCTGGGACATGGCCGTGACAGTCCCGAGCCCCATGAACCTCTTAAGGTCCAGGTAAACCCAGGCAGCCCTGGGGCGCCTGGGTGGCTCGGTCGGTTGGGCGTCTGACTTCAGCTCAGGTCATGATCTCGCTGTCCGTGAGTTCGGGCCCCCCGTCGGGCTCTGTGCTGACAGCTCAGAGCCCGTTCACGCTCTGTCTCTCTGTCTCTGGAAGATGAAAAACCTTAAAAATAAAATTAAAAAAAAAGAAACCTCAGCCCTGTTGATAATTAGCCGCAGCCTGGGAGTCTTTCTCGGGGCCGTACCTCGGGTCTTCAGGTGTTCGCTACGTGTTTCCCATCGCCCACCCGAGGCCTTCACAGCTGTGCCTGAGTAGCACATAGTAGGGCTGCTGGTGTATGTTGCTTGGATGAATCAGCAGCACAGCCCATCAGAGGCATGATTCCCTAAGGGCCGTACCACCATCTATGGCTGGGGCTTTGGAGGCTCAGGGGAGCTAAGTAAGCCGAGAAGCGAAGAGCCTTTACCCGGCCCAGCTACATGGCCTTGCACTCAGGGCCTCCCAGCAGCCCGGCCCCGTGACTATCTCTGGAGTCTGAATGAGGAAGCTCAAGAAGGAACTTGAAAGCTGGGGTGGAGCAGGGCACTGGGATGGAGCAGCCCACCCAGGGCTCTAGAATCCAGGCAAGTTATCTTGGTGGGAAGTGAAGGGGCTCTCCCTGCCTGGTGCCCTGGGGGCGAGGGATAAAGCTCAAGCTGCAGTTTGGTCCCCCGGGGGTGCTGGACAGGGCAGCAGGGGCCCCTCTGGGATGGTATGAGAAGGACAAAAGGCTCCTGAGAGGACCTCCAAGGCCTTCGCTCCCAACCACCACGCTCACCAGCAAGGCTAACAGGCCAGCTGGAGCAGACTGCCCACTCCCATCCCGGGAGCTCGGTACCTCCCTCCACCTGCCCCCGCAGCTCCGGGCACTGCCCTCGGCAGGGACTCAAACGTTCAAATTAGGACTTCTTAGGAAATTTAAAGGAGAGGTCTTTGGTGGTATTTCCCCAAATAACCCTCTTTTAAAAAATGGGGAAAAAACAAAAAACCTTGCTGAAAGCTACAATTCCAAAAGTTTTGTTTTCATATGAAAGACTCAGCCCCAAAGAATTCAACCCACCAGCAACTGCGACAGAAATGTGGAGAACAAAGCCTCTTTGGTATTACCCAGCAACGGTTAACCCTCCAGAGGACAGAGATGGAGCTCGCAGCCAGGTGGAGGGGTGAGGGGAGGGGGGAAGGGAGGCTACAAATAGTCACACTGCTGGGTGCTGAGGATACTAGGTCAGGAGGCCTGGGGTCTGGGGGAGCACAGCAGAGGGGCATCTGGTCTAGACAGGAGAGTGCAGAGGGCCAGGAAGACTTCCTGGAGGAGGAGGCAAAAGGGCAGGGGCCTCAGGAGCTCAGGAATTGACGAGATTTAAAGAGGGAGCTGCCCATCCAGGGTGAGGAAGCAGCTTCCACAGAGAAGCTCAGGAGGGAGGGAGGGCTCTGTGAACTCGGGAAACTGCCAGTGGGTAGGAGAAAAAGGCCTGTGGGGTCAGGAGGCAGGTGAGTCTGGTGGGGAGGAGGCAGTTGGTGACCAGTCTGAAGGCCGGAATAAGAGTCCTGGAATCCATCCTGAGAGCAACAGGGACCCCTGCCCCAGCCCCAGGGGTTTAAGCAGGGGTGCACAACGGACGGGCATATATTTTGGCACAAACACTCTGGGTGTAGCAGGGTGGAGAGCAGAAGGAGAGGAGACAGGGAGGCCCTTGGGAAGCCAAAGCAGAAGGTCCGCCCGAGTGGGAGGGCGGCTGCAGTTCGGGAAGTGCTGGCCTCCAGGCCGCCGTGGGCAAGCCAAAGGCTTCGGAGCCCCGCAGGTGGGGGGCCGTGTCCCAGCTGGGCCACTCAGTGGCTGTGTGACAGGGAAGATCTCTTCACGCACCTACCCCCCCCCCCCCCACCAGCTGCAGTGTCCCCAGTTATAAAAAGAGGAGGAAGACACTGTCCTCAGAGGCCATGGGACAATGAGAGATGACTTTCACCTAGACAAGTGGCAGGTCTTATTGTCACCGGCACCTTTCAAGGTGTCCTCCTGTCCCTTCACGGGGCTCTTTGCTGGGGGATGGGGCGGCGTCCACATCTTACCTCAACAACAGGCACTAGTCAGGGGAGCCCCTTCCCCCACCTTCACCCCCACCCACCAGGACAACCTTCCACGCATGATTCCACGTCTCGCAATGGCCCCGTGAGGCAAAATTAGCACTATTCCTGTTTTACAGAAATTTGAATTGGGGTAACGAGGGGGAACAGCCTTCGTGATATACCTAAGCATGCTTTAACTCTCTCACAACAAGCATCTCCTGCTTACAAGGGCCTCTTCCTCGCTGGGCCTTCGCACCCTAGGGTCTCTGGTTCCGGTCGGGGGCACTGGACCCTGAGCCAGTGCCCATCTCCCTGCTGCCCCCTCGGCCCTGACCACACCCCAAATCGGCAGACTCACCGATCCTGTTGTTGGTATGCTCTGAGGTCACCCGGGGCTCGGGAAGGTCCCTGGGGGACGGGGGGCTCCCGGCCGGGCTGGCATCCAGCAGCCGCATGCTCTCCAGGCAGACTTCCCCGTTGGGGCAGGTCTCCATGGCCGGGGGGCCCATTAATCCCAGCTCCTCTGTGCCCGGCTCGGCCACTGATATGCAACTTCTCAACTGCTGTGGACACAGAAGATGGGGAGTTGATGCGGGGTGCCCCAACCTCCCCTCGGGCTCTGAGCTGGGAAGCCCCTGTTTCTTCATGTCTGTAGACCCCAGTGGGTCTCCCTCTCTGCCTTAAAGCTGCCACACACCACCCAAGGCTTCTCAGCTGTTTTTTTTTTTAATGTTTATTTATTTTTGACAGAGAGAGAGAGAGACAGAACATGAGCGGGGGAGGGGCAGAGACGGAGACACAGAAGCAGAAGCAGGCTCCGAGCTGTCCGCACAGAGCCCGACGTGGGGCTCGAACTCACGAACCGTGAGATCATGACCTGAGCCGAAGTCGGACGCCCAACCGACTGAGCCACCCAGGTGCCCCAAGGCTTCTCAGGTTTGAGAGCCTGATGTCCCTGTGGAGAATTTTAGAAGTCGTGTTGCTTTTAACTTGTACTAAATGACAGTAGCCAGCATCCCCCACTGCACTCACCAGTGCATCACTCAGTGCGATGCACTGAGAATAGCCCCCTCCCCATTTTACAGATCAGGAAACGGAGACACAGAGGAGTCAGGGAACTTGCTCAGGTTAGTTAGTAAGTGTCTGGGCCAGTACTTGAACCCTGGCACCTCGCTCCAGAATCCATGCTCATAAAGCACCTGTTGGTAAGTGTGCGCTCCAGACCCACCCCAACTCCCCAGCCCTGACCTCCTGGGACAGCAGTCGTTCGTGATTACATCAATGCGTTCTGTACATTTTCAGGAAAATGGTTTAGTTTTTTAAGTTTATAAGTAAGCATAAAGGAGAAGTGGTCTCATGAAATGTTCTGGGTTTTTCTCAGTTTATTTTTGAGAGAGAGGGAGACAGAGAGAGAGAGAGAGAAAGAGACAGCATGTGAGCACATGGGGGAGGAACAGAGAGAGAGAGAGAGAGAGAGAGAGAGAGAGAATCCCAAGCAGGCTCTGTGCTCATAGCACAGGTTCTGTGCTCATAGTCTGACTTGGGGCTCGATCTCATGAAACGTGTGATCACGACCTGAGCCAAAACCAGGAGTCAGATGCTTAACCCACTGAGCCAACCAGGCGCCCCTCATGAAATGTTCTAACACATACTAGTTAGGAAATGAGTCTGAGTAATTCACAAAGTATATCTACATAACCCCAAATATTCTTTTATATTAATTTGAAGTCCAAAAGATGGCATTTTAAACAAGTTACTATAAAAGCACTGACTCCCGTGGCCAAAAGATGTTTGGTTATCTTAGAAATCATTAAATGCCTTGTTCATGAAATTTCCTGGTATTGTAATAGCCACTTATCTGACCCAAGCATATTTGAATGTGACCTCCCATAATTTGAAACTGAACTCACATTGTGGTTCTATTATATTTAAAGACTAAAGGATGGAAACCTTTCTCCAAGGGTGAAAGTTTGAGTCAAAAGAAAGTCATGGGTGGGTGACGGGGGGGGACGCCTGAGTGGCTCAGTCGGTTAAGCATCCGACTCTTGATTTTGGCTCAGGTTATGATCTCACAGTTTCACAAGTATGAGCCCCACGTGGGCTCTGCGATGACAGTGGGGAGCCTGCTTGAGATTCTCTCCATCCGTCTCTCTCTGCCCTCCCCCACCTGCATGCATGCACACTCTCTCAAAATAATTTTTTTTAAAAAGGGTATGGAAGACTTGATCAAAGAAAACAAAAATAGGTGGACCATACACACATGAGACTCATCCATATGTCCTGCCCTGTCCCTCAGCTCCCGATGGCAACACCCCTGCTCTTCCCCGCAAAGGTTGCTCCTGGAGGCCGGGTGCATAGCAGGGCACCAGGCCAAACCCAGCGAGGACCGGGTGTCGAAGCCCCATCTGGGGTAATCGTAGGATCAACGGTAAAGTTTGCAAAGCCTGGCCTAGCGCCTGCCCACAGCAAGTTGCTTGTAAAAGGCAGGTGAAGAGGTCCTTAGAGCCCAGGGTACCAGCTTTGGAGGCATACAAACCAGGGTTCAGATCAAACCAGGGTTCGCTGATCTACTTTCCAGCTGTGGAGTATCCTTTCCCATCTGTGCCTCTGTTTCCTCTTTTGTAAAATGGACCACAGTACCAACCTCTGAGTGTTGTACGGCCTACCCAAGGTAACTTTAAGAGTCACAAGCGAGGTGCCTGGCTCCTGGGGAGTGCCCACGTGTGATGGCTACATTTTCAGAGTCATGCTCTGGATTTGCCATCCCAGCTGTGAGGATGAGAGCCACAGAGGAGTGAAAGAGAAAAGGGGAGGTCAGCACGGCCTTCCTCTGACCACACCTGGCACCCCAATCGGCCCAAACCAAATCCACGGCCCTTCTGGAAGAGTCCCCAGCAGGGTGAGCCGGGAGCCAGAGGCAGCTGAGCGGGTGGGGCTCCCCATCCACTGCCAGAGCCTGGCTTCGCCCCGCTGTGCTCAGAGCATCCCACGGGGGGGGCAGACCCAGCCTGAACCTGCGGGGGCGGGGGGCGCACCCCATCACTGTGGGAGGGGAATGACCCACAGCTCTCAGAACCGGCAGGTCTGTTAGCGAAGGAGTCAGAGTTAGGGGCACAAAGCCAGGGAGGCGGGGCAAAGAAGGGCTACTTACGGTCAGGTTCCTCCTGGGCCTGGAATCTGCAAAAAGAAGCAGAGCAGTGACCTCACCAAGGAGGCTCTGGGAGCTACCTGGTCCTGTCCCAGCCCACACGTGGATGGCGGCTGACACTTATCAGGCCCTTGGGCTGGAGAGCAGTGGATGGCTTCAGAGTCTGCGCCCAACCCTGGGCACAGAAACTCATTTCCCAGCGCTCACTTCTGTAGCGGCAATGGGAGGACCGGGAACCACCTGTCCCCCAGCCGCTAAGCCAATCACAGTACTGACGCCCTCTCCCAGCCCACGGGCTCAGAAGTTGGTTTGTGGCTGCGGACACTATCTTGTAGCCCCCAGGGTCTAGAGAGCCCAGAACTCCTCAGAGCCCCATGCAAACGTCTCACGGAAGACCTCAGGACTGGTAATACAGAGCAGATGACCGATCCTGAGGACCTCTGCCGAGCCTGCTCCGGGCACACCGAAGCCAGGCGACCCTGGAGGCCTTCTGTGGGAGCTCGGTTTCTACGACTCGTGCCTGGAAGAGCCCATATGACCACCTTCAAGGAAGACAGCTGCTCATCGTCAGCCTGCCACCTACCATCCCCCTCTGGTGGGCTCAGGAGGCACAGACCCAGGGATTCTCAGGGCACAACTGCTTCTTATCCCAAACCCCCACCCCCAGGTTTTCTCTCCTATCAAATACAGGGCCAGGTCATGGCCAAGCACATGTTGGTATTTAGCCACGGCCCACTGGCCATTTGAGACAGCTGGGGATGGTGCCCAGGCATCTGGTCTACCCGAGGGCAAATCAACTCCCGGCACAGACCGTCCTCTAGGGACACACAGACCTTTAGGACTCCTGAGGAGGCCCTCTCGGAGACTTGGAATAGACTGCTGTGGGTGTGCACACCTGACCAGAGAGATCTGCTCTGAAAATGCCAATGAGCTAAGTCACCTCCAGAACACTCTCTGATTTCAGCAGCTCTGGGAACCATGAGCCCTGAATCCTAGCTGAAACACTTCACTGGAGGCCCACCAGCTGTGATAATACAAACAAGACAGGTGGTGTGAACATGCTGTGTAGACATTAGGTCAGTTTGGGGAACACTCTTACATGTACCTTTTAAGCGACCATCAGCAAAGTGTCTAAAGAGGAAAGGAACCGGACACCAAAAAGTGTCTAAAGAGGAAAGGAACCAGAATGATGGTCAAAAGGAGAACGTGCATAAAATGACACAATTCTGGATTCTTGACTTAACAAATGCACCGAGTTTCCTTCCTCTGGTAACTGGTGTCAGAGTGGTCACTGACACTGGTGACACTGTCACTGACAACTGGTAGCAGAGTGGTCACCTTGGGAGGCCGTGGCTCATTCCCACTAGGTAGCCACTGTCCATAGTCCAAGCCACCAAATGCTCTCTGGCCCGAGGCAGCTTCCTTTAAATGATGTCAGTGAGGCCTCATCTTTGTCCTTTTTTTTTTTTTTTTTATTTAAAAAAATTTTTTTTTTAACGTTTTATTTATTTTTGAGACACAGAGAGACAGAGCATGAATGGGGGAGGGTCACAGAGAGAGGGAGACACAGGATCTGAAGCAGGCTCCAAGCTCTGAGCTGTCAGCACAGAGCCGGACGCGGGGCTCGAACCCACGGACCGTGAGATCATGACCTGAGCCGAAGT
Organism: Panthera onca; assembly: GCF_046562875.1. Taxonomy (NCBI): domain Eukaryota; kingdom Metazoa; phylum Chordata; class Mammalia; order Carnivora; family Felidae; genus Panthera; species Panthera onca. The sequence goes on from NC_138346.1 coordinate 212,564,698, forward strand.
CGGACGCTTAACCGACCGAGCCACCCAGGCGCCCCTCATCTTTGTCCTTTAAGAGTGAGTTTGAGTTTTGCAAACAGCCAACTTTGATTTGGGTGGCCACAGGGAGAAAGTACAACAAAGTAACAAGATAAAATAAAATAAATAAAAGTGATAAAATTCAGTCTTGGAGAGGATGTGGGTAAAAAGGAACACAGCTTCTCATGCCCCGTGAACCGGTTCCATGTTTCTCAAGAGCCAACTGGCAAGGAAAACCTCACACCCTTTGACCCAGTAATCCCTCTTTGGGTACACGCCCTCAGGAAATAACCCAAGAGAACACAGCAGGGTTGTGCACAGAGGTGGTATTTATAATAAACAAAAAACTGAAAATGAGCCAGATGCCAAACAATGAGGCTGCTTAGCAGTCTTGAAGCAGAGGCCTTCCTGGCAGGAAGGCCAACACAACATTACTTCACCTTCCCAGGCTCAGTCCTCATGTCTGGAAAATGGGACACATCATGCCAACTTTGGAGGGTTTTTGTGAAGATAAATGAGATCTCAAACGTGAAGGTGCCCAATGATCAATCACCCGGAGAGCATGAACCTTGATGTGATATGATGAGAACGACCCTGTACTCATGTGGTCTTCCTCCCCTCGCCCCTTACGTCCATTCTAATAAGGAGGAAAATGTCAGACAAATTCCAACAGAGAGGCATCCTGCAACATAACTGGCCAGTACTCCCCAAAACCGGCAAGGTCATGGGGGTGGACGGGCGCCTGAGTGGCTCAGTAGGTTAAGCATCCGACTCTTGATTTCAGCTCAGGTCATGATTCCAGGGTCATGGGATCAAGCCCTGTGTTGGGCTCTGTGACGAGCATGGAGCCTGCTGAAGATTCTCTCTCCTGCTGCCCCCTCTCCCCTGCTCATGCTCTTACTCTCCCTCTAAAATTAAAAAAACAAGACAAAACTGCCAAGGTCATCAAAAACAGGAAAGTCAGAAACTGTCCCAGCCCAGAGGAGCCCAAGCAGAGACAACAACTATTTGTAACATGGTTTCCTGGGTGGGAGCCTGGAACAGTAAAAAAAAAAAAAAAAAAAAAAAAAAAAAAAAAAAAAAAAAAAAAAGTTGGGTAAAACTAAGTAAACCTAAATAGAGTACGGACTTTATAAAGTCAATAGCAATGTATCAATATTGATTCGTTTATTGCGACAAATACGCCATATTCACATAAGACATTAATAATGGAGGAAACTGGGTGTGATAAGGGAACTCTCTGTACTATCTTTTCAAATATCTTATGCTCTAAAAAATGAAGTGTGTTTAAAATTTTTAAAACTTTAAACGTGAAAAAGGGACTGTGCCCAGGATGCTGCCTGGCATATAGTGGGTCCCGGGACATTAACGAGGCTCGGCACTCCATCCCACCAAAGAGAAAATCAGCATTTGATACTGACTCTTGGAAACAAGCATAAAATAACACAAAGGTGAAAAGGCAGAATCCAGAGGTACTAATGTCTGCCTACAGCTTCGTTACAACCCACGTGTGTGCTTTGATTCAAGACCCAGAACCAGTCATGCCAAGTACAGAGGTCAGATTTCGTAAGTGCGTTTCCCCTAAAAACGTTGCTTCAGTCCACTGTCTTCATTGATTTGTTTTCCTGCTTTGGGGAATAACTGTGATCTTCTTATAAACGCATCTGGCACCCTAGGACCTGAGTCCAGGGACACACTAAGCATCGGGGCCACCCCTGGGACAAGTGCATGGTATCCCCGGGGCCACTCTGAGGGCCACCGTAGCCGAGCACAGGGGTTCTGATGCGCACACTATCGGTCCCTTCCATCTTGGTCACTCTCCCCTTTCAGTCCCAGCCCCAATGTGGCCTGGGGTCCTGGCTGCTGCGGGCAGCAGACCGGACCCAGGGAAGGAGTCTGGCACAGAGGTTCAGCCAGGCTTTGGCAATGGGCACCCCGAGATTAAGACCTAGGCTCCTTGGAGACATACCCGATTCCAGGGCGAGGGCAGGAAAGTACCAGGCAAGTTGGGATCATCTTAAAGAAGTGCTCAAAACAGGAAAGGATGGGACAAAAGGACACAGGAGCCAGCTTCAAGGGCCCCCGCTGGCCTAATCTGAGGCAACTTGAACATCAAATTAAATAACGATGGCAACAGAATAAAATAGCAATCCAAGAGTCCAGGCAGCTATAAACACAAAGGAAAAAGAAGACAGTTTGTTGAGGAAGCGGTTATTCGCGGGGCCTCAAAGTACCCCCCCGAAAGTGCTTAGCACTTGCCAAGGAGAAAAGAGCCACTTGGTGCTGCAGCCTGGCAGGACGGATGCCACCAGGGGAACTGGGTGTCACTCCTGGGATCTTCCCGCCACCAGAGACGCATGACCGGACTCCAATCTCCAGTAGTGAGGACGCATCAGGCAAACCCAAGGTGAGGGACATCCACAAACCCAGGGCTGGGATCCCCAAAAGTGGCAAAGTCGTGAACATGGAGGAAAAGGCGGCAATGCACCCAGACTGAAGGAAGCTCAAGAGACATGACAACCAGATGCAACACGAAATTCTGGATTCTTCTGCTATAAAGGATGTTGTTGGGATAAATGAAGAAAGTTGAAAGGGGTCTGAGAATTAGTTGGTGGTAAATGCATCGGTGTGAATTCTCTGATTTTGATGGTTTCACTACGTTGTCTAAAAATCCGCCCATGTTTGTATGAACACAGGCTAAAGTATTTGGAGACGATAAGGCATTAAGTGGGCAACTTATCTCAAAAGGTTCAGAAAAAATTAAGTTCTTTGTACTGCATTTGTGACTTTTCTGTAAGTGTGAAATTGTTTCAAAACAACACAAAATGTTTTTCAACTTCGACCTGCCTGAAGTAGCAGATAATGACTTCAGTGTCATTAAAAGGAAGGATTAAAAGAATTTTAGTCAGTGTTTCTCAACCAGGCGTGATTCCCACCCCCAGGGGACAGTGAGCTACCTGAACATGTGGCTGACTGTCACAGCTGGGAGGCGCTACTGGTATCCGGTGGGTCTACAGACCGAGGAAACTGCAGAACCTTCTACAACACACAGGACAGCCCCTACAGCAAAGGACCACCTGGCCCCACACGTCAATAGCGAGAGGCCCTTTGTGCAAAAATCTCACCACCAACCGTAACAACAATATCCTGGTCATACTGCCTATTAACCAAGTGGCCTTAAACAGGTGCCTCCACCTTTCTGTGCCTCTGATTCCTGGTCTGTGAAATGGGAATAAAAATAGCAGATGCCTCACAGACCCCCTGTACACGTATGTGTTTTGCAAATGCCTGTCACCAAGGACATGTGCCACAAAGTCACATCAATTCAAGGGAAGGCTGGTAAAGCGCTGGGGCTCCAGGATAGGGAGGGCTGGGTCACGTATTCCCATCCTGCTAGCCTTCCGTCCCCTGAAAGAACCGACACTGGTCTGAAGGCTTGGGAGAGCTACCACCGTTTCGGTGTCCAGCACAGAGCCACTTGGAGGACGATCTAAATACACGAATGAGCAAGCACAGGAATGAAAGCCGCTTCCCCCGTTAGCACCCATTGCTCGGGAGGGAATGGGGCATCCACCCCGCTAGTCCGTTCTCATCCTGGGCCCTGGGTGCTTATCTTGGCCTCGCCTTCCTTCCATCTCAGGCCTGGGAACCCAGCTCCCACCCCACCCCCACCCCCCCCGCCCCCTGCCCAGGGACCCACCGGAAGCCGGAGGGCCGAAAACAGCCCCAAACAGGATGGCCACCACTGAGTCTCAAAGCTTGGTTCCTTGTAGGTCTGGCTTCTTAAGAGGTGATTTTTTTCTTTCTCTCTCTCTCTCTCTCTCTCTCTCTCTGTCTCTCTCTCTCTCTGTGGCAAAACTGCCATCAAGAAGGTTTGAAGAAAAAAATAAACTGACGGCAATGGAAATTTTAATACTAGAAAAATGTCAAGAAAGCAAACACAGGTTTCAATGAGACATTAGGGCTGACAGCTCATGGAAAAAGGCTTGAAACTATCAAAACACGAAAACCCCCCTTGCTAAGGGAGCACATGCACCTGCTGTGAAACTCATCAAATTCAAAACAGGCCTCAGTGGACAGGTTTTGTGCTCAAGTCAAAAGGCGGGCCACAGTGAGGGTCTCCAAGGGCCCTGGGGAGATGGGGGCCCGGGGGACAAGGGAGCTGTGACCTGGCCTGAGGCTGACCACTGGGCTCATGAGTGGACCCTGGGGGTGGACACAGCTTGAGGGGAGGAAGGTGGAGGTGACAGGTCTGTACTCCACAAAGTCCACAATCTCAAGGACCACGCCTGAGCCTTGAAGGTTGTGTGGCCCCGGGCACTTATCCACCTTTTCTGAGCCTGGCTGCCTCCTTGTGGAATGGCGATCATCACCCACCTCCCTTGGGGTTTCTGGGTCAGTGAGACCCTCTATGGGAGCCTGCCTCGAAACCAGAAAGGGAAGCTCAGACAATTCCCGTTCACTCCTTCCCAGATGGTCAGGGCCCAGCACACAGTAAGTGCTCAATCAGTGTTTATGGAGTGCTGATGAAGACCTTGCCCTGCCTGGAAAGGGCTGCACAGGGGAGAAAAGGTACTTGGGGCACAGATGGCTGGGACCCCTCCCCCACAACACACACACCAGGTGAGAGCTGGAAACAGGTCAGGGGTTCCGAAAGGCGGCCTGCAAAAGTTGGCCCGGAAGCTGGGCAGGGATCAGAGAGGAAGGGCCAGGGAGGGCTTCAGAACAACCTAGAATTCAGAAAGCCCTGAGATTCCTGGTGAGGAAAAAGGCCCCCAACACTGGCCGGTCTGTCAGTCAGCAGTCCCCCCGCTGCACAGCCCCACCCACCACGCACTCCACACAGCACCAACAGGCCCACCTCGATGGATCCACACGCCCGCCCTCCGAAGTCCCACTGTTCCTTTTACAGGTGAGGAAACGGAGACACAGGAATTAAGAAACTCACCCGAGGCCATGTAGCCGGTAAGTGGTAGACCCAGGATCCCAGCCCCATCAGCCTGCCCTACAGACCACTATGCCCCTTGCTGCCAGCAGGAGAGGGGAGAAAGGAAGGCGTAGGGAGGCTAGGAAGGAGGCGAAGGCGTTCAGGAATGCCTCTCCGAGAGGCACCGTGGAGGAAAGAACGAAAGACGAGGTGGATGTTAAAGCTTCCTGCCAGCCCTCTGGGAGGACCGTGAGGCACAGGCCGTGCAGTCCCCACCCGCATCACATTCCTGTTACAGATGAGGCTGCGGACAGAGGGAGCCCCAAACCCAGGGCCCAGAGCTGCTGTGTCCGTGCGGCCCGAGCAGCCCCTCTGGACACGTGGACACTTACCCACAGGCTCCAGCGTGGGCCGGAAGGTCTGGGCAGGGTAGCACAGGTGGAGCTCTGAAAGGACAGCAGAGTTGGCTGGAGGTGCCAGCCTCAGGGAGCCTCAGGGGGCAGGGCAGGGCCCCAGCCAGACTAGTGCAGGGCGCCTGGCCCTTTCCAAGGCCCCCAGGACACATCTACTCACTCTGCCGAATCCACTTCCTGCAGGCCCTCCAGTGGCACAGGAGGAAGGAGATGGAGACCAAGACCACCACCAGGATCATGACCATCCAGAAGAGCACAGGTCCTGGAACACAGAGGCGGCCCTGCACTCTCCGCCCTGATGCGGGGAGCGGGGGGGGCCGAGGTCTCCACCATCGCAGTGTGCCAGGGGCCCTGCTGCAACCACATGGGACGGCCCTCACGAGCCCGGACTATGTTCTCCTTCTCCTGGGACACATGCCATGGAGGCTGGCAGGACCAGGTCCTTCCCTGAGAGGGGACTGAAACCCAGACCCTGTATCTCCCTGGCACCAGGCCCTTATCGACCTGCCCTCCCTCACCTGGCTCTAGGGAGCCCATCGGGGGAGTTGAGTAGTTGACAGAAGAGCAAACCATTTTTAGACAGTGAGAAATTGAGGAGTCACAGAGCCAGAGTGAAGGAACTGAGGTCCAAAAGGTTACGGTCTAGGGGCGCCTGGGTGGCTTAGTCAGTTGAGCATCTGACTTTGGCTTAGGTCATGGTCTCATGGTTCGTGGGAGTGAGCCCCGCATCAGGCTGTCTGCTGTCAGCACAGAGCCTGCTTTGGATCTTCTGCCCAACTCTCTCTGCCCCTCCCCTGCTTGTAGGCTCGCACTCCCTTTCTCTCCCTCTCTCTCTCAAAAATAAACATTTAAAAACAACAACAACAACAACAACAAAGAAGTCACAGTCTCAGTGGCCGTGGAGGAGGGCACACGCCATGTGCGTCCCCCGACAGCCTGTGGCACTTCCGGTGTGGCCAGAGTCAGGGCGGGGGCGGGCAGAGTAGCGAGGCGGGTGACATGGGGAGTCTGGGAGGACTCCCAGCTACCCTCCAGATGGGAAGCTCCATGAGAACATAAACATGCTCAGCAAGCGTTCCCTGAATATCACGTAGGCACCGCTACCATCTCCATTTTTACAAACGAGGGAAACTGAGGCTTGCGAAGATTAAGTAACTCCCTTAAATGGCAAAGGGTGACAGCAGAATCATGGCTTGGGCCAGGCCAGGGTGGCTCCAGCGCCTACACGCTTAACCGCTAGCTAAGTATATACTTTTTTACAACTTAGTACTTAAAATGCTCCTTTTATCCTTTGTCCCTTATGAAGATCGCATACCTAGTTACTGATTTTTAAGTCCAGTTTCAGATGTTAAAAAGTAGCATGCGCCGCCATATGTGTGCTTTTCAAACTTTAATGTGCATAGGGATCTCCGGGGGCCATGTTCAAGTGCAGAGTCTGGGTCAGTGGGGCTGGGGTGGAGCCCACAATTTGCTCTTCTAACAAGCTGCTGAAACTGCAAGTCCAGGACGGGCGCTTTGAGGACGGCTGGCTGGAGAACTGCCGCCCCCTCGTGTTTGGCACGAGAACTGCAAGCCCTAAATTGAAGCGCGCTTGGAATGTCTGTCTAGAAGGAGCCCTGTCCGTCCGTACTGGACTAGCTGTATGTATTCCAACGCTTGCTGCCCTGCGTGCCACACGGCGTTACAATTTTACAGGTGAGAAAACCGAGGTTCAAAGGAATTAAGCAACTAGTCAAGGTCATGTATCCATTCACCAAATACGTTTAATCGTCTCTCGTGTTTCTTCTTCTTTTTAATAATAAGTTTTATTTAAGTGAACTAACTCTGCATCCAACGTGGGGCTCCAACTCATGACCCTGAGATCAAGAGTTGTATGCTCTACCAACTGAGCTAACCAGGTACAAACATTTTCTGAGTAGCAATTACAGGCCATGGGGATGAAGCTGTGAACACAGTCCCTGCTCACAAGAACTGAGGAACGATCGCTAGCTAGTGACCGAGCCGCGGGCCCAGCTCAAGAAGCCAGAAACCTGGGGTCCACCTTGGGCTCCCCCACCCAATGGATGCTGCTGCCCAGGAAGAAACCTCCCTCCTCCTGGCCTCCTGGGAGGCAGACCCTCCTTTCTGGGGGGTGATCATTACCTGAAACCAGAATGGGCTTTCCCGTGGAGGAGAAAGAGATAGGGGAGCTCGTTGATGTGAAGGTGTCTCCCCAGGTGTGGGTGTTGCCCCCTCCATGCTCCTTACTGCCTTGGGGGTCTGCTGCGGAGACCGGAGAGGCCGTGGCGCTGCCAGGAGAGAAGCCAGAGGTGAGACTGACGACTGAGACGGAAAAAGGGAAGTGTGTACACAGGAGCCATTCCCAGCCACCCCAGGACAGAAATGGGCACACATCCCCCAAGATGACCTGTGAGCTCGGCACACACATCCAGCCCAGGCCCCACCTCCAACCCCAGCCCAGCTTCCCCCAAAAGGGACCAGGGAGTCACCTGGTGGGCGCCTTGCTGTCCTCTGGGTTGGTGCTGCACTCGGGGTGGGCTTCTAGGGGAGGCGGCGGCTCATGGGTGGCATCCCTCTCAGCTGTACCTGCAGGGAGTGGTCGCAGAATCGGTGTCAAGGAGCCTTACCCAGCAGGACTGGTAACTTCCAGGGAAGCGACACGGTGAGGCGGGAACGACACTGCAGCCAGGCAGACCCAGGTCAGTGTTCTGGCCCTGTCTCCTTCCTTCTCTCCCTCCTTCCTTCCCTCCATGCAACAACTCTTTACTGAGCACCTGTGTACCAGGGACCGTGTTGCAGCCTGGGACGTAGCAGTGCACAAAACGGATCCCTACCGTCAGGGGCTCGCAGGCTGGTGGGGCTCACAGACACGATGCAGGTGTCACAAGAAGGCACATGGGCTCCCTTTAATGGGAGACTCAACCTCATCTGACCAGGAAGGCTTCCCTCGGGAGGCTGTTGCTGGGATGTGTGTATGGGTAGGGCCATCTAAGCAGAGGAAATTGCAAGTGGGGTGGCTCATAGGTGGGGGAAGGAAGAGAGCGAGCGCATGGGGGAGGCTGGTGTGCAGCCGCATTAAAACGTGTACACGACTGTCTGTTGTACATGATCATTCATAGCTGTGTTCTTCATCATAGCCAGAAGAGTGGACACAACCCAAATGCCCATCAACTGGTAAACGGGTAAATAAAATGTATATCAGTACCACAATATTGTGTGGACATAAGAGGAACAAAAGCACTAATACATGTGACAGCCTGAATGAACCCCAAAAGTATTAGTCTGAGTGAAAGAACCCCGATAGAGAACACATATTCTGGAAATGTCTAGATAAGGCTTATCTAGAGGGACAGAGAGTAGATCAGTGCTTGTCCAAGCTGGGGAGGGACATGGGGATTGACCACTAAAGGCGTGAGGTCTCTTAGATCGTGGTGATGGTTTTGCAACTTCGTAAATTTCTTTACGATCATTGAATTATACTCACCTAAAACCAGCAGATCTTGTGGTATGTAAAGTATACTGCAATAAAGCTGTTCTTAAAAAGTGGGGCTTTTTCAGGGCGCCTGGGGTTCAGTCGGTTAAGCATCCGACTCTTGATTTCAGCTCAGGTCATAATCTCACAGTTTGTGAGTTGGAGCCCCTGGTTGGGCTATGTGCTGACAGCACGGAGCCTGCCTGGGATTCTCTCTCTCTCTCTCTCTCTCTCTCTCTCTGCCCCTCCCCCACTCTCTAGCTTTCTCTCTCTCAATAAATCAATAAATTTTTTAAAAAATTGTGTCTTTCTCCCCAAAGCAACGATTTAATTAGCGATATAGGATGGGATCCGTGTGGTAGGTTGAATCAAGGGTCCACTCCTCGGGTGGAGGAGGGGTCTGTGTTTCTGCCTCACCAACGCCATGCGACTCTGACGGTCAGGGGAGCAGGACGGAAGTAAGAGAGTGCCTGTTTCCAGCCTGGGCATTTCTGCACTTCCACCGCTGCCATAAGGAGATGGTGCTCTGGGCAGGGAGGGGCCCCCGCTGGTCCCAGAAGTATAAGAAACGCTGGAAACAAACCCACGCCAAACCAATAAGCCCAGGCAAGTCAGCAGAGTGCCCAGCTGACCCACGGAGGAGCAGGAGCTGAACACTAAAACGTCAACGTTGTTTGTCAGCCCCTATTCCTGCAGCTAGAGCTGGCTGAGACGGTCTGGTTCGTGTCTCAAAAGATCAAAGTGAAAAGGCTGCTCCTTATCTCCAGCCAACTGTGGTCACATAGGAAGGTGGCTTGGTGGCTCTAGGTCTTCTGACTTTATTTAAAAGAGAAACCTGGGGGCGCCTGGGGTGGCTCAGTCGGTTAAGCATCTGACTCTTGATTTCAGCTCAGATCACGATCTCACAGTTTGTGAGTCCGAGCCCCATGTCAGGCTCTGCACTGACAGTGAGGAGCCTGCTTGAGATTCTCTCCCTCTCTCTCTGTCCCTCCCCTGTTTACCTTCGCTCACTCTTTTATATAAATAACGGATAAATACATATAAATGAATAAATTTAAATACTATCCCCTGATATTTAAATGTAGCCTCAATTTTTAAAGTCTTTCTTTTGAAATCAACTTCATTAAGGTATAATTTATATAGAAGAAAATGATCTCTAAGTGTACAGTTTGATGAGTTTTGAAGAATGTATACATCCATGTAACTCTAACTCCATTTAAGATCTACAACATTCCCATTGTTCCAGAAAGTGCCCTAGTGCCTTTCTGCCATAAATCCTTCCCTCACATTCAGGCAACCACTGGTCTGCTTTATGTCACTGTAGATTGGTTTGCCTGTTCTAGAATTGCACAGGATGGAATCAGGCAGTATGTACTTTCTGGCGTCTGGCTTCTTTCACTCAGCATAATATTTCTGAGATTCATTAATGTTGCACAGAGCAACATGTTCCATGGAACAATGTTCCATTGTAGAGATGTACCACCATTTACCTACTCATTCACCAGCTGATGGACATTTGGGTTGTTTCCAGTTTGAAGCTATTATAAATAAGGTAGCTCTGAATGTTCTCGTACAAGTCTTTGTGAGGACATAGAATTTCATTCCTGTTGAGTACCTTGGAGGGGGAAGGTTGTGTCACTTTGCTGACCAGACAGAATGTCTTTAAGGACCATTCAGAGATGATCTCCTCTGATCTGACCCAGCCACCTCTTTTTTACAGATGGAGAGAATCATAGAGCCAGAGCTAGAGCCAGAAGGCAGGGCTCCTTAGTCCCAGCCCAGAGCACACCTCCTGCCTTGGGAATGAGCACTTTCTTACAAGTTTATAATTAACTGCTTTTGTAGGGCTAAAAAAACTGGCCCACATTTGAAGCTGATCACTATCCCTCTTCACCCCCATGTTCCTGGTGACAGCACCCCTCCTCTGATGGGGTACAAAGCAAATCCCCCACCCACATTCATTTCCCTTCTAAAAAGCTCTCGTGATGCCTCTCAGATTTTTCCTGAAATACCTTGAAGAGAAAGTGAAGCAAGGATTAATTTCCTTTTTGGATTAGTAGGGTCCTGAGGAACTCTTCTCTTTTGGCGGTCTCCAAATAGATGCTATGTCTTTCCACATGGCCACCAGACTATTACCTGAATTAGCTGAAGCCTGGAGGCTTTAGCCTATGAGGAACATGATGCAATTTGTTATTATAATTTCTATTTATTTGTAAATCAGTATTTGAATTACATTTAAGACGTCATTGGTTTCAATAAGAGTTGACTTTGAGAGGATTGGAGAAGTTCTTGTGTTCAAATATACCACTTATGGATACACGCAGGTAGCACCATGAGCAGAGAGCCCTCTGGCGTCTCTCTAAGGCAGCCTCAGTCTGAGCTCCCACTGGAATACATGCTGGAATCCAGCAATAGAACTTCTCTAAGTGGAGAAGATGGACCCAGTGGTCTTTGGATGTTTCTCAACCTCTCTATGTGTACCATACCTTCCTCTTTCCTCCCTGGGTTAGTGACCCTCCCCTTTTCTTCCTTCTTTCAATCTGGAGGTAAACAGAAGGTATTGTTTAGCCACTACTTTGTCTGTGTTCTCTGGTAAGGGCCCACTGAAAGAGAAAAAAAAAAAAAAAAAGAACCTACCTACTCTTTGTCCCAATTTAGAACTAAAAAGGATATTATTTACCAGATTGAAATATTTCTCTTTAAATCCAAACACCTGATCCTTGGGCCATTTGAAGGAGAATGGTCTTAGCATCAAGATAAAATGGATTATCTTTTTGTATATCCAACAAGTGCTTTAAGTCAGATGAAATTTTCATCTTCATATTCGGAGTGTAAATTTCTTGTCAGCTTTCTATTTTCCCTGGAGTTTTAAATTGCCTTTCTTTTTCTTGTTGATAAAAGAATAATGTGCCTTCACCATATCAAGTTTTTCAAAGGTACTACGCATAAAGTTCACTGCAATTCTTTCATTCCTGCAGACAAGACAATTCACTGGAGCCCTCTTTCATTTTCCCCCTCTTATCTGGTTCAATTGGTCTGCAACACAGCTATCATTCTGGGACTTCCCTTTCTTGCTCCCCTGGGACAGAGTCACTGTTTTCTAGATTCATGGATTTTTGTTTCTTGTCCTTCATTTAGCTGGATTATGTCTTCAAGTAACTTTCTAAAAGAGGACACGAGGGAAAAATCTTTCTACCCTTTTATGTCTGAAATGTTTTTGTTCTGCTCTCAAACTTAATTGTATCTTAACTGAAAATTCTAGGTTCAGAACTAAGAAGGAGCTGATGTGGTCTGGTGGAGAGTACTCTGGGCTAAAACTCAGGATCCTTGTGTTCCAGCTCTAGCTCTGGCCTTATGATTCTCTCCATCTGTAAAACTAGGTTGTGAGATCAGATCACAGGTGGTGGCAGGTTCTGAATTGACCCTTAAAGACATTCTGTGTGGCCAGCACAGTGACCCAGTCATCCCTCTCCTGGGTATTTACTCATGAGAGACAAAAATACATATTCACACAGAGTTGTACAAGAATGTTTGTAACTGCTGTATTCATAATAGCTCCAAACTGGAGGGTTGCCTGGGTGGCTCAGTTGGTTAAGCATCTGACTCTTAATCTTGGTTCAGGTCATGATCTCATGTTTTGTGGGTTCTAGCCCCACGTCAGGCTCTGTGCCTACAGCCTGCTTGGGATTTTCTCTCTGCACCCCTCCCTCCTTCTCTCTCTCTCTCTCTCTCTCTCTCTCTCTCTCTCTCTCTCCCAAAAATAAATAAATAAAATTTAAAAAATAGCTCCAAACTGGAAATAATCCAAATGTCTGTCAACTAGTGAATGAATAAATAAATACATCTATTATGTCTAGGTGTGGGTAATCTTCATTCATCCTGCTTTACTCTTGGTAAGTCCTTTCAGTCTGAAACCTTGTATTTTTCAGGTCAAGTATGCAAGGAAAGTTGGGGCACCGCTGTGGGTACAAGGCCCGGAGCACACAGTGACCAAGTCAAGAGGGCCATGAGAAATGGGAATGCAGAAGACCTAAGACTTGGGGTTGGGAGTGCACCGAGGGAATTATGGCACTTCTGCTGACATGAGGCCTGGGATGTACCAGTGTCCCCACTGGAAGGGCCATGCCAAGGTGGTCACCAGACCTAGGCTGGGGCTATGAGGTTGCAAGGGACCGTCGACTCTGGGAGCATGACTGGAACCAGATGACCCCACCCATGCGCCCTGCTGAGAGAGTGTGCAGCAAGAGCAAGAAAAAGTAAATGCAGCCAAGAAAAGCCTCCTTCTTCCTGCAGTGGCTCCCCAGCACCCTCTACAGGCAAAGCTTAACATCACGTTCACAAGGAGAAATGCGCAGAGTCCAGCCCTCTACTGCACAGCAGGAGCTGAGGGTGCAATGAGAGTTGAGAGGCCACCATTGGTAACAGGCACACTTTCTAAAAGCCTTTTTTTTTGGTCCTCTATTTTCTTACTATTTCTTTTTCATTGCGTTCTGTTCTCGCTTTATGGATGTAACAACTTGAATTTTTCTGTGGACACTAGTTTACTTATTTATTTATATTAAGTTTATTTCTTTTGAGAGAGTGAGTGGGGGAGGGGCAGAGAGAGAGAGAGAGAGCAAGAGAAGGAAAGAGAGAGAATCCCAAGCAGGCTCCACGCTGTCAGCACAGAGCCTGACGCAGGGCTCTATCCCATGAACCTCTGGATCATGACCTGAGCAGAGATCAAGAGACACTCAACCGACTGAGCCACCCAGGCGCCCCCTGTGGACACTAATTTAAATTTTTATTTATTTATTTTTTTTAATTAATTTTTTTTTTAACGTTTATTTATTTTTGAGACAGAGAGAGACACAGCATGAACGGGGGAGGGTCAGAGAGAGAGGGAGACACAGAATCTGAAACAGGCTCCAGGCTCTGAGCAGTCAGCACAGAGCCCGACGCAGGGCTTGAACTCACATACCGCGAGATCATGACCTGAGCCGAAGTCGGACGCTTAACCGACTGAGCCACCCAGGCACCCCAAATTTAAATTTTTAAACTTCTATTGCTATTCCTGAAGCAATTCCTATCGCTCCATCTATAGTAAATGTTTCTGTCAATGTATCTTGCTATTCTCTTTCATGCTGCTGGTTTTCCTTACCAGTCTGGATATCTTTACTGCTCACTCATATTTACTTAAAAAGAACTACACTGAGGGGCTCCTGGGTGGCTCAGTTGGTTGAGCTTCTAACTTCAGCTCAGGTCATGATCTCGCAGTTCTTGAGTTTGAGCCCCATGTCGGGCTCTGTGCTGACAGCTCAGGGCCTGGGGCCTGCTTTGGAGCCTGTGTCTCCCTCTCTCTGCCCCTCCCCCACTTGTGCTCTGCCTCTCGCCCTCTGTCTCTGAAAAATAAATTTAAAAAATAATAATAAATAATAATAATAAAAAGAACAATGCTGAATATTCCAGCATGTCCTTTTCAAAGTGGGTCTCTTCCCTGAGTTGGAGATCCACCCAGGAACTCTGGGCCCATGGGGGGAGTGCAGGCTGGCAGTTTTCACTCCAGGGTGACTCGGCAGGGGTAGCCAATCGACAGGGCGTACTCCCAAATACACAACCAAAGAGGGCTTTACAAGGGTGGCAGTACCCCACCAGCAGCCCTATGTTTCCCTAGATACTCCTTCAGTATCTTTAGCCAAAAAGTTGACAATTTTCACCAGAGGATGAAAACTCAGGTACCGTCTGTTCAGACTGGTCAGTGTCCGTGGCAGGCCACTGTTACAAGCTTTAATTTTTATTTTCAAGATGAAGTTGCAACCCTCTGTACCTCTCAATTCTCCATCTCACTCGCATCCCATCCTTCCTTTTACTTGCCTGCTCTGAGCGCAGAGCTTCTGTGGGGTCTTCAGAGCAAGTTACCTCTCACATTTCCTGCAGCACTGAATCCTGGGGTGAGCTTTCCTCCCCCTGGTTTCATCCATCACCACCCTTCCCTCTGTTTTCTACCTTCTAGAAATTTGCTGAGATCTCATGTACTGATTAACCGTGTTTTGGGTTTTTCCCCCTCCATCAAGAATTTATAATTTTCTGGCAAATGTCTACCATCTTTTATTTTTCCTTTTCTCTTTTTTCTTTCTTCTTCTTCTTCTTTTTTTTTTTTTTAAGTAAGCTCTACACCGAACCTGGGGCTTGAACCCACAACCCTGAGATCATGAGCACCATGCTCTACTGAACGAGACAGCCCAGGTGCCCCAAACGTCTACCATCTGAGTTGGAACCATCTTCAAAAATTTCATTTATGTCTTGACTCATGAAACAGCCTTTTAAAAACGAGTCAAAATTTTACAAACCCAACACCTTCAGAAGGAAGAATTTTAAAACATATTATCAGAATCTCTTACCAAAATGCCAAACCTAGACTTTTTCTTAAGTTTATTTATGTTTTGAAGTGCCTGGGCGGCTCAGTTGGTCAAGCATCCGACTCCTGGTTTCTGCTCAGGTTATGACCTCACAGTTCACGAGATTAAATCGAGCCTTGCGTTGGGCCCTGAGCTGACAGTACAGAGTCTGCTTGGGATTCTCTCTCCCTCTCTCCCTCTCTTCCACCCCCCCCCCCCAAATACATAAACATTTTTTAAAGTTGATTTATTTATCTTTTAGTAATCTCTACACCCAACTCAGGGCCTGAACTCACAACCCCGAGATCAAGAGTCACATACTCTTCCAACTCAGCCAGCCAGGTGCCCCCAAATCCAGATTTTACTCCACTTACTGGATCTAGCTATTAAAAGAAAAACCAAAGCCCAAACCTGACCTAGTTAACAGCTAGGGTTGAAGGTCATTTGCCCAGCCGGGGGTAGGGAAAAGTACAGCTATAGGGGCACAGACCTCAGCCCCTTGCCTGGGGGTACAGACTGCTTACCCTGGGGTTTGGTGGCCATGCCTGGTGGGCAGACGGGGCGGGTGACACAGTGGGCACAGGAGTTGGTGACTGGTGTGACACAGAACATGCCAGGTCGACATTCGCAGACACGAGAGGAGTTCCAGGTACAGGGTGTCTTCTCCACCAGGTCATCTAAGGGATACAGAAGGGTCACGGGGAAGGATCTGGGATGGCAAGGGCAGGGGCTCCAGAGAACCCAGGAGGGCAGAGAATTCCTTTGTCCAGAAGCAAATGCTCATATGACTCTTCCATTGAGCGGATCTCTTGGCATGCTCAAAATAGTTATGCTAAGTGAAAGAAGGCAGGAAAAAAGAGTACATACTATGTGATTATGTTTATGAAAAATGCTAGAAAATGCAAACTCTTCCACAGTAACAGAAAGCAGAATGGTGACCTGGGAATGGATGCGGGGTGAACAGTGGTGGGAGGGATGATAACAAGCACAAGGAAACTTTCTGGGGGGATGGAGAGTTCATTTACCTCGACTGTAGTGATGGTTTCACCACTGCATGCATATGTCAAAACGTATCAAATGGCACAGTTTAGACATCGCATTGCATTGCCTGTCAATCATACCTCAATAGAGCTGTTAAAAGAAAATAATCTAGAGGACAGGGTGAGTGGGCGTGCACATAGGTGGACCCACACTGGCCACGCCTTGATCATTCTTTAAAACTGGGGAATATTCCATAACCGTTCCTGACTCTTTCTGCTTCTCAACAGGTCTGACATTTTCAATGACAGAAAGGGGTTTTCCCCCAAAATTAAAATATTAGAGGTTTTGTGAACAGAAAACACATAATAATGCATTTACATATGTTCAGAAATAGTTTGTGTGCTCTACATGGGTGAAAATAGAATTATGGCGTTATTAGATTAGACAAATATGACTTGGTCATTAAGGGCTTTTCTCAGTCAGCAGGATACTGAAAAGACCTCTAATGATAAAGGACCTCACACTTTCTCCCTGAAACCTCCAGAGAGAGTGGGAAGCAGAGAGGCTCTGGAGAATTTGTGTGGAGGGCAAGAGTGAGCTCAGCAGTGAGAGAGGTGAGACAGGACAGTAATAGCTATCATCATGATTATAGCTATTAATACCTTTGAGTGCCTGTGAAGCAGCATTAATACAATCGAGGTTAGGGGGGAAGTACTCTTAGCACTCTGCTCAGATTAACCTGGTTTAACCTATTTAATTCCTGCAACAGCTCTCTGGGAGAGTACTATTATTATACCCATTTTACAGATGAGGAAACTGAGGCACAAGAAATTAAGAAACGTGCTTGTGTTAAAGAGTGGAAAGGGGTGGAGCCAAGATTTGAACCCAGCCACTTGAGCTCCAGAGTCTGTGCTCTTAGCCCCTGCATTGCACCCACTGCTTTGCAGGGCTTCATCCTTAGAGCTAAAGGAATTCTCAGACCCACAGCCACCTCCTGCTTCTCTATCTGACATGGTGGCTATGACAGGTTACATTTGTCCAAAATGGCCAGAGCAATATTTTGGCCCCATCTGCTCGTCTACGCCTCTGCCACTTAGCCATCAAGAAGCTTGATTTCTTTTCCTTCCAATGACTCAGTGTGATTTGCGACTGCCTCAACAGGTAGAAACCGGCAGAAGTTACGACGTGTGATTTCTGAGGTAACGTCAACAAAAGGGATATGGCTTGTGCCCACCCCTCCCCCTCCCTTGGAGTCCAGCCACCAGGGCTTGAGGAAGCCCAAAGTCAGCCATATACAGGCCAACACAGAGAGCATCGAGGCCCCAGCCTGCGGTTGGCATCAAACCCGGACCCATGAATGAAAATGCTTCCAGATGATTCCAACCTCCAGCCTTCACACTTTCCAATGGAAACCCCAGACCTCGTGTAGCGAAGGACAGCTGTCCCCAGAGTGCCCTGTCTGAATTCTGACCCACAGAATTCACGAGTACAAAGAATGGTTTGTTTATTACCACAAGCTTTGACAAAACTTGCTATGTGGCCTCATAACTGGAACAGTGGCCCCTGGTGACCACAAACAGTGTTCTTTCCTCTTCAGGCCTCCCTGGACTTCAGGCTGCGTTGTTGTGTGAAAGAAACTTTGGAAAAGGAGACATAATCACACATTCCTCGGGTCCTGGGCAGCTTCCCCTGCCCTCTGTGGCCCTCACAGACGTCATGGGGCAGCTGGTATTGCCGTAAGTGAGCTGACCATCTACACAGCAGGCACCCAGCAAGTGCCCGTCCAGAGCATGTGCTAAGGGACTGCGCAAGGAATGACCACAACTGAGAACCTCAAAGTTCAAACTCTAGCTCTGGCTCTCACAAGGATGTGTGGCCTTTGTAACGCCTCAGTTCCCAAAGCCTCAGTTTTCTCTTCTGTAAAACGGGGATATTTGTAATCCATGCACCATAAGGTAGCTACCAAAAATAACGAGACAAGTTTAGAACAGGTAGGTTATGACAAATGCTTCCTTGCAGGAGTGAGCAAATGGAAGCTCTCTGAAAAGGGATCACTGCCATTAAAACCCTATAATCACAACTGGACTCAGAAAATCTAACTGCTCAAAAATGCTAGAATGGTGAGCTAGGCTCCTGAGGACTCACCAGTCCCAGAACAAACTCAAGGTTTTCCATCCCAGATTCTCGGCCAAGACCCCCTGCACCCAGAGGGAGCCCCAGGAGGGGAGAACGTGGCCCTTACCTCGAGCACAGCTCACACAGGCCGTGCAGCGGCCGTCCCTGTCCAGGTAGTAGTCGGGCTCACACTGCTTCCTACAGTCAGGTGACCCCTGGGGACACGGCGGCTGCGGGGTCAGCCCTGGGGAAAGAAGCAAACAAGCTCCAGGCCAGGCCGCCAAGGCAGAGGCCCCATTCACCACCACCTCTTCACCCAGTCGCCACCACCAGCTCCAAGGCAGACTCCTCACGTGTCAGATCAATCTGCAGAGGGAGTCTTGAAGCCCAGAGAGGGAAGGAATGTGTCTACAGCCACACAGGAAAAGAGCACTGACTCCCTCTGAACTGCCCCTCTGCTTCCAGGCCCTTCCCTCTGAGATCCGTCATTGCCACTACGCCGGAGCCCTCTCCCCAGCCCCAACATGTCACCACCCTCCTCAAAACCCTGGAGCCACTTCCCTCTGAGATCAGCCATGAGGCAAGGATGCCGACTACCACAGCTTCCGCTCAGTGTGGCCCTGGGGTCCCAGGCGAGGCAGTAAGGCAAGGCAAGGCAAGGAGAGAAAAGAAGTGAGGCCAGGAGAGGAAGACACCAGGCTGTCAGGGACAGATGACATCATTAGGTGCACAGGTTGCACAAAAGAATCGGCAGATACGTTATTAGGACTCACAGTGAGTTTAGCAAGGTAACTGGATATAATGTTATTACATCAAACTCAGCTGAGTGTCTATACATTTGGGTTGAACCCTATGAGACTGCTATTGTGACAGGTTAGGCTGTCACATACTGACTACTCACACGGTTCAAAACAATGCTAAAAATGAAGACTTACAACCCGCAATACTGAAAAATACAATACCACTGTCATCATCATCAGAAACATCAAATACCTAGAAATCTAACACAAAGATGTAAATCGTTCTACGTGGAAACGAATAAAACATCATTGGGAGAGAGAAGTTCAAGCTGACCTAAGTAAAATTAAATACATAAAAATAAAGACGGTCTGAACAAACATACGGCTTTCCCGTGTGCTTGATGCTATAAAAATACGGATTCTCTCTAAGCTGATCCACAGATTCAGTGCAATCCCGATCAAAATCCCAACGGGACGTTTTGTGGAATTTGAAAGGCTGATTCTAAAGTCGATGCAGAGATGCAAATTACCAAGAAGAGCCAGGGCAGGGCTGGAGAACAGAGATGGGGAAGTTGTTCCACCATATACCGAAAATCTCCTGGAGTCGAGACCGCATGGCATCCACACAAACCAGACAAAAAGACAACGAACGGAAAGGAATATAAAGTCCGGATCATAGCCAGGCACCTATGGACCTTAGATTTACCCCAACGATGGCAGGCAAATCAGCGGGGAAAGGACAATTTGTTCGCTAAAAGGCGTCGGTTCAACTGCATATCCATGCGGCCTCTTGCAACATGACCGCTGCCTCCGCCACAAACAAAAGGTAGGCAGACAGCGGATCTAAACGTGAAAGGCAAAACAGTAATGATCCTAGAAAGTAATGCAGGAGTCTTTGAGACTTCAGTGAAATAAGGCAGGACATAAAGAGAAAAGATGGACCCACGTGATGACTTCAAAATTAAGAACACCTCTTCAGCGGGGCACCTGGGTGGCTCTGTTGGTTGAGCAGAGACCATTGGTTTTGGCTCAGGTCCTGATCTCATGGTTCTTGGGATGGAGCCCCACATCGGGATCTATACTGACAGCAACGAGCCTGCTTGGGATTGTCTGTCTCCCACTCTCTATGCCCCTCCCCCGTGCTCTCTCTCAAAATAAATTAATGCACTTAAAAAAATTTTTCAGTTAAAACTGACCCCAGAGACATGAAAACAAAGACTTGTTTATCACTGTTAATTGTAGCCAAAAGTGGAAACAACCCAAATCCAAACACTAATGGATATACACGGTGTATACACCCATACAACAGAAGGCTGGTCAGCGATAAACAGGAGGGAACTGAGGACCCCAATTCGTCACCACGGGAACCAGGAGGGCGTCATATCCACACCTGCTCCTTTGCCAGGACCTCGGTGTCTGGCACATAGCAGACACTTTGCCAGGACCTCGGTGTCTGGCACATAGCAGGCACTAAGCTGTCAAATGAATGACTTCTTCCTTTATCCCCTCTGGCCCTCGAAGCCTAAAGCCCCAAGGGACCTAGAGACCCTCTTCTCCCTGGACCAGGAGAGACCCACCTGCCCGGAATGCCACACACAGGTCGCCTGCCAGTGAGACGCCGTTGCCCTGGGAAACAACCCAAAGCTTCTCGAGAAATTACCTGGATCTGGACTGGGCTTCCTCACAGAGGAGGGAGAGCCGGGGGCCCCCGTCGTTTTGGAGTCATCTTCGGGGGTGATGGCAGTGCCCCCTCCAAGGAGCGTGGTCCTGGCACTGGAGCTCACTGAGGTCACCAGGGGCCCGGCCTGGGCGCTGGTGTCGCTGAGAAAGAAGCCGGAAAGGGCACTGCCAACCCTCCTGGTGACACAGGGAGGTCTGTGCTCAGGGGTAACCGCTTCCACAGCAAAGGGGTTCCCAGCCCCTCAGCCCACAGCCTCTGGCAGCCCCACCGTCCGCTCCTGGGAGCCATGGCTGTGCTGTCTAGACCTTCTCTCGTGCGCTCGGGCAACACTGGGCACACGGTGGGGGTCAAGCGACTGTGGGGTTGACAGAGAGGCACCCTGGAGTCCTGATACCCTGGGCCAAACCCCACCCACACCACAGCCCAGCTGTGCTCTGGGCATCCTGGGGGCTGGGACAGCCCCATGCCACATTCAGCTGGAAGGGAGAGGGCCGGGAGTCACCTGGTGGGCGCCTGGCAGTCTTCTGGGCCCGTGCCGAGGTCAGGGCTGGTCACCGGGGAAGGCCACTCACACACAGTATCCATCTGTGCTGTGCCTGCAGGGGATCACAAGGTGGACAGATGTGCTACCGAGGAGCTTGGAGGCTCTAGGAACAGATTCTTTCCCACCACAACCCACAGTTCGGAATGACGTGCTTGGAAAACGCAGCGGCCATCTGGTGTTTGTGCCTGCCCAGCACCCCTTCCCCCTCGGGCTAAGGCATCCCGATTCTCCCCGGAACACTCTCCCCAGTCTCAGTATCCGTGCACGGGGCTGAGGCCGACTCACCACCCCACCCTCCCAGGAGTAAACCCAGACGACTTTGGACCAATCAATCCCTTTGATTCCTCTGACCCTGAGGAGCTGGTTCAGCGGTAGGCACGTGACCCAAGCCACGCCCATGAGGTACAATATCATGGTTTCAATTATGGCTGTTGAAACTGCAGGAAGGAGAAACCGTCTTTCTACTGGGTTTGGGTAGGAAGCAAGCTTGGATCTGGGGGAGCAGAGGTGACAAATAGGTAAAGACAGGGCTCCTGGATCCAGCCATGCCTGATACTACCCAGAGCCAGCCCCAGACTTTGCAGTTACATCAGCCAAAAAATTTGAGATTTTGTTACGTGCAACCCAAAGACTCCTGAAGAATCCTGGGTGCAAACACGGTAAAGAGGAAAAACGCGTAGCACTTTCCATCAGGTGGATCTGAGTTTGCCTGCCACCGCTAACATGTCCTCACTGTGCCCGTCACACTGTGTGATACAGAGTAAACGCCCCAGGAACAGCGTGTCCTTTTCCCCTTCTAGACCTCTGTCCCATTGCTTAGACACAGTCCCACGTG
Source organism: Panthera onca (assembly GCF_046562875.1). Classification (NCBI taxonomy): domain Eukaryota; kingdom Metazoa; phylum Chordata; class Mammalia; order Carnivora; family Felidae; genus Panthera; species Panthera onca. The sequence goes on from NC_138346.1 coordinate 212,586,798, forward strand.
TGCGATTATGATCTGAAGGCTTCAGTGGAGGGGGGGCCTGAACAATGCTCACGTGTCTCGTATTTCCGAGTGCGCTGGCGTGACAAGGCCTGGGTGTGACATTCAAAGTCTAGCCCAGACATTCCCTGCTCTGTGGTCTTGAACGGTTTACCTGCCATCCCTGGACCTCAATTTCCCCCGTTCTAAAGTGGGGATACTTCCGTCTACTTTCTGGAGTTTTGAAAATTTCAGGAGGGAACACCTATGTAAGCTGCCCCATGCGGCTTAGCTACCGGCTGACGCTAAAGCGGAAACTACTGTCCATCTCGCAGCTGGAGAGTTGCCCTGTGGGAGCGTCCACGTGGGAGCCCAGAAGTCAGCCAGCAGCGCTGTCCCATAGAAATATGATGTGAATCACGCTGTCGTTTTAAATTTCCAAGTAACCCCTTTTTAAAACGTAAAAAGAAAGATACATTTTTACAAAAGTAAAAAGAAACACGTGAAATTAATTTAATGTATGTGACCCAATATATCTAAACTACAGAGGTAGACAAGCAACATAACGATAATTAATGAGATGTTTTACATTTTCGTACGCCTGCAACTGGCCACCTTTTAAACGCTCCGTGGAGGCATGTGGCCAATGGTACCGCTAGGGGCAGCAGGGGTCTAGGGGCAGCAAAGGGGGGGCTCGGGCGCCACCATGCGGCAGCTGCAGGAACACCACCAAAACAGGGCCTCCTTTCTGGAGCGGGTCCACGGGCCCTGGCTCGAACAGAACTCTAAACCGATGCTAGCAGAGATGCAATTGTTTCAGAGCTGGAAGGTCCCCCAGGGCCGTCTAGTGGCAACTTTACATTTCCCAGATGGGACACTGAAGCCCAGGGTGGGGTGGGAACATGTGCCACGGCTGCAGGCGAACAATACCCCGGGGACCTGATGCCCAGCCCAGAGCACTTTCCACTCCACCCCCCGGCCCTGTTGGCAGGTGGCGCGCTGCCGCAAGCCCCTCAGCACAGCATTTGTGTGACCCGGGGAGAACTGAGCCAGATTTGAGCCCCACCCACCCGCAGCACTGAGCTGTCCGGGGCCCCCACGTCCTCCTGCATAGATCTCTGCAGAGAAGATTCTGTGCCTGGCCTTGATCAGGCAATGGGGAGATGACCTCGGCCCTCACGCATCTACGGCCCAGGGAGGGAGGCCAGCGTTGATCGAACCAAGACAGACACCGGTGTTCACATCCGTGTTGGAAAAGGACCGCGTGTGATGAGAGATCACAATGGAGATGTGACCTGTCACAAGTCATGGCACTTCCTCTTGAGGAAGTGAGGCGAGGACAGAGAGGCCAGGCTGAGCAGGACGTGACCGAGTGAGCAGGAGGAGAGGATGTGCTGAGGGGACACCACGCACAAACGCCTGGTAGCAGTGAGAAGCACCGCACATCCACGGAGCCGAAGGGGAGCAGACCAGTGGGGCCAAGAAAGGAGGGGGCCGGCGGGAGTGTGACCTGGAGGAGGGAGGCGGACACGGCGCAGGGTCGCGTGCAGGGTCACGTCCTGGAGACTGCTCGTGCGAAGCTGGCCTGGGTGCCCTTTGCCCTAGTCCTCCCGATAAGGACAGCTAAACGCCCGGGCACATGTATAAAGCATGCATATATGTGCTTTATACATATAAAAATATGCATGAGACAAAGAAGGCTCTGAACAGCGGAGAGGAGAGGGTAGCCCTTGGAACCCTAGGAAGGACACGGTGGCAAGTCCGCTGGGGTTTCTCTTTGTTCATAGATCCCAGACATGGAGCCCGATAAACCAGCAGCCCAGAAATGCCAACGGGAGCAGAATTAAAGAAATCCCTCCAAACACCCGTTCTCTTTTGCCAAAGGACCATGTCATTATCGCTGTAGAAACGAGAAAATACTGAAGTGTTTTCATGGCAGGTGTGCGGGGGTGAGAGAGACAGGCAGAGAGAAATCACATTTGGTTAAGCAGGGTGGCTCTGCCTGTCAGCCATGGACAAGGAACGACAGGAGGAAATGGGGGTGGGAACGGGAGACAGAATTGGGGAGCAAATCTGTTGGACTGGGGGTAGGCTGGCTGTGGGGGTGAGGGAAGGATGGGCTGTCGGGGGAGAGGGTGGTAAGGCCTGGGCTTTGGAAAAGGACCAGTTGAGGACAAGGAGCGTCATGGGCTCAGTGTTGGGCACTTTTCTCCCGAATGGGGGTAGCTCTCTGATTCCACCCTGCAGCCTCCCAGCCTGGGTGGCTGTGGCACCACTAGTGGGCCATGGTCCAGAGCCCACCCACTCTCCAACCTCCCTCTGAAACGTGCCCTCAGTACCACCTGCACCGGATCTGTGGCCCTTACCTCTTTCCTGGCCTCTTTTCCTACCTCTTTTCTGGCCTCCTTGTACTGTCACAAAATCAGAGGCTCAGAGAGGGTCAAGCATTTGCCTGAACTCACACAGCAAGTTGGAAGAGAAATCCGAGTTCCTCGGCTCCTCTAACTCCCAATGCCTCGACTGTGAGTTGGGAAAAACAGCCCCAATACCCTGGGAAAGTCCCGGGACAGAAGACTTGAGTTTTGCTCTTATTTTTCAGGCATCAGAGAACTTCTGCCCCGAGTCTCCACTAACCCAACACTCCTCCAGCCGGGCCTGTGTCTCAGGCCACCAGGGTCTCTCCGAGCCTGGGACCCAAAGTGCAGGGAAGAGGCCGGGGGGCTCTGAGTAAATGGTACACCCACAGCCTCTCGAAAGGAGACGTGTCAGTCCAACAGGAAGGAGGAAGGAGAAGGTCAGAGGTCACTTGGAGATCTGGGACGGTGGTGGAGGCGGGGTACAGCTTGGCACAGGTCTCGGTGCCGGGCTGAGGGTGGGGATACTTACCCTGGACCTTGACAATCATCCCTTTCGGGCAGACGGTGTGGGGGATGCAGCGGGCACAGGAGTTGGTGGCTGATGTGGCACAGAACGTGCCAGCGCGGCACTCACAGACGCGGGAGGAGTTCCCTGAGCACGGCATCTTCTCCACAAGATCGTCTAAGGGACACAGAGACGGGCATGGGAGACAGAGGGAGGACCGGGGAAGGGATCCGGGGACCCCTCAGGGACAGCCTGGCATGTGAGACAAGACATCATTCTGGCCTCCCCTCGGGCAGGGAGCCCGCACACCCAGCCCTTCTCTCCAGAGGGTTTCTTCAACGAAGGCAAGATGCCAGGTGGGGCCTATGAGGCAGCCTCCACTCCCCGCTCATATCCCCAGACGTCATCACCATCATATTAAAAACAAATTCATGACCCCATTAAAATGGGCAAAAAAGACACGGAGAAACCTTGAGTGCATATTGCTAAGTGAAAGAAGTCAATCGGAAAAGGCTACATGCTGTGTGATTCCAACTCCACGACGTTCAGGAAAAAACAAATTACAAAGACACTAAAAGATCAGTGGTTGTCACGGTTAGGGAGGAGAGCCCTAAATCTAATGATCACAGCAGTATTGTTTATAACAGCCACAAAGTAGATTAACCCAAATGTCCATGAACCGATGAATGGATAAACAGAACGTGGTGTGTCCATACAAAGGAATATTATTCAGCTGTGAAAAGCAATGACCCAGGGGGTGCCTGCGTGGCTCAGTCAGTTAAGCATCAGACTCTTGATTTTGGCTCAGGTCAGGATCTCACAGGTTTGTGGGATTGGGCACTGAGTCAGCAAAGAGCCTGCTCTGGATTCTCTCTCCCTGTCTCTCTACCCCACCCCTGCTCTCTCTCTCTCTCTCTCTCTCTCTCTCAAATAAATAAATGAGCACTAAAATAAGAAAAGAAAAGAAGGAATGACTGGTACTACAACATAATGAACCTTGAAAACACTGCAAAGTCAAAGAAGCCAGTCATGAAAACCTACATATTGCATGATTCCATTTAGATGAAATGCCCAGAGTAGGCAAATCCATAGAGACACAACGTAGATGAGTCACTGTAAGGGCATGGAAGAAGGAGTGAATTGGGAGAGAAGGGGTTTCTTCTGGGGGAGGCGAAAATGCTCTGAAATCAGATAGTGGTGGTGGTGCCACATTGTGAATTAAAAAAAATAAATACTGTATTGCACACTTCAAAATGGTGAATTTTACCAACTCCTGGCTGGCTCAGTTGGCAGGTCATGTGACTATTTATCTCAGGGTCATGAGCTCAAGACCCATGTTTGGCACGGAACTTATTTCAAAAACAAATAAACAAGCAAAGAGTGTAATTAAAATGAATTTAAAAGAAAACAATGGTGAATTTGATCTCAAGAGAAAAAAAAATCACCGGTATAAGTAATTAACAAATGCACACATCCCTGGAAAGCAACACAGGGCATCCTTGGTCAACCAGCAATGAAGACTTCCTAGAATATGGAAGGCAGATAGGATCGCATGGAAGAAGGAAACCAAAGCCCAGAATACACCCAAGAGGATTACTCTGGGAGCGGCTCTGGGGTGGGGTACTCCAGTCTCCAAGTGGGTGAGGGCAGGGGCAGGCCCCAGGGAAGCCGACGGGCAGTGCCCCACGGGGTCTCCCCACACTTCTCATCCACTGATGCCACAGACCCAGAAGCCAAGCATCTCCCCCAGGAGACTCTCAGGGGAGGTAACGGGACAGTGCCCTGGCTGGTCGTACCTGGGAAGAAGGGAGCCTGCAGACCCAGAAGATCAGCCGCTTAACAGAACCCCTCCCAGTGGTCATCAGACAGGATGTGCAGAACTAGAGGTCACCACCCATGAGAGAAAACCAGCACCAAGCAAAAAGACCTCCGAACTCAAAAAAACTCTTGAGAAAGCAGGTAATAGGAAACAAAAAACAAAGCAGCAACAACAGAAACAGAACGAGCTGTTAGAATCCGTACAATATTCTCAGGAATCGGCAGCTATAAAACAGAATCCCCTGGAGCTCAAGGAAGGGCACAAAGGAAACGGAAGCCATGAAAAGAAACCCCCTGGGCACAATGTTGTGTTCACCAATTCCAGTGGGCTCACAGAAAGACTACATTTCCCAGCCTCCCTTGCAGTTTGGTTTGGGTCATATGATGGCATTCTGGCAATGGGACGTGGACAGAAATGATAAGGGCTTCTCCCAGGCCTGGCCCCTAAAACCATCGCAGGAGGCTCTATCACCTCTCTCTTCCTTGCTGTGGTTGCACTGTTGTAGCCCCTAACTCTCGCCTGCACCCCGGAAGCAGTACCGAGGAGACAATAAAATCCTGAGAGTTGTAGAAAATCTAAGAGAGAGGCAGGCCGGCTGAGGCCAAACAGGGGACGCCCCTGTTAAATTCATGTAAAAACGTGGGTGGCTTGGTTGATTTTGATCTCAGCTCAGGTCCTGCTCTCAGGATCATGAGCTCAAGCCCCGCACTGGGCTCTGCGCTTGGCGTAAAGCCTACTTAAAAAAAAGGTTTTAAACCCCAGAGTAGTAGCCAAACATAATTATCACAAGCCTGAACAAAGGTGGGAAAGGGGCTGGACTGGCTAACTTTCGGGCGGGCAGGCAGGCCCAGTGGAAATCGGTAGAGACCCCGGGAGTGGGTACACCTCTCTGCAGCCGCGGGAGCTCTGGTAATGACGATCTCACAGAAGGGAAGGCAGATCTCTGCTCCAGCGAGGACGACACCCATCTCTGGCTGCACTCGGCCTCCCACCCAGGTCCTCAGACTCCTAAAATCAGTTTCAAAAGTAACACTCAGGATTACCACAGGATCCAGCCGTTCCACTGCTAAGGATACCCAAAAGAACTGAAGCCAGAGACCTGAACAGACATTTGTAGACTCAGGTACACAGCAGCCGTATTCACAATAGCTGACAGGCAGAAGCACCCCAAGTGTTCATCGGCACGAACGATAAACCAAACGGGGTGGATCCATCCAACGGAGTATCATTCAACCTTGAAATGGAAGGAGCTTCGGACACATGATACAGTGCCTTGAAGACATTATGCTAAGTGAAATGAGGCCGTCACCAGGGATAAATATGTTACGATTCTACTCGTATGAACTTCCTGGAGTAGTCAAATTCACAGAGACAGAGAGTAGACTGGGAGCTGCCAAGGCTGGTGGGGGAGGGGGGATTAAGGAGCTAGTGTTTGATGGGAACCGAGTTTCAGTTGGGGCGAAAGAAGAAGTGCTGCAGCTAGACATTGTTTTTGTTGCCCTAAAATGGGAATGCACTTAAAGCCACTAAACAGGACACTTCCAAATGCCAAAATGATACATTTTATATACGTACATTTCACTACAGTATTAAGTGCCACTAAATTTTATGTTATGTATATTTTACTACAGCGTTTTTTTTTGTAAGTAACACTCAGTCCCCAGTGAAGCTCTGAGCAGAAAGGACCAAGTAGAGCCCGGTGAGGTAGGTGGGGGGAATGTAAGGAGAAGTCACACTGTACCAGGACGGGGAAGACAGGAAAAGAAATAGAAAATCTAAAAGAAACAGAAATATATTTTGGAAAGACAGAGAACCCAGTCTAAAACAAACAGAAGCCATCCCAAGCATGCTCCCCACTATAAAGGAACTTAAGAACAACAGAAGTTTGGCAAAGGAAAAGCTCAAAGAAAAGCTGATCTTCAAAAAGGATGGGCTAAGAAGGAAGACTAGAGAGCTAAAGAAAGCAAACTGAGATGTACCGCACAGATATCCAATAAATAAATTAGCAGTGCCTTAGGAGCCCTGGCGACAGCTGGGAGGCAAGCAGCAGAAGACATGAGAAACAAAACAGAGTTCACAGCATGGAGAAAGGATCAAGAAAATATCTGTGAATGCAAGGTGAAGAGACAAAGATACTAATGCAATTAAATAAAACAGGGAGGAAAGGCAAACACAATCAAACGGAAGGATAACTAGAGTCCATAAAGTTGACATTGAGATATGTATTTAGCAGAAATAAAAATCCAGGGGCGCCTAGGTGCCTCACTCGGTTGAGAGTCCAACTCTTGATTTTGGCTCAGGTCATGAACTCACAGTTCATGGGTTCGAGCTCTGCACTGGGCTCTGCACTGGGGTAGAGCTTGCTTGGAATTCTCCCCTCCCTCACCCTCTGTCCCTCCCCCACTTGCTCTCTCTCTCTCTCTCTCTCTCTCAAAATAAATAAATTAATTAAAAAAAAAAAAGAAATTAAATTCCAGGTCAATTTTCCTGAAATGAAGGAAGAACTAAACGTGCAGACAGAAAAAAGACATTCCAGGGGTGCCTGTCCAGCTCAGTCGATGGAGCATGCAACTCTTGATCTTGGGGCTACAGGTGCTGCGGGTTGGGTGTAGAGATTATTTAAATAAGTAAAAACTTAAAAAAAAAAAAAAAAAAGACATTCCAGAATTATTTCCAAACAATTAATATCAAGGCACAGTCTGGTTCAAAGTTTTTTATCATTAAGGATAAAGAAAGAATTGTTCTTGCAGTGGCCTACAAAGGAGAAAGAAGGCAGATAGCAGACCCCTCCCCAGCAATATTCACCATGAGAAGACAATGCACCAATGTCTACAAAGTTCTGGAGAACACAGGTCCCAGGAATAATCATATATCTGCCCAGGTTGTCAGTGGAATATAAAGGCAAGAAACATTCTCAAACATAAAAGAATCCTCTGACGGATGTGCAAAGATGAGTCCTTACTGATAAATCCCAAGGTCAGTGAAATCTAACTAACCAATCAATATATCAAAATGAGAAAATCAGGAATGGAGAAGCTGTGGTCAATGTGCTCATAATGCACAGTGAATAAGTTTAAATAGCAAACTAATACTAACATGCCAAGGGACTGAGGGTTACAGAAAAAGAATATAAATGCCACGGGCAGTAACGATGTAAAAAAAATACGTAAGTAATAAAAGTCAGGAAGAGGACAAGGAGGTGACAAGCTAATTACTTCATTTTTTGTGACAGGAAGCCAATCTACAATATCCCATCAAAAATCTGAAACAAACAGAACATAACTTTACCATAAGACATAGTTGTTCCTTAAATGATTCCTAACTGCTTCTTGATTTTTAACACCTCTTCTTCTTAATGTTAGAGGTGTGTTTTTTTTTTTTTTAATGTTTATTTATTTGGAGAGAGAGAGCATAAGCAGGGGAGGGGCAGAGAGAGAGGGAGAGAAAGAATCCCAAGCAGGCTCCATGCTGTCAGCGCAGAGGATGACGCAGGGCTCAATCTCACAGACAAAGAGATCATGACCTGAGCTGAAATCAAGTCGGATGCTTAACCGACTGAGCCCCCCAGGGACCCTAGAGGGTTTTATTTACAAAGTGCTGTCTCTTGTGATCATTTTGTTTTACTTTCTTCTTCCTCTGATACGTTTAAATAAAAGAAAATGTAATCAATCACTTGAATGTCGTAAACAGATCCCAACTTCTTAAAAATCCCTATTCTCAGGATGCCTGGGTGACTCAGTGGGTTGGGCGTCTGACTTCTGCTCAGGTCATGATCTCACGGCTTGTGGGTTTGAGCCCCACCTCAGGCTCTGTGCTGACACTAAGCCTGGAGCCTGCTTTGGATTCTGTGTCTCACTCTCTGTCCCTCCCCCACTTGCGCTCTCTCTCTCAAAAAAAACATAAAATATTTAAAAAAATTTTTTAAATCCCTATTCTCCACGTGTGTCCAGTCTGGCTGGCTATGACTCTTCCCATTCTCCTTCTCTCCCTATATATACACAGAGAAGTGTCAGTCAGACATCCAGTGATGGGGAATGGGCAGAGTTGGCCTTCTTCCTTACACTTCTGTATTGCTCGAATTTTTTATAATGAATGCCTATAACTTTCATTTCATACAACACTGTCATTAATTTTAAAAACTCAAAAGACACATCAGAGAAATGCTAACGCAAAGAAGAATGGCAATATTAATATCAAATGAAAATGGAATTAAGGCATTCTTTATAAGGATTAAAGAGGTGTACTTCACGCTGACAAAAGGTCCAACCCACCAAGAAAACACAATATTCATAAACACTGTACCTAATAACATAGCTTTGACATATAGAGAGAAAAAATAAATGGAACACAATGAACATCTGATGAAAAAAAGTATAGGCAAGATGGATTTTAACACATCTATCTCTGACATCAACCTTTGGGAAGGAGACAAATATAATTAAGAATAAAAAAAAAAGCATATTATCTAGGGGCATGCTTGGCTGGCTCGGCTGCAAGAGCATGAGACTCTTGATCTCGGGGGTCGTGAAGTTCAAGCCCCACGTTGGGTGTAGAGGTTACTGAAAAAAATAAACTCAAAAAAAATTTGTTGAAAAGAATGCATATTATTTGAAAAACACAATTAACAAGCTTGATCCAATAGGTATGTAGAAAATTTTGTACACAACAAACACATTTTTCTCCAAACACACTAAAAATAGGCTTTAAAAATATCCACATTTATTAGGGCACAAGAAATCTCAACAAATTTCCCAGCCCCACCTCACAAAAAACCCGCACAAAACAAAACAAACACCAGAGAGCACACAAACCACATTCACTCAGCATAATAAGAAATTAACAATGAAAGTGCTCATTGGAAGAATCTCCTGGAAGCACTTGTGGTCGCAGGCAAAGGACACAGCTCCTGGTGTCAGACCACAGCTCAAACTCCAGTTCTGCCACTTACCGGACTTCTGTAACTTTGCAAAGGCACTTAACCTCCCTAATCCTACCTCACTGGAAAGTGGGGATGAGAAAAGAACCTTCGAGGTGCCTGGCTGGCTCAGTCTGTAGAGCGTGTGACCCCTGATCTCAGGGTCATGAGTTTGAGCCCCACCTTGGGCAGAGATTACTTAAAAGAAACATAACCTCTTCTCCTAGGAGTCTTGTGAAGATTGAACTCAATGAATGTGAGTCCCTCCCTGGAGGAAACAGGTTAACTAAGTCTCTCTAAAAACGGATGCAAACCATCAGGGAGGATACCAACTCACAAATCCAGAGGGGTAAACTGAGGCACCAAGGGGCCAACCTAGAGTCCAGGTAGCAAATCTTGATGCTCCCTACCTTCCCTGCCACCCCCCGCCCGCCACGGACCCCGTCCTGAGAAGTAGCCCCTGGAGAGGAGAACACAGCCCTTACCTCGAGCACAGCTCACACAAGCCGTGCAGCGGCCGTCCCTGTCCAGGTAGTAGTCGGGCTCACACTGCTTCCTACAGTCAGGTGACCCCTGGGGACACGGCGGCTGCGGGGTCAGCCCTGGGGAAAGAAGCAGACAAGCTCCAGGCCAGGCCGCCAAGGCAGAGGCCCCATTCACCACCACCTCTTCACCCAGTCGCCACCACCAGCTCCAAGGCAGACTCCTCACGTGTCAGATCAATCTGCAGAGGGAGTCCTGAAGCCCAGAGAGGGAAGGAATGTGTCTACAGCCACACAGGAAAAGAGCACTGACTCCCTCTGAACTGCCCCTCTGCTTCCAGGCCCTTCCCTCTGAGATCCGTCATGGCCACTACGCCAGAGCCCTCTCCCCAGCCCCACCATGTCACCACCCTCCTCAAAACCCTGGGGCCACTTCCCTCTGAGATCAGCCACGAGGCAAGGATGCCGACTACTACAGCTTCCGCTCAGTGTGGCCCTGGGGTCCCAGGCGAGGCAGTAAGGCAAGGCAAGGCAAGGAGAGAAAAGAAGTGAGGCCAGGAGAGGAAGACACCAGGCTGTCAGGGACAGATGACATCATTAGGTGCACAGGTTGCACAAAAGAATCGGCAGATACGTTATTAGGACTCACAGTGAGTTTAGCAAGGTAACTGGATATAATGTTATTACATCAAACTCAGCTGAGTGTCTATACATTTGGGTTGAACCCTATGAGACTGCTATTGTGACAGGTTAGGCTGTCACATACTGACTACTCACACGGTTCAAAACAATGCTAAAAATGAAGACTTACAACCCGCAATACTGAAAAATACAATACCACTGTCATCATCATCAGAAACATCAAATACCTAGAAATCTAACACAAAGATGTAAATCGTTCTACGTGGAAACGAATAAAACATCATTGGGAGAGAGAAGTTCAAGCTGACCTAAGTAAAATTAAATACATAAAAATAAAGACGGTCTGAACAAACATACGGCTTTCCCGTGTGCTTGATGCTATAAAAATACGGATTCTCTCTAAGCTGATCCACAGATTCAGTGCAATCCCGATCAAAATCCCAACGGGACGTTTTGTGGAATTTGAAAGGCTGATTCTAAAGTCGATGCAGAGATGCAAATTACCAAGAAGAGCCAGGGCAGGGCTGGAGAACAGAGATGGGGAAGTTGTTCCACCATATACCGAAAATCTCCTGGAGTCGAGACCGCATGGCATCCACACAGACCAGACAAAAAGACAACGAACGGAAAGGAATATAAAGTCCGGATCATAGCCAGGCACCTATGGACCTTAGATTTACCCCAAAGATGGCAGGCAAATCAGCGGGGAAAGGACAATTTGTTTGATAAAAGGCGTCGGTTCAACTGCATATCCATGCGGCCTCTTGCAACATGACCGCTGCCTCCGCCACAAACAAAAGGTAGGCAGACAGCGGATCTAAACGTGAAAGGCAAAACAGTAATGATCCTAGAAAGTAATGCAGGAGTCTTTGAGACTTCAGTGAACATAAGGCAGGACGGAAAGAGAAAAGATGGACCCACGTGATGACTTTAAAATTAAGAACACCTCTTCAGCGGGGCACCTGGGTGTCTCTGTTGGTTGAGCAGAGACCATTGGTTTTGGCTCAGGTCCTGATCTCATGGTTCTTGGGATGGAGCCCCACATCGGGATCTATACTGACAGCATAGAGCCTGCTTGGGATTGTCTGTCTCCCACTCTCTATGCCCCTCCCCCGTGCTCTCTCTCAAAATAAATTAATGCACTTAAAAATTTTTTTCTGTTAAAACTGACCCCAGAGACATGAAAACAAAGACTTGTTTATCACTGTTAATTGTAGTCAAAAGTGGAAACAACCCAAATCCAAACACTAATGGATATACACGGTGTATACACCCATACAACAGAAGACTGGTCAGCGATAAACAGGAGGGAAGTGAGGACCCTAATTCGTCACCACAGGAACCAGGAGGGCATCATATCCACCAGGATATGCCAGGACCTCGGTGTCTGGCACATAGCAGACACTTTGCCAGGACCTCGGTGTCTGGCACATAGCAGGCACTAAGCTGTCAAATGAATGACTTCTTCCTTTATCCCCTCTGGCCCTCGAAGCCTAAAGCCCCAAGGGACCTAGAGACCCTCTTCTCCCTGGACCAGGAGAGACCCACCTGCCCGGAATACCACACACAGGTCGCCTGCCAGTGAGTCGCCGTTGCCCTGGGAAACAACCCAAAGCTTCTCGAGAAATTACCTGGATCTGGACTGGGCTTCCTCACAGAGGAGGGAGAGCCGGGGGCCCCCGTCGTTTTGGAGTCATCTTCGGGGGTGATGGCAGTGCCCCCTCCAAGGAGCGTGGTCCTGGCACTGGAGCTCACTGAGGTCACCAGGGGCCCGGCCTGGGCGCTGGTGTCGCTGAGAAAGAAGCCGGAAAGGGCACTGCCAACCCTCCTGGTGACGCAGGGAGGTCTGTGCTCAGGGGTAACCGCTTCCACAGCAAAGGGGTTCCCAGCCCCTCAGCCCACAGCCTCTGGCAGCCCCACCGTCCGCTCCTGGGAGCCATGGCTGTGCTGTCTAGACCTTCTCTCGTGCGCTCGGGCAACACTGGGCACACGGTGGGGGTCAAGCGACTGTGGGGTTGACAGAGAGGCACCCTGGAGTCCTGATACCCTGGGCCAAACCCCACCCACACCACAGCCCAGCTGTGCTCTGGGCATCCTGGGGGCTGGGACAGCCCCATGCCACATTCAGCTGGAAGGGAGAGGGCCGGGAGTCACCTGGTGGGCGCCTGGCAGTCTTCTGGGCCCGTGCCGAGGTCAGGGCTGGTCACCGGGGAAGGCCACTCACACACAGTATCCATCTGTGCTGTGCCTGCAGGGGATCACAAGGTGGACAGATGTGCTACCGAGGAGCTTGGAGGCTCTAGGAACAGATTCTTTCCCACCACAACCCACAGTTCGGAATGACGTGCTTGGAAAACGCAGCGGCCATCTGGTGTTTGTGCCTGCCCAGCACCCCTTCCCCCTCGGGCTAAGGCATCCCGATTCTCCCCGGAACACTCTCCCCAGTCTCAGTATCCGTGCACGGGGCTGAGGCCGACTCACCACCCCACCCTCCCAGGAGTAAACCCAGACGACTTTGGACCAATCAATCCCTTTGATTCCTCTGACCCTGAGGAGCTGGTTCAGCGGTAGGCACGTGACCCAAGCCACGCCCATGAGGTACAATATCATGGTTTCAATTATGGCTGTTGAAACTGCAGGAAGGAGAAACCGTCTTTCTACTGGGTTTGGGTAGGAAGCAAGCTTGGATCTGGGGGAGCAGAGGTGACAAATAGGTAAAGACAGGGCTCCTGGATCCAGCCATGCCTGATACTACCCAGAGCCAGCCCCAGACTTTGCAGTTACATCAGCCAAAAAATTTGAGATTTTGTTACGTGCAACCCAAAGACTCCTGAAGAATCCTGGGTGCAAACACGGTAAAGAGGAAAAACGCGTAGCACTTTCCATCAGGTGGATCTGAGTTTGCCTGCCACCGCTAACATGTCCTCACTGTGCCCGTCACACTGTGTGATACAGAGTAAACGCCCCAGGAACAGCGTGTCCTTTTCCCCTTCTAGACCTCTGTCCCATTGCTTAGACACAGTCCCACGTGTGCGATTATGATCTGAAGGCTTCAGTGGAGGGGGGGCCTGAACAATGCTCACGTGTCTCGTATTTCCGAGTGCGCTGGCGTGACAAGGCCTGGGTGTGACATTCAAAGTCTAGCCCAGACATTCCCTGCTCTGTGGTCTTGAACGGTTTACCTGCCATCCCTGGACCTCAATTTCCCCCGTTCTAAAGTGGGGATACTTCCGTCTACTTTCTGGAGTTTTGAAAATTTCAGGAGGGAACACCTATGTAAGCTGCCCCATGCGGCTTAGCTACCGGCTGACGCTAAAGCGGAAACTACTGTCCATCTCGCAGCTGGAGAGTTGCCCTGTGGGAGCGTCCACGTGGGAGCCCAGAAGTCAGCCAGCAGCGCTGTCCCATAGAAATATGATGTGAATCACGCTGTCGTTTTAAATTTCCAAGTAACCCCCTTTTAAAAAGTAAAAAGAAAGATACATTTTTACAAAAGTAAAAAGAAACGCGTGAAATTAATTTAATGTATGTGACCCAATATATCTAAACTACAGAGGTAGACAAGCAACATAACGATAATTAATGAGATGTTTTACATTTTCGTACGCCTGCAACTGGCCACCTTTTAAACGCTCCGTGGAGGCATGTGGCCAATGGTACCGCTAGGGGCAGCAGGGGTCTAGGGGCAGCAAAGGGGGGGCTCGGGCGCCACCATGCGGCAGCTGCAGGAACACCACCAAAACAGGGCCTCCTTTCTGGAGCGGGTCCACGGGCCCTGGCTGGAACAGAACTCTAAACCGATGCTAGCAGAGATGCAATTGTTTCAGAGCTGGAAGGTCCCCCAGGGCCGTCTAGTGGCAACTTTACATTTCCCAGAAGGGACACTGAAGCCCAGGGTGGGGTGGGAACATGCGCCACGGCTGCAGGCGAACAATACCCCGGGGACCTGATGCCCAGCCCAGAGCACTTTCCACTCCACCCCCCGGCCCTGTTGGCAGGTGGCGCGCTGCCGCAAGCCCCTCAGCACAGCATTTGTGTGACCCGGGGAGAACTGGGCCAGATTTGAGCCCCACCCACCCGCAGCACTGAGCTGTCCGGGGCCCCCACGTCCTCCTGCATAGATCTCTGCAGAGAAGATTCTGTGCCTGGCCTTGATCAGGCAATGGGGAGATGACCTCGGCCCTCACGCATCTACGGCCCAGGGAGGGAGGCCAGCGTTGATCGAACCAAGACAGACACCGGTGTTCACATCCGTGTTGGAAAAGGACCGCGTGTGATGAGAGATCACAATGGAGATGTGACCTGTCACAAGTCATGGCACTTCCTCTTGAGGAAGTGAGGCGAGGACAGAGAGGCCAGGCTGAGCAGGACGTGACCGAGTGAGCAGGAGGAGAGGATGTGCTGAGGGGACACCACGCACAAACGCCTGGTAGCAGTGAGAAGCACCGCACATCCACGGAGCCGAAGGGGAGCAGACCAGTGGGGCCAAGAAAGGAGGGGGCCGGCGGGAGTGTGACCTGGAGGAGGGAGGCGGACACGGCGCAGGGTCGCGTGCAGGGTCACGTCCTGGAGACTGCTCGTGCGAAGCTGGCCTGGGTGCCCTTTGCCCTAGTCCTCCCGATAAGGGCAGCTAAACGCCCGGGCACATGTATAAAGCATGCATATATGTGCTTTATACATATAAAAATATGCATGAGACAAAGAAGGCTCTGAACAGCGGAGAGGAGAGGGTAGCCCTTGGAACCCTAGGAAGGACACGGTGGCAAGTCCGCTGGGGTTTCTCTTTGTTCATAGATCCCAGACATGGAGCCCGATAAACCAGCAGCCCAGAAATGCCAACGGGAGCAGAATTAAAGAAATCCCTCCAAACACCCGTTCTCTTTTGCCAAAGGACCATGTCATTATCGCTGTAGAAACGAGAAAATACTGAAGTGTTTTCATGGCAGGTGTGCGGGGGTGAGAGAGACAGGCAGAGAGAAATCACATTTGGTTAAGCAGGGTGGCTCTGCCTGTCAGCCATGGACAAGGAACGACAGGAGGAAATGGGGGTGGGAACGGGAGACAGAATTGGGGAGCAAATCTGTTGGACTGGGGGTAGGCTGGCTGTGGGGGTGAGGGAAGGATGGGCTGTCGGGGGAGAGGGTGGTAAGGCCTGGGCTTTGGAAAAGGACCAGTTGAGGACAAGGAGCGTCATGGGCTCAGTGTTGGGCACTTTTCTCCCGAATGGGGGTAGCTCTCTGATTCCACCCTGCAGCCTCCCAGCCTGGGTGGCTGTGGCACCACTAGTGGGCCATGGTCCAGAGCCCACCCACTCTCCAACCTCCCTCTGAAACGTGCCCTCAGTACCACCTGCACCGGATCTGTGGCCCTTACCTCTTTCCTGGCCTCTTTTCCTACCTCTTTTCTGGCCTCCTTGTACTGTCACAAAATCAGAGGCTCAGAGAGGGTCAAGCATTTGCCTGAACTCACACAGCAAGTTGGAAGAGAAATCCGAGTTCCTCGGCTCCTCTAACTCCCAATGCCTCGACTGTGAGTTGGGAAAAACAGCCCCAATACCCTGGGAAAGTCCCGGGACAGAAGACTTGAGTTTTGCTCTTATTTTTCAGGCATCAGAGAACTTCTGCCCCGAGTCTCCACTAACCCAACACTCCTCCAGCCGGGCCTGTGTCTCAGGCCACCAGGGTCTCTCCGAGCCTGGGACCCAAAGTGCAGGGAAGAGGCCGGGGGGCTCTGAGTAAATGGTACACCCACAGCCTCTCGAAAGGAGACGTGTCAGTCCAACAGGAAGGAGGAAGGAGAAGGTCAGAGGTCACTTGGAGATCTGGGACGGTGGTGGAGGCGGGGTACAGCTTGGCACAGGTCTCGGTGCCGGGCTGAGGGTGGGGATACTTACCCTGGACCTTGACAATCATCCCTTTCGGGCAGACGGTGTGGGGGATGCAGCGGGCACAGGAGTTGGTGGCTGATGTGGCACAGAACGTGCCAGCGCGGCACTCACAGACGCGGGAGGAGTTCCCTGAGCACGGCATCTTCTCCACAAGATCGTCTAAGGGACACAGAGACGGGCATGGGAGACAGAGGGAGGACCGGGGAAGGGATCCGGGGACCCCTCAGGGACAGCCTGGCATGTGAGACAAGACATCATTCTGGCCTCCCCTCGGGCAGGGAGCCCGCACACCCAGCCCTTCTTTCCAGAGGGTTCCTGCAATGAAGGCAAGAGGCCAGGTGGCGCCTATGAGGCAGCCTCCACTCCCCGCTCATATCCCCAGACGTCATCACCATCATATTAGAAACAAATTCATGACCCCATTAAAATGGGCAAAAAAGACACGGAGAAACCTTGAGTGCATATTGCTAAGTGAAAGAAGTCAATCGGAAAAGGCTACATGCTGTGTGATTCCAACTCCACGACGTTCAGGAAAAAACAAACTACAAAGACACTAAAAAGATCAGTGGTTGTCACGGTTAGGGAGGAGAGCCCTAAATCTAATGATCACAGCAGTATTGTTTATAACAGCCACAAAGTAGATTAACCCAAATGTCCATGAACCGATGAATGGATAAACAGAACGTGGTGTGTCCATACAAAGGAATATTATTCAGCTGTGAAAAGCAATGACCCAGGGGGTGCCTGCGTGGCTCAGTCAGTTAAGCATCAGACTCTTGATTTTGGCTCAGGTCAGGATCTCACAGGTTTGTGGGATTGGGCACTGAGTCAGCAAAGAGCCTGCTCTGGATTCTCTCTCCCTGTCTCTCTACCCCACCCCTGCTCTCTCTCTCTCTCTCTCTCTCTCTCTCAAATAAATAAATGAGCACTAAAATAAGAAAAGAAAAGAAGGAATGACTGGTACTACAACATAATGAACCTTGAAAACACTGCAAAGTCAAAGAAGCCAGTCATGAAAACCTACATATTGCATGATTCCATTTAGATGAAATGCCCAGAGTAGGCAAATCCATAGAGACACAACGTAGATGAGTCACTGTAAGGGCATGGAAGAAGGAGTGAATTGGGAGAGAAGGTTTCTTTTGGGGGAGGCGAAAATGCTCTGAAATCAGATAGTGGTGGTGGTGCCACATTGTGAATTAAAAAAAATAAATAAATACTGTATTGCACACTTTAAAATGGTGAATTTTACCAACTCCTGGCTGGCTCATTTGGCAGGTCATGTGACTATCTCAGGGTCATGAGCTCAAGACCCATGTTTGGCACGGAACTTATTTCAAAAACAAATAAATAAGCAAAGAGTGTAATTAAAATGAATTTAAAAGAAAACAATGGTGAATTTGATCTTAAGAGAAAAAAAAAATCACCGGTATAAGTAATTAACAAATGCACACATCCCTGGAAAGCAACACAGGGCATCCTTGGTCAACCAGCAATGAAGACTTCCTAGAATATGGAAGGCAGATAGGATCGCATGGAAGAAGGAAACCAAAGCCCAGAATACACCCAAGAGGATTACTCTGGGAGCGGCTCTGGGGTGGGGTACTCCAGTCTCCAAGTGGGTGAGGGCAGGGGCAGGCCCCAGGGAAGCCGATGGGCAGTGCCCACGGGGTCTCCCCACACTTCTCATCCACTGATGCCACAGACCCAGAAGCCAAGCATCTCCCCCAGGAGACTCTCAGGGGAGGTAACGGGACAGTGCCCTGGCTGGTCGTACCTGGGAAGAAGGGAGCCTGCAGACCCAGAAGATCAGCCGCTTAACAGAACCCCTCCCAGTGGTCATCAGACAGGATGTGCAGAACTAGAGGTCACCACCCATGAGAGAAAACCAGCACCAAGCAAAAAGACCTCCGAACTCAAAAAAACTCTTGAGAAAGCAGGTAATAGGAAACAAAAAACAAAGCAGCAACAACAGAAACAGAACGAGCTGTTAGAATCCGTACAATATTCTCAGGAATCGGCAGCTATAAAACAGAATCCCCTGGAGCTCAAGGAAGGGCACAAAGGAAACGGAAGCCATGAAAAGAAACCCCCTGGGCACAATGTTGTGTTCACCAATTCCAGTGGGCTCACAGAAAGACTACATTTCCCAGCCTCCCTTGCAGTTTGGTTTGGGTCATATGATGGCATTCTGGCAATGGGACGTGGACAGAAATGATAAGGGCTTCTCCCAGGCCTGGCCCCTAAAACCATCGCAGGAGGCTCTATCACCTCTCTCTTCCTTGCTGTGGTTGCACTGTTGTAGCCCCTAACTCTCGCCCACACCCCGGAAGCAGTACCGAGGAGAGAATAAAATCCTGAGAGTTGTAGAAAATCTAAGAGAGAGGCAGGCCGGCTGAGGCCAAACAGGGGACGCCCCTTTTAAATTCATGTAAAAACGTGGGTGGCTTGGTTGATTTTGATCTCAGCTCAGGTCCTGCTCTCAGGATCATGAGCTCAAGCCCCGCACTGGGCTCTGCACTTGGCGTAAAGCCTACTTAAAAAAAAGGTTTTAAACCCCAGAGTAGTAGCCAAACATAATTATCACAAGCCTGAACAAAGGTGGGAAAGGGGCTGGACTGGCTAACTTTCGGGCGGGCAGGCAGGCCCAGTGGAAATCGGTAGAGACCCCGGGAGTGGGTACACCTCTCTGCAGCCGCGGGAGCTCTGGTAATGACGATCTCACAGAAGGGAAGGCAGATCCCTGCTCCAGCGAGGACGACACCCATCTCTGGCTGCACTCGGCCTCCCACCCAGGTCCTCAGACTCCTAAAATCAGTTTCAAAAGTAACACTCAGGATTACCACAGGATCCAGCCGTTCCACTGCTAAGGATACCCAAAAGAACTGAAGCCAGAGACCTGAACAGACATTTGTAGACTCAGGTACACAGCAGCCGTATTCACAATAGCTGACAGGCAGAAGCACCCCAAGTGTTCATCGGCACGAACGATAAACCAAACGGGGTGGATCCATCCAACGGAGTATCATTCAACCTTGAAAAGGAAGGAGCTTCGGACACATGATACAGTGCCTTGAAGACATTATGCTAAGTGAAATGAGGCCGTCACAAAGGATAAATACGTTATGATTCTACGTGTAGGAACTTCCTAGAGCAGAGGGTGCCTTGGCGGCTCTGTCGGTTAAACCTCTGGCTTCGGCTCAGGTCATGATCTCATGGTTCATGAGTTTGAGCCCTGTGTTGGGCTCTGTGCTGACAGCTCAGAGCTGGAGCCTGGTTTGGATTCTGTGTCTCTCCCTCTCTCTGCTCTCCTCTGCTGGCGCTCTGTCTCTCTGTCTTCCGAAAATATAAACATTAAAAAAAAGAAAGAAAGAAAGAAATAGACTTACAAAAAAAGTTCAGAAAGAGTGAAGCTGTGGTCAATGTGCTCATACTGTACAATGAATGAGTTTAAATAGCAAACTAAAACAAACATGCCAAGGGACTGTGGGTAACAGAAAAGAATATAAATGCCACAGGCAATAACAAAGAAAAAAAAGTAAGTAATAAGTCAGGAAGAGGACAGGGAGGAGGCAGGCTAATTACTTCATTTTTCATTATAGGAAGCCAATCTACTCCATCCCATCCAAAATCTGAAACAAGTAGAACATGACTTTAATACAAGACAGTTGTTCCTTAAATGATTCTAACTGCTTCTTGATTTTCAACACCTCTTCTTAATTTTAGAGGATTTTCGTAGAAACTACTGTCTCTTGTGATCATTTCATTCTTTTTTAATTTTGCTTTCTTCTTTCTCTGATACATTTAAATAAAATTAAATGTAATCGCTTGAATGTCGTCAACAGTATGATCCCATCCTCTTAAAAATCCCTTTTCCCAGGGTGCCTGGGTAGCTCAGTCAGTTGAGCATCTGACTCTTGATATCTGTTCGGTTATCAGGGATCCAGCCACTCGCTGGGGTATAGGCTAAGCGTAGCCACTGCTTGAGATTCTCTCTCTCTCCCTCTGCCCTTCTCCCCCTGCTCACTCTCTCCCTCTCTCTTTAAAATAAATAAAAAATTTTAAATCCCTTTCTCTACATGTGTATAGTCTGGCTACGAATATTCCCATTCTCCTTCTCTCTCTATATATACACAGAGAAGTGTCAGTCAGACATCCAACGATGGGGAACAGGCAGAGTTGGCCTTCTTCCTTACACTTCTGTATTGCTTGAATTTTTTATAACGAATGCCTATAGCTTTCATTTCATACAACACTGTCATTAATTTTAAAAACTCAAAAGATACATCAGAGAAATGCTAACGCAAAGAAGAATGGCAATATTAATATCAAATGAAAATGGAATTAAGGCATTCTTTATAAGGATTAAAGAGGTGTATTTCACGCTGACAAAAGGTCCAACCCACCAAGAAAACACAATATTCATAAACACTGTACCTAATAACATAGCTTTGACATATAGAGAGAAAAAATAAATGAAACACAATGAAAATCTGATGAAAAAAAGTATAGGCAAGATGGATTTTAACACATCTATCTCTGACATCAACCTTTGGGAAGGAGACAAATATAATTAAGAATAAAAAAAAAAGCATATTATCTAGGGGCATGCTTGGCTGGCTCGGCTGCAAGAGCATGAGACTCTTGATCTCGGGGGTCGTGAGTTCAAGCCCCACATTGGGTGTAGAGGTTACTGAAAAAAATAAACTCAAAAAAAAATTGTTGAAAAGAATGCATATTATTTGAAAAACACAATTAACAAGCTTGATCCAATAGGTATGTAGAGAATTTTGTACACAACACATTTTTCTCCAAACACACTAAAAATAGGTTTTAAAAATATCCACATTTATTAGGGCACAAGAAATCTCAACAAACTTCCCAGCCCCACCTCACAATAAACCCGCACAAAACAAAACAAACACCAGAGAGCTCACAAACCACATTCAATCACCATAGTAAGAAATTAACAACGAAAGTGCTCATTGGAAGAATCTCCTGGAAGCACTTGCGGTCGCAGGCAAAGAACACAGCTCCTGGTGTCAGACCACAGCTCAAACTTCAGATCTGCCACTTATGAGACTTCTGTAACTTTGCAAAGGTCCTAACTTCCCTAAGCCTGGGTTTCCTCTCTGTAAAGCAGGGATGAGAAAAGAAACTTCGGGGTGCCTGGCTGGCTCAGTCTGTAGACCGTGCGACCCTTGATCTCAGGGTCATGAGTTTGAGCCCCACCTTGGGCCGACAGATCACTTAAAAAAAGAAAAACAGGCGCGCCTGGGTGGCTCAGTCGGTTAAGCATCCAACTTCGGCTCAGGTCATGATCTCAGGGTTCAAGGGTTCCAGCCCCACGTCCAGGCTCTATGCTGACACCTCGGAGCCTGGAGCCTGCTTCGAATTGTGTCTCGTCTCTCTCTGCCCCTCCCCTGCTCATGCTCTCTGTCTCTCTCTCAAATATAAATAAACATTTTAAAAATTTTTAAATGAAAAGAAAAAAATCTTCTAGGAGTCTTGTGAAGATTGTACTCAATAAATGCGAGTCCCTCCCTTGAGGAAACGGGTTAACTAAGTCTCTCTGAAAACGGATGCAAAACATCATGGCTGGTAACAACTCACAAATCCAGAGGGGTAAACCGAGGCACCAGGGGGCCAACCCGGAGTCCAGGCAGCAAATCTTGATGCTCCCTACCTTCTCTGCCACCCCCCACCCCCAACCCGCGGTGACCCCCTCCCAAGAAGTTGCCCCTGGAGGGGAGAACACAGCCCTTACCTCGAGCACAGCTCACACAGGCCGTGCAGCGGCCGTCCCTGTTCAGGTAGTAGTCGGGCTCACACTGCTTCCTGCAGTCAGGTGACCCCTGGGGGCACGGCAGCCCTGGGGAAGGAAGCAGAGAAGCTCCAGGCCAGGCCGCCAAGGCAGAGGCCTCACCTCCCCACCGGTTACCGCTCCTCCCTAAAGCCACCGCCAGTTCCACCCCTTAGCGCCCAAACACGGCAGTCCGCCCCGGGCGTTACAGACGGAAGCGCTGGCGCAGAGGAGGGCCGACCTGCCCCAAGGTCCCCTGGCAGCTGGGAGAAGCCCTGGGCCTGGGGTTCCATCTCTCGGGCACTGTTAAGTTCGACCTGTTAGGGTTGTTGAGCGGGTTACAGGGGTTGTGAAAATAAACGTGTGCTTAGCACACAGCCAGTGCCGGAGGGGCACTGGCGGCTGCCTTCCTGGGCAGGAGGCCTGCTTCACTGCAGGAACCGGGGAGCCATTAAGTCCCGAGACCCTGCGGAGCCTAAGCCAGCCTGAGACGCTCGCGGATCAGCGAGTAGTGCCAAACTGTTCCCTGCTCCCACTACACAGGGATGCGACACGAATCGCGTTGATACCGACTGCCTGGGGCAAAGCGGGCAGGGCGCCTTCACCTGCCCTGTGGGCTCTCCCTCCAGTCGCGTCCTGACAGGCCACCCGCCCACCACTTGATTCCAAGATGGCCACATGACGCAGGTAGGCCAATCAGAATACCTCATCGCTCAAGATGGGCACATGACCCAGGTAAGCCAATCAGATGCCTCAGCCGACCCAGATAGGCCAATCAGAATACTTCATCCTTCAGACGGGCACATGACCCAAACAGGCCAATCAGAGGTGAGGCCAATCTTCCCCACCATTCTAATTGCTTCTTAGACACATGACCCATGCCAGCCAATGAGCCCCATCTCTGAGAGTTTCACAAAAGCTCCTGGGAAATAGCCCTTCTCTTTACTTTCAGACTTCTGGTGCAAAGGGCGGTTTAAGTCCAGCGCTGCCAGGTCGTGGCAGGTGCTGGATGGGCAGGGTGCCTGAGAACGAGATGATCCAAAGGCGAGCAGAAGTCCAGAGACAGAAATGGACGGCTGAGGACATTCTCAGTGAATTTATGGTGCCATGGACTTCTCTGTTACTGAGCCATTTATTTCTCTTTTGTCTTGTTTGTGCCTAAATAAGTTGGGTCTGAGTGGTTACAGACTAAAGTTAAACCATGGGTTCTCAATATTTCTTGTGCCCCCTAGTTGTTCTGGGGAAACCTGGGACACTGCTCAGGATTGTGTTTCTGAGTGCATAAAATAAAATACAAAGGATTACAAAGGAACCTAGCTATGTGAGAATACAGTTATCAGAACATTAAAATAATTTAAGATCTAGCCATATATGTGATTCTTTACAAACTCATTAAAGTCTAATAAATATGGTTTCATAGTACTGATGAATATAAATATTTCATGACAACTGTAGCAACTATAATATAATTGCAGTATATCATGAGAATGTCTGATTTCTACTGATGGAAAAACTGCAGGTACTATGATATTATTAGTATGTTTTATTATCTTGATTCATAATGGAAGGAATTCATACAGGACATTTTAGTTAGAGGCTGATGAAAAATGAGTGACCTCGTTCAGTTCAGGGCCCGCCTGAAATATACCCATGGGCACTAGGGAATCCATGGACCCCAAGGCAAACCCCTGCTCTAGAACGACATGCAAGAACCTCTGGAAAAACACTAGCTTGATGGCTAACACCCTCTAGCTCAGAAAACGTCAGTAGTTGCCCAGTGGTCTTTCGGAGAGGTAAATCTGGTCCCATCCTCCCTTGCCTAAAACTTTCAAATCCTTCTCATTCCCAGGATAGAGGCCTAGGTCCTTACTGGGTTAGGAGGTTCTGCCCGCCTACAGCCCCCCTACTGTCTAATCTCTAGCCACATTGGCATCTCCATGTCCCCCAAAGGGGCCATGCTCCCTTCAGCCCCCAGGGCCTTTGCACAAGCTTGCCCTTTGCCAGGAATATTCCTCTTATCTTTTCCCTGGTAAACTCCTGCTCAGCCTTCACATCATTGCCAACGTATCACTTTGTCAGTAACTTGGCCAGGGCCACTGTTATAAACTATCAGAGTCCTATGTACCTCTCCCTCCTCCACCTAACTCTGCTGTAATCTAGTTAATCTAGATGTGTGATCACATTTATTTGTGGGACAAATCGTCTCAGTGTCTGAATTCCTCACATGAATGTCAGCTCCTCGGGGCTGAATCTTTCCCTTTCAGCGCACCAATGATTCCCATCTCACAGGGCCTGGCACATTTCTGATCAATACATGCTCTGACCACCTAATCAATATGGAACTAGCCTCGCATTCTTTGTCTCCGACTCCTGCTCTGGCGTTACTGTACACGACTCACTTCATGGGCTCTATGCTGCAGCCAACACTGTGCCTCTTGGGCTTTTCTCTAGCACCCCTCCTGTGTCCTGGAATGTTGTTATGGGTCGAATGTTGTTATTGGTTGAGATATGCTGAAGCCCTAACCCCCAGTATCTCAGAATATGATTTTTTTAATGTTTATTTCTGAGAGAAAGAGAGTGAGTGGGGGAGGGGCAGAGAGAGAGGGAGACAGAGGATCCAAAGTGGGCTCTGTGCTGACAGCAGAAAGTCCGAGGCGGGGGCTCGAAGTCACAACCCATGAGATCATGACCTGAGCCCAAGCTGGATGCTCAACGGACTGAGCCACCCAGGCGCCCCCAGAATGCGATCATGTTTGAAGACAGCATACTAACAAAGGCAATTAAATTAAAATGCAATCATTGGGGTGGGCCATGATCTGCAATGACTGGGATCCTTATAAAAAGGGAGAGTGGGAATCTGGACATGAAATACACATGCACACAGGAACACAGCCAGGTAAAGACTGGAGGCATGATGTCAGCAGCCAGGAACTACCAGAAGCTGAGAGAGAGGTGAGACCCTTCCCCAGAGCCTTCAGAGGGAGCATGGCCCTACCAGCACATTGATCTTGGACATCTAGACTCCAGAACTGTGAGGCAATAAATTTCTGTTGTGTTGACCACTCAGTTTGTGATATTTGGTTAATGACAGCCCTAGAGAACGAATACAAATGTGCTTTGCCCAGGCTGAGGCACCTGCCCATCTGCATTTCCACCCACTGGGAACTGTCTGTATACAGCCAGCTCAGGATGAAATACCATCCCCTGGTGGAATTTTCCGGATCCCCATCCAGATCCCCTCTCTGGATCTCTTTAAAATCACCTCTAAGCACCAGGGGCTGTTTGGGGTGAACTTTAGAAACCCCCTGCTGCAGGAAATCGGTTCAAGGATTTGAGGCAGACCTGAGACTAGTCCAGTGGCAGGATTATGTTTTCAGTCAATTCACCTTTATTGACTACTAAGTCAGGCAGGCACTGACTTAGAGATAGAAGAAGGTGAGGTCCCTGCTCCTGTGGAGCTTACCCTCTAGCCTGGGGAAGAGAGGCAAGCAAGTGCAGAATGAAATTAGCAAGTTGGGGGGCGCCTGGGTGGCTCAGTCGGTTGAGCGGCCGACTTCGGCCCAGGTCATGATCTCGCGGTCCGTGAGTTCGAGCTCCGCGTCGGGCTCTGTGCTGACAGCTCAGAGCCTGGAGCCTGTTTCAGATTCTGTGTCTCCCTCTCTCTGACCCTCCCCCGTTCATGCTCTGTCTCTCTCTGTCTCAAAAATAAATAAACGTTAAAAAAAAAAAAAAGAAAAGAAATTAGCAAGTTGGCTTCCAGTGTGGATACAAACTTTGAGGAAAATAAAGCAGGAACCAAGAGAGAGGGCAGAGGGAGAGGGGTGAGAGCTCCAGAGAGTGGGATCAGGGAGGCTGGAAGCAGGCAGCTGCACAGAGAGCTGTGGGGAGAGCACTCGAGGCAGAGGGAACTGCCAGTGCAAAGGCCCTGAGGCAGGAACAAGCATGGCTTGTGCCAAGAACAGAAAGGCCATGGCGGGATGGGGGGGGGGGGGGGTCTGGAGTAGGCGGAGCCAAAGAATTACGACTGTTGATTCATTTCTATTTTCTTCTTTTCCCATTTTCCACATTGATCTTCTGTAGTGAATAGCACTTTCTTCCTTTCTTTTTTTTTTTTTTAAGTTTATTTATTTTTTGAGAGAGAAAGCACAAGCAGGGGAGGGGCAGAGAGAAGGAGAGACAGAACCCCAAGCAGGCTCTGTGCCATCAGCACAGAGCCCAACGCGGGGCTCAAACCCATGAACTGTGAGATCATGACCCGAGCCACAATCAAGAGTCAGACACTTAACCGACTGAGCCACCAAGCTGCCCCTGGATATCACTTTCATAATCAGAAACAAAAATGGTTGAGGGGCGCCTGGGTGGCTCAGTCAGTTAAGCGTCAGACTCGATTTTGGCTCAGGTTATGATCTCACAGTTTCTGTGATCAAACTCCACATCAGGCTCCATGCGCAGAGCCTGCTTGGGATTCTCCCTCTCTCTGCCTCAAAATAAATAAATAAACAGAAAGAAAGAAAGAAGAAAGAAAGAAAGAAAGAAAGAAAGAAAGAAAGAAAGAAAGAAAGAAAGAAAGAAAGAAAAGGAAGGAAGAAAAGGAAGGAGGGAAGGAAGGAAGGAAGGAAGGAAGGAAAGAAGGAAGCAAGAAAGGGAGAAAAAAGGTTGAGAAAGGCTCCAAAGCTGTGGTGGTGATGCCAGAATTGGTCCCCACGTATCCCTTTTCCCTGATCTGCCTCCAGCCACATCCCCTCTGGCTCAGGGCCCATCGCTGACTCCAGATGGTCTCAAAGTTTGTGCTAACATTCTCACACCGCCTCTCACCTCTGGCTCAGCATCAGGCAACCCGCCCCCAGCCGCTCTCGCGCCAAAAACTCCCACACTGAAAACTGCTCCATGCTGAGTCTGGGCCACCAGCTCCTCCAGCCTGCCCTCCCGGGCTTTCCCTGCACACCCCAGGCTTGGACTGCAGCCAAATGGAAACTTCCCCATTCTTCAGCAGCCCGTCCTACTCCCCTGCAGACCTTTGCACACTCTGTGCCTCTGCCCAGAGCACACCCCCTTCCCGCCTTGGCCTGGCCTATCCCTGCTCATCCCCAGGACTCCTTTAGATGCCACCTCTTCCAGGAAGACACCCTGAATGCTCTGATCAGGTCAGGTGCCCCGGGAGTGAGTTCCCATGGCTCCCAGCAACACCATCCCAGGTTCTTTTTTTTTTTTTATGTTTTTTTTTTTTTAATTTTTATTTATTTTTGAGAGAGTGAGAGAGAGAGAGAGGCATAGAATCCCAAGCAGGCTCCATGCCGTTAGTGCAGAGCCCGACACAGGACTTGAACTCATGAATAGTGAGATCATGCCCTGAGCCAAAATCAAGAGTGGGACGCTTAACTAACTGAGCCACCCAGGCACCCCATCACCATCCCGGGTTCTAACAGCCTGCTGCAGTGGACACATTTTGCAAGGGCTTACCACCCCACAGGCCACCCTTCTCAGAGAACTGCCCCCGGCCCACCTCTCCCCTGAGCTGTCATCTAGAGCAGTCCTGGCCTGGGGGGACCAGAGCAGAGGTGGACATCCGGACTTATCTGCACCATCAGACCCTTCCTTCTTGGGCTCTGGAATTGGGGCTGAAAGATGTTTGCCAAGTGTCCCTTCAGGTGACTGAGGGAGAACAGACCAGGGAGGGAACTAAAGGCCAGCCAAGCTCGGCCAAGGGCCAGAGGGCCAGGGAGGCCTCCTCCCACTCCCCGCTGCTCACAGCCCTCGGAGAGACCCTCCGCTCCTGGGACAAGATGGGATATACTTGCCAGGCCCCAAGCAAGCCATGCTCTCTGCCTAACACCAGGCCTGGCTTCCCTTGTACCCCCACACTTGGGCAGGACTCGTACGTCTGCAGGGGAGATCCTTCCTCTGGGAAGGGAGTCCGGGCACCAAGGGCAGATTGATCCAGGAAGTAGGGTCTAGAATAGGAAGGGGTTTGTAGCCCCCACATGGGCTCTTTGCTGATAGACTCTGCTGTCTCCTTCACTGATCTGCTCTGCCTCGGGGGTCAGCACCAGCTAAGGGGGAAGAGCTCAGGTGTCTGAGTTAGCCAGCCACACTGGAGCCCCCGCTGGCTCCTTACTAGCATGTGACTGTAGGCAAATCTCTGAACCTCATCAAGTCCAAGTTTCCTCTCTGGGCTTCCTATCAGGGTTTTGGGGAGCTAATGTAGGTAAAGGGCTAGCCCTGTGGCTGGCATAGAGCACAGTCCATCATCGGTAATGGTTGTCCCGGTTATGAATCAGTGAGTGAGCTCCCCGTCACCGGGGGTGTGTAAGCAGAGGGCTGGGGATCAGCTGTCAAGGATGCCACAAAGAGCATTTACCGGCTGAGCAAGAGGAGAGATTCAGTGACATCTAAATTTCTCAATCTCAAAAGGTCTCCCAGTTTCCTTCCTCCAGCAACTCACCCCCGGCCAACCTCGCCACACAGCCGAGCTGAGCGCTGATTGCAGAGGGCGAGCGAAATGTCAGAAATTTCCCCCAGAGACCGAGGAAGGGGTTTTTGTGGGTTTTTCTTTTTTCCTCTTGCTTGCCGGAAGCACAGAGTCAATAAAACTCCAGCAAAATGCCCCGCCCACCACACCTCGGCATTAGGTGCTCACCTACCCCCAGCCGCTGGGCCATGGAGAGGGAACATAGGGGGAGGGGAGTCCCCTTCTTCACAAGTCACAGCATCGAAGTGGAGGGAGCCGGGGACCCAGACATCACTCTGCCTCCACCCACTTCACCAGCAAGGCAGGGGTGAGGGCAGCTGGAGGGCATGGGAAGGAAGTGTCTTTCTTCCTACAGCTGGAATCATGGATCCTATGGAAAGTCACAGAGCCCTGTGGGCCACCCTGACTGCAGTTGTCCCGGGGAGAAGCAGCGTGTGAGCGGCCACACAGCACTGGGCCGGTGAGGGAAGGCTTCATGGAGGAAGGGGTGCCAGGACTGCAGCAGGGGGAGGGGGAGGGGGCGGTGCAACAGGTGCAGACAGAAGACCCAGAGACTTGAAAGCACACAGTGCGTTCAGAGGACACCAAGCACAGCAATTCCAGTAGAAAAGCCAAAGGAAAGAGGCCGGAAAGGGGACAAGTGACATCACAACAACAACAAGGAGCAATAAACAATTGTTAGGGGGACAAAAAGCAGAGCAGATGAAAGGCGGTGGGAGGAGCAGGGTGGCTCTGTGGCCTGATTGTGTGTCCCCCCCGCCCCCCCCCCCCCCCCCCCGCCAAATCCATGCGTTGAAGGCCTTATTCGGAGAGAGAGAGTCTTTAGGAGGTCATCAAGGTTAAATGAGGTCAGAAGTGGGAGCACTCAATCGGTTAAGCGTCTGCCTTAAGGGTCGGGTCACAATCCTGCGGTTCACGGGTTCGAGCCCCGCTTCAGGCTCTCTGCTGTCCGCATGGAGCCCGCTTCGGATCCTCTGTCCCCCTTTTCTCTGCCCCTCCTCTGCTCACACCCTCTCTTTCTTTCAAAAATAAATAAACACTAAAAAACAAAAGAAAAAATGAGATTATAATGGTGGAGCCCTGATCTGATAGGATTGGCGGCCTTATAAGGAAAGAAGAAAGATAGATCTCTCCTCTCTCTCTCTCTCTCTCTCTCTCTCTCTCTGTCCTCCAGCCATGACAAGAGGGGCTGTCTGCAAGCCAAGAAGAGGAGACTTCTCACCAGAAACCAAACCTTGCTGGAAACCTGGCCTTGGACTTTCTAACCTCCAGAACAGTGAGGAAACACCTGTCTGTTGTTGAAGCCCCCCGGTCTGTGATGTTCTGTTCTGGCCGCCATAGCGGACTGAGGTAGATGGGCACATGGATGGGGGGGGGGGGGGGGGGCGGGTGGCAGAAGGACTGGGGAAGGGGGTGAAGGAAACAGAAGGGGGAGGCGTGGGCAGGTAAGAGAGCGGCAAAGGGATGGGGGGATGGGCAGGCAGATGGGGGTGGGGCTGGCCAGTTAGGCACTGGAGTCCCAAGATCTAGCACAGGCACCCACCAGATACACGTACCTCAAAACCCATACTAAACCACAACATAAAAGTGAGAAAATCCAATAAAGGTCTATTTCTTTTCCCCACCGTGACTACTCTGAATCATTTTTGGAAACCGAAAATATCAAATTCTTTCCCCAAATGCTTTTCACGGTGCTTTGGTGGCCTGAGCAGGGCTCGGCCTGTCCTCACGGTGGAGAAAAGAGGCTGCGTGCAGGTCTCGGGACGGACGGACAGACTGAGGTTCCCGCCCAGCTCGGGCCACTTACCCTCGGTGACTTTGTGCATCGTGGCCTGTCGCCACCCTCCAGACAGCAATGCTGGGAGGCTTGGAGGATGGGCAGGTGGCCCCCCACCCATCCTGAAGGTCACTCACCCCCACTGCCAGTGGCCTGTGGGCCTCCGAGCATGAGGCAGTTCTCGTGAACCAGCCACGTACAGCCCTCACAGCCTCCACTGCCAGAACTCATATCTTTCCCCCTCAAGACTCTGCCACCAGAGGTCAGAGACCACGGTTCAGCTCTATCTCACGCCCCGCCCCACGAAGGCCCCTGGATGTGCCTTGGGAACTTGCGATAACAACCACAGCGCCTGGCGGTGCCTCCCGACCCTGTTCTGCTGGCTCGCGTCTTTGGGCCTAAGCATCACCCGCAGAGTGGGGATGGGCAGGCTGATGATCTACCCAGAGCCGATCGCTGTGCTGAGGGTGGGTGAGCCTTCCAGAAATGTGCTCTGAGCAGGGAGCCTGGTTCCAGAGAGACCTACAGTTCAGGGGGCCCGGGGGATAAACACACATTCTGGGCTGAAAAACACGAGGACCACAAAGGGCTTCTAGGCCCAGAAATGAGGGGCGGCCAGGGGGTGTCGAGATCCCAGGCTCTGGGGTCACAGAACCCTGGGCTCCAGCCCCGGCCAGCTCCACCATTCCCCAGCTCTGTGACCTTGGGCCAGTTACCTTATCTGTTAGCACCCCTAACAGCCTCATCTGCAAAGTAGGAACGATAAAGGATGCTTGTGGGGATCTTATGAGGTCATGCGATGCATGTGAAGGTCTCAGGCCAGTGCGTGCATGGTATAAGTTCATAAGGGGCAGCTAGTAACTAAAAGCAAAAACTCAGAGGGCTGGCCTTCAGGAACCTATAGCCCACATGGCAATGGGGGCTCCCATCTTGCCACTCGCCAATTCCCCCTGGAATTTTAGAACTTGAGGACAAAAATCCCCCCTTGTCCCCAGCACCCCCACTCACCCACGGGGCAGCAGTGACAGCACCTACCGGCAGTTTTGTCATGATGGTGGCCAGGGTCTCCAGCATAGACGTCCCTCGGAACTCGATCCTGGAGGACGGGATAAATTGGTGAGACCGGGCCGGTCCCAGACACGCATCCTCTCTCCTGCCCCTCAGGTCCCAGGAGGCCTGGTCTCCACTCGTTGTCAAGGCCAGGCCTGAGACACAGCCTCGAGTTTTAGAAGGCAATCGGGACAGAAATAACCGATTTCACATCTGCCTCAAATGCACCCAAGCTGGGGGGGCGGGTGATGGCAACTCCAGCCTTCCATAACTCAGCCCCAAACCTGGGGTCTCCCCTGACTCGCTCTTCTCATGCTCACATTCAACCCAGCAGCAAACTCTCTACCCCACCCCCTCTCTCTGCCTCTTTGGACCAATGTCCTCACCTCCTCCACCTGGTCCCAGTCCCCATCCTCTCTCCCCAGCATTAATTAATTCAGTTGCCTCCTACCTGGCCTCTGGCATGGACCCAGCAATACAGATTTCTAGGAAATTTGTTTTTTGAAGTCTCACACGCTTACACAGAAACGTGCACAGACCTCAGATGCATACCCACTGAATTTTTACAGTGTGAACACGTCTTGCAGTCAGCACCCAGCTCAAGCAACAGGACATGGGCAACACCCCAGCACCCTCCCTCAGGCCTCTCCCATGCACTACACACAAAAGGTGCCCGCTGACCCAGCTCCTCCACCATTGATTTGTTTGGTCACCTTTGGAGCTTGACGTAGGATAGAATCATTTCTGTTCTCTTGCAACTGGCTTCTTTAACTCAACATCATATTGTGAGACTCACCCACATTGTTGCCGATGGTGGCCATTCATTCAGGTTCATTGCTTTGTAGTACATCGTGTGAACATGCACAATGTACTGATCCATTCTACTCTTGATGGCCCTTGGGGTTGTTTCCACTTTTGATTGCTATGAATAATCCCACTAGGAGCATTCCTATACATATATCTTGGTGCACAAATGTATGCATTTCTATTGGATATATACGTAGGGGGCAGAATTGCTGGGTTGTAATGTATGCTCAGCCTTGATAGACTCTTCCTATGGTTTTCCAAACTGGACTGACACTTCACTATAGTTTAGAAGCGTTGCAGTCACTCTACATTCTTGTCAACATTTGGTATTACCATCGGGCTACCGGGGTGGCTTGGTCGGTTAAGCGTCCGACTCTTGATTTCGGCTCAGGTCACGATCTCGAGGTTGTTGAGTTCGAGCCCTACATGGGGCTCTGCACTGACAGTGTGGAGCTTACTTGGGATTCTCTCTCCTTCACTCTGCCCCTCTCCCCTCGCACTCTCTCTCTCTCTCTCCTCTCAAAAATAAATAAACATTAAAAAATTAGATTGTCTGACCTTTCTCACTGATGGGTGGGAAATCTTTATATACTCTGGATACAGGCCCTTTGGTATTGGGAAATATCTTCTCCCAATTCTATGGCTTGCCTTTTCAGTTTCTTAAGGGAGAGTTTTGATGAACAAAAGTTCTTAGTTTTGTTTTTTGATCTTTTTAAGATTTCTATTTTTAAGTAAACTCTACACCCAGGGCACTGGGTCGCTCAGTGGGTTAAGCATCTGACTTCGGCTCAGGTCATGATCTCATGGTTCATGAGTTCGAGCCCCACATCAGGCTCTCTGCTGTCAGTGCAGAACCTGCTTTGGATCCTCTGTCTCCTCTCTCTCTGCCCCTCCCCTGCTCATGCGTGCTCTCTCTCTCTCTCTCTCTCTCCCAAAAATAAATAAACATTAAAAAAATGTTAAGTAATCTCTACACCCAGAGTGGGGCTCAAACTCACAACTCTGAGATCGAGTCACCGCCCCCAGAAGTTCTTAGTTTTAATGAGGAACAATTTATCAGTCTTTTCTTTCACAGTTAATGTCCTATGTAAGAAATATTTGCCAGCCCGATGTCGTACAGACGCTCTCCCACATTATCCACTAGATGCTATCGCTTAACCGGCCATAGGTAGGTTTCATTTTGGCGCATGGTGTGCAGTAGAGGTCAAGACTCGCTTTTTTCTGGAACATGCATTTTTAACAAGTTCCCCATAGGTTTCCAGGGCTCTTTGAAAGTTAAGCCCCTTTGTTAGAGGGGGCCCAAGAGAGGAAATTCTCTGCTGACATCCTGGGGGAGGAACTTTGTCCCGGTAGAATGAAAGCAGAGCAGAAACCAGGTTTCTAGACTTCAGGAAGGGAGGCGGGAGGGAGAGGGGAGAGGGAAGGAGGGAGCTGTGTCCCACCTCTGTATCTGCAGCCTCCCAGGTGGTGCCTGCCATCTGGCCTGATGGATGAGGATGAAAGGGCTTTCTTGGATTGGGGCGGCGGGGGGAGCAGAAGCCACAGGGGGAGAGGCCTGGCTGGCCTCAGGGCTTCCCTACTCTCTTCTCCAGCCAAGGGAACAGTGAAAACTAAGAAATATTTCCTTTGTGGTCAGAGAGAAGGAGGAGGCCAGCGTGGCAGGACAGTGGACACACGGAGCATCGATTACATTTTCCTTGTTTCTTTTTTTTTGCACATCTGAAACGTCGCCATATACATGGGAAATAACAAATACGACGTGACGTTTGTGCAACACTAGTCACATGGCACTTGTGTGCCTCCTTTCTCATTTAATCCAGAGCCCCAGGCCTTGAGGACCCTCTCTTCACCCACCCACACCCAGCCTCCTCCCTCCAGCAGGATCCCATTCTTCTCAAGGAGAGCGGGGAGCTCCTGGGAGCCTCTCTAGGAAGAGAGACCTGCCAGGACAACCACGGTCTGACCCACAGCATTTCGCCCAGTGAGCCTGGAAGCCTACAGGTGGGGTGGAGTCGGGTGTGAGGGTTCAGGCCTGCCAGGCCTGCTGAGTGTGGGGAAAATTCTGGGTCTCCGGCCTGGGTTTTCCCCTCCTGGCTGCCTGCTCATCTCATCGATAACTATGGACTCTGGAGGAGATGTAGGTCCAGCCCCTGCTCTGTTTCCAGGGTCTGGCGGGGACAGCTGAAGGGAGCCTGAATTCTTCTTCTTCACTTCCTGCCAATCCTGGGTCAATGGAAGGGAATAGGGAACCCATGGTATTGCATATCACTGCCCCCCTACTCCCAGTCACACATCATCACCCCATGTTACAGATGGGGACACTGCAGCTCAGAGAGGTGCAGTCACCCACCCGAGGTCACACAGCAACTAAACGCACAGATGATATTTGAGCTTCACCATATCCCCAGTTCTCTTCCCCTCTCTGGCCCACAGGCTGCCCAGCTATAAAAGAAAAACAGTCTATTGTGCTGAGAAGGATATCCTGCCACATTCGTGGTCTTTCTAACAAAACTCCGTAATCTGAATCAAATCGTAAGGATACATCAGATAAACCCAAACTGAGGGACTTTCTATAAAACAACTGGCCTGGACTCTTTGCATGAAAGACAAAGAAGAGCTGTGGAATGCTCCAGAATAGGGAGACTAATGAGACATGGTGGCTGAATGCAATGTCTGCATTGGATTCTGAATCTGGGTGGGGCTATGAAGGAGAATATTGAGATTGCTGATGACATTTGAATACGTACTTTGATTCTGTCCTATCAATGTTGAAAGCCTGAATCTTATAACCTGTTTGTCTAAGAGGTGTCCTTGTTGTAGAAGAACCTGCCGAAATATTTAGGGGTAAAAATTCAAAATGTCTGCAACTAACTTGCTAATGGTTTAGCAAAAGAAAATGGAAATAGGAAGAAGGAGGAGGAGGAGGAGAAGGAGAAGGAGAGGAAGAGGAAAAGGAAGGAGAAGAGGAGGAGGAGGAGGAGGAGGAGGAGGAGGAGGAGGAGGAGAGGAAGAGGAAAAGGAAGGAGAAGAGGAGGAAGAGGAGGAGGAGGAGGAGGAGGAGGAGGAGGAGGAGGAGGAGGAGGAGGAGGAGGAGGAGCATACATCGTGAGAGAGAAATAAAGCAATTGTACAAAACCACACGTGTCAATAATAGGTGCCCCGGGAAACAGATGGCAACAATTTTCAGCGATAAACCTGTGTAAATCCATGGCTGCCGCCGCCAGGGGGCGCTGCCTTCTCGCGGTCCACAAGGTCGGTGGGACCTCAGCCAGGATGTGGTGGGAGAAGTCGAGGTCGTGATGGCGGGGTTCCCTTGGGGGACTTACGGGGAAAGGGGCATAGGCGGAGTCCAGGTAGGGGCACAGCTCAGGGCCAGCCCCCAGCATCCACCGCAGATGCCCCAGGCAGCTGTGGCTGGCCGTCTCTGGCAGAGACACTAGGGGAATTTTCTTGCCTATGATGTCATGACTCTGCAAGTGCCCAGAAAATGGGGCCAGTGCGGTGCACACGTGTGGTAGAAGTAACAGCAGTAATTGAACCCAGCAGCCCTTGTGAGACCCTCCTACCGTGAAAACTAGTCTCAGAGAGGAGAACGAGCTGCCCAAGGCGGCACTTTGTGGCAGGGCAGGATCTGGGTCCAGGTCAACTGACTCCAGACCACTCCGTGAGTACATCCAGTGCCCACGGAGCACCAGAGAGCCGACCGGGCCCCCAAACAGCCTCTAGGAGCTGTCTCTCCAGTAGGGGAGACAACCGCACCTTCCCAGGGTATACCCAGCTCATAAACTAGAGAGAGCTGGCATCTGGGGTCCTGGGCTTCACCTCTGCAACACTGTGATCTCCCAAAGCTTGCACAGCCCTCACCTCTGGGCCTGCTCATCACTCTCCTCCTCCCGCCATCTCCCCACCTGCCCCCATGTCCCCTGCTGCCCTGCACCCACTGCCCATTCACACAGGCCATTTACTCAGCACAACGCAGCCCCGAGAAGGCTGACCCTCTGAATACTGGGGCCCCACCAATCCCCGCCGGCCATTGGCCCAGACCCCGGATGGCCCATCAGTTCCTGCCGCCCCTGGGGAACTGGCCCTGGCCTTGGAAGAGAAGGGGCGTCAGAAAGGGGAGAGTGGGAGGGGGAAGCCCGGGGACTGGAAGGGGGGCTTTTGGGTGGGGTTCCCCAGCAGGGTGGAGGCAGAGCGAGGTGTCCACAGGGTAACGAGCTGTGCAACCCGAGGCCTGTGGCCCGACCTTGGAGGCATCAAGATGAAAAGAGGGTGGCCCGAAACCTTCCCATTTCTAAACCTGCCTATTTTCAGGCTGGTTTGGTTTTCCCTGCAAAACCTGGTAAATTTCACTTTCAAAAAGCCCCACCTGGTTTCAGCCGCAGAGGGGAACAGGAGGGGAGTCTCACCTGCAGGGACCAAGCTGGAGACTGGGGGGGGGGGGCGGTTGGAGGAGTCAGGTCAAATGCAAAATACCCAAAGGGGTCAGAGCCAGGGAGAGCTGGGGGGTGCACCCCACCCCCACCCCAGGGGACCCCCACCTCTATTACTCAGGGTGAGGTGCCTGGGCCAGGAGCACTGGCACCCCTCGGCAGCTCGCTAAAAACGCAGAACCCCAAGCCCCACCGACTACCAGGTGGGGAAACTGAGGCACGGCGAAATTAAGAAACGCGCCTAAAATCACACAGCTGGGCAACGTTAGGGCCAGGATTTGGCCCGAATCATCCTGCGCAGGCTCTTGTCCACAACGCTCTGTTACTGGTCCTGCCTGCTTAACCTCCAGCGCTACCCTCAAATTCACCAGCGCCTCCTCACCACCCCCCAAGGGTGTCCAGGGCCCTCCTCGCATCAACCTCGTTCCCCATGCCCCACTCACAGTGCAGAGGCCAGAGGGGTCTTTTCGAAATGCAGACCTGGTGTCCTCCTTCCACCTTGCTGAAAGACGCTCAGAAGGGTTCCGACTCAACTGGGAGTGAAGCCCATAGTGTGGACAATGGCCCAGGAGCCCCAGCATCCCCTGACCACCCCATTCCCCTTGCCCAGCACACCCCCACCCATCCTTCTGACCTCACTCATGCGTTGCCGCATCCTCGGGGAACCCCCCCCCCCTCCCTTTACATCCCCATTCAGGTCAGGTCTCAGCAGGCTAAAATCAAGGTGCGGGCAGGACTGCATCCTTGCTGGAGGCTATGGGGGAGAACCCATTTCCTTGTGGTGAAGACTGAGGCCCCATCTCTTTGCTGCCCATCAACGAAGGGCATCTTCTAGAGACCGCTATGTTCCCTGGACTGCACCGTTTGGCTCCTCCAACTCCACCAGCCCCCTTCCCCCTTCTGCAAAGCCCATACTGCTGGGGCAGATCCTTCCATCCCATCTCCCTCTTCTTCCACATCACCCTTCCCTGACACAGCCAGGGAAGATTCTGCTTTAAAAAAAAATTTTTTTTTTAATGTTTACTTATTTTTGAGACACCGTGTGAGCGGGGGAGGAACAGAGAGAGAGGGAGACACAGAATCTGAAGCAGGCTCCAGGCTCCGGGCTGTCCGCACAGAGCCCGACACAGGGTCCGAACTCACGAACCGCGAGATCGTGACCTGAGCCGAAGTCAGACGCTTAACCAACTGAGCCACCTGGGCGCCCCAGGAAGATTCTTTTAAGGATGCATGTGAGGACAGTGGGACCACCTGGATAATCCAGGCTAATCTCCCCGCCTCAAGGTCTGGACTCTTAATCCCATGTACAAAGTCTCCTTTTTCCATAAGGTTCCAGGGGTCAGGATGTGGACATTTTAAGGGACTATAATTCTGCTGACTACAGTCCTGCTTGTAAGTAACCACGAGGCTATCCTGCCACCAGACTGGTTTTGTCTTCTCCTAGTCCTGGGGGCTTCTGAGCCCCACTGTCCACCCACAGGGCAGACTGGAGCTCCAGGCCAAGAGCCCAGCTAAAATTGAAGTCATGCTCCTGCCCAACCTGCCACACACGTACAGACATGAAGTCTGTCCCTGCCCACGGGCCACATCCCTTGCAGCTCCCACACCCGTGTGCGGGAGCCAGGTGGGGCTTCTCCCCAGCGCCCACCTCTGGCCTCCAGGTTGCTGAGGGGGGAGGGTGCACGGCTGTGTGTGGCCTGGCCCCGTAGCCGGAGAGAAAGCTCAAAGTCAGTAAGACACAGATACAGCCACAGAGGAGGCAGTCTGGCACCCCTGGCAGGAGGGAACACGAGGAATAGGTGAGCACCTTTTCTGAGATGGAGTTGACAAGAATAGGAGCCATTCTCCCGGAGAATCTTCCCGGTGGGGCAGAAGAAGAGGAGAAGGGGGCCGTGGTCGGCCGAACAATGCCCCTCCAAAGGCATCCCCGTCCTGATCCCCAGAACCTAGAACTAGGTCACCTGATGTGGCAGAGGGGAGTTGAGGTTGCTAATCAGTGACCTTGACATGGGGAGATGGTCCTGGATTATCCGGGTGAGCACAGCGCCATCACAAGTGTCCTTGAAAGGGCAGAAGGGTCAGAGTCCGAGAAAGCTGGGACGCGGCGGGGTCAGAGAGCCTGCGCCTCCAGCAGCTGGAAAAGGAAGGGGGTGGGTTTTGTCCTGGAGCCTCCAGAGAGGAAGGCAGGCCTGCCGACACCTTGATTCCAGCCCGGTGACGTTTGGGATTTAGGAACCACAGATAACCCTTTGTGTTGTTCTGAGCCCCTAAATGGTAATGACAGCCACAACAGGGAGCTAAACCAGGGCCCCAGCCAAAAAGGCAAAGAATAAAGCCGAGTACCCCACCCCCCCTCCACCAAGTCCCCCCTGCCACCAAGCATTCCTCGAAGGCCCAGCAGGAATCAGGCGCTGGGGTAGGTGTTAGGGGCCACACGAAAGCCAGTTCCAGATGGTTCCAGCTCACGAAAGCAGCTCCCATGACAGGCACACGGGAGACACTAAACAGCAATCTCTGGAGCGAATGACTGTGGGAGAAGCTCAGAGACAAGATCAGAAGAGCACACGGATGACCAAACCAAAGCAGAATGATGCAAGTATCACATGGTAAGGAGGGGAAAAAACTAGCCCAGCGTAGTCGCGCAGGCTTCTTGGACGAGGAGCACTTCCCTGTTCTTGAAGGAGGGTGAGATCTTGACAGGAGGAAACGAGGGGGGAGCATCCCTGGCAGGAAGCCCTGCAGAAGTGAAGGATGCGGAAGCAGGAAAGAACAGAGCCATGGGGGGGGGGGGGGGGACTCAGCAGTTTGCAGAAGGACAAAAGGCTCAGGACTCAGGGCCACACAGTGTGCACTTACTTGTCATTTCCCACACACTGTTCCATCCAACGCCAATACTACCCAATGTCCAAGCGTGGCCAGCAAAAACAAAATACAACCCACCACCCAGCCACTGGATTCCGCTGGAGAGGTTTGCGTTTTAAATCGTAGGGCCTTTAATGTGCCTGCTTGCTCTCTGATTCGCCACGGAAAAGCTTGGGGAGAGAGACACAAGTTGTTTCCCACCCTGAGTTGGCCATAAAACTCTCTCTTCATGCAACCCCTATTCATTCTCTGGAAGTGACTTTGGGAAATGTTGCCTTTGGCCATGGGGAGCCACTTAAGGTTACAGAGCCACTCATAGGTGAGGAAACGGACGGGATGGAGGCCACGAAGTCAACCTTGTCAGGGTCTGGCCTGGAGTTCAAAATCTGCGACTCCTCACTTCTCACCGAAGCCCCTCCCGCCCTAGAGAAACCCGGGGCCGGCTGCCTGAGCCAACTGTTTGGATTACAGTCATCCCGAAAGTTCTGGGGCTGCAGCAAGTCCTTGGGCCTCACACTCAGCTATACCTCAGATGGGATAAAATCTACCAGCCCTGGACCACCAGTCCCAGCAGCAGCCACCGAGGGACACCAGCAGCTGCCAGGGAAAGTTTAATGGCATTAAAGAAGTACCCAGTGGTACTTGGGCTTTTGCCCTCCGAGGTGCCTTGGGTTCCTCCCCCAGCTAGAGGGGCCGGCTTGCTTCCTCGACCACCTCCATCCCAGCCTGCACGAGAGGGAAGCCAGGTTCCCAGCCTCCCCAAGACCCAACTCTTGGCCTCCCTCTTCTGACACAGCAGCGGTGGACACACATTCTGAGCAGGAAGGCGAAGATTTGGTTTAGGGGTTTCATGGTCCTGGGCGATTGGAACCTTTTCAGCAAAGCGTGCACTCCCCCGGTGCAGGAAGCGTGTCAGGCATGTAGCTTTTGGAGGCTCAGAGACCTTGCGTGGAAGTTAATGATGGAGCTTCCGAGCACCGGGCCCGCACACACACCCTCGCTGACGTGCTGTGCCACCCGGCCCTTGGTGAGGACGTTGGCACCATCCACGGTACACAGCTTCTTGTCACTCACTCTACAGCCTGGCCATCTCATCTCCCCCACTCCAAAAGCTGTCCCCCACCAACCCAGGTGGAGGAGAGGGCAGGCCCTTTATGGGATCCCGCTGGTGGGGGACAGGGTTCTACATAGCGCCGGTCACTCTCCTCCATGTCCCTCTTCTCACAATCCTCAAGGGCAAGGACTGGTTCACCTTCATCCTGCATTCACCATACCTAGCATACAGTAGGAGCTTAATAATGGCTTACCTTTACACAGCACTCAGCACATGCCAGGCACAGAGCAGCTTTATGATTTTATGAATGAATGAATGAATGAATGAATGAATGAATGAATGTATTCAGATGCATGTCCCTGAAGACTGAAGAAGTCAATAAGCAATTGAACTGGGTGACATATAAAAGTCCCTTCCCACCAGCGAGGCCACTGAGGATGCCAGCAGTTTTCAACCAGAGGCAGCAAAGATTTGGGACTGAAATCTTCCTACCTCCACCCCAAGGGCCCCTTGGGGGAGGTGGCAGGAGAGAGAGAGAGAGAGATGTTGGAGAACTGTCTCATTGAAGGTGCCTTTTTTGACCTTCTGTCCCTAGGGTCTGGCGCGGTGGTCCTGCTCAACCCCTGACCAGTCCTGGGACTGTGGACAAGGCCTTCCTCTGCCTCTGAGCCTCTGCTTCTTTGTCTGGGAAATGGGGACCATGACCCCAGACAGACCATGAGGTCACGCCGGCCCCGGCTGGCCTAACCTACCTATCTGTGCCAAGGACCCCCAAGTTTCCGGGGCTCCCCAGGCCCTGACACACACATCCCTCAGCCCCGTTTTCCTTCTGATGATGTTCCCGAGGTGAAAGGGGTGTTGAGGAAGGTGCATTTGAGCTTAAGGATGAATCACAATCAACTCAAGAAACAAGTCTAGGTCAGATATGAGTGAGAGCAGAGTCAGAAACTTACAGTAAACGCTGCCCTTCTTCCAGCACTGACTGCTCTCAAGCTGACTAATGGCCCCTCTCAAACCCCACTGTGCTCTCCTGGCTGCCCCAGCCTCTCTCTGAGGGAGGGGAGGCCCTGAGTAAGACCAACCCGAAGCTCCCCGCTGCCCGCTCTTCACATCTGGGACCCCCTGCCCTCCAGGTCCCTTCCTCCTGGTGCATAAACTGCCCCCATGCAGCGTTTGAGCAGCCCCGGAAAAGTCCCCTTTCCCAAACAAAACCGGAAACTCTCTCCTCTCCATCTGCCGGTACCTAAAACCCACTGATCAGCACTCCACTCCACGGGGTCACCAGCCCAGCTCTGGAAAGCCTGGTGAGAAGAGAGACATACAGAGCTTATCAACCACGCCAGCAAACAAGAACCATGCCCAGCGGGAGCCTCAAAGGTCTACATCTGGCTAGAGGGAAAAGGAGGTGGAACGGGAGGGAGTGGGTGTGGGAGGGAGTTGTGTTGTAACTTCAGCGCTGGAAGCCCAGGATGGGAATGTGAAGGCTGCAGAGCTCGTGGAAAGACCCTGGGCGTCCCTGCGCGGCCGCCACCACCACCACCGGGGTGCGAAGGGTGGAGGCCGAAGGGGAGGGGGAGGCATTAGGGCAATGAATTCTTCTCCGGAGTCACATCAGAGCGATCGTGGGTCACATTACAAAAACCACTCTTGGGGAGACTATGGTATCAGGCATCAGAAGCCAAATCTCTTTCTCAGAAGGTGACACACAGCAAGAAAGCATTCTCATCTCGGGCGTCAACCACAAAATGATGGAGTCTCAAATCAGACGGTGAGAAAAAAGATTTAAAATGCAACCCTTGACTTGGGATTTTTTTTTCTTTTTTTTTTTTTCTTTTTTTTTTTTTTAGCAATGAATTCCTAGGGGCGCCTGGGTGGCTCATTGGGTTAAGCGTCCGACTTCAGCTCAGGTCATGATCTCACAGTTCGTGGGTTCGAGCCCCCATGTTGGGCTCTGTGCTGACAGCTCGGAGCCTGGAGCCTGCTTCGGATTCTGTGTCTCCCTCTCTCTCTGCCCCTCCCCAACTAACGTTCTGTCTCTCTCTTTCTCAAAAATGAATAAAAAAATTTAAAAAAAAATAATGAATTCCTAAAACTTTACTGGGACAGCAGAGGCAGAAGAAAGCTTGGTTGAGTCGAAGGGTGTCCCAGGAGGAGCTGGCAGCCCCCACCCCCACAGGGAACCCGATTCCTGCCAAGAAATGACCCAGTGTCTTAGCCCACGACAGTCACTCAGTCTCTCTAGTAGGCGGGAAATGCAAATTAAGACAACAAGGATATGGCCCTTTTCACCGGTCACGTTGACAAAAATAAAAACTCTGATAAGATCAAAGGTCGGTTAGGATGTGGGGAAGTCGATACTCATGTACTACTGGTCGGGGGTAAATTGTCCAGCCACCTTGGAAGGCAATTCGGTGGCGTCTTGTAATTTGAATGCGTTTTCACCCAGCAACCTCTGCGTTCTCTTCTCAGCTTCTTCTCTGGGAAAGCAGCATACGCGTTCCCAGAAGCATCCATACGGGGCCGTGGGGCTATACGTTGCAATAGCAAACAAACAAAAAACAGTGGGAGGAACCTCATCACCCACCCATCGGGGACATAAACAAGTAAAACAATGGAACCCCCCATTTGGTAGAACAGTAGACAGCATTTTAAAGGATAAACAGGGGCTCGCTGAGGCAGCATCCCCAAGACCTACTGCAGACATTGTAACAGCCAAAGGAAGGATAGTACACACTGCGGAGTATATGGAAAACCCCACCTACTTCTACAACACTAATAAAATATGGACACGCGTTTATCAAGGTCGGCCAAGGAAACATCAGGGCCATAACGGCAGTTACACCTCCAAAGGAATCAAGAAGAGGGGAGGTCCGAAGATTTCGCTTTATCTGTACTTTCTGCACTGAGGATATATATTCATATATCCCTGTGTCATTAAATGCATCCTTTTTTGTTTTTCATCTAAACAGGGGTTTCTCGCTATAGAAAGGAAGCATAGGAGTTACAGCCACCAAACACTAGCAAAGCCCCCAAGTCCCGCCTCACATTCCTTCTTTCCCTTTATCTCCCCAAGACCTTGGCACCCCAAACTCCCACCCTCCCCCAGGTCACCAGCAGAGGACTTGAAGGGCCAGG
Source organism: Panthera onca (assembly GCF_046562875.1). Taxonomy (NCBI): domain Eukaryota; kingdom Metazoa; phylum Chordata; class Mammalia; order Carnivora; family Felidae; genus Panthera; species Panthera onca. The sequence continues at coordinate 212,630,771 of NC_138346.1, forward strand.
AGGGTTCTCTAGCCAGGGCATCAGCTGCCCTCTCTGCCCTCTGTTGGGGGGTGGTCTCATACAGTCCCATTGAAGACTGGGGCGGGGTGGGAGGCATTTGCTGGCCCCCCCTTTCTACCTAAACTCTTCCTCCTCCGGCCTGAAGCCCACCCCTCTACCCTCTTCCCCTGCTCCCCGCTCCCGAGGTTGGGATGAATAGGACTGACCTCCACACTGGAGGGCCCCCTTCCTACAGGATTAAAGGGGGTGGGCCTGCCCCTCCCTCAGTAGACTGCTCTTCCCACTTTTGTCCTTGGTACCAAGATTGGGCGGGCCCTCACCAACACCTACTGTGTTCCACCCGGGTATTATGGTCAGCCACAGGCCTGTCTCTCCTCTTCAGACCCGCCGCCTGGGCGCTGGCATGGTAGATGACCTCTGGTTAACCTGAGCTCTCCCCCCACCCCATGCCTAGCTCAGTGCTGGCCACTGGTAAGTGCACAGTTTTCCTAAAGTAGTCCCCACATTTGCTCCGGGGTTTTCCTACAACAGACGTCAGCCCCACCACTGACCTTTCTCCAGGGGCGGACACCTACCACGTGCTCCAGGGCAAGGGATCCAGACAGGGGTGGGGGGGGGGGGGGGTGGGGATACCAGTCTGGCCTGTCTAGCACCCTCACCCCTGCCTGGCACCCAGACTCCACTCCCCCAAGCCAACCGTTTTAGGGACCAGGGGCAAGTAGCAGGGAGAGCCCCAACACCGACTTCTTCTGGTCACGGAGGCCCCAGCTGGCCTGCCCAGGACCCCCCACCCACAAACAGCCTACCTCCTGCAGGCAGCCCCCCACCGCTCAGTTGCCGTTGACGGAATGAATGATCCCAGCATTCCGCCCCGGGCGGGGAGAGGAGGGGCCCCCATCAGCCGGCGCACCTCCCACCTGTGAATACTCGCACATTGCGGCCCCCCTCCTTGTCACCTGTGCCCCCTCACCCCAGCTGGGCGGTAGTGAGGGGAGGAGACTCCCTGGCCTCCCCCGCCCCCCACGCTGCCCACGCTCCCAGGGGCTCTGGGCAGTGGCGGCAAAGAGGGGGCTCCGGACCACCGGGCCGCTTACCTGCGGGAAGGCTCCCAGCACCCCCAGGAGCAGCAGTCCCAGCACAGCGCCGAGGGGGCGCATCCCGGCGGGAGGAAGGCTGAGCTGGCCGGGGAGGTGCCCACCCGGGCGGCCTGGGAAGCGCGCTGCGCCCACGTGCGGTGCCGGGGCCCCGGAGCCGCACCTGCGTGGACCTCGGGCGCCGGCCCACTTCCCCCGCGCACCCCGCTGGCACCAGCCACAGCTGCAAAGTCACTTCAGAAGTGACTGCTTTCTCCGACCGTTCGGCCTTAGCTCTTAACTTCCTCCAGCATCCCGAGGTGTAGCCCGAACTGTTTCCAGGAACGCTACCGGCAGCAAAGTAAGCGCGGACAAACACGTGCAGAGATGACTCAGGACCGGCCAGGCTCGCCTCGGGCTGTTTGAAAGACCTGCCGCTATTGGACAGAAGGCGTGGTCCCCCAGCTCCAGGGAGTTTGCTGCCTGGCCCAGCGGGGCTGAGGGGCCGGGAAGGCAGCTCCCCCAGGGGGATGTGGTTTGGGGTGGGGGGGGGGGGGCGTCCTTAGCGGAGGGCCGAGAGAGAATTCTTGAGACGTCTTTGATGCCAAAAGGTGATCTTATTGGGGACAGGACCCTGGGCAGAAACAGCCGCCCCGGGGACTGCGAGGAGTGAGTGATTATAAACTTGGGAGCTGGGGGCGGGAAAGGCAGGGGCAGGTTTCCGAAAGGACTTATGCTTAAAGAAGACTCACAGGATCCCTGAGACCTGGCTAAGGCCGTTCTTCCCTCTAGCAAAGCTTTTACCTTAAGACCAGAGGAAGTTCCTGGAGGAATGCTTTACTCTGTGTGCCTCAAGTATTTGTCAATGGGCTGCAGGTTATAAGGAAATTTAATTGCATCTGCCATTTCCTTCGGCCTTTGTTCCCCACATCATTGTCCCCGGAACCATTTTGACCCTTAATTTAAGGTCGCTGAGGGTGGGAGGTCTTTCTTTTCTTCTGTAACTTCTTCCTGCTGAATAGGGGTGGCGTGCTGTCCCACCTATAGGTCAACAATGGTCAGGTGGGGAATTAAAATACATAATATATTATATATATACACACACAAATATATAGTATATATATTATATATTATTATTTATATATATGATATATAATATATATTAATTCCCCACCTGACCATTATATATATAATTATATATATAATTATATATAACATATATATAACATATATAACATATATAATTATATATAATATATATTATAATAATATTATATTATATATCATATTATATATATTATAATATGATATATAATATAATATATACAATATATATAATATATATACTATAATTATATAATTATAATTATATAGTTATATAATAAATATAATATAATATACAATATATTCTATAATATATTATATATTTAATATATATTATATATTAAATATATATTATATTATATTATTATTATATTATATAATTATATATATTAATTCCCCACCTGACCATTTATATATAATAATTATATACATAATTATATATATAATTATTATATATATATTAATTCCCCACCTGACCATTGTATATAATTATAAACATATATATAATTATATATATGTATTAATTCCCCACCTGACCATTATGTATATATAATTATAAATATATATAATTATTATATATGTATTAATTCCCCACCTGACCATTTTATATATATTTATATATGAGTTACCAAAGGCAGAGGCAGCCAATCCAAGGGGGACAACATGTATATGAACCTCATTCAGTAGAAAGGAACATCTGTCAGCTGGAAGTTATGGCGGCGAAGGAATCTCGGCACCAGGCAGAGAGACACGGGAAGAGACAACAAAATGTGGTTAATGTCACTGAGAAGAAGCCCGATAAAAATGGCCTTTGACGGTTAATCAAAATTTTCCTCCAGTTCTTCATCGTCGCTTGAAGAGAAATTGGAGGTCACCCACAGGTTCACAGGAATAAGAAAGCATGTCAGCTGGTGTGCTAGATTCCTGTGGGGAAGGAACAGGTTTAATTCCTGATATGTGAGCCCATGAGGAACGTCCTACTTTTACTGCAGCGGGAGTACATAATAGGACCTGGCGGGGGCCCTTCCATTTTGGAGCTAAATCCCCTGCTTTATTAGACGTTCAATCCGTGAGATAAACCAGATTATATGGGGTGGGTTTCTAGCACTATCAGCTAGGTTCAGGAAGGATATGGACGGTATATTTATTTAGAAACGTATGAATTAACCTGGCCTCAAGGGAATAACTTAATAAAGCATTATAGTCTCCATCTATTGATATGTCTGCAGTGAGAAAAGGCTTTTTGGAAGAAGATTGGAAACCTTGGTTTGGAGAGTCATAGCCAAATATCTGAGGAAATCAGAAGAATTCAGGATCTATTCATTTAGCAAACAAGTCTAATTTTTACAGACACAGACGTGGCCTAATTATTTACATAAACTAAGCAAGAATAGTGATTGAGCATATAGATCTTTTAAAGTTTGCTTTGCTGGAACTTTTTCAAAAGGAGTGTCTAGATTGAGCGTTTAGTGGCCTCTCCAAGGCCAGACACCAAGCCAAGTACTTGCCATGAGACTCGCCTGCAATACCTGTAGATTTGGGGGAATTCCTCTTCACAAGGTCCCCAAGATATCCTGAGGTTCCTGCACCTGCAAGGAAGTGACAGTCTTTACTCAGATGGGAAGGCTGCTGGGAACTCTGGAAGCAAGGTATCAGACCAACATTTCCAAGGGGCTTTATGGCTTTATGCATCATAAAGTCGATCCTAGTTCCTTAAAACTGTCTACTCATATCTGAGTCTATGCATGTCGCTCTCAAATATGGGGTGCCTGGGTGGCTCAGCTGGTTAAGCGACCAACTTCGGCTCAGGTCATGATCTCACGGTTCGTGAGTTCGAGCCCCCGCGAGGGGCTCTGTGCGGACAGCTCAGAGCCTGGAGCCTGCTTCAGATTCTGTGTCTCCCTCTCTCTCTCTGCCCCTCCCCCACTGGTTCTCTGTCTCTGTCTCTCAAAAATAAATAAAAATAATGTGAAACACTAAAAAAAAAAAAGAAAAAAGGTAAGATTGCAAAAGGACTTGTATATGCTACAGAGGACTCCAAAGACACTGGAGGTCTAGCTGTTGTCAGGCTAAGGTTGTTTTTCCCTCCAGCAAAGCATGAACATTAAGGCAGGAGGGAGTTCCTGGAGAAATGTCATACTCACCCCCCCCCCTCAAGTATTTGTCAGTGGACTGCAGGTTACAAGGAAATTGAATTTTATCTGCCATTTCCTTCTTGCCTTTATTCCCCACATCTCTATGGAGGGGGCCGTGATGTTAGGGCTCCAGGAAGCTGAATCTATAGGTCTCTGGAGGTTAGGCTATTGATAAAATTGCAGACATTTATAAACTGATGGAGACCCATATCCTGCATGACTGTGATCTCTATCAGTAAACCATTTGTTTTTCTCCTTTTTTAGCTTTGGAGCAGCCAGGAATGCCCTGGGCAATGTCACATGTATCCCACCAAAGCCAGGAAGGCATTTGTGGATTATCAACTTGCCTTATGCTCCTTCGTCATTACTAAGTCTTGTTTAGTTTGAAAGGAGCTTTTTTTTTTTTTTAACATATATTTATTAAAAAAAATTTTTTAATGTGTATTTATTTTTTAGAGAAAAAGAGCATGAGTGGAGGAGGAAGGGGGACAGAGGATCTGAAGTGGGCTCGGTGCTGACAGCAGAGAGCCTGACGTGGGGCTCGAACTCACTAGATCATGACCTGAGCCTAAGTAGGATGCTTAACTGACTGAGACACCCAGGCACCCCAAAATGTGTATGTATTTTTGAGAGAGAGAGAGAGAGAGAGAGAGCAAGCACAAAGGCAGGGCAGAGAGAGAGGGGGACAGAGGATCCAAAGTGGGCTCCGTGCTGATAGCAGAGAGCTGGACGCAGGGCTTCAACTCGCAAACTGCGAGATCATGATTTGAGCCAAAATCAAGAGTCGGATGCTTAACAGACTGCGCACCGAGACCGCCTGAATGCAGCTTTTTAGTTCTAGAAATTCTTAACCTATTTCAGTTTTATGATTTTAAAGATGTCAAATACCTGTATTTGTCCTAAAGGTCCTTTTTATTTTTTTTAAGTTGATTTATTCAAAAGAGAGAGAGAGGGAGCACAGGGGAAGGACAGAGAGAGAGAGAGAGAGAGAGAGAGAGAGAGAATCCCAAGCAGGCTCTGTGCTGTCAGCGCAGAGCCCAACTCAGGACTTGAATTCATGAACCGTGAGATCCTGACCTGAGCCTAAACCAAGAGTCAGACACTTAACCGACTGAGCCACACAGGTGCCCCCTAAAAGTCCTTTTTATAAATCTCCTTAAAGATGAAACTACTTTTTTTGTCAGAGAATCAGAACAATTAACTATTAATGACAAAATGTCAGGAATGGACATTGTTAATCTGATATGAGAGTTCATTCTGATGCAATTGACAAGGAAATCCATTTATTTCTGTAACACAAAACACTTCGATAATCACAATATCACATGACAATCTTATTACCAAAACATATTAAGACCTTATGAATTGCATATTATCTCTAGAATAGTTATAGCATTTACCCAAACAGAACCTACAACTTAACTATTATGTGACTTATTATTTGTTTGACAGTGCTCCCGGAGTAACTTAACATACCAAATAAAAACATCTACTTGGTCAAAAAGACTTTATTTACAATTAAAATCTTGAGAAGTTTGTTAAAAACTGAGAAAGCTACGGGGCATCTGGGTGGCTCAGTCGGTTAAGCATCCGACTTCAGCTCAGGTCATGATCTCGCTGTTTGAGCCCCCATTGGACTCTGTGCTGACAGCTCAGATCCTGGAGCCTGTTTGGATTCTGTGTCTCCCTCTCTCTCTCTCTCTGCCCCTCCCCCACTCACACTCGGTCTCTCTCTCTCTCTCTCTCTCAAAAATAAATAAACATTAAAAATTAAAAAAAAAAAAAACTTAGAAAGCTATAAAGCAGTTCCTAAAGTGGATTAGAGGATTAGAGATCATTACAAAACTTAATTATTTATTTAACCAAAGTGACAATAAAAAATTCCAAAAGCAAATATGTAGGATTATATACTTACTAGGAAAACTTAGCTCTGGGGTGCCTGGGTGACTTGGTTAAGCTTCTGACTCTTGATTTCAGCTCAGGTCATGATCTCATGGTTTGTGAGTTTGAACCCCAAGAGGGGTTCTGCACGGACATTGTGGAGCCTGCTTGGGATTCTCTCCTGTCTTTCTGCCTCTGCTTCTCTCTGTCTCTCTCAAAATAAGTAAATAAACGTTAAAAACAAAACAAAAAAAACCCCACTGAGCTCCTTTTATGTTGACAGGTTTAAACTTTAAGTAATCAAAGACCTGATAAAGAAAGAGCATAGAAATTAGTTTTCCAGGAAGACAAAAGAGAAAAATCCTTTTTTTTTTTAAATTTGGAGTTGCTTCCTTAATTTCCATCTAATTACAATTAGCAGCACTTTTAACGCTTGCAAACTTTAGTCTCCAGTGAAAACTAAGCAGTAACCCATTATGAATGGTTTGTTACACCAGAATTCTTTAGATGGCAAATTTATGAATACACTTAAGCACAAAGGTTTACTGGGGCAACTGGGTGGCCCAGTCCATTGGGCGTCCAACTCTTGATTTCAATTCAGGTCATGATCTCACGGTTCAAGAGATCAAGCCCTGAGTCTGACTCTGTGCTGACAGTGCAGAGCCTGCTTGGGATTCTCTCTCTCTCCCTCTCTTTTTCTGCCCCTTCCCCCACCTTCTATCTATCAAAATAAATAAATAAACTTAAAAAAATGTTTACCATCAGACCCAAGTATCCTTAGCTTCTCTGCAATAAGAAGAAACCAAAAACACACACCTATGTTCAGAAATCAATGCTTCAGTGCCCCAGCCTATTTGGAAAAGACCTAGATGTCCAATGGATTGAATCCCATTTATCATGCAAAGCTTTGAAGTTTCCAGTTACCAAAGACTTTGAAAGCTATCTTAACAATTACCCGTGAAAACTTTGACACAGAATTAACCATCATTTTAAGTCAACTTTTTGCTAACAAATTGCAACAGAGACCACTAGCTTATTCGACCTTCAGTAAATCTAGGTAGAATACATTCTCATATTGAATGCTGATAACTCTAAATACATGCCTATTTTAATTAAACCAACAAACTTAAATTAGCTTAAGTGCTGAACATGTTCCACCTGTGTCCACTTAAAAGTCAATTTGCTCCCCACTGTCAGTGTTTTACCTGGGACACTAGTGGGGAAATCTGAAGGGGGCAGAGCAAGTTCTGGTTGGGTGCTCCTCACTCCTCGACAACAAGGGCAGGACGAGGAGCCAATGGTACCTGAGGAGGCACCACAGAGGACTCTGTGGGAACCACTTATGCAGGCCGCACCCACAGGGGTGCAGAAACAGGAGGAGGCAGAAGAGGCAGGGTGCCACCAAAGGGCAGAGAAAGAGGGTTCCTGATTCTAAACTTTGCCAGCTCAGACAGAGGAGCAGACACCATGATTTTCCCACCAAAGTGGAAATATGCAGTCCACATGGGGCAGGAGAATGGGGAACTTCCCCAAAACAAAGGGAGTTTCAGCAGCTACTTGGGAATATTACGTAAAGTCCCTGTCGAAGGGAGACTTACCGGAGACAGTTGACTCTGATTATAACCATGAGCCCAGGAAATATATGAGGGAGAAGCCCCCACATCTATTAGGAGGAGGAACAGTGGGAGAGAGGGGCAGTATCGTCTTCATTAAGGATGGCCTGTGTTTCCATTTATTATTATATGGATTTATTTGGAGGAGACCTATTTAGACTATTATCATCCAATAGAGCAGGAGGTTTGTTGGCCTGATTAGTGGCCAAACCATTCTGCAAGAGGCCCTTAGGTCCAGGTCCTGATTTACAGCCATGAAGGCCTGGTACTTCCATCCATTTGCCCAGTTTTCTGCAGGAGAGGTCTAACTGGTTGACCCCTACTGAAGCCAGGCAGTGTTAGAGGAGGTCAGTCCTTTCTTCAATCTTTGCAATCTGAATTGTTTCCAGTGGGTTAAAAGGCATGTCAAGGGAGAGTCCTTGGGACTGAAGATGCCCCCATGATCCTAGAAAAGTAGACAGGGCCCATTATCAAGAAAATCCTCCCCTGAGTCCCGGGTGGTGTCCCACACACAGGATATGTCAGAGGTTCCTGACATCAAAGCAACTCAAGGTAGCCCTGAAGCAAAATCGCTATGATCACTGCCTGCCATAAAGGCTCTGCCCTCTCCTGCTCCCCCATCACATTCTAGACTACAATGGGTATTGGCATGTGGACCAAGTTTGCCTTGCTGGGAAGACAGAGCAGCACCTTGGCTGCAGGTTAGAAGGAAATTTTATTTTATCTACCATTTCCTTCCGCCTTTGTTTCCCACATCACCCCCCACACACCCTGCCCACCACCCCCTGCTTCTGGAGGTGGGGGACTCAGGAGATTGGGAGGTCCCAGGCGCAAAAGTCCCACCCCACCCCCACCCCAAGAAAGGGCCAGACCTGAGTAGGTTCCTGCTTCTGACACAGATCAACCCAGACCTTCTCTCTTGTCCTGGGGATTCTTTTCAAAGGGACAGCTGGAGTCAGAAGACTGCAGAGACAGCCAAAATCCATGAAGAAATATACGCTGAAAAATGAATCCGCAGATGAATGGATGGGTGGGTGGGTGAGTTGGTCAATGGGTGGATAGGTGGTTGGCTGGATGGCTGGGTGGCTGGGTGGACGGATGGACAGGTGTGTGGGTGGGTGAGTGGATGGATGGGCACACACGAGGGCAGATGATTGGATAGATGGATGGACTGACTGTTGAAGGGACTGATGGACAGAGAACAGAGCGTTTGGTTATCAATCCACAAATATTTCCCTGCCCCCCTGAAAGTTGTCTGCCTAGAGGAAGAGGCTAGAACTCTTACCTAAGAGAAAGAAGATATACAAGCCTCGTTCCGATTAAGTTCTCATTTGCAGAGGGTAATTTTCCCTTCCCGTGCTTCTCCAACCCACGGCTTCTCTACTCCTTTCATTGTACATTCCATAAACATATAATGCATATCCTCCAGGGAGGCTGCTGGTCAGGGACTCATTTGCTTGTCTTCGTAATCTTTTCTCAGACCTGGAAACCAAGAAACAGGCAGCCAGTCCTAGGTGCTGTGATTAAAGATGGCCATTTGTTCTCGCTGAGCTCAGAATGGCCCAGTGACCCTCAGGATCTGTACCTCGTTCTGTCCTGCAAAGTATAAGGCCCCCCCATCTTACAGAAACGTCTTCATCTCCTGGCCCACCAGCAGTTTCCCACCAGGACTCCACAGCTGCCCTTCCTGCCACACCCTACTGTCCTCGTGCTCCTGGATTCTACTTGGAGAAACTTTCTGCAGTGGGCACCCACCCCGGGGAGACCCCCTTCCAGGCTCTCCTTTGGGTGCCCGGGCCCAGTGCCCTGGGATGTTTGAGCTGGGACTTCATTAAACAATTTAAATACTTAAGTGAGTGATTATAAGTGTTGTCTGGGTGGTTCGGTCAGTTAAGCGTCCGACTTGATTTAGGCTCCTGATCTCATGAGTCTCGGGTTTGAGTCCCACATCGGCACAGAGCCTGCTTGGGATTCTCTCTCCCCTCTCTCTCTGCCTTTTCCCCAGTTGTGTGCACACACACTCTCTCTCTCTTTTAAGATAAATAAGAACAAAAAAAGAAAAGAGAGTCTGTTATGGGATGCCTGGGTGGCTCAGTCGGTTAAGCGTCCGTCTTCATCTGGGCGTCTGACTTGATCTTGGGATTCGTGAGTTCAAGCCCCACATCGGGCTCTGTGCTGACCGCTCCGAGCCTGGAGCCTGCTCTGGATTCTGGGTCTCCCTCTCTCTCTGTCCCTCCCCCGCTCACACTCTGTCTCTCTCCCTGTCAAAAATAAATAAACACTTTTTAAAAATTTTTTAAAAGAGTGTTTAAAAAAAACAAGTGAGTAATAGTGGAAGTGACCACCCATGATGTTTACAGAGCCAGACAGGGGCAGGAGTCACTCAGGGCACCTCAGGTCAGGGCTTTCTACTATAGAAGAGCTTCTCTGAATAAAACACATATGCATAACCAAACAACAACATCAAAACAGTGGACACAGGGGAAATACAATGAACATTAATTACACGCTTTAAAAATTCCACTTTTCTAGCAAGCGAAGATACACAAATTAAAGCAACCTTTGATGTCGTCTTCGACTCATTAAATCATCAGGGTTTTTTTTTTGTTTTTTTTTTGCTTTTCTTTATAAAAGCAACTTTGGTAAAATCCAACCCCAAAGTTGTGGTAAAACTGGAATATGCGTTCATGCTCTGCTGGTAAATGTTAACAACCCTGGTCAGAAAGCAATGTAGCAATTCTTAGCAAAAGCCCCCCTTCAACCCCCACCCCCACCCCAACCTCCCCCCAACCCACCGCAAAAAAAAAAAAAAAAAAAAAAAATGTTTACAACTTGTGGCTCAGTCATTTCACCCCCATAAAGAAAAACCAAGGTAATAGTTCAACTGGAAAGAAGAAAAAAGGAAACTATAAACACAGCAATGTTTCCTAAAATGTTATTTATACATTTTGGAAATACCCTAAGAATCACAACATCAGGGGTTAAGGGTTAAGAAGATTATGGTACACCAGCTTACTAGAATACTACACATCCATTAAAAATGATCATAATAATAGTGCTCTGGAAGCCTGCGTCCCCTCGCTGGCATTCCCCTCATGGGCTTCCTAAGGGACAGCTCCCCACGTGTCCTCTGCATAGAAGCCTCGCAGACCTGCGGTGGGGGTGGGGGCGGGGGCTCTCATTACACGAAAACTCATGTAATTTACTTGATGACAATAACAACAGCTGCCTTCGAGTGCTGACTTGGGGCCAGGATTTTTCAGGCGTTGCTTCCTCCAATCCTCTGGAAAATCCCACGAGGAAGATGGCATACCCATTGCGCAGGTGGGAAACCGAGGCACGGCACAGTGAATCCACCAGGCTCCGGTTCCTCCAAGCCGGGGGCACTCAGGGCCCTTGGTACCAAGGCCAAGTCTTAGCGTCCTGTCTTCCCCTCCAGCTTCCCCAGCCTCTTTCATGCCTTTGCCCATCCTGGTCCTTCCCTCGGGACAGGGAAGGTCCTCCCGTGTACCTTCAGCCTCCCATGTACCTTCAGAGCCTGCTCCAGGGCCACCTCCTCGTTGTCACTTTCCTGGCACTGTCCCTCCCCCCCCCCCCCCCAGCCATCTTCCCAGTCAGAAAGGCGGTTTCTGTCGTTTTTTTGTACGTCAATTCTAGAACTGGTCTTACTGCGTCATGACTGTAATGACTGGTTCGTGGATGCATCTGCCCCAGGAAACTGTGGGCTCCTGGAGAACCGGGATGCCTTGGGAGCCCGAGACGGTGCCCGGCACAGGGCTGGGAGCCCACAGCTGGCCAGCAGGGAGAAGGGCACGTTCTGGGGCCAGGGGACGAGCTGGAGCCCGGGGAAGTCCGGCCTCTACTGTAGAAATTGCAGCGGCCCAGGAAACTGGCGGCCTAGGGGACTATAAAGGGCAGGCACTGGACGGGGCCGAGTGGGCACCTTGTGCAGGTTCCAGGCGGTTCACGAACCCCCTCGCAAGTGTGAAAGTGCTTTGAAGAACAGGAGGGGAAGTCCCTGGGCCCCATGCAAGGTGCGGCAGGCAGGCGCTGCTGTGGCATCGCAGGGGCTGCCACACATGCCCAGAGTGAGCCGTGGAAGCCAACCCCAGGCCTGCAAGGGGCGGGAAGGTGAGCAGTGCCTGCCCGCACCATCTCGTCTCGGACGAGGGGGACACAAGGTGGGCACAGCAGGAAGCCTTCGGAAGGGAACAGGCAGCCTGTGTCGCCAAAGAGATACAAGTAAGACACAAGGCTCAGGAAAGTCAGGGACTTCCCCGACAGCTGGGAACCCCAGCCCCAAATGGCCCCAAAATACCCTCGGCAGATAAAGGGATTCTTTCTGCCACAGGCAGCAGCCGGCAGGTAGGAGGCTGCAAACCGGAAGAGGAAAGCCCGGACCCTTCCGCTCTGATTAGCCCAGGTGCTTTTCTGAGTACCTTTCTCTGGAGCCTTAATGCAAGTGGGACTATTAGGGAGCTTATCGGGCAGGCCCTGCGAGTCCGGCCGCCTCCAAATCAAAGCCTCAGAGGTCTCCCTGCCTCGAGGCCCAGGACACTAGGTGGATCCTGGTCACTCAGCTCGGGCTTCTCAGAAGGTGGTGAGGAGTGGCCTCAGAGGGCTGGGGGCAGGAAGTTCACTCCTTCAAGTTGGCAAGGAACAAACACTAGGGGTTCCCAGCTGCCTGCATGAGTTCCAGGAGTACACCCCCCCCCCCCCAAGCAGGTGACCCAGGCCCTTGGCTACATATTTAATCCTGGCAACGAGATTTCAAGTCACTATTGCTGTCCCCACTTCACAGATGAACAAACCGAGGCTCAGAGTAGTTAAGTAACTTGCCTGAGGTCACACAGCTTGAGAGTGGTAGAGCTGGGGCGCCTGGGTGGCGCAGTCGGTTAAGCGTCCGACTTCAGCCAGGTCACGATCTCGCGGTCCGTGAGTTCGAGCCCCGCGTCAGGCTCTGGGCTGATGGCTCGGAGCCTGGAGCCTGTTTCCGATTCTGTGTCTCCCTCTCTCTCTGCCCCTCCCCCCTTCATGCTCTGTCTCTCTCTGTCCCAAAAATAAATTAAAAAAAAAAAAAAAAAAAAAAAAAAAAAAAAAAACGTTGAGAGTGGTAGAGCTGGGATTTGGCTCCAACCGTGTCTGACTTTCAGGCCTCAGCCACCTTCTTTTTTCCTTCTAGGTCCCTGTCACCCTTGCTTTTCCCAGGAGGAAGATCACGGCTATAGGAGTCCTGGGGCTAGCCATGGCACAAGACATTTTCTTTTCTCTGAGTGTATTAGTTATCTGTTGCTGTGTATCTCAAAATTTGGCAGCTTAAATTGACAATAAACATTATATCACACTGTTTCTGTGGGTCAGCAATCCAGGGGGTACTGCACAGGGTAATCCTGGCTCGGGGGTCTCTCAGGAGGTTGCAGTCAAGATGTCCCCGGGGGGCTGCAGGCATCTGAAGGCTTGGCTGAGACTAGAGGACCTGCTTCCAAAATCAGCCACTCACATGGCTGTGGGCAGGAGGCATCAGTCTCGAGGCAGCTTGAGTACCCTTACAACATGGCAGCTGGCTTCCTCCAGAGCAAGTGATCCCCAAAGAACAAGATGGAAGCCACAATGACTTTGATGATCTGGCCTCAGACGAGATCGGGCGCGTTCAGGGTGGTATGGCCGTAGACGATGATCTGGCCTCAGAAGCCATGTTTCGTCATTTCCGCACTATGTTACTGGTGACTCAGGCTGGCTCTCCCCATTGTGGGTGGGGACTGCACAGGCATGTGAATACCAGGAGGTGGACGGGGCCCACCGGCGGCATGTGGCCTTCTCTGCCAGATGTGGGTTTTAAAACCGCCAAGCAGGGACGCAGGGGTGGCTCCGTCGGTTGATCAGCTCAGGTCATGATCTCACTCTTCATGAGTTCGAGCCCCACGTCGGGGTTCTGTGCTGACAGCTCAGAGCCTGGAGCCTGCTTCAAGTTCTGTGTCTCCCTCTCTCTCTCTGCCCCTCCCTTGCTTGTGCTCTGCCTCTCTCTCTCAAAAATAAATAAATACAGGGGGGTGGGAGGGAGGGCAGGGTGGGTGATGGGTATTGAGGAGGGCACCTTTTGGGATGAGCACTGGGTGTTGTATGGAAACCAATTTGACAGTAAATTTCATATATTAAAAAATAAAAATTAAATAAAAATTAAAAAAATAAAATAAAATAAATAAATAAAAATAAATAAATACACTTTTTTTTAAATAAAAAATAAATAAAGTTGCCAGGCAGCCTTCTGAGGGCTGCGATGAACCCTGAATAAAAGAGTGGACGCAGAAAGCTCTGACATGTAAAGAGCTTCGCTGCCTTCTGCCCCACCCCCACTGGGTATCCAGGCCCCTGCTGCGGCCTCAGACCTCTCCATTTGGGACCAGAGACGAAATGCTCACAGTCCGGGGTTCCCCTTCCCCAGGGATGAGTTTCCCATGGCATTCACCGTTCCAGCTAGGAGTGACTCAGACGGGGTTCCGGGTGCCCGCAGGCGAGAGCCTTGGGGTCAGAGGTCCTCCCTGGCCTCTCAGGTGATGCTACATGGGCGACCACCCCCTGTGCCTCAGCACAGGCCAGCCTGCTAGTCACACAGCTGCTGTGGGGGCACTTCCTCGGGCCTCCGTGCCCAGCTACGGGCTCAGTCTAGGCTCCCGCCTAATAGGTGGCAGCTGTAGGGGTGGGAAGACTGAAAGGAGGGTAAGGAGCCCAGGTTCGAGCCCAGGTCTGCATCTAGCTGTACAACTACCCATCTCCAGGCCTCAGTGCCTTCATCTGTAAAATGGGGGACTGGGGGCGCAGTGTCTCAGTCGGTTAAGCATCGACATTGGCTCAGGTCATGATCTCACAGCTCGTGGGTTCGAGCCCCACGTGAGGCTCTGTGCTGACAGCTCAGAGCCTGGAGCCTGCTTCCGATTCTGTATGTGTGTGTCTCTCTCTCTGCTCCTCCCCTGCTCATGCTCTGTCTCTCTCTCTCTCTCAAAACTAAATAAACATTAAAAAAAAATTTTTTTAGGGGCACCTGGGTGGCTCAGTTGGTTTGTAAGGGTTAAATTGTAGTGTAGGGCTAATGCTTAGCCTGAAAAATAACAGCTTTGTGTTGACACTGAAGGTTAAGAGATAACAGCCTTGCTTTGCTCTGGTAACCTACGCCTCATACTCTTGTAAATTAGGCTTCACCAATTAAGGAAACAAAAGTTCAAAGGAAAGAGTATCAGAGGCAGGGTCAAGGAGATCCACTGGTTGCAACTTAGAGGCAGAAAGTCTAAAGTAAACACCTCATTAGGCAACTGTTTCTAACTCATCTGGAAACTGTTTCTTTGTTCTGTTCCCAGGTGATGATAAAACGATGTGATCGGTTATAAACACTCTGTACCCCGGCTGTTCGGGGCCGCACTCTTATCAAGAGTGTTGGTCCCGATCGGTCGGCCTTGCCTCTCATTGTAATAAACTTTGTTGTGACTGTCACTGGTGCCCGTAGCGTTCTGTTTCAGGAGTCGTGTGGATGCAACAGGTTCAGCATCCAACTCTTCATTTCAGCTCAGGTCATGATCTCATGTTTCGTGGGTTCAAGCCCCACATCAGGCTCTGTGCTGACGGCACGGAGCCTGCTTGGGATTCTGTCTCCCTCCCTCTCTGTCCCTCCCTTGCTCGCTATCTCTCTCTCTCTCAAAAACAAATAAATAAACATTAAAAAAAAAAGAAAAAGAAAAAAAAATTTTAATGGGGGGCTGGTATCTGACAGTCTGCTTTAAGTCCTCTTGGTCTGAGGCTCCAGGGAGAATGAAGGAGAGGAGGCCTGGGTCTCATCCAGGCCTGCGGGGCTCCTGCAGGATACTTCCAGCCCTGCTCTTCTAGGCTGGCGGAGACGCTAAGACCAGGCACTGGTCCAGCCCTGTCTCTGCCACTTACTAGCTATGCGGATTTCAGCAAGTTACCCTCTCTGAGTCTCGATTTCTTCATGCATAATGTGAACAGCGTATCCACTGCAAAGGGTTGAGTGAGGACTAAAAAGGTTCCTGTGACTAGAACCGTGAGGAGGCCCCGACCAGACCCCAGGAGACGATTGTAACCCTCTTGAGCTCCTGGGACCAGGAGCCTGGCAGGGGCTTCCACTGTTCTTCCCGGTTTCCAATATTTCCTTCCACCTTCCAGAGCGACAGAGGAGGAAGGTAAGACCAGAGAGGGAAAGAGATTTGGCCAAGGCCGAGAAGGTGGCAGGGATGACCCCAGAGGCCTCAGCTCCCCATCACGGTGTCCCCGTCTCCCCCAGACCTTCATGCTCAGCAGGGCCGTTGTGAATGGGGGTGAGTCATTTCAACTCTCAGGAAACCAAGCCTAGTCCGATATTAATCATGGAATTAGAGGCTTCGGGTGCAAGAAAGAAACAAGCAACTGATGGTACCAGCAGCTCAGTCAGAAGCACAGGTGAGGAGGGGGTGTACCCTTGAGCACGTCCCCAATCCTGTGTGCCTGGACAAGAGTTCCCCAGGTGGCTCCTCGGGAAAGAGGGCACCACTCCTTACAGGGACCTTCCTACCTGGATGAGCCTCACTTCTCTCCAGGGAGCACTGCCCTCATCCTACAGATGGAAAAATCAAGGCCAGGGTCTGCTGGCTTCCGAGGAGGAAAAGTAACCCCCGGGGGCAGGGATTTTGCCCACCATGTTCCATGCATGGCACAAAATGGGTGTATGGTAAAAAAAAAAAAAAAAAAAAAAAAAAAAAAAAAAAATGCAGAATAAATGAATCAAAGGTACTTACAAGGTACCTGGACAGTAGCCCTGCAAAGTGATGATTTTTGTTTTAAGGGACGATTTTTTAAAATCCATGAGAAATCGGATGTTCAGAGAAATCATCTGCTCAAGCCACCCAGTTACTAAGTTTCTAGAGTCATGATTCAAACCCAAATCTGTGACTCTAGAGTAAGCCTCGTTCCTCTCTAGGGTGGTGGCTGTCCTTGCTGTAACCGGCCCCCCAAAATCATGTTGTCCTGAAGCCCCAGGGGTACTCCTCACTCCCTGGTGGTCGGTCCTACAGTCTGCTCTCAAGCTCCCAGAGCTGTCTGTTGTCAAGGAACTTGCTCTATGAGGATCGGCTTCTGTCAACCCCCCTCCTTCCCCTTCTGCCTCTGGCAGTCCAGCTGGGGGAGGCTCCCAAGGACCAAGTCTGGAGGATTTGAGGGAGTCAAATGCACCCTGTCCTCAAATCTGTGACTTACAACCAGAATATTCAAGAAGCCAGCTTCACTTTTCTGAAGGCTGAGAACTTAGAGACAGAAGAGTGATTGATCAAGGCTCCTCCCACAGGCCTGCCCATCAGCCTGAAATTCCATCATTACTCACTCCTTTGGGTGGAGGTATTGAAGGCCCCAGTAAAACATAAATCATTTCTGGGGGAAAACACTTACTAAGTCATTCACAGGTGTCATAGACCCACATGGCTGCTTTCTCAGAAGAGCCTTGGTGAGAACAGGGCCAGAGGAGCTGATGGCCAAGTATAAAGTGGCTGCTTACTCACCAGTCAAGAGGGTGTCGAGGAAGCACTTAGATTCAGAACTCAGCTTCTTACCTAGACCAAAAAGACCCCCATGTGGGGCTCCTGCCCCTCACCACCATCACCTCACCCCCTATCACATTCCCTACTGGCCTCCTTTCTGCTCCTGGGGCCACCAAGCTTGTCCCTGCCACAGGGCCTTTGCACTTGCCAGTTCTGCTGCCTGAAATCCTATTCCCCAACTTTTCAAAATGCTGGCCCTCCAAAGAAACTGTGGGGTGATGAATATGTTCATTACCTTGGTTGTGGTTGTATGGATGCATACATACGCCAACACACCAAATTGTG
Organism: Panthera onca; assembly: GCF_046562875.1. Taxonomy (NCBI): domain Eukaryota; kingdom Metazoa; phylum Chordata; class Mammalia; order Carnivora; family Felidae; genus Panthera; species Panthera onca. The sequence continues at coordinate 212,648,437 of NC_138346.1, forward strand.
TACCTTAAATAAAGTTTATATGCCAATTATACCTCAGTAAAGCTATAAAAATAAATTTTTTTGAATTTTTATTTTTTATTTTAGAGACAGAGAGTATGGGGGGGGGGGAGAAGATGGGAGAGAAAACGGGGGGCGGGAATCCCAAGCAGGCTCCATGCTTAGCACAGAGCCCAATGCGGGGCTCGATCCCACGACCCTGGGATCATGACCTGAACCGAAATCAAGAGTGAGATGTTCAATAGACTGAGTCACCCCGGTGCCCCCCAAACTAAATTTTGTAAAGTAAACTCTATGGCCAACGAGGAGCTCAAACTCAAGACCTCAAGATCAAGAGTTCCGTGCTCCACGGACTGAGACAGCCGGGCATCCCTAAAAAGATAAATTGTTTAAATGCTGCCCTTCTCATCCTTCAGGTTTTTGGCTTAGATGAAACCACCTCGAAGAGGCCTTCCCCCAAGTTGCTGGTGCCAGTCTCTTGTCACCTCACCCTGTTGGTTCCTTTCAAGGAACGTCTTACACCACCATCTAAAACTGTCTCTTTGCCAGGAGCCTGACTGTCCCCCCCCAGGACGGGAGCTCATGGGAGCATGGACCATCTGCCTTGCCCACTGATGTGACCAGGGCTTGGCTTAATGCATATCTTTTGGATGACTGAACGACAAGGCCAGGGGCCCCGGGAGGCCTGGCAGACATCAGCCCTGCCTCCCGGGGACCCCTCCAGGGGTACAGCGTGCAGGCTGAGGAAAGCAGGCACTGCTCTGAAAGTAAAACCCGGGACAGAGTCGTGGCCCCATTGTCCTGCTGTCTTCACAGCAGGGGGATGGGGGGCAGGGGTAGGGGAGAGGGTATGGGAACAGGCCACAGTCCTAGCCAGGAGGGACCCTGTTCCTGGCAAGAGCTGCCCATCAGCACGTGAAGTTCATTCGGAAAATCCTCCTGGCGTTTTCCAGCTCCAGTCCCTCCACACCTCTGAGGAAGGGGCGGCCATCCCACCCAGGGCCTTCTCTCCCTCCAAATAGGAGCCGAAGCCTCACGATCTGGGGAAACTGAGGCACCGCCCCGACTCAGGCCTCGGCTAGGTCTGGAGACTCACGGGGTCCCTGCTGGAGACTGGGACTCTCTTCTGGGCTGACAAAAACCCAACAGTCATCACCCACAGCCCCCAGCTACTGATTTGCATAAGAAGGCAGCCCAGAGTGTGAGAGCTGAGAGGGATCTGGAAGGCGATGAGTCGCTACCGTGGGATAACCCCTCCCCCACCCATTTACACCGTCCCTAAGGAAAAGTCGGGCAGCAAGTTAGTGCAGGGACAGTCCCCAGACCTCAGTCTTCTGCCCTCTTCTCCCACCACCCCCCCTGCTTTATCATGCTTATTTGCTGCTTGGTACCATCCCCCTTCTCCAGGGGAGCAAAGGTTTGACATCAGAGTTTCAGACCCTGGCAAGGAAAGTACCAAGGAGTGACTGCAGAGGTTGATGAAACATTAGGGGATGGGAAGCAGGCGGCCTGTTGAAATGCTGCACACATAGGGGCGTCTGGGTGGCTCAGTGGGTTAAGGGTCCGGCTTCAGCTCAGGTCATGATCTCACATTTTTCGGGTTCGAGCCCCATGTCGGTTCTCAGGTTTGAGCCCCATGTCGGGCTCTGTGCTGACGGCTCAGAGCCCGGAGCCTGCTTGGGATTCTGTGTCTCCCTCTCTCTCTCTGACCCTCCCTTGCTCACACTCTGTCTCTCTCTCTCTCAAAAATAAACATTAAAAAAAATTGGGGGGTGGGGGCGCCAGGGTGGCTCAATCTGTTGAGCGTTCGACTTCAGCTCGGGTCATGATCTCGCGGTTTGTGAGTTCGAGCCCCACCTTGGGCTCTGTGCTGACAGCTCAGAGCCTGGAGCCTGCTTCAGATTCTGTGTCCTCCTCTCTCTCTGCCCCACCCCTGCTTGTGCTCTGTCTCTCTGTGTCTTTCAAAAATGAATGAACATTAAAAAAATTTATTTTTAATTTTTTTTTTAATTCCCGTTGGTAGGCATGGTAATCATGCAGAGTTGAGACAAGGGAATATAGTTCTCAGAATGCTGAGATCTTGGAATCTAAACTTCCTACTGCATTAAGCAGGGGATTCACACGTTTTTACAAAGCAAATAATTCCTGCTTCGTAATTTGAATTTTTGCTTCCTGAATTCCAGAGATAATTAAATTAGAGATGCTGCCTAATCCTACCAGAACTGTAGGCTTTCTAAACTCAATCCTGTTGATGGGTGGTCAGTTGGACCCTTCATGGGTGGTTGTTCCTAACTCTGTGCCATAAATTTTACGTTCAGATTGTATATAGTACAACTTGCATTGTTTCTTTCGGAAGATTATTTCAACTCTCTGTGGCATGGGTTTGTATACAATTCTCAGACGGTTAAGTAAAATAGACTCAAACATATTTGGCCTAAGGATTTTTGGTGTTGGGTTGGTAACACCATGTATCTACTGTGGCTTCCAGTGGAACATTCTCATACAGTGAGAATTCCAACATCCTCTCTCAATAATACACGGGTCTTGGGCCGCTCGGGTGGCTCAGTGGGTTAAGCGTCCGACTTCAGCTCAGGTCATGGTCTTGCAGTTCGTGGGTTCGAGCCCCACATCGGGCTCTTGTACTGATAGCTCAGAGCCTGCTTCGGATTTTGTGTCTGCCTCTCGGTCTGCCCCTCCCTCACTCGTGCTCCGTCTCTCTCTCTCAAAAATAAACATTAAAAAAAAGTCCTCATTGAAAGCACATAATTCTGGTCTTTCACATTTTATCGTATTTTGTCCACAATCATCTAGTGCGTAGTTAATTCTGTATATGGCTCGACAAAGGTGTGCAGCATTTTTTTAATGTTTATCTTTGAGCAAGAGAGGGACAGCGCACACATAGGGGAGGGGCAGAGAGAGAGGGAGACACAGAATCTGAAGCACGCTTGAGGCTGTCGGCACAGAGCCCGACGTGGGGCTCGAACCCACAAACTGTGAGATCATGACCTGAGTTGAAGTCAGACACTTAACCGACTGAACCACCCAGGTGCCCCAAGGTGTGCAGTTTGTAAGTTAGAATAAAAGTTTTGTTCTAAAATTGTGCTACCGTGACTTCAAGCTGCTTTCTGAGCTCTGGTAGAATGAAGTGCGTATGTAATTAGCTCTGAAAAGATGTTACTGTATAAAATACAGCCTGATATGTGCTCAGGCAACCCTGGGGTAGTTGGGACATGATTTGAAAAACTGAGTTCAGGTGTGAGCTGTGTTGGGGATGTAGGAAATGTTCTATTGTATTCAGGAGCTAACATATCATTTTTGTCTTCTGAGTTCCTCAGGATGTTGATCATAGTTATGGTTATGGTACATAAGAGGGGCCACCAAATTTTGCCAATAATGTGGTACGGGGTGGGGTATGTTTGTAGCCTAGAATCGTGTCCTCCATTATCTCTCTGATGAATCAGCCCTTGGAGACATTGACAATACGATACTCACACCAGTTGGCGTTTACCTGTTGTGGCCAGGCATCGACATCTGACGTGTCTTCTGAAAAATCTGAGAGATCTTCCCAGGCCGCTTCAACGAGCAGGGCAATTTCTGGATCATTCCCCCCCCCCCACCCCCACGTTGTACGTGCCAAATCTAGATCGTTGTCAGAAGATTCCGGGAGGTCTGGTATGGCCGGGTCTGCTGTTTGGTGCGTCTTTCTCCGCTAATGTGAAAAACCTTGCTCTTTTAATGCTGTATTAATTAGGCAGATGGTGGGGCGCCTGGGTGGCTCAGTCAGTTAAGCGTCCGACTCTCAATTTCGGCTCAGGTCATGATCTCCCAGTTTGGGAGATTAAGCCCCATGTCGGGATCCGAGCTGAGTGTGGAGACTCCTTGAGATCCTCTCAAGCTTGGGCACCTGGGTGGCTCAGTCGGTTGAGCATCTGACTTCAGTTCAGGATCATGATCTCGCAGTTCGTGGGTTTGAGCCCCGCATCGGGCTCGCTGCTGTCAGCCCGTCAGCGCAGAGCCTTCTTCAGATCCTCTGTCCCCCTCTCTCTGCCCCTCCCCAGCTGGAGCTCTCTCAAAATAAATAAATCATACACATTAAAAAAAGAATATGATTCTCTGTCTCCTTCTGCTCCCTCTCCCGCTCGCTCTCTCTAAAAAACAAATAAATAACAATTGAAAACAAAATAAGTAACCTTTAAAAAATTAAGCAGATGGTAGGATTGGCTAATTTTCCGCGCGATGCTTGGGGTCTTGTTACCACCGTGGCAATTTCCGTTGTGGCAATAGGTGAAGTATCTGGTTCATGCAACAAGAGAAAACGTCAGGAGAGCTCGCGGCAGCCGCCCCCTTCCACACGGTCACAGTCACGCTGAGCTGGTACCTGTGCTTGGAATCCGGCGGCAACCTCTGCAGGGTCCACTGCCCCACGGGGAGCCTGTGGACCACGGACCCCCCCACACACAGTGAGTGAGCTTTAGATCTTTGTGAAAATGCGTAAGCAGGATCCGAGCATTCTGCACACTGAGGAAATGAGCTTCCTGAGGGAGTTGGCGGAGAGCATTGGGGAGGGGGAGGGGGAGGAGGGACTCCCCCCTGCTCCTTATCAAACTCAATCAGAAGACAATACCAAGGAAGAAAAATCGCAAAGTAAGAAGGCAGAGGAAACAGAAAGACACACGAACCATCAGGCGAAGAAAGTGTTCTAGAAATTGACAACGAAGGTGTCATTGAAGCAGATACTGATGCCCCTCAAGAAACGGGAGATGACACTGTAGAGATGACTGAGGAAATGATGGATTGGGTAAATGATTAAAAAAAATGAATGACTGCCATTGATGCTCTAAGCGATGGTGAACTACAGAAAGCCATTGACTTGTTCAGATGCCATCGAATTGAATCCTCCCTTGGCCCTTCTGTATGCCAAGAGAGCCGGTGTCTTCGTCAAATTACAGAAGCCAAAAGCTGTCATCCGAGACTGTGACGGGGCTATTGAAACAAATCCTGATTCGGCTCAGCCTTACGAGTGGCGAGGGGGGAAGCGCCCAGACTTCCGGGCCATTGGGAAGAAGCAGCAGACGACCTTGCCCTTGCTTGCAAACTGGATCATGACGAAAATGCTAGCTCAATACTGAAAGAAGTTCGATCGAGGGCCTAGAAAATTGCCGAACGTTGGAGAAAATACGAGCAAAGACGTGAGGAACTAGGAGTCAAAGAGAGAATAGAAAGGGTTAAGAAGGCTCAGGAAGAACATGAGAGAGCCCGCGGGAAGGAAGAAGCCATAGGACAATCAAGAGCTCAGGATGGCTCTTACCCCTGTGGCTTTCCCGGGGGAATCCCTGGTAATTTTCCCAGAGGAGTGGCAGCGGACAAGCTTGGAATGGCAGGAATGCCTGGGCTCAGTGAAATTCTCAGTGACCCAGTCGTTCTTGCAGCCACGCAGGATCCAGAAGTTATGGTGGCCTTCCAGGACACGGCCCAGAGCCCAGCAAACGTGTCAAATATCACGGCAACCCAAAGGTTATGAATCTCATCAGTAAGCTGTCAGCCAAGTTTGGAGATCAAGCACAACGCCTTCTTGGCAAATAAAGCCCTCCCTGAAGGAAAAGCAACTTCAAGCATCTAATGGATGTCGCATTACCACAAACCAGTGTAGCTCTGACCTTCTCAGGAGGAAAGCTGGGGTGCCGTCAAGATAATCCCTACGCCTCTACCCCCACACGCAACCGAAACGTTAATGGTACAGTGGTTTGTCATTAGGGTGTTCAATCAAAGAATGTTCTATTAGGAATTACACCCTTTAAACTCTTTTTAAACCAGGGCACCTAGCTGGCTTAGCTGGTGGAGCATACGACTCTTGACCTGGGGGTTGTAAACTTGAGCCTCATGTAGGGTGTAGAGATTACTTAAAAATAAAATCTTCAGGGGCGCCTGGGTGGCTCAGTCACTTAAGCGTCTGACTCTTGATTTTGGCTCAGGTCGTGATCCCAGGATCGTGAGATTGAGCCCCGGGGGCTCAGTCAAGAAAATATTGGCAATTATAAAGGAAACTGGGGAAATCAAGAGAATATTGGCAATTATAAGGAATATTTCACTGAGCAGTGTCGATAGCAGGAAACGAGATCGGCGATGCATTTTCGTATCCTAATTGATAATGTGAGTGAGCGTGCATGTATTTGACTTGTCCTATAACGTTTAAGTGCAAAGTAAGCAGGGGCACAAGAATGTATAGCAAGTCTCTAATCTGTAATATGAGACCCCACCAGTATATAATTTTCCTCCAGTTATTCCTTTTTTTAAAGATTTCGTTTTTTTACGTTATTTATTTATTTTGAGAAAAACAGAGACAGCGAGAGTGGGGGAGGAGCAGAGGGAGAGGAAGAGAGAGAGAACCCCAAGCAGGCTCCGTGCTGCCAGCACAGAGTCCGACACGGGGCTCGAACTCACGGAACTGTGAGGTCATGATCCGAGCCAAAACCGAGTCAGGTGGAAGCTTAGCTGACTGAGCCACCCAGGTGCCCCTCAAAATTTGTTTTAAGTAGGCAGAGCTTCACGCAGGGCTTGAACCCACGACCCTGATATCAAGACCTGAGCTGAGAGGAAGAGCCAACGCTTCATCGACTGAACCACCCGGGCACTCCGATGTTTCTAAATTTTCTAACACACGATGAGTCGGCGACATGGAGTCCTGCCGACCACGCCAGACTGTCACGAGCATGCTCAGAAGGCGCCCACACGGGTCGCGTCTCTCCAGGATGTCAGCTTTATTCAGTGATAAAGTTCACATGGTTCTAAAGCAGGTTCAGGATTCCAAACTCAATGACATCTCACCACGTGACTAACTTGGCCTCTTACGTGGCACACGGAGCAGAACATGAGACAAGTCACACCACGGTCAAGGTAACAGAGGCCGTAGGAAGTCAACGAGCCAAACGTGAAGTCAGTCCGAGGCGCGCAGCTGAGATAAAGGCCCCGGTCCGTCCCGTCCGGGTCGGCTCTCGACACCTGCTGCCTATCACGTCGGAGCAGGGAAGGACCTCAGTTCTGTTCGGAGAGCCATCCGGCAGAGCCTTGGGCGGGAGCTGCCTTTTTGAAGTGGTCAGACACGGAGGGGTCACATCTGAAGAGTCTGACAGTTTGCCGGTAAAAAAATCCTCCCCTTTTGAAAGGGACGCAATCGCTCTTGGGCTCTTGCAGACGCCCTCGGCTTCTGGCTGTTACCAGTTCTGAGGTGCCAGCTGATGCCGGTCCCGGCGCTATCTTATAGCTGCGATGCCCTTCCCTGCTTGTGTCATTGCTCGACAGAGGCCCCTGCTTGACATGAATGACTCCATCTTGCCCACGTAAGCAGACTGCAGGGGGTGGGTGGGTGTGGTGGTCAGAGAGGGCTTCCCTGAGGTGGTGACACAGAGGCTGAGAACAGAAGGAAGAGCCGTCTGGGGAAAAAGGACAGGAACCGGCCGGGGGGGGCGCTGCTGGGAAGACCTCGGCGAGGGCAGTTGGGGGGAACTTCCCGTGGCCCCACGGGGCCCGAGTGTTGCCGAGGGCGAGAAGAGCGAGCTCCAGATGAGGCCAGAGTGGGCAGGACGCTGGGTTGCTTACTCAGCACCCAGAAAAAAGGAGGCTTGGCCCTCGAGCAGCCCAATCAGACCGAGAAATGTAGATGGATAATAAATAGCCACAGATGAGTCATCTCGAGCCCTGATTTTTGAGCCTGCCTTGCAGCTCTCCCCAGCCTGCATCCTTCCCAGGAGGGGCCCCTGATTTCAAAATGACCAGGTCAGGCAGAGCTCAGCCCCCAGGGCCCCTGTGTGGGAGCTCAGCGTTGCAAGAGCCCAGGCGCCAAGGCGAGCTTTTCCTTGCATCGGCATCCCCGTCGCCTTCCCCGGGGCTCAGCGAAATGAACGGCACGCGGAGCACCTGGGCCGCAAACTTTTTCGAAAAAGAAGAAAAAGAAATGCCTTGTATGAATAGAATGGAATTGGAGGCACACCCAGTGTTGTAAAAAAAAAAAAAAAAAAAAAAAAAAAAAAAAAAAAGCAGCAAGCAAGCAAGAATTTGGGGAAAGTAAGTCAGACAAAGCTGGGTTCAAATCGTGCCTCTGTCTCTGCCACAGCTGAGCCACCCGGAGCAAGCTGGTTAACCTCCCAGGCCCGCTTCACCCACTTCACAGGGTTGTGCAGAGATTAAAGGAGCTGATAAGTCTTCACGGAGTGCTGGATACACAGGAAGCTCGCGAATATTCATTGCCTAACTACTACAAAGACAGGGATCTATTCTAAACATGCAAATACACCGCCATCTAGTACAAATGAGGCCACCATGCTCCCTGCAGGCCCCCCCGAGGTCCCCAAGGGTTCAGCACACGCACACAGGAGCACTTGTGCATAGAGTCTCAGAACCCCCGTTGGAAGGCAAGTTCAATGAGCCAGGGAATTTTGCCTAATTTCTTCAATGCTTTTTCCCCCCCCCGGGGCTTGGCACTATAAATATTTGATTTAATGAACACAGCCATCCTGAGTTAGTGATAACAAATGTCAAACAATTAGTTGGGCTTGCCGCCCTTCCGTGGCATTCAAGGAGCCCAAAGGGATTTAAATGGTTTACTGCTCGCCGCACAGCATGCAGCCTGAGCCCCGTGTTTGAACGGGTCCCCTTGCCCTCCAGTCCCGCAGGGTGATGCGTGGCGCTGGCCCAGCTGAATGCTGAGCATACAGTTGTCTGGGTCCCAGGTTAGGAGACCCCCGATCTCATAAGACTCATCCTTTGCCCCAAGATGACATTATTTTTATTAACCGGCAATGGAAGCAGATCTCCACTGGGGACTGGAGGGGGAGGGGGGCGGTGGCAGACCCTACCCTACCATTCTAGAGGGTAAATGAACTTGTTCTCTGACCCACAGGGAGACAGTCACTAGGTCCCTCGGCTGTGGGCTGTGCAAACAGACTGTCCAGGACAAAAGCCGCCATGAGATCTGTAGAAACAGCAGGGAGAATTACCTCCCACCGACGACACTGCCTCCCATTTACTGACCAGTTTCTTTGTGCATCCCAGTGATCCCAACAATAGCCCCTAGGTTAAGGGCACCTGGGTGGCTCGGTCGGTTGAGTGTCGGCTCTGGATTTCAGCTCAGGTCATGATCTCGCTGTTTACGGGATCGAGCCCTGCATCGATCTCTGTGCTGATAGCTCAGGGCCTGCTTGGGATTCTCCCTCTCCCTCTCTCTCTGCCCCTCCCCTGCATTCTCTCTCTCTCTCTCTCTCTCTCAAAATAAATAAACAACAACAAAAAAAAACACTTAAAAAAATAGCCTCTACATTAGCTTGCTATCACTGCTGTAACAGAATACCACAGACTGGGGGCTCACACAGCAGAAGCCGAGTTCCAGCCTTAGGGGCTAGAAGCCCAAGGTCGCTGTGTCAGCATGTTTGGTTTTCCTGAGGTCTCTCTCCTTGGCCTGCAGACAGTCACCTTCTCAGTGTCCTCACTTGACCTTGCTCCTGGTTGTGTACCCCCCGTTGTCCTTTCCTTTTAAGGCCCACTATAGGACCGGGGCTCTTATGACCTCACTTAACCGTACGTCCCCAGAGGCCCTATCTTCAAATATGGTCACATTGGGGCATAGGGCCTCACGAGCTCGTTTATTCTTCCCTGTGTCCCACAAGGTAGGCATTACAATAGCCAGTTTATGGATATGAAACTGAGTTGAGGGGTGAATTATCCAATATCCCATCAGAAGGAAGAAAAAGTACAATTTTCTGCTATTCCAGTGATGAACCACATCTCTCCGTGGCCCCTCTCCCCAAATCCAAATAATCTGAAAAGGAAGAGGGGAGTCATAGGATTTGGGGTCTGAAGCGTCTGGAAGCAGGAAGAGGCTGCTTTCTCCCACGGACTGTTCTAGAACTTTTCATACTCCACAACTCTGAGTTAATGAGGGCATGGAGGGCCTCGCCCAGAGTTCCTCCGTTAGCAGAGGCAGAATTGAACTTGAAGATGGTCTGAAGGAAGCGGGTGGAGGCCCGGCTTGGAGAACCCCAAGCGTGGTGGCTGGGGGAGGGGCAAGAATCTGGGGCAAGCAGGTGTCAGCATCCCCAGGAAAGCTCTGTGATCAGCTGGTGACCCCAAGTCCCTGAAGGGGCTCTAGCTATCACGTCACTATTCTCTGTGCCCAAACACTGCTCGAACTGCTCACAGAAACTCCCAGTAGAGGAGGCTGAATGACACATTCGTGCCTTTGGGGTCCGGCCTCCACCCCAGCCCCCGCGGCGACCTCGCGTGTCACCCTCACACGTCCTTCCCCTCTACCTTCCATTTTGCAAAGGGCTGGGCAGCTGGCGGGGGAGGGGACTGACAAGCAGGGCACGTCCCCCCCACCCCCCAGTGGACAGACACTTGGGAGAGGCAAGAGCTAGCCCGGAGGTGGGGGGACAGAGCTGCAGCCTCTGGCCCAGCCAAAACCACAAGAGAGAGAGATTGAAAAAAAAAACAACAAAAAAAAAAACCCTTCCCAGTCAGAATGAAAAGTGAGACCGAGAGAAATTGAGTGAGAAGCTCTCGGCAAAAGAAAAACCAAACGTTGGCTTCCATGAAAGCAGCGGAGGCCAGTGGGGTGTTAAATGACTAGGTGCTGGGGCCACTGTGACAACGACAAGGCCTCTTGTAGCACGTGTGTGTGTGTGTGTGCGTGTGTGTGTGTGCTGATCGTGTGAGGGGATGTGTGAGCGTGCAGGAGGGCGTGTGCCCTTGAGGCCGCGTGTGTGTGTGTGTGTGTGTGTGTGTGTGTGTGTGCAGCGGGGGTGGGGGGGGTGGGGGGGCTCAGTCTCCCGGGGCTGTCCTGACAAAGGACCACGCGCCCTGTGGCTGACAAAGCCCAAATGTGTTTCCTCCGTGTGTGTGTGTGTGTGTGTGTGCGCGTGTGCATCTGAGTCCAAATTTCCCCTTGTTATAAGGACACCAGTCGTGCTGGGTTGTAAAGAACTGAATCACCTTTTTAAAGACTTGGTCTCCTAATTTGGTTACCTTCTGAGGTGCGCGGGGTTACGGTTTCAACGTACGAATCGGTGGTGGCGGGGCACGCTCGGCCCGTGACGCGGCAGCTTTGCTTGCCCACAAAGTCAGTTCCTGCAGCTGAGAGCCCAGCTGTGGACCGGGGCGCCCGCGTGAGCAACCATCAAGGGGGCCAGCCCCGCACAGGGCCGCGCCTCGTTCCCCGGCAAGCCCCGAAGCAAGGCGTCTGCGGGGTCGGTTCCTTCTGGAGGCTCTGAGGGAGAATCTGTCCCCGGCACCTTGCCCAGCTCCTGGCGGCGGCCAGCAATCCCGGAGCCCCCGGCTTCCAGACACGTCACGTCCCCTCTCCAGCGTCCGTGTGCTCCTTTCCTCTTACGAGGACACCCGCTGCTGGAGTTAAGACCCTCCCTCATCCTGGACGAGCTCATCCTGAGAGCCTTACCTTGATGGCGTCTGCAAAGACCCCAACCCCAAATAAGGTCACATTCTGAGGTTCTGGGAAGATCCATCCTTGGGGCCACCACTGAACCCACTTTTTGTGGGCCCAGGGGCGATACTGGCTCTTCCCGATGCTGGTGGCCACCACGTCCTCCGTGGGCATCGACGAGCTGGGGCTGACGGGGCTGAGCAGCCCCTGGGAACCCCGGCCCCCGCCCGGCAAGGCAAGAAGATCCAATGAGCCCACCCGGCCCTGGTCAAGAGACGTGGGAAGATGAAGGCCAGGAATGGCTTCCAGAGGTGGGGGGTTGGGGGCAGGGAGTGCGGGGCCAGGCAGGGAGATTGAGGAAAGGTCTGGACAACAGTTCTTGAAGGGAAGACAGGAGAGAGGCTTGTTCCTAAAGGAGACGGATGGAGGCTTGCGTAACCTCACGCCCACGTCCCGCTCTCTTCCCAGGCTGTGTCAGCCAGCCCCACGCCCCTAGTTCTAACCCGACGATTCCTGGAAAGGCCTGAGTGGTTTCCAGGCCTCTGGTCAGCCCGGCCATGCTGTTCTCACCCACCCACCCGGCTCTCCTGGGCATGCAGGTCCATGGGGGCCCACCCTGGGAGGGACATGGGGCCAGGCAGGGTCCTTTACCAATCATTTACCAGAGAAACTACCTAGAACTTTCCCCTTCCCTCCCTCATTCCTTACTATGTTTCAAGTCTGGTGGGGAAGACCTCCCCAAAGACAGGACCTCCACCTTCAAATACTTACACAGACGCTTGCTTTCAATCAGTCCCTTGTATTTATCAAGCACAGAGTGTTAGCTGTTGCACTAAGCATTTATTATCTCATTTAGTCCTCGAAACACCCTCATAAGGTAGCCAGCATTAAAATCTCCATTCCGCAGATGAGGAAACTGAGGTTCAGAGGCCCACGGCTCCAGGCTCAGTGCTCTGCCCACTTGGCTGGGACTGACCCCGCCAACCAGGGAGGGTGTTTCTCGTGCTGTTCCTTCCACTCCCAGCAGACTTTGGCAAGGGGGGCTGGGGAGGTTGTCCGAATTTGTTGGGATTAGAAAGGAGAGGTCTCCCTCTGGGCTGGGGTTTTGATTCCCCAGCCCTGAGGGCAGGAAAGATCCCCCCCCCCCAACCCCCACCATATCTGAGATCTGGAAAATTCTCCAAGCCTCCCTCACCTTCTTTCCCAGCTGAGATCCCATGGGTTCCCAGTCCAGGGTAGCCAAGAATGGTCCCTTCTGCACCCGGGCCCCTTGCTGCCCTGCCATAAGGCAGAGAGGACTCTGGGGACTTTCAGAGGCTGTTTTGGCGGCTTCTGGAAACAGAGAGAGAAACCCTGCCACCTCCAGTCAGACAAAGAGGACCTGAAAAGGAGTACCCTGTGGTCAGGGCTCAGCCTGGTGCCACGACAGGGGGATGTCCCTGAAGGCCACCCAGTCAGCGAGGTCCAACCTCAGGCCACCCCCTCTGGCCACAACCTGGCCCCATGGAGCCCTGGCTTCCCCTCATGACTTCCTGCACAGCCTGGCCAACCACCCTCACATGGCTGGGGAAGGCCCTGGTCACCTGCGGCCTGTGGCTGGCTTCGCCTGTCCTACTCCCTGCGGGCAGAGCCCCGATGACAGGACTGCTCTGTCACCCATTTGCTCTGGGCAACAGCCCCCAGAGCAGCAAGGCTTTAACCCTGTAGACTCCACACTTAATGGCTCCCCCCCCCCCTCACCCCTGGAGAAGGGGAGCACAAGGAAGCTGAACTCAGAGGGCAGGGCACTGTGCCCCGTCTAGATGGCACTGGTCTTGACGAGACGGGGTGGGGGACGTGAAGAGCTGGGGACACCTGACCTGTCTTACCAGTTAGGGCCCTGTTCTCAGGTCAGCCCACGTGCAGCCTTCTGTACCTGCCCACTGGTGCTGCCACCCTTTCCACAGGATGAGTAGGTGACGCACCCAAGGACATGGGTCGGGAAGCCGCCAGACCGCGGCAAGGGTCTGAACCCCGATCTCTGCCTCGGGGTGCCCAGTAGAAACTTTTCATTGCACCAAAATGCTGTAAATCCTCAGGACATCAGAACGCTACATTCAAACAGCACGTGGGGAAATAATTCTGGAAAATCCAACGTTGTGTTGTTTTCCGGGCCACGTGCGGGCCACTTCCGTGAGGACAGAGCAGCAGCAGAGTGGCCACTCCACCCCTCCAGGGAGAGCCACCCTCCCAGATGGCAGCTGGGGGAGCTTCTGTTCTTTGGGACGTTGGAAGGGTCCCTTGAGAGGCCAGCTAGAGTTCGCTTCTCCACACACTCCCCATCTGCATTCCGGGGACGGAGGCAGACAGGTGTAGGAAGTTTCCAGGATGGAGATGTCACGGTGTCCCCAGCCGCTCCCCACGTCCCCTCCCAGGAGGCCAGACCCCCCGTGATCTGCCTGAGACACAGGACAACATAACATACTAAAAACTAGTCAGTTACAGTTCACCTGCCAGGGCCAACCCCCGGATCACCCTTCGGGTCCCAGGGCTGTGTGGGTCTGTCTCCCAAGTCCCAGGGGCTCATTGATTCACTCACCCACCATTTACCTACTGAACACCAACCACATGCCATATGCTGTTTTAGGACAGAGCTGAGGACGAGTCTGGGCCCGGTTCCCGCCCCCCAACATCTCACTGTTCGGCGGAAGAGGCTACGGCAGGAGAGCCGAGGCGGGTCTCAGACTCGGGGGGGCCTTGGCCAGTTCTGTGGGATTGGGGGAGGCCTCTGACGAGCAGACATGGGAGCTGAGGCTTGCGTAGTTTGGCGGTAGGAAGAGAATTCTGGGCAGAAGGAGCTGCGTGGATCCAGACCCGGAGGCGGGGGGCAGCGGCAGGTTTAAGACCCAGAAGAAAAGCTGCAGCAGGGCTGGAGCGGAAGGGAGGAGAGGTGGTGGGCACCACGGCCGCTTCGCACTTTACAGAGTTGGCTTCTTTCGGTCCCTGCTCCTGCACGGGGGCCCCGTGGGGGCAGGACGCTGCTGTCACTGCCGTCAGGTTCACTGCAGGGCCCCGGACACAGTGATGGCACACGGCAGGAGCTCGGTGCACACACGGTGAACGAGTGAGTGAATGACCTGTGCGGGGTCCATGAGTCTATGCTGTGATACAGGCAACAGAGGTCAGTCCCTCTGTTCTTTTTTTTTTTTTTTAAGTTTATTTAAGTAACCTCTACACTCAAGGTGGGGCTCGAACTCACAACCCCAAGATCAAGCGTCGCATGCTCCATCGACTGAGCCAGCCAGGAGCCCCTGTTCTTACTTTTTTTTAAATGTTTATTTTTGAGAGAGAGAGACACAGCATGAGCGGGGGAGGGGTGGAGAGAGAGAGAGAGAGAGAGAGGGAGACACAGAATCCGAAGCGGGCTCCAGGCTCCGAGCTGTCAGCACAGAGCCCGACGTGGGGCTTGAACCCACGGACTGGACTGTGAGATCATGACTTGAGCTGAAGTAGGACACTTAACTGACTGAGCCACCCAGGTGCTCCTTTACTTCTTTTTTTTAAATAATTTTTTTTAGGGGCCCCTGGGTGGCTCAGTCGGTTAAGCATCCGACTTCAGCTCAGGTCATGATCTCATGATCTGTGAGTTCGAGCCCCGCGTCGGGCTCTGGGCTGACAGCTCAGAGCCAGGAGCCTGCTTCTGATTCTGTGTCTCCCTCTCTCTCTGCCCCTCCCCTGCTCGTGCTCTGTCTCCGTCTTTCAAAAAAAAAAAATGAAATAAAACGTAAAAAAGGAAAAAAAAAAAAAGAATGCTGTTAATTTGCAGGAGTGGGGAGACACAGGTAAGACATACCAGTGTCTGTGGCAACCACGGGGCTCCTTCGGTTCCGCGAAATTAGAGCATCCTTCTCGTCACCTTCATGATGTGGGTGGAAAACCAGGCAAGAGGAAAACGCCAAATGCGGAACGCAGGTTAGCTACCACTCTTGAGAAAGTAGGGGGAAAAATTCCAATGAAGAAAAAAAGAACTACCTCAGCTCTCATGGAGCTGTTACATTCTAGCAGGGCAGAGGGGCACACAGCAAGGAATCTCACGATCAGGAATTCAGTAACACACGAGGCCCGAGATGGACGGATGCAGGGAGGGGAGGCGTGTGACTGGTGGGGTCCATCTGACGGGCTCGCCAGCTGAGATGTGGAAGACTGGGTAGGAGCTAGAGGGGTGAAGGTGCGGGACAAGGAGAGATCCGGGCAACCCCAGGGAGGGGGAGGGAAGGACCCTGAAGGACTGGCAGCGGCTCGTGGGCAGCTGGGAGGGCAGGACGGCGGCGGGTGGGGGCTGCAGGCTGAGTGAAGCAGGCCACGGAGACACGAAGCTCTGTCCAGGGGTCTCTGCCTGTCACCTTCACTCTTGGAGCCCCTTAGGCTTGAAGACAGGCCTCGTCCCCAAACTGGAGCAGTCATACCGACAGTTTGGGAGAGGCGGCGAGGGCAGGATAGGATCCTGGGGCCAAGCCATCCTCGACCTCCCTGAAATGTTGACAGGCTGACCAGCAGCATAGATCAGGTTAAGGCTGCTGTCTTCCCAGCCCAGGCGACTGTTCCCAACGGCCCCAAGGAAGCCACTTAGACAGCTGGGGGTGCGCAGAACCCAGGAGTCAGCACATAGACAGCCCGGAGGCCTTAGGCTTAAGACTTTGAAGATGCTCTTTCGCATTTTAACGTCTCCGAAATTAGCATTATCTCACAGCCCAGGTGAGTGTCAGAGGTTAGCACCATTTTTCCTGGTACACAAAATAAGGGTGAGTCTGACCGTCAACGGTGTCACGCTGCCAGGAGACCATGGGTGTCGCGTCTCGCACACAGAAGCAAAGAAAGCCATCAGGTGAAAACCCCGTCTCCAAAAGAACTGTCCTTCCAGAGAAACCACTTACCCTGAGGGCTTAATTGGACCCAGCGCTGCAGTCTGGACTTTTATGGGAAACATTTCTGTCTTGTTTAAACTCGCTATTCGGGGTCAGCTGAACTTAGGAGTTGATCTCAGCTGTAAATTTTTCGTTTTCGTTGGGCAGAAGGTACCCAGATTCTCTTCTCCCTCTGACCAAAGAATTTCTAACAAAACCACGGACTCCCACAGGCTCTTTGACTTAAAATTACGTGTTAAACATCAGAAAAAGCAAACAACCGGATCTAAAAACGAGCAGAGGACCTGAACGCACACTTCTCCCAGGAAGATGCACGGGTGGCTGAGAAGCACAAACAAAAACGCTCCACGTCTGCAACCATCAGGGAAAAACACAAAACAGAACCACAGTGAGGTACCACTTCACGCCCGTTAGGATGGCTATTACAAAACATGCAGGAAGTAGGGCGGGCGCCTGGGTGGCTCAGTCGGCGAGCGTCCAACTCTTGATTTCCACTCAGTTCACGATCTCACAGTTGGTGAGTTCGGGCCCCGCATCGGACTCCGCGTTGACAGCACGAAGCCTGCTTGAGATTCGCACTCTCTCTCTTCCTCTCTCTCTGCCCCTCTCCTGCTCACCCTGGCTCTCTCAAAAATAAACTTTTTTTTTTAAGAAAGGGCAGAAAAGGGTTGGCGAGGATGTGGAGACACTGGAACCCACAGAGGCCAGCCACTGAGAGCTGGGGTTTCATCAGTTACTGCGGCAGAACCTCCCTCACCCTGATTAACACGTGTGCTGTGAGCCACACGGGGGGGGTGGGGGGAACCAGGCTTTCCCGGCGTCACAGCCATGACGGCTTCCTGTGGAAGCCACAGGAGACCACAACCCTAGTTCCAGCCCTCAAAGTGGAGAAACCTCAGAAAAACCACGTGCCTCCTTGGGGCTTCAGTTCCCCTTTTATTTCATGTTCATCTTACAAAACCAGGAATTTTATATCGTTCAACCTACGGGGGGAAGACAGACACTGGCTGTTAATCCACGAGAGGGGGATATTTGTACTCACTGCCAGCCCTGCCTGGCTCTTGGCTTCCCCATCTGTGCCTGCGGCAGCTCTGGGTCCCCTGTGGCTTCTTGGGCGGGGCTGGGGAGAGCAGTCGAGGAGCCACTGGCCCAGGGACTTTAAGAGAAGCCCCCTGTCAACGGACCCCAGCTTCAGAGACCAGGAAGGGGAGAACTCACTCATGGTCCACAGCTTCAGCCTCATCCACAGGAGACAGTCTGGGGCCCGGAGCGCCTCCCTCCCACCCGGGAGGCCATCTACCCAGAGTTGGAAGCTGCACCGAGAACCAAACTCAGGGCACTGGATCCCCTCGGCCCAGTACAGGATGTCAGACGTGTCTTTCCCCAGGCAAGGGAACAGGCTGCCGCCAGAGCACCTCCTGGGCACTGAGGGCATCAGCAGGGCGGACCCAGCACATGTGGGAAATCTGGTGCTGCAGACGGCACTGAGCTTTATTTACAAACAGGTCACCTCATCCTCTTTCACCCGCGCCCCCCAACCCTGGAGTCCCCACCTCTGTCTCCAGGAAGGAGAAGGGCCTGAGCCCATCCACCTACCCAACCCAAGAGGGTGGGGACTACGTTCACCTCCAGCTGAAGCCAGGCAGGGCTCCCCTCTGGTGGGTGCCCTGCCAGAGGAGAGGGGATAGGGGGGATGGCAGGGGCTCTGTCCTCCTCCGGGTGGCCAGTCCTCAGGGCTTCGGCCAGGGCGCAGGAGGCTGGAGTTGTGACCGGAATGGGGTGGAGGGTGGGACTCGTGTTGGCTGGGCCTGGATGGTGAACAGGGAGGGGTCAGAGGGGACCACTGTGGAAGTCACCCCCAATTCCCACATCATCCTTCCTGGGGAGGGTGGGGTAGTTGGCAAGGAGAAGAGCCTGGAAGGGTGCTGTGGGCTGGGCTCCTGCAGAGAGAAGCTTCCAGGCTCTGCACTCCCTGCCCCAATCCATCCCACCCCTCTAGGGACTCTGCAGACCCCAGGCCTACTCCTAGGCATCTGTCCCTCCTGGGGTACCCTGGACCATACCAGGCGGGCAGCTGACAGCTTCCGGTGCTGGGCCTCGGAGGAGACGCAGGACCAAAGGTCCAGGCTCTTGGGGGCTGAGCTTTTCTCGGGCTTCGGAGGGAGAATGTCCCAGCCCATCAGGCAGTGCTGTGGAGAGCAAGGATTAAGGCACCTGGTCTGTGGCAGGGCTCTCCTCTGATGGGGCGCACCCCAGGGAGGGGGCTGTGCCTCTCCCCTGGGACTGCCTGTATCCTGGGTTACCCCAGGCGTCCCTTTCCTTACCCTGCTGACCCAGGCCCTGGGCCCCTGGCCTGAGACGGGAGGAGGGAAGGCCGTGGATACTGACAGAGCACTTCCTGTATGCTGGGCTCTGCCCCACGCCTGATGGGGACTGATTCCCTGAACTACCCACCCCCTGCCCCCGGTCTGAGGACTCATATGTTCATTTTACAGGCGAGCAGGCTAACTTTCTTCGGCATCCTTTCTCCTCTCCTCAGTCTCAGCTCCCCTAGCCTCAACTGGCAGAGGAGGGATCTCCACTGACCCCCACCCTTACCCAGGGGACATAAAGAATGTTTCTAAGAGAGGCTCGATGGAAACACTAAGGACCTGGGTTCGAATCCCAGCTCTTCCACCTGCGGACCGGAGGCCAGTGCCCTCCCTCCGCCTTGTCTCATCTGGACAGCGGGATGCTTATCCTGGAAGCCACATCATGGGTGGGGAACAGGCAACAAGCATAATACAGGTGATGGAAATGGCCCAGCCTGAACTCCAGGGATCTGGACACCTACCCTCCTTGTGCCCAGCCTCTCTGTGGGGCCCTGGGACAGTCTGTGGCCCTCTCTGGGCCTCAAGATCCACCAGGGAACCTGGGCCCCGCGCTCAGCTCCACCCAGGCCCCACTCGGCTGCTCACCCGGGGCAGGGCCAACGTGTCAGAAGCATCGAAGCTCTTCCGTCGGTGGACGCGGTGCCGGTGCGGAGGGTCCAGGACAGACAGCGGGATGCTCACCCTGGGGGCAGGGGCAGTGGACAGAGAAGGCGTTGCTTTGGGCGCCTCCGGGCCGCTCTGGGACCCCAGCCCCGGACCCGGCCTTCCCTCCCTCAAGACCGGCGGGCCTCAGGCTGGGCTCCTCTCCTCGGTCCCTGCCGCCTCCATGGCTGCCCCCGGGTGTCCTACCTGCTCTGGCCACTCACCTGACCTGCGCGGGCTCCACCAGGGTCTCGGGGCCCCGCTGGTCCCGAGGTGTCCTGCACAGGCGGCAGGGGGAGCCAGGATCCGAAGGCACCAGAAACAGGCGCCGGTTGACGCGGTAACAGTACACGCCTGCGGGGCCGTGAGAAGCGGCAGCTCCCTTCAGCCGGGAGCCCGGATCCCTGGACCCCCTTCCTACCCCAACCACACGGGCCCGCCGACGCCACCCCCCCGCCGGCAGCCGCACGCACAGGCGCACACAGGTGTACACGTACGGAACACTAACACGCACCTGAGCTCACGTGACAAAACATGGGGGACACACACCCGCACGCGCGCGCACACACCCATCAATGTGACATGTGCAAACCCAAAGCACGGCTCTGTACGGTCACGTTCACGGACACACGTGCGCGTGCCTAAACTGGCAAGCACACACGGTGTGCACGCACACACGTGTTCACACGAACAGCCCTTCCTTACGCGTGAGGCACGCACGTGAATGCACCACGTGCTGCAGACACAAACCCAAAGCAGAGACTCAGGACTCTGTGACTGAGCCAGCACCTCCCCCCCCCACCCCACCCCCGGAGCGCCGACTGGAGGAAGTGGGGGGCACACGGGAAAGGAGGCAGCTGGCGAGAGGTAAGGTGACAAATGGCCGGCCCTGATCTCCACAAGTCCAGGCCTCAGTGCACCCTCACCACCCCCCCAGGGCCTGCCCCACCCTGTCCAGACCCAAGGCCTCCCTCCCCGAGTCCCCGCCACCCCAGCTGCCTCCCTAGGCCCCCGAGACCTCGGCCAGGCTGCCGAGAATTTACACTCACATTCGTGGTCTTGGTCCACCCTGCTGCTCTCCCGGAGGCTGAGGGACCGGGGTCTGTGAAGTGACAGGGGTGAGCGGGCCAGGCGACGGGGTCCCTGAGCCGCCCTGCCCACCCCCTCGGCCAGCCCTGCTCACTCGGGGCCACTGTGAATACACTCCTCCTTGTTGGCTTCCCGGAAATCCTGCAGCTTCGAGAAGAAGGCCTCGGGCTTGCTGGTGATGGGCGAGGTGTTGTCCAGAGACCCTGGAGTGGGCAAAGCACCAGGGAGCTGCTGTGTGGCCACTGGCCGAGCCTTAAGGGGTGCTCAGCACAGCACCCCAGTCTACCTGCTTTGCCCCCCACTCTGCCTCATGCAGACCTGGAGGGGGCCCTCTCCTCACCGTGACTGCTGGCTTTGTCTGTGCAAGCATCCAGGCAAAAAATATTTACAGAGCCCCTCCTAGGGGCCAGACACTGGTTGTTTTTTTTTTTTTAAGTTTTATTTATTTGTTTGCAAAGAGAGAGAGAGAGCGTGCAGGAGGAGCAGAGAGAGAGAGGGAGAGGGAGAGAATCCCAAGCAAGCCCCACACGGTCAGTGCAGAGCCCGACACGGGGCTCGAACTCACGAACCCTGAGATCACGACCTGAGCCGAAACCAAGAGTTGGATACTTAAAAGACTAAGCCACCCAGGTGCCCCATGCCCTCATGAGCCTCACAGATATGGTGGCAAAAGGGGCACCTGGGTGGCTCAGTCGGTTAAGCGTCCGACTTCAGCTCAGGTCATGATGCCACGGTTCGTGAGTTTGAGCCCCGCGTCGGGCTTTGTGCTGACAGCTCAGAGCCTGAAGCCTGCTTCAGTTTCTGTGTTTCCCTCTCTCTCTCTGCCTGTCCCCTGCTTGTGCTCTGTCTCTCTCTCTCTCTCTCAAAAATAAACATTAAAAAAAAAAAAAACAAAAAAAAAAAACATGGTGGCAAGAAACTAGTCACCAAAGAAACCTGTGACATGAAACCGAATAGTGACGCCCGCCAGGAAGTAGAGCAGGGTCAGGCACGCATGCAACACAGAGCTCACGGATGACAGGACGGTGTCGGCAGGTGTCGGGGACCGAAGCCCAACCAAGAAAAAGCGAGGGAGGGAAACGAGACGGCGAGTCTAGATAGCCCTTTTGAGGAGTTCTGTTATAAAGAAAAGCAGAGATGGGAATGCAAGCTGGTGCAGCCACTCTGGAAAACAGCATGGAGGTTCCTCAAAAAACTAAAAAGAGAACTACCCTACGACCCAGCCATTGCACTACTAGGCATTTATCCAAGGGATACAGGGGTGCTGTTTCGAAGGGACACATGCACCCCCACGTTTATAGCAGCACTATCGACAATAGCCAAAGTATGGAAAGAGCCCAAATGTCCATCGATGGATGAACAGATAAAGAAGATGTGGTATATATGTCTGTGTGTGTGTGTGTGTATGTGTGTGTATATATATATATGTATATATGTGTGTGTGTGTGTGTGTGTGTATACACACACACACACACACACACACACACACACACACACACACACAATGGAGTATTACTCGGCAATCAAAAAGAATGAAATCTTGCATTTGCAACTATGTGGATGGAACTGGAGCTATTATGCTAAGTGAAATTAGTCAGAGAAAGACAAAAATCATATGACTTCACTCATATGAGGACTTTTGAGAGACAAAACAGATGAACATAAGGGAAGGGAAACAAAAATAATATAAAAACAGGGAGGGGGACAGACTCTTAAATATGGAGAACAAACAGAGGGTTAAGGGGAAGGGTTGTGGGAGGGGGGATGGGCTAAATGGGTTAAGGGGCACTAAGGAATCTACTCCTGAAATCATTGTTGCACCATATCCTAACAAATTCGGGTATAAATTTTAAAAAATAAAAAATAAAATTAAGAAAAAAACCAAAAAACAAAAAACAAAAGAAAGAAAGAAAGAAAGAAAGAAAGAAAGAAAGAAAGAAAGAAAAAGAAATTAAGAAAAGCAGAGAAAATGGGCAGTGACCAGAAGCAAACATAAGATAAAGAGAGAAATGTTTCGGGGCACCTGGGTGGCTCAGTCGGTTGGGTGTCCAACTTCAGCTCAGGTCATGATCTCATAGTCTGTGAGTTCGAGCCCCGCGTTGGGCTCTGTGCTGACAGCTCAGAGCCTGGAGCCTGTTTCAGATTCTGTGTCTCCCTCTCTCTGCCCCTTCCCCCCTCATGCTCTCTCTCTGTCTCTCAAAAATGAATAAACATTAAAAAAAAAAAAAAAAAGAGAAACGTTTCAGCGGGATAGAAAATAGCACATTGCAGCTTTACCCCTGAGCAGAGGGAAGACTTCACTAAGTGGCTCAGCCCTCATGGCTCGGCCTTGTCATCCGTCAACGGGGACAACAGCAGCACCCAGCTGATAGGGTCACCGTGAAAAGCAAAGGAGAGAATAGGAGTAAAGCCAAGAGAAGAACAACGCACATAATGAGCACCAGGTAAAACCACCACTCATCACTCCTCTGGGCTGTTCATATGCTGCTGGGACCGAGTGAGGAGGAGAGAATCACAGGAAGCAAATCCTGTGGGAGGCTGGAGGGGATGGGGCAGAGCGTACAAACGCGGGGACAGTCCTTAGACGGGAGCGCTCGCTCACCCTCGGAAAAGAGAGCGAGCACAGGAACAGGGCAGGCGGGAGGCGGATGCCTCCATTTTCCACAAATGGCAAGCAAGGCAGTGAGCTGACAGGCTGGGAAATCCTTGGGGTGGGGCCTGAGTCTCCACCACCCCTGGTCCCAGCAACCCCATGGAGCACCTGCCTTCAGGAAGTCACTCAACCTCTCCGTGCCTCAGTTTCCTCCTTTGCAAAACGAGGATCCAAACAGCACCCACCTCTTAAGGCCATTCACTCTCTCATTCAACAAGTGCTGTCTAAGGGCCTGCCGTGTGTCCCACACCTAAGCTGCGGCTTGGGAAATACAGCAAGAAGACAGCTATGGCCCTGCTCAAATTCGTTCTAGCATTCTAGTGGAGAACTCAGACAAGACCCAAGGAAACAAGGGGTGCCTGGCTGGCTCCGTTGGAAGAAAGTGATCTCGGGGTTGGGAGTTCAAGCCCCACACTGGATGTAGAGATTACTTAAATAAATAAAAACTTCACGAAAAAAAAAAAAGAACAGGAAACAAGACGATTCCTGAGAACAAACGATACGAAGAACATACAAATGATTAATGCCACAGGCAATGACGCAGGCGGCAGTGGCCCTACGACAGTATGCTCGCAAGAAAGGCCTAGACTTTAAGCTGGGCCCTCAGGGATGAAAAGGAACCACAGGGTGTGAACCTGGGGAAGCGCACGCCAGGCAGTAGGAATAGCAAGCGCAAAGGCCCTGAGGTGACCAGGAGTACGGCAGGTTCAAGGACCACCAAGGAGACCAGAGAAGCTGGAGCAAAGAGCCAGAAAGTGGATAGTCAGAGGTCACGTCAACAGAGCTAAGTGAGGCTAGGTCATACCCCCTAAGTCTAAATGAGGACTTTGGATTTTCTTCTAACTGCTAAGTATTCTGATCCCCATGTTTAAAAATTCATTCTGGCTGTCATGTCAAAAATGGATAGGAACAGGGTGGACGAAGCCAAAGGGAGAGCAGCTGGGCCACTGAGGTTGCTGGGGGTGGGGGCAGAGGGGGACGGGCAGTAAAAGGTAAAGAGTGAAACGCATACAGAGTTTTGCAAGGGCCTAGCAGCAATAAATACTAAAGAATATGGCAGCTCTGACTCATTCATTCATTCAGTCCCGACAGGGGCTCAGGCAGGTATCTGGAAGCGGCCATACCTGCGATCCAGTCGTAGCCCAAGTATGGTCTGAGGCGCCAGCTCCTGTCAGGCACTGAAGACTCATCACCGAAGGTCACTCTTGGCTGAGGAGGGAGACAAAGAGGGGCAAAGACTAGGCCTGCAGGCCCAGCCCGAAGGAGGTCCCACCTTGGGGGAAGGAAACGAGCTGTGTCTTAACTTATACCCTGACATGGGCCCCGGGGCTCAGCCACGGACTCGGGAGCTGGAGGATAAGAACTGGCCCCCAAGCTCCCCTTATGTGGGACTCTGACCAAGCCTCGGAGCCTTGGTCTTCCCATCTGTATAACAGGCTCACCACCTTCTTCCCAAAGTGCTGAGAAACTACCACCACCACTTTTCGAGCACTTAGGGTGAGCTGGACATGACTCGAGGAATCTTCTGGAAGCCTCTCACCCCGTAAGGGAGGCTGCCCATGACTGCATTTGTCAGACAGGCGAACGGACGTTCAAGGAAGTTCTCTTCTCCCACGTTACCTTGGACGGCCTGCTTTGTTGATCCAGGATGGACCTCTGGGCCTGGGCCTCCTGAGGCCCCGGCCTGTCCGGCTCTCCTGAAAGCTCTGTGCCATCCGGGTCTGAGATGGCCAGTAAGGGCGCCGAGCAGGGCCTCAGCGAACCCAGGGACGGCCGGCGTCGGTATGCGGCAGGTGGGAGAGACATCACTCCAGAGCTGGCCCCGCCAGCCCAGGACATATCACAGGGGCCACCCTGGTGGGCACCCTGAAGGCTGGAGGCTCTCCGGGCCACCGAGGACGTCTCCTGGGACGATGGAGTCTGGGAGTCACAGCTGCTGCTGGAGTCCCGGGTTGACTGGAACAGAGAGGCCAGGTCACCAGGCAGCGGCCCGGTCACACGCCCAGCTGGCCTGCACTAGGCACGAGGGCCTGGGTCCTCCTTCCTGCTGCGGCCTCTGCACGTCCCACCCAGTCCCTTCCTCGCTGGGCCTCAGTTTCCCCTTCGCCACCAAACTGGGCACGGTGCACTGGAGGTCTGGATTCTGGCCTGGTCGGGCAGCCCCCTCCACACCCCCCGGGAGTTCTCAAGGCGGGTGCTCACCCCTGAGGCTGCCTTGGCCACCGATCGCCGCACAGCATCTTGCCCGACCCACAGCTGCCTCAGGAGCACCAGACTGAGCTGCCGCAGCTGCACCGAGTCCTCGGTCTCCACCATCCCAGGCGTTACCATGACGCTTCCTCCTGGGCTGCGGAGCCCCCTCCGGGCCAGGAACCAGGCCCAGCTCTTCTACCTGAAGCCAGAAGCAGGACACTGGGCTGCCAGTGGAGCCGGAGGCCTGGGTTCGAATCCCCGCTCTGGAACTCCCTAACTGTGTAGCCCCAACCAAGTGACTTAATCTCCCTGTGCCTCAGTTTCCTCATCTGCCAAACAGAGATGATGACAGTATCTAACGCGTAAGGTTACTGTAGAGATTGTTTTTTTTTTTTTTAAGCTTATTTTTTTTTAAATTTTTTTTTTTTAGCGTTTATTTATTTTTGAGACAGAGAGAGACAGAGCATGAACGGGGGAGGGCCAGAGAGAGGGAGACACAGAATCTGAAACAGGCTCCAGGCTCTGAGCTGTCAGCACAGAGCCCGACGCGGGGCTCGAACTCACGGACCGCGAGATCATGACCTGAGCCGAAGTCGGCAGCCCAACCGACCAAGCCACCCAGGCGCCCCAAGTTTACTTATTTTTTGAGAGAGGGAGAGCAGAGAGAGCAGGAGAGAGAGAATCCCAGGCAGCCTCCACACCATCAGCGCGGGGCCCGACGTGGGGCTTGAGCCCCAAACTGTGAGATTACGACCTGAGCCGAAACCAAGAGTTGGCCACTTAACCGACTGAGCTACCCAGGCGCCCTATTTTTATTTTATTTTATTTTATTTTATTTTATTTTATTTTATTTTAAGTTTATTTATTTTTGAGAGAGACTGTGTGTTACTGCAGGGATTAAATGAGATAATGCATGTTAAACCTTACTATGGTACCTGGTACAGAGTGAGCATCCCACAAACGTCTCTTATTACTAAACTGGCCAGAGTGTGTTCGCTTACACGCCAAAAGAGAACAATCCCCTTTAACAATAAAATTTGGATAATATGTAGAAATATGTAGATATTAGGATAATATGTAGAAAACAATCAGGGCAAGTCTACAAATGTAAAGTATTGTAACTTGGGAATCCAACACAAATCAGGCTCCTGAACGGGCTCTTCCCTCTATCCTGCCCACCCTTCCATTTTAGAAATGAAGAAACAAAAGTTCAGAGAAGTTAACCAACTTGCCTCACGTCACACAGCTAGTGACAAGGCCAGGATGTGAACCCAAATCTGGCTACAGGGTCCATGGTCACTCCAGCCTCTCCCTTGTGCAGAGAGGTGCTTGGGAAGCCTTCTCCTCTCCTCATTCTTTACCTCCCCCCCCCCCCCCCCCCCCAGGGATCCAGGCTCAGGAACACAGAGATGCTTCTGGAAGGGATTTCTGCAGACTAGGGGAAGGCGCTGCCTAATCCTCTCAGGGCTCCAGGCCCAGGCTCCACCCAGAAACTCAATGTCCCGGAATGCGCACCCTCCCGGTTTTAACACTGGGTCGGGCCAGACCCTACGCGCAGAAACCCGGCCCGACCTCAACCCTCCCTCCCACCCACACTTCTGGATCGCCGTCACCAGGAGCCCCCTTCTCAGGGCCAGGCTGCAGGGGCTGAGGTCGAAAAAACAGACTACACCGGACACGCCCCCACACACGCGTCCGCAGTACAGACGATTCTTGCTCCGGCCGCGCTCTGGGAAGCTAACAGCGGCGCAAATGCAACGGGAAGGCGACGTTCACAAGACAAACAGGGGCAGCAAAACTGCCGGACGCTCCCAGGAAAAGAGGCTCAGCCTCCCCCTTCCTTCCCATCGCGGTCCCCGGATCCTCCGCGGGGGCGCACGTGGGGCCTCCCGCCGAGTCCTCCCGCCGAGTCCTGCCGCCTCACGGCGGCCCCACAGATTCCGCGCTCACCTCCTGGAAACCTGGAAACCCGCAAGCCTGACGCCGCTTTCGCAGCCCGTAGTCCCGCCCTTCTCGCCCCACGCGACGCTGCCGCTGGGGGCGGGGCCAGATCCGGCCGTCCTGATTGGCCAGATTGCAGGAGGAGTCGGACGCTCCTGCGAACGTTACTCGGCGTTCCGAAGCGGCAGTTTCAACATTGGGGCGGGACTAACAGAGGGACTCAATAGCTGATTGGTCAATTTCCAAGGTCGTGTACTTGACGTCGACTATCGGTCTGGAGCGGGCTCCCGGAGGGCGAGCCCCGATTGGTCAGGATGGGGCGACCGAACTCGCGGGGGTTTGGCTGGGGCAGTTTCGAAGTCTGGACCCGGCGCTGCTCCCGCTAAGCAGAATTCTGCTGAGGGATGCCAGGCGGGGCTGGGGTAGGCGGTGGCTGGAGACCCATTCTTCCATACTTTCTTTCCGGTATTTATCGTGCCTACTTTGTGCTAAGAGGCCCTGTACTAGGCATTGGGGGGGCAGAGAAGAATGAAGAGGGGTCCTTGCCTGGAGGAAAGGGAGTAAATTAGCACGAATACAGATACCTATAATGTATGCGGAGTGCTATGTTCCAGGTATTTTCCATAGGCCAGTGCATGCCAGCCCCATTTTACAGCGAAAACAAAAACGAGGCCATAAAAGATGAAGTGACTTGCTCAGAGCATTTTTAAACTAATCAGCTTGATTCAGCAAAGTAACAGAGAGAAAGGAAGAAAGGATAGGAGGGAGGAAGGAAGGGGAAAAAAGGAAAGGAGAAAGAGAAAGGGAGAGAGGGATCATTTTGGGGTGATGGACATGTTCTAAAATTGGATTGTGGTGAAGGCTGAACGACTTTGTAAACTTGCTTAAATGATTGAATTTTGTGGTATGTAAGTTACACCTCAATAAAGCTGGGTTTTCTTTTAATTGAATTCGTATCCTCTATACAATCCAGTCATTCTACCCCTAAGTATTTATCCAAGAAGAAAAAAAATTGTCCATACAAAGATTTGCATAGGAACGTTCACAGCAGCTGTGTCCAAACATCTGTCAACAGGTAAATGGATAAACAAATTGCGGTATATCCATACAATGGATACTACTCAGCAATAAAAATGAATAAACTATTGGTATGCACAATATGGATGCATCTCAAGACAGTTACACTGCATGGAAAAGAAAGAGTACATACTGTACTTTCCATCTGTATAAAACTTTAGAAAATGTAAACTAATCTGTAGCTCTATAGCGATAGAAAGATAAGTGGTTGCTAGGAGATCGAGTGGAAGGAGGCATGGTAAAGGGGCACGAGGAAACCTTGGTGGTGATGGATACGTTCACTGGGTTGTGATGGTCTCATGGTGCATGTGGTGCATATATATGTCTATAAAGTTATTAAATTGTACACTCTAAATGTGCAGTTCTGTATAAATTATATCTTATTTTTTAAAAAATTTTTTAAATGTTTTATTTATTTTTGAGAGAGAGAGAGAGACAGAGTGTGAGCGGGGAAAGGTCAGAGAGAGAGAGGGAGACACGGAATCTGAAGCAGCTCCAGGCTCCGAGCTGGCAGCACGGAGCCTGACGCGGGGCTCGAACTCACGAACCATGAGATCATGACCTGAGCTGAAGTCGATGCTTAATGCACCGAGCCACCCAGGCGCCCCTAAATTATATCTTTTTAAATGTTTATTTATTTCTTTTGAGAGAGAGAGGAGGAAGGAAGGGGCAGAGAAAGAAGAGAGAAAATCTGAAGCTGCACTGTGCAGAGCCCAACCCAGGGCTTGATCCCATGAACCATGAGATCATACTGGAGCCGAAATCAAGAGTCAGACGCTTAGTAAACTGAGCCACCCAGGCGCCCCTATAAAATTACATCTTGGTAGGAGTGCCTGGCTGGCTCAACTGGTAGAGCATGGAACTTTTGATCTTAGGGTCATGAGTTCAAGCCTCGTGTTGGGCGTAGAGCTTACCTTTAAATAAATAAATAGATACCCGATAAAGCTGTTAAAAGATGTGAAGCAAGTAAAGGAAACAAGAACTTGGCCTCATGGGGCACATTGTGTTTGTAGTAGCTGGAATGGACAGCTGCCACTTTCGTGCCACCATGCCCTCTCAGGAGTGGCCCTGAGGACAAAGACAAAGGCTAATCCTTGCCCCAGTAGACACAGCTGTGTGCTTCACACTTGGTCACCTACACATAAAGAGGGATGTGTGCAGCCTGAGGAACAGACACGCACAATGCCCTGGGTGGTGGCAAATGGCTGGCGGCCTGGAGCCTGGAAGGAAAAGTTTGGAAGATGGGGGGTGGGGGCAGGAGAACTGGGGAAGGGGTAGGAAGATGAACCTGTGAAAACCAATGGGAAGGGCACAACGGATTAAGTCTCTGGGTCTCACGTTTCCAGTCCATCAGAGAATGTCCGATGCAGGGGAGAAGGTTGGTCAACAAACAGCTGGAATGGGGCATCTGGGTGGCTCAGTTGGTTAAGCGCCCAACTCATGATTTCGGCTCAGGTCATGATCTCACGGTTCCTGAGTTCGAGCCCTGCATCAGGCTCTGCGCTGACAGTGCGGAGCCTGGTTCGGGTCCTCTGTCTCCCTCTCTGCGCCTCTCCCGCTCGCACTCTTATCTCTCTCGAAATAAATAAACACTTAAAAAAAAAAAAAAAGTAGCTGGAAAGGCTGATGTGCTGCTAGACGTCAGCAGACCTCCCTCCTCAGCCACCCTAGAGCGGGTACGGGGGGCCCAGGGACAGACAGAGCAGCCATGAGGACAGGGGTCAAAGTGGCCTGGGCTCCTCTCCCAAAGGCTCACGGAGGTCCCTCTGCCACCGAACGCCCGGTCTGCTGAAGCAGGAACAAAGCTGAGCCCTCGATGTACCATCTCCGAGGGACCAGCCAGCCACTGGTAGCAGATCGATGGCTTCAGCCCCCTGATGGAAGGGGGCCATTTATACCTATTGAAATTGATACTATTCTACATACCAGCTCCCCTGACCTGCTTGCGGGGCCCTCCCCCGGACGGCCATGTGAGGGCTTTAGATCACCTGAATGCAGTGACCCGGGACACACATACATGGCCTCACGCCAACGTGCCGGAGTCCAGCTCCCACGGGTCCAGGGGTTCCCGAAGGATGAACGGCGTCGGCGAAAAAGTGAAAATAAAACAAAACTAAAATAAACCACTAAAATAAAAATGGACGCAGACAACAGCAGGGTGTTGAACTGGCCGATTTATCGTAGCAAACACGGCATTATATTTGCTAGTGATTTCCTTGTAGCGTACGTCATCTATGTTTTCTGGCAGTACCCAATTCTAGAATTGTTCCTTAGTGTCATCACCCAATAAGGAATAACATGATTGGTTTGGTTTTTTTTGGTAACGTTCCCTCCTGCCCTTTGCGTATTGATTAATTTCTTTCATTGTTTTTATTATGTATCTATGTTTATCTATAATCTACAAAGTACTTGCTTTGCTGTTTTCATGAAAGGTCATTTATCTCTCAACACCTCAAGTGGAACAGTTACAGGGACATGACCTCTTAGTTGTTTCCCTGAACCATTCGTGGTTTTGAAGAACAAAAGTGTTCACCTGGGTCCGAGGTGCCAGGAGGGGGGCCAGGAGGGCCTTAGAAACCCACGCCTTCTACGTTCTCAGAGAGACAATGCCCCTAGGAACCAATGAACCATTCTGTACTTTAACCGACTAGGTTCAGTCGTCATCTGGAATGCTTCCTGGGGGCCAAGTGGGCCCAGGGGTTAGAGTGACCTGCGTCCATAGATACGCTCCTTAGTTACCGGGGTGGGGCTTTCGGATCCATATATCTCTCCTTCGTTGGCTGCCTTTGCTGGCAAATGCTTGAGGCTATCCTTCCTGTGAGTAGGAGTCCCCATAGGGGATGGCAAGGGCTAAACGTAAGGCCGCACAATTTCTTGCGGAACCTTATTTTCTTCCCTAATGGTTCTTTTCCCAGGGGGCCTGTCGAGGGCAGTTCCCCAACAGACAATACCCCAGGTAGTCTTAAGGCCGAATTACCTAGAAGCGGGAGGACAAGAAGCTTCACTGTGGGCAGGCCGCCCTGCCGTCGCCAATCCGTCCACAGCCCGGGCTCTGCCACTCAGGCTGGGAATAGCTCGTCTTCCAGCACCAAAGGGCTCATTTTTTGGCAAAATGTGGAACAGTGGGCATCCGACTAAAGGGTCCACCGATCTCACCAGGAGCCCCAACACCCAGGTGGCACAGCCTGAAAGGACCGAGCTCAGGAACCATACCTCGTAGCTCTGTTCTCTAAGGAGCTGAGATACGCCACTGTGTCCCCTGCGGCTACAACACACGGGTACACGAAGCAGCGGGTGGAAGTCAAAAAGGCCTCTCCCCTCATCACTCCGATGACCCACTTCTGGAGTTTGTGTTTCCTGTGCCTGGGGGCAGGAAGCTTCTGCCCAGGGACACAGTAGGGTCCCATCAACTGGAAGATGTGACCTGGTCATTGGCCCCCTCCTGCTGGCAGACCAGCGGGCCTGTGGGCTCACCGGAAGAGCCAGGGCTGTGCAGTGGGGCAGGGGGGTGTCGGGAAACCCCTTGGGTGTCTGGCTCTTGGTGTTTCCACACCCACTGCTAACAGTAAGTGGCAACCGCGGCGATCACAGCCCAGCCAGGGCGTGACGACCAAGGGCTGGGATCCCCGGGGATGAAGTCTGGATCACCCCACCAGGAAATAACCAGAGCAGCTGCAGCATGAGGCATAAGGGAGATCTAGGATGGGGGCGGACGAGGGACCAGCTGTAGCAGCAGGGCCTGTAGCCAGGGCCACTGGTCCTCTGAGGCGGAGCCGGTGCTGGCTACCGCCTTGTAGGGCTCTGTTGGGTCAGACCCAGACCCCGCCTCCCAGGAAAGAAGGGAGAGAAGACAGCGCAGCTCTGAGTGAGTTGAGGGGTGGGCTGTCTGGCACAAGCCTTCTGCACCCCTTCAGACCCTCCCGGCCTCCCTTGCGTGTTGCGCTAGCTCTGCCTGGGCTGAGTGATGTGCAGCTTGCACAGCCTGCCCACACCCCACCCCCGGCCCACCCCCGCCCCGCGCCCCTCACCTCCACCACCCGCCGTGGGCCTCAACGCGGGGCCCCGACGTTCGTATGCACGATCCAGAAATGCGGAGTCGGTGCCCCAAGGGGCAACTCTTCCACCAAGGGGAGGAGAGAAATAGTGGATAAATTCTTCCCCCTTCCTCCCCACCAGGAATGGTACCTGGCATCTCAAGGTCACAGTCTTATTCTGCAGGCACGTGTAATGGTAGCCAGCTGGATAAAGCATCCTTCTGCTAGCTCTCCCTCCTTCTCATTTTCTCTACCTCCCTCCCTCCCTGCTCCTCTCTGGGGTTGTTCTGCAGAATAAAATGAGGGTGCGTGAGCCTTCCGCTTGAAGCTCTGCTTCCTGGGGAAGTCTGGACAAAGCACCATCCATGTGCTGACCCCCAAGTGTGTGCCTCGGGGCCAGACTCCTCCTGACCTCCAAGTTCTCATACCCAGCTACAGCAGAGGGACCTTAGGCTGAACAGGTCCAACACGGAACTCCTGATTTCCCCCAAACCTGCTCCACGAAAGCTCTCCCCATCCTACCACGTGCCCAGAACCCCGAGTCATCCGTGAGTCACGACGTGGCATCTGTCAGCACATCACATCATTTCTGTCCTCAAAAGGCCTCCAGAACCTGACCACTTTTCACCACCTCCATCGCAGGACCCCATTAAGATGGAGGTCAGCTCACGTGACTCCTCTGCTCAAAGCTCTCCAGTCGCATCTACCTCACCGAGAGTAAAGCCAAAGTCCTTACCCGTAAGATCCCGGCTTCCAGTTCTGTTTCGCACCTAATCTCCTACTCCTCTCTCCCTCCGTCACTCTGCACCAGCCTCACCGGTCTCATTCCGTTGAAGACGTTGGGCATGCTCCTACCTCAGGGCCTTTGCACACGCCGGTCCCTCTGTCTAGAACGCACTGCCCCAGATACCCACAGGACCGGTTTCATTCCCCCACCGTCTGCCTCCAAACGTCGTCTTGATCCATTGGACTGCGTTAAGAACTTCTCGTCAAAAGACACCAGTAGAAGAACGGAAGAGGGCCCACCGGATGGGAGAAGATCTGAACAAGACGGGGAAAGGGACAGAACACGGGAGAGGCACATCACCCCTGACAGAGAGGATAACTGGGGTGTGAGAGGTGCCCGGCCTCATGGGTCACCAAGGAAATGCAAATTAAGCCCACTACAGACCCCTGGAGAGACCAAACTCAAAAGGGCTGACACTATCTAGTCGGCAAGGACGAAGAGCATCCAGATGCAAAGCCGTGTGCCGGCTCAGCCCGCCCAGCAGGTCTCCTGCACACGTGCCCCACAGAACGGGTCCTGTGTGCACCAGGGGAAGTGCTAGAATGGCCCAAGAAGCACTGTTCATAGGCCTACCCCAACCACACTCCCATACCCTTCCCTGCCTCACTCATCTTCCCCCATGGACCTTATCTTCTGGTACATTATGTCTTTGACTCCCTTGGTTTGGCCTACAGTCTGCCTTCCCCCGCTAGCATACCAGCTCTGAAAACACCAGGAAGTTTTACCCACTTCATCCATTGCTGCCACTTCTAAAGCTTTGCACCGTGCCCATTAGCACCAGCAGGCACTCAGTATTTCGCTGAATTAATCGAATTCCTCGTTTGCACAAGGAGGCAAAGAAGTCACTGATTTTTTTGAGGAGATTTGGGTGCATGCGTCTACATGCCTGACACACCCCAAGTTCTCATTAAAAGTTGGCTGTTCTCATCTCAAGCCTGAGAGTCTGACTCAGAGACCGAGATCTCTGTCCTGGAGGACAGAGTGGATTTACCTGACCTCTGTGAAGAGGGCCCAACCTTAGAAGAGGGGTACATTCTGGCTACATACTTCGTGATTAAATAGGGACGTTGTTACTGGAGGACCGAAAATCCCACCTCTTGGGATTCCTCAGAACTCTCAGTGGGCAGATGAGGTAGGTTGAGAAACCACAGGCATCTGGTCTTGACTGGGGAGAGAGAACCAGGCGGTGTTGAGTGAGGAACACCCCGCTTGGAAGATGGGTCATCACCTCGGAGTAGCTGGCGAACAATTCGGTGCATTGCAAACAGCAGCTGAAGAGAAAATACGTGTGTGCCACAGAGAAAGGGTACCGAGTGACCAGAAATTTTTGGTTTCACCTATACGTATATGCGGGTGTGCGCTCGTTCATCATGTTTCTAATTGTGGGTAAGGGTAAAAAGAAAAAAAGAAAAAAAGTTTGAAAGCCGCTGGACTTTGGGAAATTAGGACCTGGGCTCCAATCCAGGCTCCATCAGCCCTCCAGCTGCTGAGATTTGAACATTTCAAAGCCCCTAGAGCCATGCCTACTTTTAGGAAGTTTCCAGGAACATTTGTTAACCCTGGCTCCCAACCCCGGAGGGCTGATAATGTGTGTTATCGGGACAGGATTCATTAATTCAGCGGGTAGTTACTGAGTTCTGATTCTGTGTCAGGCACTGGGCTGGATGCTTGGCACAGATCAGTGAACAAAACATACAAAGCCTCAGGCCTCGCAGGGCTTATGTTCTAGCACGTGGACACACAAAACAAACAGTATTAGGTGTTGGGGGATGGCTGTTAGGAAACACATCTATTCCAAATGCTGCAGGGTGAGGGGCCTGAGAAGCACCAGGCAATAGGGGCAGAGACAGGGATTTTAAATAGGGTGGTCTGGGTAGACCCAGACCACGAGAGAACATTCCAGCAGGCTTGGAGGTTAAAGAATTAGCGGTGGCAATGTCCAGAGGAACAGGCAGAGGGTCAGCCTGTGCAAAGGCTTAAGGTGAGTGCCTCGCAGTCCCAAACAGCAAGAAACCGGTGTGGCCAAAGCAGAGGGTGTCAGGGAGCAAGGGGCGGACGGAGGCAGTGCAGACCCCGAAAGGCCACCGGGACGATTTGGGCCTGTTCTGGGTGGGCCAGGAGCCAGGGTAGAGGAGTGACGTGAGCTGAGTTCTGGTTCAAATCTGTGGCGAAGTCACTGGCTGCCTGCTGCCTCGAAACAAGCACAACGGGGCAGGGGTGGGAAGAGGGGACGGGTTAGGTGGCAGTGACCGGGGCCGGAGCAAGGGCTGTGAGGGACCGGGGAAGCGGTCAGGGTCTAGAGGCATTTTGGAGACCAGAACTGACAGGTTGGATGAAGCGAGCAACACCGGGGTCCAGGATGATGCCCCAAGTTTGTGGCCCGGGAATGTGGAAGGATGAGGCTCCCACCCACCACAGTGCAGGGAGTGGGGACGCCAGAGCCCGGGGGGACAGGTGTGGTGGGCCAGGGAGGCTGACTCGGTCCTGCTGAGGGCCCTTCAAAAAACAGAAAGAAAAGCTCCCAACCAAGTTCTCAGAAGGCAAACTAGGGTGGGCCAGTCTGAGTCATTACTTTTTAAGTGAAAAATGAATGGCTTGGAGTTACAGCGAAATCTGTCAAGAAATCACTCTAGATTTCTGGTTCTCAAAGATCAGTTATGCCCGTTGTTCTTCTGAGAGTATCAGCGTCCTTCCAAGAGTAAGAGGAACCCACAGGCAGATTACAGTTGGAACTTCCCCTAAATAAACTTAAGGTCATTTCAGAACGCGGCCTGCAGACCCGGGTTCGCGTAAGAACAGTAAACTGAGATGCCACAGAGGGTTTCCAACTAGGTTTTATTTTAGTTCCAATGTTATCGGCAACGATACAGGAGCAGTTCAGGCAAATATACCACCTTAAATACATCGGAGGAAAAACTCACTGTGTCAAGCACGTCTCACACTCCAGCAAATGAACGTAAAGACAGGGAACAAAGTTAGCAGCATGAAATTAAAGTGCTTTTTGCCACACTTCGGTCAGAGTCTTTCCCTCAGTGGGATAAATTTAATTTTACTCATTGTGTAAGAAACTCAAAATTCCATTCACCGCCCAGGGGCTACATTCAAAAAAATTCATGTTTAGTTATTCGAAATAAAAAAAAATGATTCCCCCCAAAAAGCACAAAGTTCATTGGAATCTGTGACACTGATTTCTCCTGACACGCTGTGAAGTGACCACCATCTAGGCCTGGCAAAAAGCTCAGAACATCCTCCTGCCATGTGACCGTCGAGGCAACACCCACCACTTTGCCCCACACGCCGTCCGCTGAAGGTCTGAAAGGCAAGCAGGCACCTGGAGAAGAGGCCACCTGCGTGGCCACCCACCAGTGAGCAGAGGCCACCAACTCATTTCCCGGAAGCTGGAGGGCGGGGGGGCGGGGGGATTCAGGAGGACAGGCCCCACCTCTGTGCCAGAGCCCCACCTCTTTCTGGGAGAGAGAGCTTTCTGGTTTCTAGGAAGTTCTCCGACCTGAGCTGCAGAGGCTGCTTGCCCCAGTTAACGCTCTGGGGACAGGAACCTGCCCCTCTTCAACCAGTAACGATCCCAAACTCAACAGGAAACATTTCTCAAAGTCCACACGAGGTTGATGAGGGGAAGAGGCTCTGGGGGTCAGGGAGGGCGGCTGCTGGGTTTCCCACGCTGTCTCTCGGCCAACTGCAGCCTCAGCGGCACAGGAGACTTAGTCAGGAGGACTGACTGGTGGCCAAGGGCAGCCTGGGCCAAGGCGGGGGGTGGGAACACCTCTTAAGGGGCATAACGGGGATGCGATCAAGCTAACCGTGCGAGCTCTCGGAGCCTGTGAGCCCCTCACAGGGCAAGGTCAAACAGCCCTGTTCTCCGTGGACTCCACATTCTCCAACCATCCCGGACGGGGCGCCCCCCTCCCTCCGCCATCTTGCCTTCTGCTACATCCTCTAACGCTCTGGACCAACCCATCTATGACCAATAATAAAACCAGGCTACACAGGCTAAAGACTGAACACAGAACAAGGGACACAGTGAAGAGAAGGGAGGCCAAGCCCCTCCTCAACGCGGTACCAGCTACCTGCTCTCTCCACACGCCCCTCCCCTCGGCCACCGACCCCACCCCGGCTTCTGCAACATCTTTCCCGCCCCCTCATGGCACAAGGCCCCCCCCTCGGCCTCCAACCCAATCTCTGCCTCCAAGACGTGTGGGAACCGCTCTGCCGATGCAGCGAAGCTCAGAAGCTGAAAAACCAAACTGACGCTCAGGCAGCAGCCCTTCCGGAAATGCGTTCCAGTGCGATCAGGGAAGAAATCCCACCCTCCCTCGGGCGACCCTTCTTTGCGAGCGTGGAGCGTGGAGTGGAGCGGACGTGTGGTCGGGGGTTAGTGTCGCTGGAGGACGGGGTCTGCCTGACGCCCTGGGAGGCGCCGACCGGGAGTCCCGCGGGGCCGGCGGATCCCGAGACCTTGTCAAGCACTCAAAAGAATCTCAGTCAAGTGCACCCGACAAAGCAAAGACTCGACTCCTCGGTACCATGCGGTCCACGGTCATGATCAAAAAAAAAAGTCTCCTTTAGGGGTACGAGCCTGAAGATCTTCCTGCAACGGCAGGCAAAGGGGGGGGGGAAACTAGCGTTTCAGGGGCTCAAAATGGTATGAGACGGGGGTGCTTTCGCTCTCAGGGTGGCAGCACCGGACGGGAGCTGCCCGGGGCCCCGGTGGGGGCCACACAGCACGGGCCCTCCCCAGGCGGGCTGCGGCGCCAGGCTGCCCACTATCTGCTGGGCTGCAGGTACTGGTGCGTGAACATGTTGAGCTCGCTGTCCAACCAGCCGGCTTTGTTCCTGCGGAGAAAGGGTTCATTTGTAGCGCTCACAGCTGCCGACAGGTGACACCGAGTGCTGTTCTAAGGACACTGGACTCATAGCCTCATTTACTCCTCTGATAACCCCCACTTTGCAGGTGAGAGAAAGAGACCCAGAGAACTTATGACATAACTTCCCACAATCACGATTAATCAGCCGTGGAGCCAAAAGTAAGGCCTGTCTGACATTCAAGCCCTATGTCCGCTTCACCTGACCACAGGCAGGCCCCTGAACTGTCCGGAAGTCAGTTTTCCTGTCTGTCGGTGGGGGGTCGGGTTGCTGGATATGCGGCCCATACGGGCTCACCCCGTCCTTGTTGGCTATGAGCAGCAGAGGCATCAGCGACCACCCCCCCGCCCCCACCGCCAAGGGGTCCTTGAAACTGACTCGCCCAGGGCAGTGGGCGGGGAGGGCACATCAGCCCGGGAAAGTCCACCGTTTGCCCAGGGGTTGGCACTGACGTCAGGGGCGGGAGCAGGAAGCGCAGGGTCCCCGGGTGCTGATGTTATCTCAGGCTGAGCGGGCTGAGGACCTTTGTGGAGCGCTTTCTGGTTCAGCTCTGTGGCTCTGTCATGAAATCTCGCTCCATTTTACAGACGAAAACAATGAGACTTAAGAAAGCTCGGTGATCCGCCCAAACACGAGTGCCTGGGCCAGAACCCAGGCCTCTGGCTCCTTAGATTGACCCCCCCCCAGCAAAGCTTGGACAGAAGCTCCGACTTTCCACAGGGACCCCGCACGGACCTGGGTGCCAGTGGGGGCTCTGCCCGTCACCAGCTGCCTGACCAGCTTTCCGACGGGTAAAAATGCCGACGTGGCCCCTTCCCTGCGCCCAGAGAAATGGAGTAAAGCATGTGGCGGGTCCAGCCCAGAGACCCCGGTGCACAGTAGACAGAGAAAGACCACGAACGTGCGGAGTGTCCCGGGGTGCGGGAGCCACGCACACCTGGATCCTCTCCTCCCGGCCTCGCCACTGCCTGTGGGACCCCAGACAAGTTACTTAACTCCTGGAGGCTGCAATTTCCCCTTTTAGAAAACGGAGAGAGGGGACACGACCCTGCAGGGACACGGACGGGTGAGCGGCACGGCGCCCGTCAAGTGCCTGAGGTGCTGCTGAAGGAGAAGGTGCCCGTGAGCGGTCCCTTCACGGCTCCCTTCCGCCCGGCTCCTCCTCCGCCAAGGCCCCGACGGAGGGCGTCCGCAGGGCAGTAACTCTACATCCTGTCGAACGTCCAGCGCTGGCACCGTATCTGGCACCCAGCAGATGCAAACAGCTCACGCGGAGTGAAGTTCACGTCCACGCAAGACACAGACAAGCAGCCAAACACGGCTGCGCCCGGGCCGCACACCGGAGCCCACCGCCTCCGGCCTCCCAGGGCGACCTCACCTGAGCAGCTTTGCTTTGCTCTGAAGTGAATCGAGAACCTCGATTTTCTTGTTCATGGCGGCGATGTCCTGCTCCAGGTTCTCCCGGGTGACGTCAACTTGCTGGCACAGGTGGGCAAAGGTCCCAGACAGTTCCCTGAGTGGGAGAGAGTCGGGATCAACGGGGCCACGTGGCTGGTTTGCAGAACACGGGCACTGGCTAGATCCACCTGGTGCCCATCGGTCAGCCGCTGGCAGCTCTGCCCTGCCCCACGCCGGTGTGGCAGAATCTTCTCCACCCGCTGCCCAGACCAAGGACGCCACACACGCTCAGCGTCACCACAGTGAGAGACCCAGGAGCACCCTGCCTGGGGCACAGCAGGCGGGGATTCAGATCCCAGCTCTGGCGCTAATCACCAAGTGGCAGGGGAAAAGGGACCGCCCCTCAAGCCTCGGTTTCCCCATCTGGAAAAAGGAGACTCCCGCACAAACAATGTCTACTTCAAAGGGTTCACAGAGAAAATGAAAAATTAGGTGCGAGCAAGGGGCCCACCACGCAGCAGCGTGAGGAAGGCAGGCCGGCACTCCTCCCGCCCCGACTAGCCAGGCAAGCAGCCTGGCCCCCTCCTGCCCAAAGCCGTGCCAGGAAGACAGGGCCGGGTCTTAGAATTTCAAAGCTCTGCCTACAGACCTTGAAAAAACACTACAAGTGACGTCCCTCGTCCGCCCGCATCTCCCTCCCTTGGGGGAACAGAGGCCTAACTGGACCCGGCCCTGGGCGTAGGGTGTCCCCGGAAACAGCTTTCTCCCCATCCCTGGTCTCAGAGCCGACACTGCACGGCTGAAGGCCAGTGTCAGATGATGCTTGGGATCCAGCGGTTTCCGGGGCAGGTCCGAGGGAAGCCAGCGGGAAGTTCTGAAGCAAAGGAGCCGGCCCCGGCCCCGCGGTGGACTCACTGCTGGACTTGGTGGCTGCAGTTGGAGCCGGTGTAGCTGATGATGAGTTGTAACTTCTCGCTGGCATATTCTACGAACTGACGCTTGAAGGCCCTCTCCTTGGCCCTGGTGGTCCAGGTCAGACGCTCGTAGACATACAGGAGGCCATAGAGCCCGAAGGACAGGGCAATGAGCCGCCAGCCCACCGCCTTCCACACCTGCAGAGGCACAGCGATCGGCCGATGTGGACCCTCTGCCGCCCCCCTGCCTCTCCCAAGGGCCCCAAAGAGCCTTTGTGTCTCTCCTCAGAACGCCTCCTTCCACACCTCTTTGATCCCACGGAGGCCAGAAGGGCAGGAACCTAATTCAGAAACAGGGTAACTTAGCGTTGGTCACGCGAGAAGACTTGTGCTAGGAGGTGGGGGTAGGGGAGTGGCGGTTAGGGGAGTGTGGGGGGTAGGGGAGCGTTGGGAGTAGGGGAGGAGGCACTAGCACCAGAAGCATGGAACCAGACACGCAGAATCCCTAAGGACAAAAGCAGGTGCTCTAAAGTGACATTCCATCCTGAGGACACTGACGAGTAGAATTCCTCACGTCTTTCCTCAGAGGGTGGCTTCTGTTGCTCTGGTCCGTGACACTTTAGTTCGAGGCAGCGCGGTCACAAAAAGCACGGGACACGGAGCCAGAAATCAAGGCTTCAGTGCCACCTGCCGTCCCGGTTGAAACCCACGCCAAGTTCTTTACACACGTTCCTCCCAAAAGAGGCCTGATGGTCTCTCCAGGTCTCAGGGTTGTTTGGGTAAAATGGGCTATCTGACAGGGTCCCATGACCACCGAGTACCGGCGCCTCAGCTAACGACCCTCTGCCAGGTCACCGTCTGAAAAAAGCCACACGGCACGCCAAGTCTGTGGAGACGGAGAGCAAGGGGCCTCAGCTGTGTCCACCCCAGTCTTCCGAGCTGAGAGCACAATCCCCAGCAGTTTTGTCCCTGTCACATCTGCCACCACTCTACGGCTCGAACGACCACAGCAGAGAGAGCGAGCCTACATCCCCAGCAAACTCAGGGTGAAAGTGTCCTGGCCGCAGTGTGTCGTGCGTCAGGACGTGGGGAGGACCCCAGTCACCAAGAAGGCAGCCTGCGATCTCAGGCTTTGGAGTGGAAAGGAAAGGGCAAGAAAACCAGGGGACAGACACACAAGGGTTCAAGGCCCAGCCTGGTCTCTCTGTCTTAAACCCTTGCCAGTTTCGCTCTGGGCTTCCTCACCTCCTGGCCACGCCCACCTGTCTGGACTCCAGCTTTGTCACCTTCTCGGGTCCCTTCCCCGAAGCCTGTCACGTAATAGAGGCCTTCAGGTCAGAGTTCCAATCCTAACTGTCTTTGGCGAGCCACCCAGACTTTCCTCCTCTGTCACACGGGAGCGGTGCCGTCTGAACGTCGCGTCAGCTGACACTTCAAGAAGTCAATGACTAACACGCCGAAGCTCAGGCTGAGGCCGCACGGCTCCCGAGGCCAGAGACCACCATGAGAAGCCGCCGGTGGGCGTGAAAACGCCGCTGTGTGGACTCGGGGACCCTGACCAGCACCGTGCCCCTCGGGCCCCATCCGCCTGTCCTCCAGCCCCCACCCTTCCCGGGCAGGGCTGCCCACTGACCACGCCTCCGACAACGAGAATGCCCATGGAGGTCCTGGACGTCAGGGAGGCCAGGCCGGTGACCATGGAAACCATGAGCTCTTCCTGGGTGAGGGAGCCCTGCGGCAGCGGGGGCATGCTGGGGTTGGCTGGCGTCAGGGGGATGGGGCGCTGCACCTGAAAAGACACGACAGGAGGGGTAAGAAGAATGTGGCAGGTCTCTGGTTCAACAGAGTCCTCAGTGACCCTCAGGACCAGGGGTCCTGGGACAGGGACACAGAGCGGCTCTTCGGTTTCCAAAAAGGCAAAAAGAAAATTAAGCTTTGCGTGCAGCAAGGAAGGACTGAAGCTTCGTAACAGACCTGCCAGCCCCAAGGTGAGCACTGTGGGGACCCCACAAAATGCGAGCAGTGGCAGCCCCCAATGCCTCGGTACAATTCCCCCGAAGGGGGGGTGTGCACCAGGCTCAGTACACACGTGAGTTCGACAGGTAGAGACACGAGTGGTCTTAAAAATCTAAATTTTAAGGGCGCCTGGGTGGCTCAGTCAGTTAAGCGGCCGACTTCGGCTCAGGTCATGATCTCACAGCACATGGGTTCAAGCCCCACGTCGGGCCCTGTGCCGACAGCTCAGAGCCTGGAGCCTGCTTCGGATCCTGTGTCTCCCTCTCTCTCTGCCCCTCCCCTGCTTCTGCGCATGCGTGCTCTCTCTCTCAAAAATAAACATTTTTTTAAAAATCTAAATTCTAAAACGGTGGTATGTGGATAGACTTAAATCATCTATATTCACAAGTCACACACTTCATTTGATATACGTTAGAAAAAAAACTCAGCTAACGTTTTTGATTCCGCAGATGTCGGTGCTTAAGTCAAGGCTACGTGATTTGTGGCAAAAACCCGGACCGTGGTGTGGTAGCACACGTGCCGCGGCTGAAACCGCAGGGAACCCCCTGAGAATGGCTCCTAGGTCTGGAGACAGGTGCAGACTGACCTCTGGCGACACCCAAGGGTGCGGGACACTGCTTGCCTGGTCACTGTAGCCCATCAAGGCCCGGCGGCTGTTCTTGGGGCCCAGGAACCTATTCACCAGCATGGTCCACCCGAGTGAAAAATGGAACTCGATGTCCTCCTGGAAGTCAGCACACAGCTTGTCACAGTTCAGGTCGTAGCTGAGGGAGAAGCACTGCCGAGGGACCAGCATGTCTATCTGACTCCGCACAGACGCAGGAAGGAGGGGTTTCAAACCATCTGTCGGGAACACAAACGAGGGGAAAGCGCATCGGCTCGGCCCTGTGCCACAGCGGGGTCCAGCCTCGAAAGGGAGGCCGTGCCAGCCTCCGCCGAGGACGCGGACCGCTCTGCAGGAATGGCCTGTGGCGCCACAAGGGCCCCTCCCAAGAGGCAGGCCAGCTGGCCCCAGGGGTGTGTGGACCGAGGCTCCAACACCTGCTGACGTTTATGCCTCGGGTGAATTTAAGGACGGGCCAAACTCTCAGCCTGTGACAGTCCCGTGTGGTAACTCAAGCCGGCTCCCCGAGTCTGTGTGTGGAACACAGGCTCCACACACGCCAGGAACCTGAGGATACCGGACAGACTCATCGGCAAGAGTGACAGACAAGGAGAGGCCATTATTTCTGTGGACTGGCCTCCAAAGCTGACCGCTGGGCAACCCAAAGCCCCAGTCTCAAGTCCCCACCGACCTATCATGTCCTGCTGCATGGTTTGCAGAGAGCTGGTGATGGCTGTGGAGCAGCGGTCGGACATATTCCGGCCCAGTCCTTCCTCTATATGGCGGTGCAGTTCCTGCAACAGGGAGGCAGAGGTTCAGAGAGGCAACGCCCCCGTCAGGAGTTCGTTCTGGGGACCCAGGGGACAAGGAAGCCCCAGGCTGGTCAGCCCGCACCCAGCAGGTGACCGCGGAACGCGGAGTGGAGCCTGGGTCCTATCTCCCTGGCTGAGGGACCCTGACGCAGACCAGCAGGGGCCGAATCACTGTCACGTGGCAATTCCACCCAGCGGCCCAAGGGATTAAAGTGAGTCCCCGTGCAGAACACCTGCTGCTTAACGACTCACGTTCTTGTAGACCTTGAGGACCACTGGGGAAGGGTGGAAATCCATCTGGTATTCGTCCACCAGCACGGAGAGGCGCCTGATCTCCTCCGCCATCGCAGTGGACACCTGCGGGAGAGGGGCGCGTACCGTGAAGCATGGAGGGCGGGTGAGCCTGGTTCCCTCCTGCAGCACCAGGGGAGCCTAACGAGTCCTCGCAGACCGCATGAGCTTCCCCACAAGCCAGCGGTCTTCTCAGCTCCCCTACGGCAGGAAAGCTTTTGAGGGAGAAGGGATGTCCGAATGGCGGGCAAATGCTCCTCGGAGATGTGGAGGGGAGGCAGGCCCAGAGCACAGGGACTTGCCCAGGGTCACACGAGGGACCGGGGAGCCC
This sequence comes from Panthera onca, assembly GCF_046562875.1. Taxonomy (NCBI): domain Eukaryota; kingdom Metazoa; phylum Chordata; class Mammalia; order Carnivora; family Felidae; genus Panthera; species Panthera onca. The sequence goes on from NC_138346.1 coordinate 212,692,804, forward strand.
AGGGGAGGCTATGCGCCCGCTCCAGTCAGGGCCACAACTTCCTTCTGGAAGGCTGAGAAACCGCTAGCACCCTGGACACTCCTAGGCAGTCCAGGTCGCCCAGAGTGCTTCCTCCACGATCCTCACCTGCCTCTCCACCTCCTCCGTGATCTGTTTAATCCGCAGCTTATAGTCCTGCGCCAGGAGCTCCAGCTGCTTGTCAATAAACCTCAGCCGCTCTTGCCGTTCCTCCCGCATCTCCAGGCAGTAGACCCTGAGAGAAAGCGCGCGGGGCTCAGGAGCGGGTCCCCACCCGACCAAGCGGAGGAGCGAGGGGACGCCAGGAAGGCTGCACATGCCCCAGCTGGGGCCCCAGCAATGTCAGACGGTGCCCAGAAGCATGCTCTCCCCGTTCCCGAGCACCAGCCCTGTGCCCTTAGGTCTGCCAGCTGGGAAGAGGTGGTGGGGGACCAAGGAGGATGCTTGGGGAGGCGGGGAGGGGGGCGTTTAGAACAGATTCTGCTCATTAATCCGGGAAAAAAAAAGCTCAGCCTCACTAGTCATCGGGGAAATGAAATTAAAAAGAGGTACTACTCTACGCAGGCAGGAACCTGGCAAAAATCACCAAGTCTGAAGTGCCGGTAAGGCTCGGGGAATGCACAGTCCCAGCACGCACCGCGGGGGAACTGGGGACGTGTTCAGACGTTTCAGAGGGCGTCAGAGGAAAACGCTAAAACTGAAAATGCACACACCCTAGGACGAAACAGTTCTGCCTCCAGGAGTTAAGCTCCTAGACATACTCTTACAAATGTGCACAAGGGGCCACTTGAACCGGTGTCCTCTGCAACAGGGTTTGCAACAGAAAAGAATTAAATCTAAAAACTAATCCATTGGCTGGGGCACCTGGGTAGCTCGATCAGTTAAGCGTTCGACTCTTGGTTTCAGCTCAGGTCACGTTCCCAGAGTCGTGAGATCGAGCCCCATGTCTGGCTCTGTGCTGACAGCGCAGAGCCTGCTTGGGATTCTCTCTCTGCCCCTCCCCTGCTTGCACAGGTGTGCGTGCATATGCTCTCTCTCTCTCGCTCTCTCTCAAATAAATACCAAAAAATAAACAAAACTAAAAATCAACCCATGGGAAAATGAGGTATATTGTCAACGGGATGCTCTATCTCAGTTAATAGAAACACCAACTCTGTGTTACCAGCTCTGTGTTACCTGAAAGGGATAGGGAACAAAACCAAAGCCAAGTGGACAGAAACACAAGGTGCCCTGACACATTCAGTACGACACCCTGTCCACATGCCTGAGGCACATCCACAGCAGGATTATGTATTCTTCAGGATTTATGCAAAAGTACTTTCTAAATGGATGATGGGGCTACACACCAAATTCATGGCTGTCATTGCCTCTGAGGAGTGGGCAGGGTGACAGTGGGGGAGGGGCTGAAGACTCAAAGGGTATTTGATGTTTTTTGTTTTATTTCAACTTTAGGATAATATAAAGCAAACACTAAAGAAAGCAAGATGTTTTTACGTTATTCTCTGTATTTTCCCATATCTTAATTTCTATTAAAAACAAAACAAAACAACAACAACAAAAAACGGGGCACCTGGGTGGCTCAGTCGGTTAAGCATCTGACTTCAGCTCAGGTCATGATCTCACGGTTCGTGAGTTCGAGCCCTCCATCGGGCTCTGTGCTGACAACTCAGAGCCTGGATCCTGCTTTGGATCTGTGTCTCCCTCTCTCTCTGTCCCTTCCCTGCTCAAGCTCACTCTCTCTCAAAAATAAACAAACATTAAAAAAAAAAAAAGTTATTTTTAAAAAACTGTGCCCTGGGAGCACCTGGCTGTCTTAGTGCAGTGGAGCATGTGCCCTTGTTCCTGGGGACTGAGCTCAAGCTCCACGATGGGTGTAGAGATTACTTATAATAAAATAAAATCTTTAAAAAAACCAAATCCACGTCTCCTGCCTCTAGCTCTGAGAAACGCTGCCATGCTCAGTGTGGTGTCGGCTGAGGCCTCCAACATCGGGCTTGTGGGGCAACACTTCTAAGAACCACCACACAGACCACGTGGGATGACCAGATACCCACCCAATGGCCGTCCTCGCCAGGCTGCTCCCTGGGGATCTCACTAGTCCCGGTGGCACCGCAGAGACTCAGCTCTGCCGGCAAGTCCCCAGGCTGGGGTGAGTGATCCCTTCCCAGCCCTGCCCTCTGCGGGCACGCGGTGTCGGGTTCTTACCGCTGCTCCTGTGCCGCAACGTGCAGGGAGTCCATGATGAGACGCACCGCTTCCGCGATCTGCTTGGCCCGGACCGTGTGCTGCTCGAACTTGGTCTTCACCGCAGACTGGGAGATGCACTCCTGGAACAGACAAGAGGTGCTGAGGAAGGCGGAGGCCACTGGGGTCCACCAGCCCCAGGCGAGGCTCTGGCGTTCACTGCCAGGGTCATGGCTGGCGGGGGCCGGGGAGGCACAGAATAATCAAACGCTGGAATCAAAGGGCTCACCTCAAATCTCCTTTCAAAGTTCTGAAACTCAAACATCCTCACTTGAAAGCCTTCTGCAAGAGCGCCCCCTAGGAGAATTACACCATATTAGTCCGGAAACAACAGCAGAAGGAAATGGTAACATCGTCCAAAGCCAGCCGACGGGGCACTTGGCTTAAACACTGGCCGAGAAGCAAAGAGCTTCTCCCTCAAGGCTCTTCATCAGAGCCATCTTTACGGGCTGAGCACAAGCCAGATGTCTCAACCATCAGGGAAAAGGAAGTCTGTTCCATCGTACCTCCTTCAGGCATGCCCTGGGCCTTCTGGATCCTGGCGTTGAGCACCTCCTTGGCAGACACAAAGAAGATGCGGTCTCCAGCCTGGCCTCGGTCCACCACGCCCAGCTCATCCACCAGGAAGCTGGTACAACGTTCCATGTGCTGCCGCCGCACCTGAAGCCCAAGCAGATGGGCGGGTGTGACCAGGTGGGGTGCCAGCGGCCCCTCCCAATGGAGCCCACAGCCCCGAACTGCCTCTCTTCTAAAGAAGAGGTAAGGTAGTCACATGGTTCAGTATTCCACAGGTACAAACACACACCTCCCACACACATGAGGAATCATCTCCCACTATCGCTGTTCTCTAGCCACCAAGTTCCCCAGAACCCACGTCATGGAGGTTTCTTGGGGCACAGGCTGCCACAAATATTTTATGCACATACAAGCAGAAATGCCTAGACCTGCCCCAAACTACCTCTTGTTAAAACCCACACGGCATCTCACTTTGGTGCCCACAAGGAAAGGAACCCGGAGCCAAGAAACCTAAACTTGGGCTTCACCCTGCCAAGCCGAGTCCTCCCAGGGCCTCGTTTATAAGATCAGTGGACGCCACCGGGAAATCCCTTCTAGCTCTGAAATCCTCAGGTTCTAGTGGCAGGTGCTTTCCTCAAGTCGGCAGATTTCCTCCTTCCAAGAACTCTGTTACACGCATCTCATAGACAAGGAGCTTCCCCATCACTGTCCAGCGTCAGCCTGCGGGCCGCGCGCCTCATCGTCCCATGTTACCAGTCTGTTACTCCTTTTCCTTTCCTCTCGTGCAAAAAGGTAAAGAACTAGAGGATTTGCCAGTAAGAATCAATTATTCTTTGCTCCTCCCTGAAGCTTCTTTCCTGGACGTCTTCTGAAAGCTGAGCCTGTTCTATGACGAGTAACCCTTTAGGAACTGAAGTGAGCACTGGCCTCAAACAAGGGTGTGGTTGATGCGGTGGGGACGCTTTTCAGGCCTGGATGACAGCCTTTGGAAGAGTAGAGGGAGCAGGGGAAGTGAGCAGAAGTGAAGGGAGTGTTCCTAAAGCCCTCAGAAGACACCACAGTGACCCCAGGGAACGCCTGGGAAACCTCTAGTGAAGAAGTCAGTCACGGGCCCAATGTGGCCGGAGAGCCTGCGGGGAGGCTCTGGGTGGACACGGTCCCAAAGTGACGACTAAAGAGCTACTCACCTCTTCCATGTACTCAGGCTCCGAGGCGGACGCGTCCCAGCGGTTGTTCAGGATGAAGATGTTCGGGCGGGACAGGCGCTCACTCACCTTGTGGAAGAACTGCTTCTCCTGACGGGGGACAAAGACCTCAGTACAGGAGGGGCTGTGCTGGCCAAGGTCGTCAGCCACACGCACCCCCCTGCCCGCTCAGCTGGGGTCCAGGGGTGTGGGAAAAGGTGGAGGGGTTACCGTCTGCATCAGGGTGGACTCTGAGTTGGCCACCAACACAAACACGTCGGCGTCCAAGCAAAACTTGTCAATCCAGCTGTCCAGCTCTGTGGTGACGTCGATGCCAGGGCTAGAGGTGACGGGGTAAAGCATCATGAGGCACACAGACCTTGGGCCCTAGTCTTCCTGCTCTGCACAGACTTGAGGCAGCCAGGCAAAGGAGGAGGAAGTTACAGGTGTGAGAGAAATCGGGCCCGGCCTTTACTGGAGGGATAATTACTTTTCATTTCATATCCTTCCTGATAGTCTGAAAATATGTTTTGTGTTTTGTTCCACCCGTGTATCACTTTTATTAAAACAACGGTTTGGGGCGCCTGGGTGGCTCGGTCGGTTAGGCATCTGACTCTTGATCTCGGCTCAGGTCATGATCTCGTGGTTCAGGAGTTTGAGCCCCTCGTTGGCAGCATGGAGCTTGCTTGGGATTCTCCCCCCCCCCCCCCCCCCGCTCTCTCTCTTTCTCTCTCCCCCTCAAAATAAACACTGAAAGAAAATAAAATTAAAACATTAAAAATAATGACTTGTGGGGCAACTGGGTGGCTCAGTCTGTTAAGTGTCCGACTTTGGCTCAAGTCATGATCTCACAGCTGGTGAGTTCGAGCCCCACATTGGGCTCTGTGCCGACAGCTCAGAGCCTGGAGCCTGCTTCGGATTCGGTGTCTCCCTCTCTCTCTGCCCCTCCCCCGCTTGTACTCTGTCTCTCCCTCTCAAAAACAAACATTAAAAAAAATGTTTTTTAATAATGGTTTGTAATTTCGCTTTGCAGATACGCAATTAAGGTGAAATTTTATATTTCTGTGAGTCCAATAAGCACTACGGTACCGTACTTCTCAAGACAGTTATGACCTGCCCCAAAGTGTTCCTTCGAGAGAAATAAAATACCACACGGACCCCAACACCACAAGCTCCCGACCCTAATACACGCACCAACCTCGGGTTACAGCTGAGAACCTCCTCAACTTTTGGGCCTCCCTCCCATCTGTCTTTATGGATCGTCACTGGGACATTTCCAGGGCACTGATGCCAACGGCTACAGCAGCCAGACCCGGGGAAATCCAGGAGGCGGGAGGATTTGGCGGAGCCAGTAGGAAAGGCCGCACGAGAAGCAGAGCGCCAAACAGGCCCCAGGGGACCCTGGCTGGAGGGTGCAGAAGAAGGAACCCGGAGAGGCCCGGCGTGGACCTCCTACGGAGGCACCTTCCCTCTTACCTGTCCATCAGCACGAGGTCATCCTTCAGAAGTGGGCACTTGGAGTTGGGCCACATCACACTCACCAGGCTGCCAGCATGGAGCTGCTCGTCCTGGTGAAGGGCATGGGCCAGCTGGTTCACAGTCTGACGGGGGAGGAGGAAAAGAATGAAAGAAAGAAAGACCGGAGCTGAGGAAGACTCGCTGGCCGCCAGCCTGCCCGTGCCGCCCGGCACGCGGGGCTCAGTGGCCCAGTGCTGCGGCCTGGTCTGCTTCCCCTCCTCCTTTCATTTCACACGGAAAAGCCAAGGGCCAGGCCGAGCCAATGAGAAACAACTACTCTTCACTCCTTTCAAAGGCTGCTTTCTTGGCTGTTGTCCTAAAGCTGCAGTTATTCTGCACTGATGAGTTCTCCACGCACCGAAAAGAGCTTCTGGCCCCAAACGAGAATGCCAGCGGCTCTCAGAAAAATAAAAACGGACCAGCCACGGGCTATTGACTGAGAACCACGGGACAGGTGCAGGAGTCGCCCTGTAGCAACAGCCCAGAAAACGAGGCACACGCACTCTTCTGAGCAAGGAGAAGAGCCACCGGCCTGCTTGGCAACACAGGAACTGGAGCCTCCTGACGCTCTTCAGACCCGCCCGGAAGCTCTCAAACCTGCCCAAGCTCAGCTCTGACAGGCCTTCCCATTTCCCACCGCACGGGCACCACCCTCTCCTTAGAGGTGCTGACTGCCCGGTCACAGTGGACGTCCCAGTTGGTCTACGCCCAGACTCGACCCGCCAGCACCCCCCCCCCCCCCCCCACCGGCACGGTCCCCGCCACGGCACCCTCACCTTGACGCTCCTCTTCTCCTCCGAGCCCTCTGTGAGGAGGAAGGCCTCGTGACCGTCTGTGCCCTCTACCCGCAGGAAGCAGTTGGTGGTGTGGCCGATCCCCGAGGGCAGAACTTTGTCCCAGAGCATGGCATTGATCACGGTGCTCTTCCCGTTGCTCGTCCTGCGAGGACAACCGGCCGTCAGGGAGGCCACCCGTACCTGCCTTGCAGGCTTCCACACGGAAGCTGCCGGCCTGGGAGCCCGAGTCTCTGCAGTGGCACCAGGACCCAGACAGGGGGAGCGAGCACTCTGTGTTTATGCAAACGGATGGACAAACACCTCTGGCCTGTGCCCATGATGTGCTCCCAGGTCATCACTGCAAACCTACCCGCAGGGGCCACCCTAATCTTGGTAACTAGCGTGGTAATCTTTAACAGGGGTGCTAAGTGCATGCGATTGATTTACTAACCCTCCCTCTGTTACCTATTAATCCCACATTCCTCTCTAGAAGGAGAAGAGAGACTCCTCACGTGTCACAGGAGTCAGATCTCTTGCACAATCCTTGAGCACTGAAAGCTGCAAACAGGAGCCACTAAATCTGTACAGAATCGAAATGTTAAAGGCCCCTGCACCCCCTCACTGATGAACGACCCTCGTCCCTTTAAAACCCTCACTGGGGCGCCTGGGTGGCTCAGTCAGTTGAGCGTCTGACTTTGGCTCAGGTATCTCACAGTCCGTGAGTTCGAGCCCTGCATCGGGCTCTGTGCTGACAGCTCGGAGCCCGGAGCCTGCTTCGGACTCTGTGTCTCCCCCTCTCTCTGCCTCTCCCCTGCTCATGCTCTGTCTGCATCTCAACAATAAATAAAAACATTAAAAAAAAAAAAATTTAAAACCCTCATGGCGACACAGAAACTGAGGAGCTGGCTATTGGGTAACAGTCCATCTTCCTCCCACGTGGCCAGCCTCCTAAATCAAGCGCATATTCCTTTCCTATCAATACTCATCTTTTCTAAGCTTACTTACATATTTTGAGAGAGAGAGAGAGAGAGGCAGAGAGAAAGGGAGAGAATCCCAAGCAGGCTCCACTCTGACAGCGCAGAGTCCAACGCGGGGCTCAAACCCCTGAACACCTAAGCCGAAATCAAGAGTCAGACGCTTCACCAACTGAGTCACCCAGGTACCCCTCAATACTCATGTCTCGAGTACTGGTCATTCGAGGGATGGGGAGCCGAACTTGGGATTCGGTAACCAAGTCACAGGCCATTAGGGGCAAGACTCAAGGCAGAGTGCCTATTCCTCCGGCCACTGCTGTGTGTATAGCATCCAACCTGTCCAGGTGTCTTTGTTCCCTTTATTAGATTCTAATCTTTTTAAAGATTAGACATAAGAAATACATTTGGTTTTTGTCCCTTTACTGGCACAGTGCTTCTAAAATCCTTGGTATTTTAGCAACGGGAGTGTCTTTTGTCATTCACGGGAGCCCCTTTTGAGCACACCTGTCTATGCTAATGAGGGGACGGAGGTTGGGGCCCCTACTCTCAAAATGGACTGGTCACCAGAAAGACCAAGCGATTAGAGGGTTAGGACTTTCAGCCCCACCCACCTACTTCAGGAAAGAGGAAGGGCCTGTGGATTAAACTCCATAAAAATCTTGAACAATGAGGTCTGATGAGCTTCCGGGTTGACGAAGACATCCATAAGCCTGGAGGGTAGCGCTTCTGGCCCTCACCCTGTGCCCCTCTTCACCTGCTGGTTCTTCTGTATCCTTTACACCAAAACAGTAAGTGTGAGTCACTGTTTCCCCAGCTCTGTGAGCAGCTCCAGCTAATTAGCCAAACTTGAGGAGGAGTCATGGGAACCTCCATGTCACTGCCAGTGACTGCCAGTCACTCCAAAGCACAGATTTCCGAATGGCATCTGAAACGAGGCCCGTCTTGGGGGACTGGGCCTTTAACCTGCAGGATCTAATGCTCCCTCCGGGTAGACAGTGTCAGAGCTGGGTTCAGTCTGCAGGACGTGCAGGGTCTGCTGAGAACTGGAGAACCTCTAGTGTCCACTAGACCTCAAAGTGTAACAAGGAGATGTGATGGCTAAAACTGTAAAACTCTTGGAAGAAAACAGAAGAAAAGCCTCACGACATCGGATTTAGCAATTCCTTGGACAGGACAGCAAAAGTCTAGACAACAGAAGTAGGAATAAACTTAATTGGGCTGTATCCAAATGAAACACTTCTGGGCATCAAAGCACACAGCCAACCGAGTGAAAAGGCAACGCACAGAATGGGAGGACACATCTACAATCATGTATCCAGTAAGGGGTTAATATGCAGGCTATATACAGAACTCTCACACCTCACAAAAACCCCACAAACAACCCCATCTAAAAATGGACAGTGGACCGGCACAGACATTTCTCCAAAGAAGATACACAAATGGCCGAGAAGCACATTAGAAGATGCTAGGCATCACTAATTAATAGAGAAATGCAAATCAAAACCACGATGAGATTCCACCTCACACCCATGAGGAGGAGCCCCGTGCACTCCCGGGGGGGTTGGAAACCGGTGCGGTCGCTAAGGACAACAACACGGTGGTTCCTCAAAAAATTAAAAATGAAACTACCATACGATCTAGGAATTCTATTTCTGGGCATGTACGCAGAGCACTGGAAGGTCTCGAACAGATATCTGTACACCCACGTTCATACAGCATTCTTCACAACAGCCAAGAAGTAAAAACAACCTAAGTGTTCGTTCTGGATGAACGGATAAACAAGATACGGTCTATACACACGGTGGCATGTTATTCAGCCTGAAAAAGGAAGGCCATCCCGAAGCGCACAACAGAGGGGACCTGGGGACATTATGCTAAGTGGAAGAGGTCAGTCACAAAGGGACAGACACCGTACGATTCCACTTATTGGCGGTTCCTCGAAGAGTCAAATCCATAGAGACAGAAAGCAAAGCAGTGGCTGCCAGAGGTTGGGGCAGGGGTGGGGGTTCCGGGAGGACAAAAGCGAGTGTTTCATGGGGATAGAGTTTCAGTTTCTCAAGATGAAGAAGTTCTCGAGATGGACAGTGGTGATGACTGCACAACAGCGTGAACATAGTAAATACTACCAGACTGTAGACTTAAGAGCAATCGTGACAATGGGTTTTACGTCATGTGTATTTTGCCACCATTAAAAACTTAAACAGGAGGAAGAGGTACTCAGACTGCGAGGCTGCACAAGCGTCCCCCTCCCCCCCGGGCAGGAAGAAGGTGTGACAGCTTCACAGACTCACCGGCCAAAAAAAGCCACTTTCATGTGCCGCCGGGCCAACACCTCACTGATGCCCCTCACTTTGGACAGGTAGCCTTTGACGTCCACGACCTGTTCTTCTGTCGTAACGGGGTCCAGTTCCGCATTCCTGTAGGTGTCTGGAGGTGGAGACGGAACATGGGTCACCACTCTGTCCGCGGGGGACAGAGGCCCTGGCCGCAGCTCCCCGCCACTGCCCGCTGAAGGGCAACCTCCCTGCTGGGGGCCGCAGCGCAGACACCCGGGCTCCAGAGCAAGGAAGTACTGCTGTGCCACCTCTTCCCAGCTGTGCGACCTCAGGCGACGGAGCCCAGTCTTAGACCCCCGACTCTCACAACAAAGAGCAGTGCCCACCTCTTGCGACTGCCGCAAGGATGAATGAACGGTGTCCATTTGAGCACTAGAATGTTCCCTGCCGTCACTTCCAGGCGTTTTACTTTCCAAACGGTGTTCCCTACACACCAGGCACTGCTCTGATCACCTTTCAAACACAGTCTCACCCCATCCTCGTCATTTACCTGCCCCACACTCGGAGCCAGGACGGGACCCTGTGCACCTTCATGAGGCCCTTCCTGACCGGCCTCCTGACTACTGCTCCAGCAGGGCCTCCTGCCAGCCCCATCCTGCACGGCCCGTCCCCACCCTCGCCATGCTGCCTCCGGTTACTCTGGGCTTTGCTCGGTGCACACCCCCCCCCCCCCCCCCCCCCCCGCCGATGCACAGAGGCGCTGCCTTGGGGGGCTCTGGCTCACTCCCACTTAGCCTCGTCTAGCATGGACCGCACAGCCCCCGGAAGCCTTCCCTGACTCCCCCAACCCGAGTGAGAGCCCCCTGTTTGTGCTCCCAAAGCACCCTGTACTTCAGCGCTCACCTCACCATGGTGTGACCGTCTAGTTCAAGTGCATCATCTCCCACACGAAAGCCAAACCGTGCAGTCCCCGCACTCAGCAGGTGCACCACAATTGCTAAGCCAGTGGGGACTGGGATCACTGCACTGCTTTTTCCCAGTGGCTCTGACAGGCAGATAGGCAACGGATGACAGAAGCAAATGAGCAAGGTCCGGCCCCACCCCATCTGGTCTTGTACCAGGAAGGCGTGTCAGCTGGCGGAGGACACGGGCGCCTGGTCCCTCGGCACACGCTCGCGGCAACGGACTAAATGTTTATGCCCCCACGACGTGATGGGTCATGAGGGTGCAGTCCTCGTGACTAAGATTAGTGCCGTTATCAGAGACCCGGAGAGCTAGCTAACTCCTGCCGTGTGCTTACCTGGGATGTTACACAGGAAACGACAGCAATCCAGGAAGCTGGCCCTCACTAGACACCCAATCTGCTAGAGTCCGGACTCTGAACTTCCAGCCTCCAGAACCGTGACAAGTGAGCTCCTGTTGTTTATAAGCTACCCAGCGTGTGATATTTCTGCTACGGCAACCCGAGACGACGAGGGTACTGGTGACCACAGGCGGCATTCAGAGACCACCGGGTGAGTCTCCCCTGCATGATGCCACGAGGGGAAGTGACCAAACCGCCAAGGCCTCCCAGGTCCCCTGGTCACCGCAGTCTCAGACCCATCACCCCTCCTCCTTCATAGGGGCACATGGGCGTGGCTTCTGCAACGCTCCTGAAAGGAGCTGGGCTCTCGAGCGAGTGGCCACATTTAAAAGAAACAGCCAGAAGACTGACCAGGCGGCCACCATCCCCGCCCCTAGCCAGGGCAGGCCCAAACACATACCCAGAGCACTCCAGCTCTTTCCCCTGCGGCCCACCAACAGGACAGGCCTCCTAGTCTCACAAGAACAAGAACCAAAGCAGCCATTCCTAATGCCAGCGCACAGACCCCTTCATTAAGCACGTGTTCGTCCACGGCACCATCAAAGTGAGTGAGTCAGAGCATCACAGACGGTCAGCCGGAGCTCTGGAAGGAGTGACCTGGTCTGCCCCATCTCTGCGTGCACAGAGCCAGGTGCACCCGAGTTACTGCCAAACAAACGGGTCGTGAACTGGAATAACTTCAGCTACCAGTCTTCTAACTGTAAAACTCGGATTTTCACGTTAACAAGTATGTGGGGACCACCTTCTCTTGCATCAAGCACCACGCCAGGGGCAGGGCAGAGAGTCCGTTCTCAGTCTTGGTTTGCTCAGGCTGTTCCAATGAAACCGCACAGACTAGGCGGGTCATACACAACAGACACGTACTGTTCCCAGTTCTGAACTGGAAGGCTCAGATCAGGACGCTGGCCCGGTTAGGGGAGGGCCCTCTCCCAGGTCACAGGTTTCTCACTGTATCCTCACGTGGCAGAAGGGGGCCAGGGAGCTTGGTGGGGTCTCTCATAAGGGCACTAATCTCCTTCATGAATGCTCCCCCATCGTGACCTAATCACCTCCCAAAGGTCCCACCTGTGAACCCCATCACATTGGGTCTTAGGGTTCCAACATGAGAGTGTGGGGGAATGCAAACATTCAGACCACAGTACTGGAAACATTCCCTCTCTCTAAAGGGAGCCTTAAGAAGGAGCCTGTCACATAAACCAACCCGAAGCCAAGCCACGCTAGTGGAAAGCAGACGGTGAAGCGTGTCCCTGGGGCGTTTCCACTGAACATGGAGAGCTCTGCGAACTAGAATTTAAAAACCCCTGGTCTCGCTTGAGCGCCTCTTTCACAAACAAGGAAACCAAGGGCAGATGAGACTCAGCTACTGGGTCTGGATGGACAATCCCAGACACAGGAGCTAATGTATACCTTCTAGAGAGGGAGCCTCAGAAAACCAGAGGCTGGGGATGGCAATCGACTGAGCGGGCCCTGGGAACCTGTCCTCCTCTGCTGATAGAGCAGGCACCAGGGGCTGGGCTCAAATTAGTAACTAGTGGAAAAGGTGCCAGTGACGCAAGTTTCCTTTCCACAGCCCCGCTGACTAAAAATATCAGAGAAAGAACACCCTGGTCAGGGACAACCAATACCCGCACAGTCAGGCTGAGGAAAACACCTGGGCTTAGGAGTCAGAGATACCTGGTAGAGCCCTGCTGTGTCACTTACAAGAGATCGAGCAAATCTCAAAACCTCCATCTGCTTGTCTTCTACATGGGACTGAGATTCACCCACCCCTCACGATTAAATGATACAGAATACACAGAATTCTTACATGACAGGTCTCTAGTTTTCCTGGTCCGATCTCCCTGGAGCCCAATTCCACATGATTCCCAAAGCACAACACTGCTGAAAGTGACAACCTACCTGGGGAAGAGCTCCCCAGGAGCAAGGCTCTACCTCCCCTCCCCTCTATCCTCCCACCTACATATGGAAACTGACAGGTGTGGGCCCGGCTGAGCAGGCCGCCTGTCTCACCTTCAAGGAAGGTGGCGCTCTCTTGGATGTAGGCTCCCAGTTGCTCAAAAATGCCATTGATCTTCTTCTTGGCAGTGACAAAGTGCTTGAGTGGGGAAGCATTCACCTCAGCCATGTGTCTCTTGTCCTTCTTGACTGTAACAATGGAGTTGCACCGAGAGAAAAGCAGGGACATCGCGCTGCAAGAAAAGACAACGTGAGTGAACCCATGAATGCCCAGTTTAGACGTTCTGCTAGGGCTGTGGCGGGGTGCCATGGGGGGCCTGGGGCTAGCCCTGGGGGCCATCAAGAACACGGGACCTCCAGGACTAGATCCAGGATGGTAAGGTAAGACTGGCGTCCTCAAGAGTAGGAAGGGACCGCCGAGGACGTGTGGGCACCCAGACAGCTGGAGCCAGGGCTCTGGGTTTAGGCCTTGCGCTGGCTGATCCCCGCCTGTGGAAGAGCAGCAGACCCAGCCTTGATTCCCAGGGAATCAGGCCGGGATCACGAGGGGACACATGAGAAGCCCTCCTCTCGGTCTCAGGCAGAAAAGTGTGACAGAAACCTACTTCTTTCCTACATATCACCCACCTAAGAAAAAGCACGGATGACTGAAAGCAGTGAAAACAAAGTGATGCTCAAAGTCAGTGACCCCCGCCACCCTCCCCTGGCCACTCTGCTATCCAGGTCACGACGGCCATAATCCTGAATGGGTTTTTTGTTTGTATTGGTGGTGGTTGGGGGTGGACAAGGAAGGGTGGTACTCAAGCGAGAGGTCTGCATCCACTCTTTACTTAAAAACACTTATTGGTCTCTTTCACTGCAAGCGTGTGCACTGTAGAAAATGCGGGAACTGAAGGGAAAATCCATAACCCCCCTCCTGTGATAACACTATTAATACCTGTCTATCAGCAGTCTGTTTTGGGGTAGATAGCTCTCTTGCCCTCGATCGTTACAACCTGTATTTTCCAAATAGCAGTAACATACTAGGGGCCGTGAGGCTGAGTTCCAAAGCCTTAGAAATTTTTGCTCAAAGTCAAAAGCGGCAGATAGAGCAGAGAAGGTGGCATCCAGATGTGGCTGGAGATCTCTGGTCCCATAAGTGCACTGCCCCTGAGTTCCCATCATGCACAGAGCTATTTCCCCAGCAGGGCCCTCAGATCCTGGATGTCAAAGGACAAAGGCCCCTCCAACCCCACACAGCTGCGTGTGCCTGGTTCTGCGTCTCCAACACCCAGCAAATTCTCCCTCCCAGGCCACCCTAATCATAGCAACATGGGCTCTCCATGGGAGCCAGCACTCAGCACTCGCTGCATCTGGGAAATGAGAAAGCTCATGAGGGAACATACACCAGAAACTTCCCAAGCGTGCCAAAAGGTACTGAACAAGTTACTGAGAAGCAGAAAGAACATCCAGAGAAAGCGCACAGTGACTGAAAACTGGTTCTTAGGATCTAATCATCCCAAAGAGTGGGCAGACAGACAGACTCACAGGGAAATATCAACCCACATGTTTTGCATAACTTACAAATTACTTTGTTAATGATTTCTAGGGAGATAAGAAAGACAAGTAACTGTCCATTTCTACCTTCCTCCTCCTTAAATCGCTACAGCTGTGCACTTTTCTTAGACTGGGGGTCAAGGCGTCAAGGAATTTTGAGGCAACAGAACCCTGAGAAGGGGAATTGGGAAGAAAGCACCCCTGCCTCCTCCAGAGCAGAAGAGGCACTGGGATCAGGCTTCACGTGGCCCAGCAGGTTAAGACTCTAGGAGAACAGGGGATGAGTGCAAAAAGAGAAAAGCATCAAAAGGAAACGGAAAGGGATCTGGATGGAGCGTGACACGGCTGTAGGGGACAGAACCAGAGCTGGGTTCAAACCGTACTCTTTCTGGGCCACGTAAACTTGAGCAAGTTATTTAACCTCAGAGCCTTGAATCCTTCATGTCCAGGACAAGCGTGATGCCACACAGATGGAGAAGGCTCAGGCTGACACAGGACAAACTTAAAGGTGATTTTATGGGGGCACCTGGGTGGCTCAGTTGGTTGGGCGTCTGACTTCGGCTCAGGTCATGATCTCGCGGTCCGTGAGTTCGAGCCCCGCATCGGGCTCTGGGCTGAGAGCTCAGAGCCTGGAGCCTGTTTCGGATTCTGTGTCTCCCTCTCTCTCTGCCCCTCCCCTGCTCATGCTCTGTCTCTGTCTCAAAAATAAATAAATGTTAAAAAAATAAAAATAAAATTAAAAAAAAAAGGTGATTTTATGTGTTATGAAGTAACAACAATGATAAACTCCACCAGCAAGATCAGGCAACTCTCCCCTCCAACACCCAGCCTTCAGGGAAGGGCAGAGATGACTCCACCAACACATCCTCGGCTCCCCCACCGTCACGGGGAACCCAGTGAACAGGTCTGCTCAGGGCTGAGGAACAGCAGGGCCCACCCCCAGAAGTGACTTGCTTGCAGGCAGAAAGCTCCCTGAGATCAGTGGGGCTCTTAGAAGCATGTGCTTTCAAGTTCTGGTCATTGTTTGCCAGCCCAAAGGATCCGAAACCAAAAGTGCTAGTGTTCGCTAAGTGCAAGATTCAAAGGCCCGCACGCTAGGAAAAGCTTAGCGGTTCAAGGTTACGAGACAGACGTGCTCGGGAGTTGCCAGGCCAGGACCTGACCTGCTCTCACCATCCCCCAGCCGGCAGCCGCATGCCCCAGCCCTCTCAGGGATCCTCCCTCCAACCCATCCAAACTGCCTGATTTCTCTGGCTCAGTTAACCCCCAAGCTGAGGTTCCCTGTTTGTGTTGTACGTGCTGCTTCCGGCCTGGGATCCTCTTTTCTTTCTCATCCATTTGGCACACTCTTACTGTCCTTCTAGACCCAACCGTAGCGTCACCCCTCCGTGAAGCCTTCCCTGACGTCTCCAAGGAGGACACGCAACCTTATGGTTTTTAAATCCCCGTCTCCTCGTCTAGTCTGTGACCTTCCAGAAAGATCGCCGGACACAGAGTCGTGACCTGTTTCCAGGTCTACTTTCCTCCTCCACAACTGTGAGAGACACGGATGAGTTAGCGAATGCCCCTTCACGAGAGTGCCTTCTTCCCCTTCCATCCCTAGAATACACACATCTACTTTTTTTTCTTAAAAAGCAGCTTCGGGCTAAGCATCTGTTTCTTAGTGTTTGGAGCTCACGGAATCAAGAGAGTTGACCAAACCTTTCAGATCCCAGGATCTGATCCTTCAAAGAGCAAGCTGGACATACATATGTGCACAAATGGACCCAAGTTATGGAACACACACAAACAAGCCAAGATGGGGGGGGGGAGGGGAAGGCCCACTATCTCAGGGCTTCGCCTGCTGGCTGCCTACCCTTACAGAGTGGTAGGAAGCAGCTGGGATCCTGTTCCTCCTCTGGAAAGCCCTGATAGTCCCTACTTCACCACAGAGCTCACTGCAGGCATGCAGGTCCAGTCCCCTG